>NC_092331.1:33632652-34261526 GCF_036785885.1 Coffea arabica | reverse complement strand
ATATTTTTTTTTGTTATTGATTTGCCCCCTGTTTTATTCCATCATCCCGCAACTCTAAATTATCATGAAATCAATCCTTCACGCTTGCGCTGATACATTTGCGCCGACAAATTTGAGCGACTATCCGGGCTTTGATCGAGCCGTACCGTTCCTGATTTGTCTCGCGCCTTCAGATCCTCCTTCACGCTTCGACAAGAAGCAAAATATTAAGCAATCGTTTCGACGGAGCTAAATTACTACAGGATAAAGAACGAATAGAAAATTTGGATTTCGAAACAAAAAAGAGAGGGGTGCAACACGAGGACTTCCCAGGGGGTCACTAATCCAAGTACTACTCTCGCCCAAACACGCTTAATTTCGAAGTTCTGATGGGATCCGGTGCATTAGTGCTGGTTTGATCGCACCCGCCATATTCCTTTCCCTTTATTCTTTTAAACTACCCCGTCCTGCGAAGCAGTGTAGCTTTTCTAGACCAAAATTCATTTTAAGCGTCAATTCAAGCATTTTCCTATTATCCTTTTATTTATTTGCTTTCATATTTTTTTTTTGTTATTGATTTGCCCCCTGTTTTTTTCCATCATCCCGCAACTCTAAATTATCATGAAATCAATCCTTCACGCTTGCGCTGATACATTTCCGCCGACAAATTTGAGCGACGATCCGGGCTTTGATCGAGCCGTACCGTTCCTGATTTGTCTCGCGCCTTCAGATCCTCCTTCACGCTTCGACAAGAAGCAAAATATTAAGCAATCGTTCCGACGGAGCTAAATTACTACAGGATAAAGAACGAATAGGAAATTTGGATTTCGAAACAAAAAAGAGAGGGGTGCAACACGAGGACTTCCCAGGGGGTCACCAATCCAAGTACTACTCTCGCCCAAACACGCTTAATTTCGAAGTTCTGATGGGATCCGGTGCATTAGTGCTGGTATGATCGCACCCGCCATATTCCTTTCGCTTTATTCTTTTAAACTACCCCGTCCTTCGAAGCAGTGTGGCTTTTCTAGACCGAAATTCATTTTAAGCGTCAATTCAAGCATTTTCCTATTATCCTTTTATTTATTTGCTTTCATATTTTTTTTTTGTTATTGATTTGCACCCTGTTTTTTTCCATCATCCCGCAACTCTAAATTATCATGAAATCAATCCTTCACGCTTGCGCTGATACATTTGCGCCGACAAATTTGAGCGACGATCCGGGCTTTGATCGAGCCGTACCGTTCCTGATTTGTCTCGCGCCTTCAGATCCTCCTTCACGCTTCGACAAGAAGCAAAATATTAAGCAATCGTTCCGACGGAGCTAAATTACTACAGGATAAAGAACGAATAGGAAATTTGGATTTCGAAACAAAAAAGAGAGGGGTGCAACACGAGGACTTCCCAGGGGGTCACCAATCCAAGTACTACTCTCGCCCAAACACGCTTAATTTCGAAGTTCTGATGGGATCCGGTGCATTAGTGCTGGTATGATCGCACCCGCCATATTCCTTTCCCTTTATTCTTTTAAACTACCCCGTCCTGCGAAGCAGTGTAGCTTTTCTAGACCGAAATTCATTTTAAGCGTCAATTCAAGCATTTTCCTATTATCCTTTTATTTATTTGCTTTCATATTTTTTTTTGTTATTGATTTGCCCCCTGTTTTTTTCCATCATCCCGCAACTCTAAATTATCATGAAATCAATCCTTCACGCTTGCGCTGATACATTTGCGCCGATAAATTTGAGCGACGATCCGGGCTTTGATCGAGCCGTACCGTTCCTGATTTGTCTCGCGCCTTCAGATCCTCCTTCACGCTTCGACAAGAAGCAAAATAATAAGCAATCGTTCCGACGGAGCTAAATTACTACAGGATAAAGAACGAATAGGAAATTTGGATTTCGAAACAAAAAAGAGAGGGGTGCAACACGAGGACTTCCCAGGGGGTCACCAATCCAAGTACTACTCTCGCCCAAACACGCTTAATTTCGAAGTTCTGATGGGATCCGGTGCATTAGTGCTGGTATGATCGCACCCGCCATATTCCTTTCGCTTTATTCTTTTAAACTACCCCGTCCTTCGAAGCAGTGTGGCTTTTCTAGACCGAAATTCATTTTAAGCGTCAATTCAAGCATTTTTCTATTATCCTTTAATTTATTTGCTTTCATATTTTTTTTTTGTTATTGATTTGCCCCCTGTTTTTTTCCATCATCCCGCAACTCTAAATTATCATGAAATCAATCCTTCACGCTTGCGCTGATACATTTGCGCCGACAAATTTGAGCGACGATCCGGGCTTTGATCGAGCCGTACCGTTCCTGATTTGTCTCGCGCCTTCAGATCCTCCTTCACGCTTCGACAAGAAGCAAAATATTAAGCAATCGTTCCGACGGAGCTAAATTACTACAGGATAAAGAACGAATAGGAAATTTTGATTTCGAAACAAAAAAGAGAGGGATGCAACACGAGGACTTCCCAGGGGGTCAACAATCCAAGTACTACTCTCGCCCAAACACGCTTAATTTCGAAGTTCTGATGGGATCCGGTGCATTAGTGCTGGTATGATCGCACCCGCCATATTCCTTTCGCTTTATTCTTTTAAACTACCCCGTCCTGCGAAGCAGTGTGGCTTTTCTAGACCGAAATTCATTTTAAGCGTCAATTCAAGCATTTTCCTATTATCCTTTTATTTATTTGCTTTCATATTTTTTTTTGTTATTGATTTGCCCCCTGTTTTTTTCCATCATCCCGCAACTCTAAATTATCATGAAATCAATCCTTCACGCTTGCGCTGATACATTTGCGCCGACAAATTTGAGCGACGATCCGGGCTTTGATCGAGCCGTACCGTTCCTGATTTGTCTTGCGCCTTCAGATCCTCCTTCACGCTTCGACAAGAAGCAAAATATTAAGCAATCGTTCCGACGGAGCTAAATTACTACAGGATAAAGAACGAATAGGAAATTTGGATTTCGAAACAAAAAAGCGAGGGATGCAACACGAGGACTTCCCAGGGGGTCACCAATCCAAGTACTACTCTCGCCCAAACACGCTTAATTTCGAAGTTCTGATGGGATCCGGTGCATTAGTGCTGGTATGATCGCACCAGCCATATTCCTTTCGCTTTATTCTTTTAAACTACCCCGTCCTGCGAAGCAGTGTAGCTTTTCTAGACCGAAATTCATTTTAAGCGTCAATTCAAGCATTTTCCTATTATCCTTTTATTTATTTGCTTTCATATTTTTTTTTTGTTATTGATTTGCCCCCTGTTTTTTTCCATCATCCCGCAACTCTAAATTATCATGAAATCAATCCTTCACGCTTGCGCTGATACATTTGCGCCGACAAATTTGAGCGACGATCCGGGCTTTGATCGAGCCGTACCGTTCCTGATTTGTCTCGCGCCTTCAGATCCTCCTTCACGCTTCGACAAGTAGCAAAATATTAAACAATCGTTCCGACGGAGCTAAATTACTACAGGATAAAGAACGAATAGGAAATTTGGATTTCGAAACAAAAAAGCGAGGGGTGCAACACGAGGACTTCCCAGGGTGTCACCAATCCAAGTACTACTCTCGCCCAAACACGCTTAATTTCGAAGTTCTGATGGGATCCGGTGCATTAGTGCTGGTATGATCGCACCCGCCATATTCCTTTCGCTTTATTCTTTTAAACTACCCCGTCCTGCGAAGCAGTGTGGCTTTTCTAGACCGAAATTCATTTTAAGCGTCAATTCAAGCATTTTCCTATTATCCTTTTATTTATTTGCTTTCATATTTTTTTTTTGTTATTGATTTGCCCCCTGTTTTTTTCCATCATCCCGCAACTCTAAATTATCATGAAATCAATCCTTCACGCTTGCGCTGATACATTTCCGCCGACAAATTTGAGTGACGATCCGGGCTTTGATCGAGCCGTACCGTTCCTGATTTGTCTCGCGCCTTCAGATCCGCCTTCATGCTTCGACAAGTAGCAAAATATTAAATAATCGTTCCGACGGAGCTAAATTACTACAGGATAAAGAACGAATAGGAAATTTGGATTTCGAAACAAAAAAGAGAGGGGTGCAACACGAGGACTTCCCAGGGGGTCACCAATCCAAGTATTACTCTCGCCCAAACACGCTTAATTTCGAAGTTCTGATGGGATCCGGTGCATTAGTGCTGGTATGATCGCACCCGCCATATTCCTTTCGCTTTATTCTTTTAAACTACCCCGTCCTGCGAAGCAGTGTGGCTTTTCTAGACCGAAATTCATTTTAAGCGTCAATTCAAGCATTTTCCTATTATCCTTTTATTTATTTGCTTTCATATTTTTTTTTGTCATTGATTTGCCCCCTGTTTTTTTCCATCATCCCGCAACTCTAAATTATCATGAAATCAATCCTTCACGCTTGCGCTGATACATTTCCGCCGACAAATTTGAGCGACGATCCGGGCTTTGATCGAGCCGTACCGTTCCTGATTTGTCTCGCGCCTTCAGATCCGCCTTCATGCTTCGACAAGAAGCAAAATATTAAGCAATCGTTCCGACGGAGCTAAATTACTACAGGATAAAGAACGAATATGAAATTTGGATTTCGAAACAAAAAAGCGAGGGATGCAACACGAGGACTTCCCAGGGGGTCACCAATCCAAGTACTACTCTCGCCCAAACACGCTTAATTTCGAAGTTCTGATGGGATCCGGTGCATTAGTGCTGGTATGATCGTACCCGCCATATTCCTTTCGCTTTATTCTTTTAAACTACCCCGTCCTGCGAAGCAGTGTGGTTTTTCTAGACCGAAATTCATTTTAAGCGTCAATTCAAGCATTTTCCTATTATCCTTTTATTTATTTGCTTTCATATTTTTTTTTGTTATTGATTTGCCCCCTGTTTTTTTCCATCATCCCGCAACTCTAAATTATCATGAAATCAATCCTTCACGCTTGCGCTGATACATTTGCGCCGACAAATTTGAGCGACGATCCGGGTTTTGATCGAGCCGTACCGTTCCTGATTTGTCTCGCGCCTTCAGATCCTCCTTCACGCTTCGACAAGTAGCAAAATATTAAACAATCGTTCCGACGGAGCTAAATTACTACAGGATAAAGAACGAATAGGAAATTTGGATTTCGAAACAAAAAAGCGAGGGGTGCAACACGAGGACTTCCCAGGGGGTCACCAATCCAAGTACTACTCTCGCCCAAACACGCTTAATTTCGAAGTTCTGATGGGATCCGGTGCATTAGTGCTGGTATGATCGCACCCGCCATATTCCTTTCGCTTTATTCTTTTAAACTACCCCGTCCTGCGAAGCAGTGTGGCTTTTCTAGACCGAAATTCATTTTAAGCGTCAATTCAAGCATTTTCCTATTATCCTTTTATTTATTTGCTTTCATATTTTTTTTTTGTTATTGATTTGCCCCCTGTTTTTTTCCATCATCCCGCAACTCTAAATTATCATGAAATCAATCCTTCACGCTTGCGCTGATACATTTCCGCCGACAAATTTGAGCGACGATCCGGGCTTTGATCGAGCCGTACCGTTCCTGATTTGTCTCGCGCCTTCAGATCCGCCTTCATGCTTCGACAAGTAGCAAAATATTAAATAATCGTTCCGACGGAGCTAAATTACTACAGGATAAAGAACGAATAGGAAATTTGGATTTCGAAACAAAAAAGAGAGGGGTGCAACACGAGGACTTCCCAGGGGGTCACCAATCCAAGTATTACTCTCGCCCAAACACGCTTAATTTCGAAGTTCTGATGGGATCCGGTGCATTAGTGCTGGTATGATCGCACCCGCCATATTCCTTTCGCTTTATTCTTTTAAACTACCCCGTCCTGCGAAGCAGTGTGGCTTTTCTAGACCGAAATTCATTTTAAGCGTCAATTCAAGCATTTTCCTATTATCCTTTTATTTATTTGCTTTCATATTTTTTTTTGTCATTGATTTGCCCCCTGTTTTTTTCCATCATCCCGCAACTCTAAATTATCATGAAATCAATCCTTCACGCTTGCGCTGATACATTTCCGCCGACAAATTTGAGCGACGATCCGGGCTTTGATCGAGCCGTACCGTTCCTGATTTGTCTCGCGCCTTCAGATCCGCCTTCATGCTTCGACAAGAAGCAAAATATTAAGCAATCGTTCCGACGGAGCTAAATTACTACAGGATAAAGAACGAATATGAAATTTGGATTTCGAAACAAAAAAGCGAGGGATGCAACACGAGGACTTCCCAGGGGGTCACCAATCCAAGTACTACTCTCGCCCAAACACGCTTAATTTCGAAGTTCTGATGGGATCCGGTGCATTAGTGCTGGTATGATCGCACCCGCCATATTCCTTTCGCTTTATTCTTTTAAACTACCCCGTCCTGCGAAGCAGTGTGGTTTTTCTAGACCGAAATTCATTTTAAGCGTCAATTCAAGCATTTTCCTATTATCCTTTTATTTATTTGCTTTCATATTTTTTTTTGTTATTGATTTGCCCCCTGTTTTTTTCCATCATCCCGCAACTCTAAATTATCATGAAATCAATCCTTCACGCTTGCGCTGATACATTTGCGCCGATAAATTTGAGCGACGATCCGGGCTTTGATCGAGCCGTACCGTTCCTGATTTGTCTCGCGCCTTCAGATCCTCCTTCACGCTTCGACAAGAAGCAAAATAATAAGCAATCGTTCCGACGGAGCTAAATTACTACAGGATAAAGAACGAATAGGAAATTTGGATTTCGAAACAAAAAAGAGAGGGGTGCAACACGAGGACTTCCCAGGGGGTCACCAATCCATGTACTACTCTCGCCCAAACACGCTTAATTTCGAAGTTCTGATGGGATCCGGTGCATTAGTGCTGGTATGATCGCACCCGCCATATTCCTTTCGCTTTATTCTTTTAAACTACCCCGTCCTGCGAAGCAGTGTGGCTTTTCTAGACCGAAATTCATTTTAAGCGTCAATTCAAGCATTTTTCTATTATCCTTTTATTTATTTGCTTTCATATTTTTTTTTTGTTATTGATTTGCCCCCTATTTTTTTCCATCATCCCGCAACTCTAAATTATCATGAAATCAATCCTTCACGCTTGCGCTGATACATTTGCGCCGACAAATTTGAGCGACGATCCGGGCTTTGATCGAGCCGTACCGTTCCTGATTTGTCTCGCGCCTTCAGATCCGCCTTCATGCTTCGACAAGAAGCAAAATATTAAGCAATCGTTCCGACGGAGCTAAATTACTACAGGATAAAGAACGAATATGAAATTTGGATTTCGAAACAAAAAAGCGAGGGATGCAACACGAGGACTTCCCAGGGGGTCACCAATCCAAGTACTACTCTCGCCCAAACACGCTTAATTTCGAAGTTCTGATGGGATCCGGTGCATTAGTGCTGGTATGATCGCACCCGCCATATTCCTTTCGCTTTATTCTTTTAAACTACCCCGTCCTGCGAAGCAGTGTGGCTTTTCTAGACCGAAATTCATTTTAAGCGTCAATTCAAGCATTTTCCTATTATCCTTTTATTTATTTGCTTTCATATTTTTTTTTGTTATTGATTTGCCCCCTGTTTTTTTCCATCATCCCGCAACTCTAAATTATCATGAAATCAATCCTTCACGCTTGCGCTGATACATTTGCGCCGATAAATTTGAGCGACGATCCGGGCTTTGATCGAGCCGTACCGTTCCTGATTTGTCTCGCGCCTTCAGATCCTCCTTCACGCTTCGACAAGAAGCAAAATAATAAGCAATCGTTCCGACGGAGCTAAATTACTACAGGATAAAGAACGAATAGGAAATTTGGATTTCGAAACAAAAAAGAGAGGGGTGCAACACGAGGACTTCCCAGGGGGTCACCAATCCAAGTACTACTCTCGCCCAAACACGCTTAATTTCGAAGTTCTGATGGGATCCGGTGCATTAGTGCTGGTATGATCGCACCCGCCATATTCCTTTCGCTTTATTCTTTTAAACTACCCCGTCCTGCGAAGCAGTGTGGCTTTTCTAGACCGAAATTCATTTTAATCGTCAATTCAAGCATTTTTCTATTATCCTTTTATTTATTTGCTTTCATATTTTTTTTTTGTTATTGATTTGCCCCCTATTTTTTTCCATCATCCCGCAACTCTAAATTATCATGAAATCAATCCTTCACGCTTGCGCTGATACATTTGCGCCGACAAATTTGAGCGACGATCCGGGCTTTGATCGAGCCGTACCGTTCCTGATTTGTCTCGCGCCTTCAGATCCTCCTTCACGCTTCGACAAGAAGCAAAATATTAAGCAATCGTTCCGACGGAGCTAAATTACTACAGGATAAAGAACGAATAGGAAATTTGGATTTCGAAACAAAAAAGAGAGGGGTGCAACACGAGGACTTCCCAGGGGGTCACCAATCCAAGTATTACTCTCGCCCAAACACGCTTAATTTCGAAGTTCTGATGGGATCCGGTGCATTAGTGCTGGTATGATCGCACCCGCCATATTCCTTTCGCTTTATTCTTTTAAACTACCCCGTCCTGCGAAGCAGTGTGGCTTTTCTAGACCGAAATTCATTTTAAGCGTCAATTCAAGCATTTTCCTATTATCCTTTTATTTATTTGCTTTCATATTTTTTTTTGTCATTGATTTGCCCCCTGTTTTTTTCCATCATCCCGCAACTCTAAATTATCATGAAATCAATCCTTCACTCTTGCGCTGATACATTTGCGCCGACAAATTTGAGCGACTATCCGGGCTTTGATCGAGCCGTACCGTTCCTGATTTGTCTCGCGCCTTCAGATCCTCCTTCACGCTTCGACAAGAAGCAAAATATTAAGCAATCGTTCCGACGGAGCTAAATTACTACAGGATAAAGAACGAATAGGAAATTTGGATTTCGAAACAAAAAAGCGAGGGATGCAACACGAGGACTTCCCAGGGGGTCACCAATCCAAGTACTACTCTCGCCCAAACACGCTTAATTTCGAAGTTCTGATGGGATCCGGTGCATTAGTGCTGGTATGATCGCACCCGCCATATTCCTTTCGCTTTATTCTTTTAAACTACCCCGTCCTGCGAAGCAGTGTAGCTTTTCTAGACCGAAATTCATTTTAAGCGTCAATTCAAGCATTTTCCTATTATCCTTTTATTTATTTGCTTTCATATTTTTTTTTGTTATTGATTTGCCCCCTGTTTTTTTCCATCATCCCGCAACTCTAAATTATCATGAAATCAATCCTTCACGCTTGCGCTGATACATTTGCGCCGACAAATTTGAGCGACGATCCGGGCTTTGATCGAGCCGTACCGTTCCTGATTTGTCTCGCGCCTTCAGATCCTCCTTCACGCTTCGACAAGAAGCAAAATATTAAGCAATCGTTCCGACGGAGGTAAATTACTACAGGATAAAGAACGAATAGGAAATTTGGATTTCGAAACAAAAAAGAGAGGGGTGCAACACGAGGACTTCCCAGGAGGTCACCAATCCAAGTATTACTCTCGCCCAAACACGCTTAATTTCGAAGTTCTGATGGGATCCGGTGCATTAGTGCTGGTATGATCGCACCCGCCATATTCCTTTCGCTTTATTCTTTTAAACTACCCCGTCCTGCGAAGCAGTGTGGCTTTTCTAGACCGAAATTCATTTTAAGCGTCAATTCAAGCATTTTCCTATTATCCTTTTATTTATTTGCTTTCATATTTTTTTTTGTCATTGATTTGCCCCCTGTTTTTTTCCATCATCCCGCAAATCTAAATTATCATGAAATCAATCCTTCACGCTTGCGCTGATACATTTGCGCCGACAAATTTGAGCGACGATCCGGGCTTTGATCGAGCCGTACCGTTCCTGATTTGTCTCGCGCCTTCAGATCCGCCTTCATGCTTCGAGAAGAAGCAAAATATAAAGCAATCGTTCCGAAGGACCTAAATTACTACAGGATAAAGAACGAATAGAAAATTTGAATTTCGAAACAAAAAAGAGAGGGGTGCAACACGAGGACTTCCCAGGGGGTCACCAATCCAAGTACTACTCTCGCCCAAACACGCTTAATTTCGAAGTTCTGATGGGATCCGGTGCATTAGTGCTGGTATGATCGCACCCGCCATATTCCTTTCGCTTTATTCTTTTAAACTACCCCGTCCTGCGAAGCAGTGTGGCTTTTCTAGACCGAAATTCATTTTAAGCGTCAATTCAAGCATTTTCCTATTATCCTTTTATTTATTTGCTTTCATATTTTTTTTTTGTTATTGATTTGCACCCTGTTTTTTTCCATCATCCCGCAACTCTAAATTATCATGAAATCAATCCTTCACGCTTGCGCTGATACATTTGCGCCGACAAATTTGAGCGACGATCCGGGCTTTGATCGAGCCGTACCGTTCCTGATTTGTCTCGCGCCTTCAGATCCTCCTTCACGCTTCGACAAGAAGCAAAATATTAAGCAATCGTTCCGACGGAGCTAAATTACTACAGGATAAAGAACGAATAGGAAATTTGGATTTCGAAACAAAAAAGAGAGGGGTGCAACACGAGGACTTCCCAGGGGGTCACCAATCCAAGTATTACTCTCGCCCAAACACGCTTAATTTCGAAGTTCTGATGGGATCCGGTGCATTAGTGCTGGTATGATCGCACCCGCCATATTCCTTTCGCTTTATTCTTTTAAACTACCCCGTCCTGCGAAGCAGTGTGGCTTTTCTAGACCGAAATTCATTTTAAGCGTCAATTCAAGCATTTTCCTATTATCCTTTTATTTATTTGCTTTCATATTTTTTTTTGTCATTGATTTGCCCCCTGTTTTTTTCCATCATCCCGCAACTCTAAATTATCATGAAATCAATTCTTCACTCTTGCGCTGATACATTTGCGCCGACAAATTTGAGCGACTATCCGGGCTTTGATCGAGCCGTACCGTTCCTGATTTGTCTCGCGCCTTCAGATCCTCCTTCACGCTTCGACAAGAAGCAAAATATTAAGCAATCGTTCCGACGGAGCTAAATTACTACAGGATAAAGAACGAATAGGAAATTTGGATTTCGAAACAAAAAAGCGAGGGATGCAACACGAGGACTTCCCAGGGGGTCACCAATCCAAGTACTACTCTCGCCCAAACACGCTTAATTTCGAAGTTCTGATGGGATCCGGTGCATTAGTGCTGGTATGATCGCACCCGCCATATTCCTTTCGCTTTATTCTTTTAAACTACCCCGTCCTGCGAAGCAGTGTAGCTTTTCTAGACCGAAATTCATTTTAAGCGTCAATTCAAGCATTTTCCTATTATCCTTTTATTTATTTGCTTTCATATTTTTTTTTGTTATTGATTTGCCCCCTGTTTTTTTCCATCATCCCGCAACTCTAAATTATCATGAAATCAATCCTTCACGCTTGCGCTGATACATTTGCGCCGACAAATTTGAGCGACGATCCGGGCTTTGATCGAGCCGTACCGTTCCTGATTTGTCTCGCGCCTTCAGATCCTCCTTCACGCTTCGACAAGAAGCAAAATATTAAGCAATCGTTCCGACGGAGCTAAATTACTACAGGATAAAGAACGAATAGGAAATTTGGATTTCGAAACAAAAAAGAGAGGGGTGCAACACGAGGACTTCCCAGGAGGTCACCAATCCAAGTATTACTCTCGCCCAAACACGCTTAATTTCGAAGTTCTGATGGGATCCGGTGCATTAGTGCTGGTATGATCGCACCCGCCATATTCCTTTCGCTTTATTCTTTTAAACTACCCCGTCCTGCGAAGCAGTGTGGCTTTTCTAGACCGAAATTCATTTTAAGCGTCAATTCAAGCATTTTCCTATTATCCTTTTATTTATTTGCTTTCATATTTTTTTTTGTCATTGATTTGCCCCCTGTTTTTTTCCATCATCCCGCAAATCTAAATTATCATGAAATCAATCCTTCACGCTTGCGCTGATACATTTGCGCCGACAAATTTGAGCGACGATCCGGGCTTTGATCGAGCCGTACCGTTCCTGATTTGTCTCGCGCCTTCAGATCCGCCTTCATGCTTCGAGAAGAAGCAAAATATAAAGCAATCGTTCCGAAGGACCTAAATTACTACAGGATAAAGAACGAATAGAAAATTTGAATTTCGAAACAAAAAAGAGAGGGGTGCAACACGAGGACTTCCCAGGGGGTCACCAATCCAAGTACTACTCTCGCCCAAACACGCTTAATTTCGAAGTTCTGATGGGATCCGGTGCATTAGTGCTGGTATGATCGCACCCGCCATATTCCTTTCGCTTTATTCTTTTAAACTACCCCGTCCTGCGAAGCAGTGTGGCTTTTCTAGACCGAAATTCATTTTAAGCGTCAATTCAAGCATTTTCCTATTATCCTTTTATTTATTTGCTTTCATATTTTTTTTTTGTTATTGATTTGCACCCTGTTTTTTTCCATCATCCCGCAACTCTAAATTATCATGAAATCAATCCTTCACGCTTGCGCTGATACATTTGCGCCGACAAATTTGAGCGACGATCCGGGCTTTGATCGAGCCGTACCGTTCCTGATTTGTCTCGCGCCTTCAGATCCTCCTTCACGCTTCGACAAGAAGCAAAATATTAAGCAATCGTTCCGACGGAGCTAAATTACTACAGGATAAAGAACGAATAGGAAATTTGGATTTCGAAACAAAAAAGAGAGGGGTGCAACACGAGGACTTCCCAGGGGGTCACCAATCCAAGTATTACTCTCGCCCAAACACGCTTAATTTCGAAGTTCTGATGGGATCCGGTGCATTAGTGCTGGTATGATCGCACCCGCCATATTCCTTTCGCTTTATTCTTTTAAACTACCCCGTCCTGCGAAGCAGTGTGGCTTTTCTAGACCGAAATTCATTTTAAGCGTCAATTCAAGCATTTTCCTATTATCCTTTTATTTATTTGCTTTCATATTTTTTTTTGTCATTGATTTGCCCCCTGTTTTTTTCCATCATCCCGCAACTCTAAATTATCATGAAATCAATTCTTCACTCTTGCGCTGATACATTTGCGCCGACAAATTTGAGCGACTATCCGGGCTTTGATCGAGCCGTACCGTTCCTGATTTGTCTCGCGCCTTCAGATCCTCCTTCACGCTTCGACAAGAAGCAAAATATTAAGCAATCGTTCCGACGGAGCTAAATTACTACAGGATAAAGAACGAATAGGAAATTTGGATTTCGAAACAAAAAAGCGAGGGATGCAACACGAGGACTTCCCAGGGGGTCACCAATCCAAGTACTACTCTCGCCCAAACACGCTTAATTTCGAAGTTCTGATGGGATCCGGTGCATTAGTGCTGGTATGATCGCACCCGCCATATTCCTTTCGCTTTATTCTTTTAAACTACCCCGTCCTGCGAAGCAGTGTAGCTTTTCTAGACCGAAATTCATTTTAAGCGTCAATTCAAGCATTTTCCTATTATCCTTTTATTTATTTGCTTTCATATTTTTTTTTGTTATTGATTTGCCCCCTGTTTTTTTCCATCATCCCGCAACTCTAAATTATCATGAAATCAATCCTTCACGCTTGCGCTGATACATTTGCGCCGACAAATTTGAGCGACGATCCGGGCTTTGATCGAGCCGTACCGTTCCTGATTTGTCTCGCGCCTTCAGATCCTCCTTCACGCTTCGACAAGAAGCAAAATATTAAGCAATCGTTCCGACGGAGCTAAATTACTACAGGATAAAGAACGAATAGGAAATTTGGATTTCGAAACAAAAAAGAGAGGGGTGCAACACGAGGACTTCCCAGGAGGTCACCAATCCAAGTATTACTCTCGCCCAAACACGCTTAATTTCGAAGTTCTGATGGGATCCGGTGCATTAGTGCTGGTATGATCGCACCCGCCATATTCCTTTCGCTTTATTCTTTTAAACTACCCCGTCCTGCGAAGCAGTGTGGCTTTTCTAGACCGAAATTCATTTTAAGCGTCAATTCAAGCATTTTCCTCTTATCCTTTTATTTATTTGCTTTCATATTTTTTTTTGTCATTGATTTGCCCCCTGTTTTTTTCCATCATCCCGCAACTCTAAATTATCATGAAATCAATCCTTCACGCTTGCGCTGATACATTTGCGCCGACAAATTTGAGCGACGATCCGGGCTTTGATCGAGCCGTACCGTTCCTGATTTGTCTCGCGCCTTCAGATCCGCCTTCATGCTTCGAGAAGAAGCAAAATATAAAGCAATCGTTCCGAAGGACCTAAATTACTACAGGATAAAGAACGAATAGAAAATTTGAATTTCGAAACAAAAAAGAGAGGGGTGCAACACGAGGACTTCCCAGGGGGTCACCAATCCAAGTACTACTCTCGCCCAAACACGCTTAATTTCGAAGTTCTGATGGGATCCGGTGCATTAGTGCTGGTATGATCGCACCCGCCATATTCCTTTCGCTTTATTCTTTTAAACTACCCCGTCCTGCGAAGCAGTGTGGCTTTTCTAGACCGAAATTCATTTTAAGCGTTAATTCAAGCATTTTCCTATTATCCTTTTATTTATTTGCTTTCATATTTTTTTTTTGTTATTGATTTGCACCCTGTTTTTTTCCATCATCCCGCAACTCTAAATTATCATGAAATCAATCCTTCACGCTTGCGCTGATACATTTGCGCCGACAAATTTGAGCGACGATCCGGGCTTTGATCGAGCCGTACCGTTCCTGATTTGTCTCGCGCCTTCAGATCCTCCTTCACGCTTCGACAAGAAGCAAAATATTAAGCAATCGTTCCGACGGAGCTAAATTACTACAGGATAAAGAACGAATAGGAAATTTGGATTTCGAAACAAAAAAGAGAGGGGTGCAACACGAGGACTTCCCAGGGGGTCACCAATCCAAGTACTACTCTCGCCCAAACACGCTTAATTTCGAAGTTCTGATGGGATCCGGTGCATTAGTGCTGGTTTGATCGCACCCGCCATATTCCTTTCCCTTTATTCTTTTAAACTACCCCGTCCTGCGAAGCAGTGTAGCTTTTCTAGACCGAAATTCATTTTAAGCGTCAATTCAAGCATTTTCCTATTATCCTTTTATTTATTTGCTTTCATATTTTTTTTTTTGTTATTGATTTGCCCCCTGTTTTTTTCCATCATCCCGCAACTCTAAATTATCATGAAATCAATCCTTCACGCTTGCGCTGATACATTTGCGCCGACAAATTTGAGCGACGATCCGGGCTTTGATCGAGCCGTACCGTTCCTGATTTGTCTCGCGCCTTCAGATCCTCCTTCACGCTTCGACAAGAAGCAAAATATTAAGCAATCGTTCCGACGGAGCTAAATTACTACAGGATAAAGAACGAATAGGAAATTTGGATTTCGAAACAAAAAAGAGAGGGGTGCAACACGAGGACTTCCCAGGGGGTCACCAATCCAAGTACTACTCTCGCCCAAACACGCTTAATTTCGAAGTTCTGATGGGATCCGGTGCATTAGTGCTGGTATGATCGCACCCGCCATATTCCTTTCGCTTTATTCTTTTAAACTACCCCGTCCTGCGAAGCAGCGTAGCTTTTCTAGACCGAAATTCATTTTAAGCGTCAATTCAAGCATTTTCCTATTATCCTTTTATTTATTTGCTTTCATATTTTTTTTTTGTTATTGATTTGCCCCCTGTTTTTTTCCATCATCCCGCAACTCTAAATTATCATGAAATCAATCCTTCACGCTTGCGCTGATACATTTCCGCCGACAAATTTGAGCGACGATCCGGGCTTTGATCGAGCCGTACCGTTCCTGATTTGTCTCGCGCCTTCAGATCCTCCTTCACGCTTCGACAAGAAGCAAAATATTAAGCAATCGTTCCGACGGAGCTAAATTACTACAGGATAAAGAACGAATAGGAAATTTGGATTTCGAAACAAAAAAGAGAGGGGTGCAACACGAGGTCTTCCCAGGGGGTCACCAATCCAAGTACTACTTTCGCCCAAACACGCTTAATTTCGAAGTTCTGATGGGATCCGGTGCATTAGTGCTGGTATGATCGCACCCGCCATATTCCTTTCGCTTTATTCTTTTAAACTACCCCGTCCTGCGAAGCAGTGTAGCTTTTCTAGACCGAAATTCATTTTAACCGTCAATTCAAGCATTTTCCTGTTATCCTTTTATTTATTTGCTTTCATATTTTTTTTTGTTATTGATTTGCCCCCTGTTTTTTTCCATCATCCCGCAACTCTAAATTATCATGAAATCAATCCTTCACGCTTGCGCTGATACATTTGCGCCGACAAATTTGAGCGACGATCCGGGCTTTGATCGAGCCGTACCGTTCCTGATTTGTCTCGCGCCTTCAGATCCTCCTTCACGCTTCGACAAGAAGCAAAATATTAAGCAATCGTTCCGACGGAGCTAAATTACTACAGGATAAAGAACGAATAGGAAATTTGGATTTCGAAACAAAAAAGAGAGGGGTGCAACACGAGGACTTCCCAGGGGGTCACCAATCCAAGTATTACTCTCGCCCAAACACGCTTAATTTCGAAGTTCTGATGGGATCCGGTGCATTAGTGCTGGTATGATCGCACCCGCCATATTCCTTTCGCTTTATTCTTTTAAACTACCCCGTCCTGCGAAGCAGTGTGGCTTTTCTAGACCGAAATTCATTTTAAGCGTTAATTCAAGCATTTTCCTATTATCCTTTTATTTATTTGCTTTCATATTTTTTTTTGTCATTGATTTGCCCCCTGTTTTTTTCCATCATCCCGCAACTCTAAATTATCATGAAATCAATCCTTCACGCTTGCGCTGATACATTTGCGCCGACAAATTTGAGCGACGATCCGGGCTTTGATCGAGCCGTACCGTTCCTGATTTGTCTCGCGCCTTCAGATCCTCCTTCACGCTTCGACAAGAAGCAAAATATTAAGCAATCGTTCCGACGGAGCTAAATTACTACAGGATAAAGAACGAATAGGAAATTTGGATTTCGAAACAAAAAAGAGAGGGGTGCAACACGAGGACTTCCCAGGGGGTCACCAATCCAAGTATTACTCTCGCCCAAACACGCTTAATTTCGAAGTTCTGATGCGATCCGGTGCATTAGTGCTGGTATGATTGCACCCGCCATATTCCTTTCGCTTTATTCTTTTAAACTACCCCGTCCTGCGAAGCAGTGTGGCTTTTCTAGACCGAAATTCATTTTAAGCGTCAATTCAAGCATTTTCCTATTATCCTTTTATTTATTTGCTTTCATATTTTTTTTTGTCATTGATTTGCCCCCTGTTTTTTTCCATCATCCCGCAACTCTAAATTATCATGAAATCAATCCTTCACGCTTGCGCTGATACATTTGCGCCTACAAATTTGAGCGACGATCCGGGCTTTGATCGAGCCGTACCGTTCCTGATTTGTCTCGCGCCTTCAGATCCGCCTTCATGCTTCGAGAAGAAGCAAAATATAAAGCAATCGTTCCGAAGGACCTAAATTACTACAGGATAAAGAACGAATAGAAAATTTGAATTTCGAAACAAAAAAGAGAGGGGTGCAACAAGAGGAATTCCCAGGGGGTCACCCATCCTAGTACTACTCTCGCCCAAGCATGCTTAACTTCGGAGTTCTGATGGGATCCGGTGCATTAGTGCTGGTATGATCGCACCCGCCATGTTCCTTTCGCTTTATTCTTTTAAACTACCCCGTCCTGCGAAGCAGTGTGGCGTTTCTAGACCGAAATTCATTTTAAGCGTCAATTCAAGCATTTTCCTATTATCCTTTTATTTATTTGCTTTCATATTTTTTTTTGTTATTGATTTGCCCCCTGTTTTATTCCATCATCCCGCAACTCTAAATTATCATGAAATCAATCCTACACGCTTGCGCTGATACATTTGCGCCGACAAATTTGAGCGACTATCCGGGCTTTGATCGAGCCGTACCGTTCCTGATTTGTCTCGCGCTTTCAGATCCTCCTTCACGCTTCGACAAGAAGCAAAATATTAAGCAATCGTTCCGACGGAGCTAAATTACTACAGGATAAAGAACGAATAGAAAATTTGGATTTCGAAACAAAAAAGAGAGGGGTGCAACACGAGGACTTCCCAGGGGGTCACCAATCCAAGTACTACTCTCGCCCAAACACGCTTAATTTCGAAGTTCTGATGGGATCCGGTGCATTAGTGCTGGTTTGATCGCACCCGCCATATTCCTTTCCCTTTATTCTTTTAAACTACCCCGTCCTGCGAAGCAGTGTAGCTTTTCTAGACCGAAATTCATTTTAAGCGTCAATTCAAGCATTTTCCTATTATCCTTTTATTTATTTGCTTTCATATTTTTTTTTTGTTATTGATTTGCCCCCTGTTTTTTTCCATCATCCTGCAACTCTAAATTATCATGAAATCAATCCTTCACGCTTGCGCTGATACATTTCCGCCGACAAATTTGAGCGACGATCCGGGCTTTGATCGAGCCGTACCGTTCCTGATTTGTCTCGCGCCTTCAGATCCTCCTTCACGCTTCGACAAGAAGCAAAATATTAAGCAATCGTTCCGACGGAGCTAAATTACTACAGGATAAAGAACGAATAGGAAATTTGGATTTCGAAACAAAAAAGAGAGGGGTGCAACACGAGGACTTCCCAGGGGGTCACCAATCCAAGTACTACTCTCGCCCAAACACGCTTAATTTCGAAGTTCTAATGGGATCCGGTGCATTAGTGCTGGTATGATCGCACCCGCCATATTCCTTTCGCTTTATTCTTTTAAACTACCCCGTCCTGCGAAGCAGTGTGCCTTTTCTAGACCGAAATTCATTTTAAGCGTCAATTCAAGCATTTTTCTATTATCCTTTTATTTATTTGCTTTCATATTTTTTTTTTGTTATTGATTTGCACCCTGTTTTTTTCCATCATCCCGCAACTCTAAATTATCATGAAATCAATCCTTCACGCTTGCGCTGATACATTTGCGCCGACAAATTTGAGCGACGATCCGGGCTTTGATCGAGCCGTACCGTTCCTGATTTGTCTCGCGCCTTCAGATCCTCCTTCACGCTTCGACAAGAAGCAAAATATTAAGCAATCGTTCCGACGGAGCTAAATTACTACAGGATAAAGAACGAATAGGAAATTTGGATTTCGAAACAAAAAAGAGAGGGGTGCAACACGAGGACTTCCCAGGGGGTCACTAATCCAAGTACTACTCTCGCCCAAACACGCTTAATTTCGAAGTTCTGATGGGATCCGGTGCATTAGTGCTGGTTTGATCGCACCCGCCATATTCCTTTCCCTTTATTCTTTTAAACTACCCCGTCCTGCGAAGCAGTGTAGCTTTTCTAGACCGAAATTCATTTTAAGCGTCAATTCAAGCATTTTCCTATTATCCTTTTATTTATTTGCTTTCATATTTTTTTTTTGTTATTGATTTGCCCCCTGTTTTTTTCCATCATCCCGCAACTCTAAATTATCATGAAATCAATCCTTCACGCTTGCGCTGATACATTTGCGCCGACAAATTTGAGCGACGATCCGGGCTTTGATCGAGCCGTACCGTTCCTGATTTGTCTCGCGCCTTCAGATCCTCCTTCACGCTTCGACAAGAAGCAAAATATTAAGCAATCGTTCCGACGGAGCTAAATTACTACAGGATAAAGAACGAATAGGAAATTTGGATTTCGAAACAAAAAAGAGAGGGGTGCAACACGAGGACTTCCCAGGGGGTCACCAATCCAAGTACTACTCTCGCCCAAACACGCTTAATTTCGAAGTTCTGATGGGATCCGGTGCATTAGTGCTGGTTTGATCGCACCCGCCATATTCCTTTCGCTTTATTCTTTTAAACTACCCCGTCCTGCGAAGCAGTGTGCCTTTTCTAGACCGAAATTCATTTTAAGCGTCAATTCAAGCATTTTTCTATTATCCTTTTATTTATTTGCTTTCATATTTTTTTTTTGTTATTGATTTGCACCCTGTTTTTTTCCATCATCCCGCAACTCTAAATTATCATGAAATCAATCCTTCACGCTTGCGCTGATACATTTGCGCCGACAAATTTGAGCGACGATCCGGGCTTTGATCGAGCCGTACCGTTCCTGATTTGTCTCGCGCCTTCAGATCCTCCTTCACGCTTCGACAAGAAGCAAAATATTAAGCAATCGTTCCGACGGAGCTAAATTACTACAGGATAAAGAACGAATAGGAAATTTGGATTTCGAAACAAAAAAGAGAGGGGTGCAACACGAGGACTTCCCAGGGGGTCACTAATCCAAGTACTACTCTCGCCCAAACACGCTTAATTTCGAAGTTCTGATGGGATCCGGTGCATTAGTGCTGGTTTGATCGCACCCGCCATATTCCTTTCCCTTTATTCTTTTAAACTACCCCGTCCTGCGAAGCAGTGTAGCTTTTCTAGACCGAAATTCATTTTAAGCGTCAATTCAAGCATTTTCCTATTATCCTTTTATTTATTTGCTTTCATATTTTTTTTTTGTTATTGATTTGCCCCCTGTTTTTTTCCATCATCCCGCAACTCTAAATTATCATGAAATCAATCCTTCACGCTTGCGCTGATACATTTGCGCCGACAAATTTGAGCGACGATCCGGGCTTTGATCGAGCCGTACCGTTCCTGATTTGTCTCGCGCCTTCAGATCCTCCTTCACGCTTCGACAAGAAGCAAAATATTAAGCAATCGTTCCGACGGAGCTAAATTACTACAGGATAAAGAACGAATAGGAAATTTGGATTTCGAAACAAAAAAGAGAGGGGTGCAACACGAGGACTTCCCAGGGGGTCACCAATCCAAGTACTACTCTCGCCCAAACACGCTTAATTTCGAAGTTCTGATGGGATCCGGTGCATTAGTGCTGGTATGATCGCACCCGCCATATTCCTTTCGCTTTATTCTTTCAAACTACCCCGTCCTGCAAAGCAGTGTGGCTTTTCTAGACCGAAATTCATTTTAAGCGTCAATTCAAGCATTTTCCTATTATCCTTTTATTTATTTGCTTTCATATTTTTTTTTGTCATTGATTTGCCCCCTGTTTTTTTCCATCATCCCGCAACTCTAAATTATCATGAAATCAATCCTTCACGCTTGCGCTGATACATTTGCGCCCACAAATTTGAGCGACGATCCGGGCTTTGATCGAGCCGTACCGTTCCTGATTTGTCTCGCGCCTTCAGATCCTCCTTCACGCTTCGACAAGAAGCAAAATATTAAGCAATCGTTCCGACGGAGCTAAATTACTACAGGATAAAGAACGAATAGGAAATTTGGATTTCGAAACAAAAAAGAGAGGGGTGCAACACGAGGACTTCCCAGGGGGTCACTAATCCAAGTACTACTCTCGCCCAAACACGCTTAATTTCGAAGTTCTGATGGGATCCGGTGCATTAGTGCTGGTTTGATCGCACCCGCCATATTCCTTTCCCTTTATTCTTTTAAACTACCCCGTCCTGCGAAGCAGTGTAGCTTTTCTAGACCAAAATTCATTTTAAGCGTCAATTCAAGCATTTTCCTATTATCCTTTTATTTATTTGCTTTCATATTTTTTTTTTGTTATTGATTTGCCCCCTGTTTTTTTCCATCATCCCGCAACTCTAAATTATCATGAAATCAATCCTTCACGCTTGCGCTGATACATTTCCGCCGACAAATTTGAGCGACGATCCGGGCTTTGATCGAGCCGTACCGTTCCTGATTTGTCTCGCGCCTTCAGATCCTCCTTCACGCTTCGACAAGAAGCAAAATATTAAGCAATCGTTCCGACGGAGCTAAATTACTACAGGATAAAGAACGAATAGGAAATTTGGATTTCGAAACAAAAAAGAGAGGGGTGCAACACGAGGACTTCCCAGGGGGTCACCAATCCAAGTACTACTTTCGCCCAAACACGCTTAATTTCGAAGTTCTGATGGGATCCGGTGCATTAGTGCTGGTATGATCGCACCCGCCATATTCCTTTCGCTTTATTCTTTTAAACTACCCCGTCCTGCGAAGCAGTGTAGCTTTTCTAGACCGAAATTCATTTTAACCGTCAATTCAAGCATTTTCCTGTTATCCTTTTATTTATTTGCTTTCATATTTTTTTTTGTTATTGATTTGCCCCCTGTTTTTTTCCATCATCCCGCAACTCTAAATTATCATGAAATCAATCCTTCACGCTTGCGCTGATACATTTGCGCCGACAAATTTGAGCGACGATCCGGGCTTTGATCGAGCCGTACCGTTCCTGATTTGTCTCGCGCCTTCAGATCCTCCTTCACGCTTCGACAAGAAGCAAAATATTAAGCAATCGTTCCGACGGAGCTAAATTACTACAGGATAAAGAACGAATAGGAAATTTGGATTTCGAAACAAAAAAGAGAGGGGTGCAACACGAGGACTTCCCAGGGGGTCACCAATCCAAGTATTACTCTCGCCCAAACACGCTTAATTTCGAAGTTCTGATGGGATCCGGTGCATTAGTGCTGGTATGATCGCACCCGCCATATTCCTTTCGCTTTATTCTTTTAAACTACCCCGTCCTGCGAAGCAGTGTGGCTTTTCTAGACCGAAATTCATTTTAAGCGTCAATTCAAGCATTTTCCTATTATCCTTTTATTTATTTGCTTTCATATTTTTTTTTGTTATTGATTTGCCCCCTGTTTTATTCCATCATCCCGCAACTCTAAATTATCATGAAATCAATCCTTCACGCTTGCGCTGATACATTTGCGCCGACAAATTTGAGCGACTATCCGGGCTTTGATCGAGCCGTACCGTTCCTGATTTGTCTCGCGCCTTCCGATCCTCCTTCACGCTTCGACAAGAAGCAAAATATTAAGCAATCGTTCCGACGGAGCTAAATTACTACAGGATAAAGAACGAATAGAAAATTTGGATTTCGAAACAAAAAAGAGAGGGGTGCAACACGAGGACTTCCCAGGGGGTCACCAATCCAAGTACTACTCTCGCCCAAACACGCTTAATTTCGAAGTTCTGATGGGATCCGGTGCATTAGTGCTGGTATGATCGCACCCGCCATATTCCTTTCGCTTTATTCTTTTAAACTACCCCGTCCTGCGAAGCAGTGTGGCTTTTCTAGACCGAAATTCATTTTAAGCGTCAATTCAAGCATTTTCCTATTATCCTTTTATTTATTTGCTTTCATATTTTTTTTTTGTTATTGATTTGCCCCCTGTTTTTTTCCATCATCCCGCAACTCTAAATTATCATGAAATCAATCCTTCACGCTTGCGCTGATACATTTGCGCCGACAAATTTGAGCGACGATCCGAGCTTTGATCGAGCCGTACCGTTCCTGATTTGTCTCGCGCCTTCAGATCCTCCTTCACGCTTCGACAAGAAGCAAAATATTAAGCAATCGTTCCGACGGAGCTAAATTACTACAGGATAAAGAACGAATAGGAAATTTGGATTTCGAAACAAAAAAGAGAGGGGTGCAACACGAGGACTTCCCAGGGGGTCACCAATCCAAGTACTACTCTCGCCCAAACACGCTTAATTTCGAAGTTCTGATGGGATCCGGTGCATTAGTGCTGGTATGATCGCACCCGCCATATTCCTTTCGCTTTATTCTTTTAAACTACCCCGTCCTGCGAAGCAGTGTGGCTTTTCTAGACCGAAATTCATTTTAAGCGTCAATTCAAGCATTTTCCTATTATCCTTTTATTTATTTTGCTTTCATATTTTTTTTTGTTATTGATTTGCCCCCTGTTTTTTTCCATCATCCCGCAACTCTAAATTATCATGAAATCAATCCTTCACGCTTGCGCTGATACATTTGCGCCGACAAATTTGAGCGACGATCCGGGCTTTGATCGAGCCGTACCGTTCCTGATTTGTCTCGCGCCTTCAGATCCTCCTTCACGCTTCGACAAGAAGCAAAATATTAAGCAATCGTTCCGACGGAGCTAAATTACTACAGGATAAAGAACGAATAGAAAATTTGGATTTCGAAACAAAAAAGAGAGGGGTGCAACACGAGGACTTCCCAGGGGGTCACCAATCCAAGTACTACTCTCGCCCAAACACGCTTAATTTCGAAGTTCTGATGGGATCCGGTGCATTAGTGCTGGTATGATCGCACCCGCCATATTCCTTTCGCTTTATTCTTTTAAACTACCCCGTCCTGCGAAGCAGTGTGGCTTTTCTAGACCGAAATTCATTTTAACCGTCAATTCAAGCATTTTCCTATTATCCTTTTATTTATTTGCTTTCATATTTTTTTTTTGTTATTGATTTGCCCCCTGTTTTTTTCCATCATCCCGCAACTCTAAATTATCATGAAATCAATCCTTCACGCTTGCGCTGATACATTTGCGCCGACAAATTTGAGCGACGATTCGGGCTTTGATCGAGCCGTACCGTTCCTGATTTGTCTCGCGCCTTCAGATCCTCCTTCACGCTTCGACAAGAAGCAAAATATTAAGCAATCGTTCCGACGGAGCTAAATTACTACAGGATAAAGAACGAATAGGAAATTTGGATTTCGAAACAAAAAAGAGAGGGGTGCAACACGAGGACTTCCCAGGGGGTCACTAATCCAAGTACTACTCTCGCCCAAACACGCTTAATTTCGAAGTTCTGATGGGATCCGGTGCATTAGTGCTGGTTTGATCGCACCCGCCATATTCCTTTCCCTTTATTCTTTTAAACTACCCCGTCCTGCGAAGCAGTGTAGCTTTTCTAGACCGAAATTCATTTTAAGCGTCAATTCAAGCATTTTCCTATTATCCTTTTATTTATTTGCTTTCATATTTTTTTTTTGTTATTGATTTGCCCCCTGTTTTTTTCCATCATCCCGCAACTCTAAATTATCATGAAATCAATCCTTCACGCTTGCGCTGATACATTTCCGCCGACAAATTTGAGCGACGATCCGGGCTTTGATCGAGCCGTACCGTTCCTGATTTGTCTCGCGCCTTCAGATCCTCCTTCACGCTTCGACAAGAAGCAAAATATTAAGCAATCGTTCCGACGGAGCTAAATTACTACAGGATAAAGAACGAATAGGAAATTTGGATTTCGAAACAAAAAAGAGAGGGGTGCAACACGAGGACTTCCCAGGGGGTCACCAATCCAAGTACTACTTTCGCCCAAACAAGCTTAATTTCGAAGTTCTGATGGGATCCGGTGCATTAGTGCTGGTATTATCGCACCCGCCATATTCCTTTCGCTTTATTCTTTTAAACTACCCCGTCCTGCGAAGCAGTGTAGCTTTTCTAGACCGAAATTCATTTTAACCGTCAATTCAAGCATTTTCCTGTTATCCTTTTATTTATTTGCTTTCATATTTTTTTTTGTTATTGATTTGCCCCCTGTTTTTTTCCATCATCCCGCAACTCTAAATTATCATGAAATCAATCCTTCACGCTTGCGCTGATACATTTGCGCCGACAAATTTGAGCGACGATCCGGGCTTTGATCGAGCCGTACCGTTCCTGATTTGTCTCGCGCCTTCAGATCCTCCTTCACGCTTCGACAAGAAGCAAAATATTAAGCAATCGTTCCGACGGAGCTAAATTACTACAGGATAAAGAACGAATAGGAAATTTGGATTTCGAAACAAAAAAGAGAGGGGTGCAACACGAGGACTTCCCAGGGGGTCACCAATCCAAGTATTACTCTCGCCCAAACACGCTTAATTTCGAAGTTCTGATGGGATCCGGTGCATTAGTGCTGGTATGATCGCACCTGCCATATTCCTTTCGCTTTATTCTTTTAAACTACCCCGTCCTGCGAAGCAGTGTGGCTTTTCTAGACCGAAATTCATTTTAAGCGTCAATTCAAGCATTTTCCTATTATCCTTTTATTTATTTGCTTTCATATTTTTTTTTGTCATTGATTTGCCCCCTGTTTTTTTCCATCATCCCGCAACTCTAAATTATCATGAAATCAATCATTCACGCTTGCGCTGATACATTTGCGCCGACAAATTTGAGCGACGATCCGGGCTTTGATCGAGCCGTACCGTTCCTGATTTGTCTCGCGCCTTCAGATCCGCCTTCATGCTTCGAGAAGAAGCAAAATATAAAGCAATCGTTCCGAAGGACCTAAATTACTACAGGATAAAGAACGAATAGAAAATTTGAATTTCGAAACAAAAAAGAGAGGGGTGCAACAAGAGGAATTCCCAGGGGGTCACCCATCCTAGTACTACTCTCGCCCAAGCATGCTTAACTTCGGAGTTCTGATGGGATCCGGTGCATTAGTGCTGGTATGATCGCACCCGCCATGTTCCTTTCGCTTTATTCTTTTAAACTACCCCGTCCTGCGAAGCAGTGTGGCGTTTCTAGACCGAAATTCATTTTAAGCGTCAATTCAAGCATTTTCCTATTATCCTTTTATTTATTTGCTTTCATATTTTTTTTTGTTATTGATTTGCCCCCTGTTTTATTCCATCATCCCGCAACTCTAAATTATCATGAAATCAATCCTTCACGCTTGCGCTGATACATTTGCGCCGACAAATTTGAGCGACTATCCGGGCTTTGATCGAGCCGTACCGTTCCTGATTTGTCTCGCGCCTTCAGATCCTCCTTCACGCTTCGACAAGAAGCAAAATATTAAGCAATCGTTCCGACGGAGCTAAATTACTACAGGATAAAGAACGAATAGAAAATTTGGATTTCGAAACAAAAAAGAGAGGGGTGCAACACGAGGACTTCCCAGGGGGTCACCAATCCAAGTACTACTCTCGCCCAAACACGCTTAATTTCGAAGTTCTGATGGGATCCGGTGCATTAGTGCTGGTATGATCGCACCCGCCATATTCCTTTCGCTTTATTCTTTTAAACTACCCCGTCCTGCGAAGCAGTGTGGCTTTTCTAGACCGAAATTCATTTTAAGCGTCAATTCAAGCATTTTCCTATTATCCTTTTATTTATTTGCTTTCATATTTTTTTTTTGTTATTGATTTGCCCCCTGTTTTTTTCCATCATCCCGCAACTCTAAATTATCATGAAATCAATCCTTCACGCTTGCGCTGATACATTTGCGCCGACAAATTTGAGCGACGATCCGAGCTTTGATCGAGCCGTACCGTTCCTGATTTGTCTCGCGCCTTCAGATCCTCCTTCACGCTTCGACAAGAAGCAAAATATTAAGCAATCGTTCCGACGGAGCTAAATTACTACAGGATAAAGAACGAATAGGAAATTTGGATTTCGAAACAAAAAAGAGAGGGGTGCAACACGAGGACTTCCCAGGGGGTCACCAATCCAAGTACTACTCTCGCCCAAACACGCTTAATTTCGAAGTTCTGATGGGATCCGGTGCATTAGTGCTGGTATGATCGCACCCGCCATATTCCTTTCGCTTTATTCTTTTAAACTACCCCGTCCTGCGAAGCAGTGTGGCTTTTCTAGACCGAAATTCATTTTAAGCGTCAATTCAAGCATTTTCCTATTATCCTTTTATTTATTTTGCTTTCATATTTTTTTTTGTTATTGATTTGCCCCCTGTTTTTTTCCATCATCCCGCAACTCTAAATTATCATGAAATCAATCCTTCACGCTTGCGCTGATACATTTGCGCCGACAAATTTGAGCGACGATCCGGGCTTTGATCGAGCCGTACCGTTCCTGATTTGTCTCGCGCCTTCAGATCCTCCTTCACGCTTCGACAAGAAGCAAAATATTAAGCAATCGTTCCGACGGAGCTAAATTACTACAGGATAAAGAACGAATAGGAAATTTGGATTTCGAAACAAAAAAGAGAGGGGTGCAACACGAGGACTTCCCAGGGGGTCACCAATCCAAGTACTACTTTCGCCCAAACACGCTTAATTTCGAAGTTCTGATGGGATCCGGTGCATTAGTGCTGGTATGATCGCACCCGCCATATTCCTTTCGCTTTATTCTTTTAAACTACCCCGTCCTGCGAAGCAGTGTAGCTTTTCTAGACCGAAATTCATTTTAACCGTCAATTCAAGCATTTTCCTGTTATCCTTTTATTTATTTGCTTTCATATTTTTTTTTGTTATTGATTTGCCCCCTGTTTTTTTCCATCATCCCGCAACTCTAAATTATCATGAAATCAATCCTTCACGCTTGCGCTGATACATTTGCGCCGACAAATTTGAGCGACGATCCGGGCTTTGATCGAGCCGTACCGTTCCTGATTTGTCTCGCGCCTTCAGATCCTCCTTCACGCTTCGACAAGAAGCAAAATATTAAGCAATCGTTCCGACGGAGCTAAATTACTACAGGATAAAGAACGAATAGGAAATTTGGATTTCGAAACAAAAAAGAGAGGGGTGCAACACGAGGACTTCCCAGGGGGTCACCAATCCAAGTATTACTCTCGCCCAAACACGCTTAATTTCGAAGTTCTGATGGGATCCGGTGCATTAGTGCTGGTATGATCGCACCCGCCATATTCCTTTCGCTTTATTCTTTTAAACTACCCCGTCCTGCGAAGCAGTGTGGCTTTTCTAGACCGAAATTCATTTTAAGCGTTAATTCAAGCATTTTCCTATTATCCTTTTATTTATTTGCTTTCATATTTTTTTTTGTCATTGATTTGCCCCCTGTTTTTTTCCATCATCCCGCAACTCTAAATTATCATGAAATCAATCCTTCACGCTTGCGCTGATACATTTGCGCCGACAAATTTGAGCGACGATCCGGGCTTTGATCGAGCCGTACCGTTCCTGATTTGTCTCGCGCCTTCAGATCCTCCTTCACGCTTCGACAAGAAGCAAAATATTAAGCAATCGTTCCGACGGAGCTAAATTACTACAGGATAAAGAACGAATAGGAAATTTGGATTTCGAAACAAAAAAGAGAGGGGTGCAACACGAGGACTTCCCAGGGGGTCACCAATCCAAGTATTACTCTCGCCCAAACACGCTTAATTTCGAAGTTCTGATGGGATCCGGTGCATTAGTGCTGGTATGATCGCACCCGCCATATTCCTTTCGCTTTATTCTTTTAAACTACCCCGTCCTGCGAAGCAGTGTGGCTTTTCTAGACCGAAATTCATTTTAAGCGTCAATTCAAGCATTTTCCTATTATCCTTTTATTTATTTGCTTTCATATTTTTTTTTGTTATTGATTTGCCCCCTGTTTTATTCCATCATCCCGCAACTCTAAATTATCATGAAATCAATCCTTCACGCTTGCGCTGATACATTTGCGCCGACAAATTTGAGCGACTATCCGGGATTTGATCGAGCCGTACCGTTCCTGATTTGTCTCGCGCCTTCAGATCCTCCTTCACGCTTCGACAAGAAGCAAAATATTAAGCAATCGTTCCGACGGAGCTAAATTACTACAGGATAAAGAACGAATAGAAAATTTGGATTTCGAAACAAAAAAGAGAGGGGTGCAACACGAGGACTTCCCAGGGGGTCACCAATCCAAGTACTACTCTCGCCCAAACACGCTTAATTTCGAAGTTCTGATGGGATCCGGTGCATTAGTGCTGGTATGATCGCACCCGCCATATTCCTTTCGCTTTATTCTTTTAAACTACCCCGTCCTGCGAAGCAGTGTGGCTTTTCTAGACCGAAATTCATTTTAAGCGTCAATTCAAGCATTTTCCTATTATCCTTTTATTTATTTGCTTTCATATTTTTTTTTTGTTATTGATTTGCCCCCTGTTTTTTTCCATCATCCCGCAACTCTAAATTATCATGAAATCAATCCTTCACGCTTGCGCTGATACATTTGCGCCGACAAATTTGAGCGACGATCCGAGCTTTGATCGAGCCGTACCGTTCCTGATTTGTCTCGCGCCTTCAGATCCTCCTTCACGCTTCGACAAGAAGCAAAATATTAAGCAATCGTTCCGACGGAGCTAAATTACTACAGGATAAAGAACGAATAGGAAATTTGGATTTCGAAACAAAAAAGAGAGGGGTGCAACACGAGGACTTCCCAGGGGGTCACCAATCCAAGTACTACTCTCGCCCAAACACGCTTAATTTCGAAGTTCTGATGGGATCCGGTGCATTAGTGCTGGTATGATCGCACCCGCCATATTCCTTTCGCTTTATTCTTTTAAACTACCCCGTCCTGCGAAGCAGTGTGGCTTTTCTAGACCGAAATTCATTTTAAGCGTCAATTCAAGCATTTTCCTATTATCCTTTTATTTATTTTGCTTTCATATTTTTTTTTGTTATTGATTTGCCCCCTGTTTTTTTCCATCATCCCGCAACTCTAAATTATCATGAAATCAATCCTTCACGCTTGCGCTGATACATTTGCGCCGACAAATTTGAGCGACGATCCGGGCTTTGATCGAGCCGTACCGTTCCTGATTTGTCTCGCGCCTTCAGATCCTCCTTCACGCTTCGACAAGAAGCAAAATATTAAGCAATCGTTCCGACGGAGCTAAATTACTACAGGATAAAGAACGAATAGAAAATTTGGATTTCGAAACAAAAAAGAGAGGGGTGCAACACGAGGACTTCCCAGGGGGTCACCAATCCAAGTACTACTCTCGCCCAAACACGCTTAATTTCGAAGTTCTGATGGGATCCGGTGCATTAGTGCTGGTATGATCGCACCCGCCATATTCCTTTCGCTTTATTCTTTTAAACTACCCCGTCCTGCGAAGCAGTGTGGCTTTTCTAGACCGAAATTCATTTTAACCGTCAATTCAAGCATTTTCCTATTATCCTTTTATTTATTTGCTTTCATATTTTTTTTTTGTTATTGATTTGCCCCCTGTTTTTTTCCATCATCCCGCAACTCTAAATTATCATGAAATCAATCCTTCACGCTTGCGCTGATACATTTGCGCCGACAAATTTGAGCGACGATCCGGGCTTTGATCGAGCCGTACCGTTCCTGATTTGTCTCGCTCCTTCAGATCCTCCTTCACGCTTCGACAAGAAGCAAAATATTAAGCAATCGTTCCGACGGAGCTAAATTACTACAGGATAAAGAACGAATAGGAAATTTGGATTTCGAAACAAAAAAGAGAGGGGTGCAACACGAGGACTTCCCAGGGGGTCACCAATCCAAGTATTACTCTCGCCCAAACACGCTTAATTTCGAAGTTCTGATGGGATCCGGTGCATTAGTGCTGGTATGATCGCACCTGCCATATTCCTTTCGCTTTATTCTTTTAAACTACCCCGTCCTGCGAAGCAGTGTGGCTTTTCTAGACCGAAATTCATTTTAAGCGTCAATTCAAGCATTTTCCTATTATCCTTTTATTTATTTGCTTTCATATTTTTTTTTGTCATTGATTTGCCCCCTGTTTTTTTCCATCATCCCGCAACTCTAAATTATCATGAAATCAATCATTCACGCTTGCGCTGATACATTTGCGCCGACAAATTTGAGCGACGATCCGGGCTTTGATCGAGCCGTACCGTTCCTGATTTGTCTCGCGCCTTCAGATCCGCCTTCATGCTTCGAGAAGAAGCAAAATATAAAGCAATCGTTCCGAAGGACCTAAATTACTACAGGATAAAGAACGAATAGAAAATTTGAATTTCGAAACAAAAAAGAGAGGGGTGCAACAAGAGGAATTCCCAGGGGGTCACCCATCCTAGTACTACTCTCGCCCAAGCATGCTTAACTTCGGAGTTCTGATGGGATCCGGTGCATTAGTGCTGGTATGATCGCACCCGCCATGTTCCTTTCGCTTTATTCTTTTAAACTACCCCGTCCTGCGAAGCAGTGTGGCGTTTCTAGACCGAAATTCATTTTAAGCGTCAATTCAAGCATTTTCCTATTATCCTTTTATTTATTTGCTTTCATATTTTTTTTTGTTATTGATTTGCCCCCTGTTTTATTCCATCATCCCGCAACTCTAAATTATCATGAAATCAATCCTTCACGCTTGCGCTGATACATTTGCGCCGACAAATTTGAGCGACTATCCGGGCTTTGATCGAGCCGTACCGTTCCTGATTTGTCTCGCGCCTTCAGATCCTCCTTCACGCTTCGACAAGAAGCAAAATATTAAGCAATCGTTCCGACGGAGCTAAATTACTACAGGATAAAGAACGAATAGAAAATTTGGATTTCGAAACAAAAAAGAGAGGGGTGCAACACGAGGACTTCCCAGGGGGTCACCAATCCAAGTACTACTCTCGCCCAAACACGCTTAATTTCGAAGTTCTGATGGGATCCGGTGCATTAGTGCTGGTATGATCGCACCCGCCATATTCCTTTCGCTTTATTCTTTTAAACTACCCCGTCCTGCGAAGCAGTGTGGCTTTTCTAGACCGAAATTCATTTTAAGCGTCAATTCAAGCATTTTCCTATTATCCTTTTATTTATTTGCTTTCATATTTTTTTTTTGTTATTGATTTGCCCCCTGTTTTTTTCCATCATCCCGCAACTCTAAATTATCATGAAATCAATCCTTCACGCTTGCGCTGATACATTTGCGCCGACAAATTTGAGCGACGATCCGAGCTTTGATCGAGCCGTACCGTTCCTGATTTGTCTCGCGCCTTCAGATCCTCCTTCACGCTTCGACAAGAAGCAAAATATTAAGCAATCGTTCCGACGGAGCTAAATTACTACAGGATAAAGAACGAATAGGAAATTTGGATTTCGAAACAAAAAAGAGAGGGGTGCAACACGAGGACTTCCCAGGGGGTCACCAATCCAAGTACTACTCTCGCCCAAACACGCTTAATTTCGAAGTTCTGATGGGATCCGGTGCATTAGTGCTGGTATGATCGCACCCGCCATATTCCTTTCGCTTTATTCTTTTAAACTACCCCGTCCTGCGAAGCAGTGTGGCTTTTCTAGACCGAAATTCATTTTAAGCGTCAATTCAAGCATTTTCCTATTATCCTTTTATTTATTTTGCTTTCATATTTTTTTTTGTTATTGATTTGCCCCCTGTTTTTTTCCATCATCCCGCAACTCTAAATTATCATGAAATCAATCCTTCACGCTTGCGCTGATACATTTGCGCCGACAAATTTGAGCGACGATCCGGGCTTTGATCGAGCCGTACCGTTCCTGATTTGTCTCGCGCCTTCAGATCCTCCTTCACGCTTCGACAAGAAGCAAAATATTAAGCAATCGTTCCGACGGAGCTAAATTACTACAGGATAAAGAACGAATAGGAAATTTGGATTTCGAAACAAAAAAGAGAGGGGTGCAACACGAGGACTTCCCAGGGGGTCACCAATCCAAGTACTACTTTCGCCCAAACACGCTTAATTTCGAAGTTCTGATGGGATCCGGTGCATTAGTGCTGGTATGATCGCACCCGCCATATTCCTTTCGCTTTATTCTTTTAAACTACCCCGTCCTGCGAAGCAGTGTAGCTTTTCTAGACCGAAATTCATTTTAACCGTCAATTCAAGCATTTTCCTGTTATCCTTTTATTTATTTGCTTTCATATTTTTTTTTGTTATTGATTTGCCCCCTGTTTTTTTCCATCATCCCGCAACTCTAAATTATCATGAAATCAATCCTTCACGCTTGCGCTGATACATTTGCGCCGACAAATTTGAGCGACGATCCGGGCTTTGATCGAGCCGTACCGTTCCTGATTTGTCTCGCGCCTTCAGATCCTCCTTCACGCTTCGACAAGAAGCAAAATATTAAGCAATCGTTCCGACGGAGCTAAATTACTACAGGATAAAGAACGAATAGGAAATTTGGATTTCGAAACAAAAAAGAGAGGGGTGCAACACGAGGACTTCCCAGGGGGTCACCAATCCAAGTATTACTCTCGCCCAAACACGCTTAATTTCGAAGTTCTGATGGGATCCGGTGCATTAGTGCTGGTATGATCGCACCCGCCATATTCCTTTCGCTTTATTCTTTTAAACTACCCCGTCCTGCGAAGCAGTGTGGCTTTTCTAGACCGAAATTCATTTTAAGCGTTAATTCAAGCATTTTCCTATTATCCTTTTATTTATTTGCTTTCATATTTTTTTTTGTCATTGATTTGCCCCCTGTTTTTTTCCATCATCCCGCAACTCTAAATTATCATGAAATCAATCCTTCACGCTTGCGCTGATACATTTGCGCCGACAAATTTGAGCGACGATCCGGGCTTTGATCGAGCCGTACCGTTCCTGATTTGTCTCGCGCCTTCAGATCCTCCTTCACGCTTCGACAAGAAGCAAAATATTAAGCAATCGTTCCGACGGAGCTAAATTACTACAGGATAAAGAACGAATAGGAAATTTGGATTTCGAAACAAAAAAGAGAGGGGTGCAACACGAGGACTTCCCAGGGGGTCACCAATCCAAGTATTACTCTCGCCCAAACACGCTTAATTTCGAAGTTCTGATGGGATCCGGTGCATTAGTGCTGGTATGATCGCACCCGCCATATTCCTTTCGCTTTATTCTTTTAAACTACCCCGTCCTGCGAAGCAGTGTGGCTTTTCTAGACCGAAATTCATTTTAAGCGTCAATTCAAGCATTTTCCTATTATCCTTTTATTTATTTGCTTTCATATTTTTTTTTGTTATTGATTTGCCCCCTGTTTTATTCCATCATCCCGCAACTCTAAATTATCATGAAATCAATCCTTCACGCTTGCGCTGATACATTTGCGCCGACAAATTTGAGCGACTATCCGGGCTTTGATCGAGCCGTACCGTTCCTGATTTGTCTCGCGCCTTCAGATCCTCCTTCACGCTTCGACAAGAAGCAAAATATTAAGCAATCGTTCCGACGGAGCTAAATTACTACAGGATAAAGAACGAATAGAAAATTTGGATTTCGAAACAAAAAAGAGAGGGGTGCAACACGAGGACTTCCCAGGGGGTCACCAATCCAAGTACTACTCTCGCCCAAACACGCTTAATTTCGAAGTTCTGATGGGATCCGGTGCATTAGTGCTGGTATGATCGCACCCGCCATATTCCTTTCGCTTTATTCTTTTAAACTACCCCGTCCTGCGAAGCAGTGTGGCTTTTCTAGACCGAAATTCATTTTAAGCGTCAATTCAAGCATTTTCCTATTATCCTTTTATTTATTTGCTTTCATATTTTTTTTTTGTTATTGATTTGCCCCCTGTTTTTTTCCATCATCCCGCAACTCTAAATTATCATGAAATCAATCCTTCACGCTTGCGCTGATACATTTGCGCCGACAAATTTGAGCGACGATCCGAGCTTTGATCGAGCCGTACCGTTCCTGATTTGTCTCGCGCCTTCAGATCCTCCTTCACGCTTCGACAAGAAGCAAAATATTAAGCAATCGTTCCGACGGAGCTAAATTACTACAGGATAAAGAACGAATAGGAAATTTGGATTTCGAAACAAAAAAGAGAGGGGTGCAACACGAGGACTTCCCAGGGGGTCACCAATCCAAGTACTACTCTCGCCCAAACACGCTTAATTTCGAAGTTCTGATGGGATCCGGTGCATTAGTGCTGGTATGATCGCACCCGCCATATTCCTTTCGCTTTATTCTTTTAAACTACCCCGTCCTGCGAAGCAGTGTGGCTTTTCTAGACCGAAATTCATTTTAAGCGTCAATTCAAGCATTTTCCTATTATCCTTTTATTTATTTTGCTTTCATATTTTTTTTTGTTATTGATTTGCCCCCTGTTTTTTTCCATCATCCCGCAACTCTAAATTATCATGAAATCAATCCTTCACGCTTGCGCTGATACATTTGCGCCGACAAATTTGAGCGACGATCCGGGCTTTGATCGAGCCGTACCGTTCCTGATTTGTCTCGCGCCTTCAGATCCTCCTTCACGCTTCGACAAGAAGCAAAATATTAAGCAATCGTTCCGACGGAGCTAAATTACTACAGGATAAAGAACGAATAGGAAATTTGGATTTCGAAACAAAAAAGAGAGGGGTGCAACACGAGGACTTCCCAGGGGGTCACCAATCCAAGTACTACTTTCGCCCAAACACGCTTAATTTCGAAGTTCTGATGGGATCCGGTGCATTAGTGCTGGTATGATCGCACCCGCCATATTCCTTTCGCTTTATTCTTTTAAACTACCCCGTCCTGCGAAGCAGTGTAGCTTTTCTAGACCGAAATTCATTTTAACCGTCAATTCAAGCATTTTCCTGTTATCCTTTTATTTATTTGCTTTCATATTTTTTTTTGTTATTGATTTGCCCCCTGTTTTTTTCCATCATCCCGCAACTCTAAATTATCATGAAATCAATCCTTCACGCTTGCGCTGATACATTTGCGCCGACAAATTTGAGCGACGATCCGGGCTTTGATCGAGCCGTACCGTTCCTGATTTGTCTCGCGCCTTCAGATCCTCCTTCACGCTTCGACAAGAAGCAAAATATTAAGCAATCGTTCCGACGGAGCTAAATTACTACAGGATAAAGAACGAATAGGAAATTTGGATTTCGAAACAAAAAAGAGAGGGGTGCAACACGAGGACTTCCCAGGGGGTCACCAATCCAAGTATTACTCTCGCCCAAACACGCTTAATTTCGAAGTTCTGATGGGATCCGGTGCATTAGTGCTGGTATGATCGCACCCGCCATATTCCTTTCGCTTTATTCTTTTAAACTACCCCGTCCTGCGAAGCAGTGTGGCTTTTCTAGACCGAAATTCATTTTAAGCGTTAATTCAAGCATTTTCCTATTATCCTTTTATTTATTTGCTTTCATATTTTTTTTTGTCATTGATTTGCCCCCTGTTTTTTTCCATCATCCCGCAACTCTAAATTATCATGAAATCAATCCTTCACGCTTGCGCTGATACATTTGCGCCGACAAATTTGAGCGACGATCCGGGCTTTGATCGAGCCGTACCGTTCCTGATTTGTCTCGCGCCTTCAGATCCTCCTTCACGCTTCGACAAGAAGCAAAATATTAAGCAATCGTTCCGACGGAGCTAAATTACTACAGGATAAAGAACGAATAGGAAATTTGGATTTCGAAACAAAAAAGAGAGGGGTGCAACACGAGGACTTCCCAGGGGGTCACCAATCCAAGTATTACTCTCGCCCAAACACGCTTAATTTCGAAGTTCTGATGGGATCCGGTGCATTAGTGCTGGTATGATCGCACCCGCCATATTCCTTTCGCTTTATTCTTTTAAACTACCCCGTCCTGCGAAGCAGTGTGGCTTTTCTAGACCGAAATTCATTTTAAGCGTCAATTCAAGCATTTTCCTATTATCCTTTTATTTATTTGCTTTCATATTTTTTTTTGTTATTGATTTGCCCCCTGTTTTATTCCATCATCCCGCAACTCTAAATTATCATGAAATCAATCCTTCACGCTTGCGCTGATACATTTGCGCCGACAAATTTGAGCGACTATCCGGGCTTTGATCGAGCCGTACCGTTCCTGATTTGTCTCGCGCCTTCAGATCCTCCTTCACGCTTCGACAAGAAGCAAAATATTAAGCAATCGTTCCGACGGAGCTAAATTACTACAGGATAAAGAACGAATAGAAAATTTGGATTTCGAAACAAAAAAGAGAGGGGTGCAACACGAGGACTTCCCAGGGGGTCACCAATCCAAGTACTACTCTCGCCCAAACACGCTTAATTTCGAAGTTCTGATGGGATCCGGTGCATTAGTGCTGGTATGATCGCACCCGCCATATTCCTTTCGCTTTATTCTTTTAAACTACCCCGTCCTGCGAAGCAGTGTGGCTTTTCTAGACCGAAATTCATTTTAAGCGTCAATTCAAGCATTTTCCTATTATCCTTTTATTTATTTGCTTTCATATTTTTTTTTTGTTATTGATTTGCCCCCTGTTTTTTTCCATCATCCCGCAACTCTAAATTATCATGAAATCAATCCTTCACGCTTGCGCTGATACATTTGCGCCGACAAATTTGAGCGACGATCCGAGCTTTGATCGAGCCGTACCGTTCCTGATTTGTCTCGCGCCTTCAGATCCTCCTTCACGCTTCGACAAGAAGCAAAATATTAAGCAATCGTTCCGACGGAGCTAAATTACTACAGGATAAAGAACGAATAGGAAATTTGGATTTCGAAACAAAAAAGAGAGGGGTGCAACACGAGGACTTCCCAGGGGGTCACCAATCCAAGTACTACTCTCGCCCAAACACGCTTAATTTCGAAGTTCTGATGGGATCCGGTGCATTAGTGCTGGTATGATCGCACCCGCCATATTCCTTTCGCTTTATTCTTTTAAACTACCCCGTCCTGCGAAGCAGTGTGGCTTTTCTAGACCGAAATTCATTTTAAGCGTCAATTCAAGCATTTTCCTATTATCCTTTTATTTATTTTGCTTTCATATTTTTTTTTGTTATTGATTTGCCCCCTGTTTTTTTCCATCATCCCGCAACTCTAAATTATCATGAAATCAATCCTTCACGCTTGCGCTGATACATTTGCGCCGACAAATTTGAGCGACGATCCGGGCTTTGATCGAGCCGTACCGTTCCTGATTTGTCTCGCGCCTTCAGATCCTCCTTCACGCTTCGACAAGAAGCAAAATATTAAGCAATCGTTCCGACGGAGCTAAATTACTACAGGATAAAGAACGAATAGAAAATTTGGATTTCGAAACAAAAAAGAGAGGGGTGCAACACGAGGACTTCCCAGGGGGTCACCAATCCAAGTACTACTCTCGCCCAAACACGCTTAATTTCGAAGTTCTGATGGGATCCGGTGCATTAGTGCTGGTTTGATCGCACCCGCCATATTCCTTTCCCTTTATTCTTTTAAACTACCCCGTCCTGCGAAGCAGTGTAGCTTTTCTAGACCGAAATTCATTTTAAGCGTCAATTCAAGCATTTTCCTATTATCCTTTTATTTATTTGCTTTCATATTTTTTTTTTGTTATTGATTTGCCCCCTGTTTTTTTCCATCATCCCGCAACTCTAAATTATCATGAAATCAATCCTTCACGCTTGCGCTGATACATTTCCGCCGACAAATTTGAGCGACGATCCGGGCTTTGATCGAGCCGTACCGTTCCTGATTTGTCTCGCGCCTTCAGATCCTCCTTCACGCTTCGACAAGAAGCAAAATATTAAGCAATCGTTCCGACGGAGCTAAATTACTACAGGATAAAGAACGAATAGGAAATTTGGATTTCGAAACAAAAAAGAGAGGGGTGCAACACGAGGACTTCCCAGGGGGTCACTAATCCAAGTACTACTCTCGCCCAAACACGCTTAATTTCGAAGTTCTGATGGGATCCGGTGCATTAGTGCTGGTTTGATCGCACCCGCCATATTCCTTTCCCTTTATTCTTTTAAACTACCCCGTCCTGCGAAGCAGTGTAGCTTTTCTAGACCGAAATTCATTTTAAGCGTCAATTCAAGCATTTTCCTATTATCCTTTTATTTATTTGCTTTCATATTTTTTTTTTGTTATTGATTTGCCCCCTGTTTTTTTCCATCATCCCGCAACTCTAAATTATCATGAAATCAATCCTTCACGCTTGCGCTGATACATTTCCGCCGACAAATTTGAGCGACGATCCGGGCTTTGATCGAGCCGTACCGTTCCTGATTTGTCTCGCGCCTTCAGATCCTCCTTCACGCTTCGACAAGAAGCAAAATATTAAGCAATCGTTCCGACGGAGCTAAATTACTACAGGATAAAGAACGAATAGGAAATTTGGATTTCGAAACAAAAAAGAGAGGGGTGCAACACGAGGACTTCCCAGGGGGTCACCAATCCAAGTACTACTTTCGCCCAAACAAGCTTAATTTCGAAGTTCTGATGGGATCCGGTGCATTAGTGCTGGTATTATCGCACCCGCCATATTCCTTTCGCTTTATTCTTTTAAACTACCCCGTCCTGCGAAGCAGTGTAGCTTTTCTAGACCGAAATTCATTTTAACCGTCAATTCAAGCATTTTCCTGTTATCCTTTTATTTATTTGCTTTCATATTTTTTTTTGTTATTGATTTGCCCCCTGTTTTTTTCCATCATCCCGCAACTCTAAATTATCATGAAATCAATCCTTCACGCTTGCGCTGATACATTTGCGCCGACAAATTTGAGCGACGATCCGGGCTTTGATCGAGCCGTACCGTTCCTGATTTGTCTCGCTCCTTCAGATCCTCCTTCACGCTTCGACAAGAAGCAAAATATTAAGCAATCGTTCCGACGGAGCTAAATTACTACAGGATAAAGAACGAATAGGAAATTTGGATTTCGAAACAAAAAAGAGAGGGGTGCAACACGAGGACTTCCCAGGGGGTCACTAATCCAAGTACTACTCTCGCCCAAACACGCTTAATTTCGAAGTTCTGATGGGATCCGGTGCATTAGTGCTGGTTTGATCGCACCCGCCATATTCCTTTCGCTTTATTCTTTTAAACTACCCCGTCCTGCGAAGCAGTGTAGCTTTTCTAGACCGAAATTCATTTTAAGCGTCAATTCAAGCATTTTCCTATTATCCTTTTATTTATTTGCTTTCATATTTTTTTTTTGTTATTGATTTGCCCCCTGTTTTTTTCCATCATCCCGCAACTCTAAATTATCATGAAATCAATCCTTCACGCTTGCGCTGATACATTTCCGCCGACAAATTTGAGCGACGATCCGGGCTTTGATCGAGCCGTACCGTTCCTGATTTGTCTCGCGCCTTCAGATCCTCCTTCACGCTTCGACAAGAAGCAAAATATTAAGCAATCGTTCCGACGGAGCTAAATTACTACAGGATAAAGAACGAATAGGAAATTTGGATTTCGAAACAAAAAAGAGAGGGGTGCAACACGAGGACTTCCCAGGGGGTCACCAATCCAAGTACTACTCTCGCCCAAACACGCTTAATTTCGAAGTTCTGATGGGATCCGGTGCATTAGTGCTGGTATGATCGCACCCGCCATATTCCTTTCGCTTTATTCTTTTAAACTACCCCGTCCTGCGAAGCAGTGTGGCTTTTCTAGACCGAAATTCATTTTAACCGTCAATTCAAGCATTTTCCTATTATCCTTTTATTTATTTGCTTTCATATTTTTTTTTTGTTATTGATTTGCCCCCTGTTTTTTTCCATCATCCCGCAACTCTAAATTATCATGAAATCAATCCTTCACGCTTGCGCTGATACATTTGCGCCGACAAATTTGAGCGACGATTCGGGCTTTGATCGAGCCGTACCGTTCCTGATTTGTCTCGCGCCTTCAGATCCTCCTTCACGCTTCGACAAGAAGCAAAATATTAAGCAATCGTTCCGACGGAGCTAAATTACTACAGGATAAAGAACGAATAGGAAATTTGGATTTCGAAACAAAAAAGAGAGGGGTGCAACACGAGGACTTCCCAGGGGGTCACTAATCCAAGTACTACTCTCGCCCAAACACGCTTAATTTCGAAGTTCTGATGGGATCCGGTGCATTAGTGCTGGTTTGATCGCACCCGCCATATTCCTTTCCCTTTATTCTTTTAAACTACCCCGTCCTGCGAAGCAGTGTAGCTTTTCTAGACCGAAATTCATTTTAAGCGTCAATTCAAGCATTTTCCTATTATCCTTTTATTTATTTGCTTTCATATTTTTTTTTTGTTATTGATTTGCCCCCTGTTTTTTTCCATCATCCCGCAACTCTAAATTATCATGAAATCAATCCTTCACGCTTGCGCTGATACATTTCCGCCGACAAATTTGAGCGACGATCCGGGCTTTGATCGAGCCGTACCGTTCCTGATTTGTCTCGCGCCTTCAGATCCTCCTTCACGCTTCGACAAGAAGCAAAATATTAAGCAATCGTTCCGACGGAGCTAAATTACTACAGGATAAAGAACGAATAGGAAATTTGGATTTCGAAACAAAAAAGAGAGGGGTGCAACACGAGGACTTCCCAGGGGGTCACCAATCCAAGTACTACTTTCGCCCAAACAAGCTTAATTTCGAAGTTCTGATGGGATCCGGTGCATTAGTGCTGGTATTATCGCACCCGCCATATTCCTTTCGCTTTATTCTTTTAAACTACCCCGTCCTGCGAAGCAGTGTAGCTTTTCTAGACCGAAATTCATTTTAACCGTCAATTCAAGCATTTTCCTGTTATCCTTTTATTTATTTGCTTTCATATTTTTTTTTGTTATTGATTTGCCCCCTGTTTTTTTCCATCATCCCGCAACTCTAAATTATCATGAAATCAATCCTTCACGCTTGCGCTGATACATTTGCGCCGACAAATTTGAGCGACGATCCGGGCTTTGATCGAGCCGTACCGTTCCTGATTTGTCTCGCTCCTTCAGATCCTCCTTCACGCTTCGACAAGAAGCAAAATATTAAGCAATCGTTCCGACGGAGCTAAATTACTACAGGATAAAGAACGAATAGGAAATTTGGATTTCGAAACAAAAAAGAGAGGGGTGCAACACGAGGACTTCCCAGGGGGTCACTAATCCAAGTACTACTCTCGCCCAAACACGCTTAATTTCGAAGTTCTGATGGGATCCGGTGCATTAGTGCTGGTTTGATCGCACCCGCCATATTCCTTTCCCTTTATTCTTTTAAACTACCCCGTCCTGCGAAGCAGTGTAGCTTTTCTAGACCGAAATTCATTTTAAGCGTCAATTCAAGCATTTTCCTATTATCCTTTTATTTATTTGCTTTCATATTTTTTTTTTGTTATTGATTTGCCCCCTGTTTTTTTCCATCATCCCGCAACTCTAAATTATCATGAAATCAATCCTTCACGCTTGCGCTGATACATTTCCGCCGACAAATTTGAGCGACGATCCGGGCTTTGATCGAGCCGTACCGTTCCTGATTTGTCTCGCGCCTTCAGATCCTCCTTCACGCTTCGACAAGAAGCAAAATATTAAGCAATCGTTCCGACGGAGCTAAATTACTACAGGATAAAGAACGAATAGGAAATTTGGATTTCGAAACAAAAAAGAGAGGGGTGCAACACGAGGACTTCCCAGGGGGTCACCAATCCAAGTACTACTTTCGCCCAAACAAGCTTAATTTCGAAGTTCTGATGGGATCCGGTGCATTAGTGCTGGTATTATCGCACCCGCCATATTCCTTTCGCTTTATTCTTTTAAACTACCCCGTCCTGCGAAGCAGTGTAGCTTTTCTAGACCGAAATTCATTTTAACCGTCAATTCAAGCATTTTCCTGTTATCCTTTTATTTATTTGCTTTCATATTTTTTTTTGTTATTGATTTGCCCCCTGTTTTTTTCCATCATCCCGCAACTCTAAATTATCATGAAATCAATCCTTCACGCTTGCGCTGATACATTTGCGCCGACAAATTTGAGCGACGATCCGGGCTTTGATCGAGCCGTACCGTTCCTGATTTGTCTCGCTCCTTCAGATCCTCCTTCACGCTTCGACAAGAAGCAAAATATTAAGCAATCGTTCCGACGGAGCTAAATTACTACAGGATAAAGAACGAATAGGAAATTTGGATTTCGAAACAAAAAAGAGAGGGGTGCAACACGAGGACTTCCCAGGGGGTCACTAATCCAAGTACTACTCTCGCCCAAACACGCTTAATTTCGAAGTTCTGATGGGATCCGGTGCATTAGTGCTGGTTTGATCGCACCCGCCATATTCCTTTCCCTTTATTCTTTTAAACTACCCCGTCCTGCGAAGCAGTGTAGCTTTTCTAGACCGAAATTCATTTTAAGCGTCAATTCAAGCATTTTCCTATTATCCTTTTATTTATTTGCTTTCATATTTTTTTTTTGTTATTGATTTGCCCCCTGTTTTTTTCCATCATCCCGCAACTCTAAATTATCATGAAATCAATCCTTCACGCTTGCGCTGATACATTTCCGCCGACAAATTTGAGCGACGATCCGGGCTTTGATCGAGCCGTACCGTTCCTGATTTGTCTCGCGCCTTCAGATCCTCCTTCACGCTTCGACAAGAAGCAAAATATTAAGCAATCGTTCCGACGGAGCTAAATTACTACAGGATAAAGAACGAATAGGAAATTTGGATTTCGAAACAAAAAAGAGAGGGGTGCAACACGAGGACTTCCCAGGGGGTCACCAATCCAAGTACTACTTTCGCCCAAACAAGCTTAATTTCGAAGTTCTGATGGGATCCGGTGCATTAGTGCTGGTATTATCGCACCCGCCATATTCCTTTCGCTTTATTCTTTTAAACTACCCCGTCCTGCGAAGCAGTGTAGCTTTTCTAGACCGAAATTCATTTTAACCGTCAATTCAAGCATTTTCCTGTTATCCTTTTATTTATTTGCTTTCATATTTTTTTTTGTTATTGATTTGCCCCCTGTTTTTTTCCATCATCCCGCAACTCTAAATTATCATGAAATCAATCCTTCACGCTTGCGCTGATACATTTGCGCCGACAAATTTGAGCGACGATCCGGGCTTTGATCGAGCCGTACCGTTCCTGATTTGTCTCGCTCCTTCAGATCCTCCTTCACGCTTCGACAAGAAGCAAAATATTAAGCAATCGTTCCGACGGAGCTAAATTACTACAGGATAAAGAACGAATAGGAAATTTGGATTTCGAAACAAAAAAGAGAGGGGTGCAACACGAGGACTTCCCAGGGGGTCACCAATCCAAGTATTACTCTCGCCCAAACACGCTTAATTTCGAAGTTCTGATGGGATCCGGTGCATTAGTGCTGGTATGATCGCACCTGCCATATTCCTTTCGCTTTATTCTTTTAAACTACCCCGTCCTGCGAAGCAGTGTGGCTTTTCTAGACCGAAATTCATTTTAAGCGTCAATTCAAGCATTTTCCTATTATCCTTTTATTTATTTGCTTTCATATTTTTTTTTGTCATTGATTTGCCCCCTGTTTTTTTCCATCATCCCGCAACTCTAAATTATCATGAAATCAATCATTCACGCTTGCGCTGATACATTTGCGCCGACAAATTTGAGCGACGATCCGGGCTTTGATCGAGCCGTACCGTTCCTGATTTGTCTCGCGCCTTCAGATCCGCCTTCATGCTTCGAGAAGAAGCAAAATATAAAGCAATCGTTCCGAAGGACCTAAATTACTACAGGATAAAGAACGAATAGAAAATTTGAATTTCGAAACAAAAAAGAGAGGGGTGCAACAAGAGGAATTCCCAGGGGGTCACCCATCCTAGTACTACTCTCGCCCAAGCATGCTTAACTTCGAAGTTCTGATGGGATCCGGTGCATTAGTGCTGGTATGATCGCACCCGCCATGTTCCTTTCGCTTTATTCTTTTAAACTACCCCGTCCTGCGAAGCAGTGTGGCGTTTCTAGACCGAAATTCATTTTAAGCGTCAATTCAAGCATTTTCCTATTATCCTTTTATTTATTTGCTTTCATATTTTTTTTTGTTATTGATTTGCCCCCTGTTTTATTCCATCATCCCGCAACTCTAAATTATCATGAAATCAATCCTTCACGCTTGCGCTGATACATTTGCGCCGACAAATTTGAGCGACTATCCGGGCTTTGATCGAGCCGTACCGTTCCTGATTTGTCTCGCGCCTTCAGATCCTCCTTCACGCTTCGACAAGAAGCAAAATATTAAGCAATCGTTCCGACGGAGCTAAATTACTACAGGATAAAGAACGAATAGAAAATTTGGATTTCGAAACAAAAAAGAGAGGGGTGCAACACGAGGACTTCCCAGGGGGTCACCAATCCAAGTACTACTCTCGCCCAAACACGCTTAATTTCGAAGTTCTGATGGGATCCGGTGCATTAGTGCTGGTATGATCGCACCCGCCATATTCCTTTCGCTTTATTCTTTTAAACTACCCCGTCCTGCGAAGCAGTGTGGCTTTTCTAGACCGAAATTCATTTTAAGCGTCAATTCAAGCATTTTCCTATTATCCTTTTATTTATTTGCTTTCATATTTTTTTTTTGTTATTGATTTGCCCCCTGTTTTTTTCCATCATCCCGCAACTCTAAATTATCATGAAATCAATCCTTCACGCTTGCGCTGATACATTTGCGCCGACAAATTTGAGCGACGATCCGAGCTTTGATCGAGCCGTACCGTTCCTGATTTGTCTCGCGCCTTCAGATCCTCCTTCACGCTTCGACAAGAAGCAAAATATTAAGCAATCGTTCCGACGGAGCTAAATTACTACAGGATAAAGAACGAATAGGAAATTTGGATTTCGAAACAAAAAAGAGAGGGGTGCAACACGAGGACTTCCCAGGGGGTCACCAATCCAAGTACTACTCTCGCCCAAACACGCTTAATTTCGAAGTTCTGATGGGATCCGGTGCATTAGTGCTGGTATGATCGCACCCGCCATATTCCTTTCGCTTTATTCTTTTAAACTACCCCGTCCTGCGAAGCAGTGTGGCTTTTCTAGACCGAAATTCATTTTAAGCGTCAATTCAAGCATTTTCCTATTATCCTTTTATTTATTTTGCTTTCATATTTTTTTTTGTTATTGATTTGCCCCCTGTTTTTTTCCATCATCCCGCAACTCTAAATTATCATGAAATCAATCCTTCACGCTTGCGCTGATACATTTGCGCCGACAAATTTGAGCGACGATCCGGGCTTTGATCGAGCCGTACCGTTCCTGATTTGTCTCGCGCCTTCAGATCCTCCTTCACGCTTCGACAAGAAGCAAAATATTAAGCAATCGTTCCGACGGAGCTAAATTACTACAGGATAAAGAACGAATAGGAAATTTGAATTTCGAAACAAAAAAGAGAGGGGTGCAACACGAGGACTTCCCAGGGGGTCACCAATCCAAGTACTACTTTCGCCCAAACACGCTTAATTTCGAAGTTCTGATGGGATCCGGTGCATTAGTGCTGGTATGATCGCACCCGCCATATTCCTTTCGCTTTATTCTTTTAAACTACCCCGTCCTGCGAAGCAGTGTAGCTTTTCTAGACCGAAATTCATTTTAACCGTCAATTCAAGCATTTTCCTGTTATCCTTTTATTTATTTGCTTTCATATTTTTTTTTGTTATTGATTTGCCCCCTGTTTTTTTCCATCATCCCGCAACTCTAAATTATCATGAAATCAATCCTTCACGCTTGCGCTGATACATTTGCGCCGACAAGTTTGAGCGACGATCCGGGCTTTGATCGAGCCGTACCGTTCCTGATTTGTCTCGCGCCTTCAGATCCTCCTTCACGCTTCGACAAGAAGCAAAATATTAAGCAATCGTTCCGACGGAGCTAAATTACTACAGGATAAAGAACGAATAGGAAATTTGGATTTCGAAACAAAAAAGAGAGGGGTGCAACACGAGGACTTCCCAGGGGGTCACCAATCCAAGTATTACTCTCGCCCAAACACGCTTAATTTCGAAGTTCTGATGGGATCCGGTGCATTAGTGCTGGTATGATCGCACCCGCCATATTCCTTTCGCTTTATTCTTTTAAACTACCCCGTCCTGCGAAGCAGTGTGGCTTTTCTAGACCGAAATTCATTTTAAGCGTCAATTCAAGCATTTTCCTATTATCCTTTTATTTATTTGCTTTCATATTTTTTTTTGTTATTGATTTGCCCCCTGTTTTATTCCATCATCCCGCAACTCTAAATTATCATGAAATCAATCCTTCACGCTTGCGCTGATACATTTGCGCCGACAAATTTGAGCGACTATCCGGGCTTTGATCGAGCCGTACCGTTCCTGATTTGTCTCGCGCCTTCAGATCCTCCTTCACGCTTCGACAAGAAGCAAAATATTAAGCAATCGTTCCGACGGAGCTAAATTACTACAGGATAAAGAACGAATAGAAAATTTGGATTTCGAAACAAAAAAGAGAGGGGTGCAACACGAGGACTTCCCAGGGGGTCACCAATCCAAGTACTACTCTCGCCCAAACACGCTTAATTTCGAAGTTCTGATGGGATCCGGTGCATTAGTGCTGGTATGATCGCACCCGCCATATTCCTTTCGCTTTATTCTTTTAAACTACCCCGTCCTGCGAAGCAGTGTGGCTTTTCTAGACCGAAATTCATTTTAAGCGTCAATTCAAGCATTTTCCTATTATCCTTTTATTTATTTGCTTTCATATTTTTTTTTTGTTATTGATTTGCCCCCTGTTTTTTTCCATCATCCCGCAACTCTAAATTATCATGAAATCAATCCTTCACGCTTGCGCTGATACATTTGCGCCGACAAATTTGAGCGACGATCCGAGCTTTGATCGAGCCGTACCGTTCCTGATTTGTCTCGCGCCTTCAGATCCTCCTTCACGCTTCGACAAGAAGCAAAATATTAAGCAATCGTTCCGACGGAGCTAAATTACTACAGGATAAAGAACGAATAGGAAATTTGGATTTCGAAACAAAAAAGAGAGGGGTGCAACACGAGGACTTCCCAGGGGGTCACCAATCCAAGTACTACTCTCGCCCAAACACGCTTAATTTCGAAGTTCTGATGGGATCCGGTGCATTAGTGCTGGTATGATCGCACCCGCCATATTCCTTTCGCTTTATTCTTTTAAACTACCCCGTCCTGCGAAGCAGTGTGGCTTTTCTAGACCGAAATTCATTTTAAGCGTCAATTCAAGCATTTTCCTATTATCCTTTTATTTATTTTGCTTTCATATTTTTTTTTGTTATTGATTTGCCCCCTGTTTTTTTCCATCATCCCGCAACTCTAAATTATCATGAAATCAATCCTTCACGCTAGCGCTGATACATTTGCGCCGACAAATTTGAGCGACGATCCGGGCTTTGATCGAGCCGTACCGTTCCTGATTTGTCTCGCGCCTTCAGATCCTCCTTCACGCTTCGACAAGAAGCAAAATATTAAGCAATCGTTCCGACGGAGCTAAATTACTACAGGATAAAGAACGAATAGAAAATTTGGATTTCGAAACAAAAAAGAGAGGGGTGCAACACGAGGACTTCCCAGGGGGTCACCAATCCAAGTACTACTCTCGCCCAAACACGCTTAATTTCGAAGTTCTGATGGGATCCGGTGCATTAGTGCTGGTATGATCGCACCCGCCATATTCCTTTCGCTTTATTCTTTTAAACTACCCCGTCCTGCGAAGCAGTGTGGCTTTTCTAGACCGAAATTCATTTTAACCGTCAATTCAAGCATTTTCCTATTATCCTTTTATTTATTTGCTTTCATATTTTTTTTTTGTTATTGATTTGCCCCCTGTTTTTTTCCATCATCCCGCAACTCTAAATTATCATGAAATCAATCCTTCACGCTTGCGCTGATACATTTGCGCCGACAAATTTGAGCGACGATTCGGGCTTTGATCGAGCCGTACCGTTCCTGATTTATCTCGCGCCTTCAGATCCTCCTTCACGCTTCGACAAGAAGCAAAATATTAAGCAATCGTTCCGACGGAGCTAAATTACTACAGGATAAAGAACGAATAGGAAATTTGGATTTCGAAACAAAAAAGAGAGGGGTGCAACACGAGGACTTCCCAGGGGGTCACTAATCCAAGTACTACTCTCGCCCAAACACGCTTAATTTCGAAGTTCTGATGGGATCCGGTGCATTAGTGCTGGTTTGATCGCACCCGCCATATTCCTTTCCCTTTATTCTTTTAAACTACCCCGTCCTGCGAAGCAGTGTAGCTTTTCTAGACCGAAATTCATTTTAAGCGTCAATTCAAGCATTTTCCTATTATCCTTTTATTTATTTGCTTTCATATTTTTTTTTTGTTATTGATTTGCCCCCTGTTTTTTTCCATCATCCCGCAACTCTAAATTATCATGAAATCAATCCTTCACGCTTGCGCTGATACATTTCCGCCGATAAATTTGAGCGACGATCCGGGCTTTGATCGAGCCGTACCGTTCCTGATTTGTCTCGCGCCTTCAGATCCTCCTTCACGCTTCGACAAGAAGCAAAATATTAAGCAATCGTTCCGACGGAGCTAAATTACTACAGGATAAAGAACGAATAGGAAATTTGGATTTCGAAACAAAAAAGAGAGGGGTGCAACACGAGGACTTCCCAGGGGGTCACCAATCCAAGTACTACTTTCGCCCAAACAAGCTTAATTTCGAAGTTCTGATGGGATCCGGTGCATTAGTGCTGGTATTATCGCACCCGCCATATTCCTTTCGCTTTATTCTTTTAAACTACCCCGTCCTGCGAAGCAGTGTAGCTTTTCTAGACCGAAATTCATTTTAACCGTCAATTCAAGCATTTTCCTGTTATCCTTTTATTTATTTGCTTTCATATTTTTTTTTGTTATTGATTTGCCCCCTGTTTTTTTCCATCATCCCGCAACTCTAAATTATCATGAAATCAATCCTTCACGCTTGCGCTGATACATTTGCGCCGACAAATTTGAGCGACGATCCGGGCTTTGATCGAGCCGTACCGTTCCTGATTTGTCTCGCTCCTTCAGATCCTCCTTCACGCTTCGACAAGAAGCAAAATATTAAGCAATCTTTCCGACGGAGCTAAATTACTACAGGATAAAGAACGAATAGGAAATTTGGATTTCGAAACAAAAAAGAGAGGGGTGCAACACGAGGACTTCCCAGGGGGTCACCAATCCAAGTATTACTCTCGCCCAAACACGCTTAATTTCGAAGTTCTGATGGGATCCGGTGCATTAGTGCTGGTATGATCGCACCTGCCATATTCCTTTCGCTTTATTCTTTTAAACTACCCCGTCCTGCGAAGCAGTGTGGCTTTTCTAGACCGAAATTCATTTTAAGCGTCAATTCAAGCATTTTCCTATTATCCTTTTATTTATTTGCTTTCATATTTTTTTTGTCATTGATTTGCCCCCTGTTTTTTTCCATCATCCCGCAACTCTAAATTATCATGAAATCAATCATTCACGCTTGCGCTGATACATTTGCGCCGACAAATTTGAGCGACGATCCGGGCTTTGATCGAGCCGTACCGTTCCTGATTTGTCTCGCGCCTTCAGATCCGCCTTCATGCTTCGAGAAGAAGCAAAATATAAAGCAATCGTTCCGAAGGACCTAAATTACTACAGGATAAAGAACGAATAGAAAATTTGAATTTCGAAACAAAAAAGAGAGGGGTGCAACAAGAGGAATTCCCAGGGGGTCACCCATCCTAGTACTACTCTCGCCCAAGCATGCTTAACTTCGGAGTTCTGATGGGATCCGGTGCATTAGTGCTGGTATGATCGCACCCGCCATGTTCCTTTCGCTTTATTCTTTTAAACTACCCCGTCCTGCGAAGCAGTGTGGCGTTTCTAGACCGAAATTCATTTTAAGCGTCAATTCAAGCATTTTCCTATTATCCTTTTATTTATTTGCTTTCATATTTTTTTTTGTTATTGATTTTCCCCCTGTTTTATTCCATCATCCCGCAACTCTAAATTATCATGAAATCAATCCTTCACGCTTGCGCTGATACGTTTGCGCCGACAAATTTGAGCGACTATCCGGGCTTTGATCGAGCCGTACCGTTCCTGATTTGTCTCGCGCCTTCAGATCCTCCTTCACGCTTCGACAAGAAGCAAAATATTAAGCAATCGTTCCGACGGAGCTAAATTACTACAGGATAAAGAACGAATAGAAAATTTGGATTTCGAAACAAAAAAGAGAGGGGTGCAACACGAGGACTTCCCAGGGGGTCACCAATCCAAGTACTACTCTCGCCCAAACACGCTTAATTTCGAAGTTCTGATGGGATCCGGTGCATTAGTGCTGGTATGATCGCACCCGCCATATTCCTTTCGCTTTATTCTTTTAAACTACCCCGTCCTGCGAAGCAGTGTGGCTTTTCTAGACCGAAATTCATTTTAAGCGTCAATTCAAGCATTTTCCTATTATCCTTTTATTTATTTGCTTTCATATTTTTTTTTTGTTATTGATTTGCCCCCTGTTTTTTTCCATCATCCCGCAACTCTAAATTATCATGAAATCAATCCTTCACGCTTGCGCTGATACATTTGCGCCGACAAATTTGAGCGACGATCCGAGCTTTGATCGAGCCGTACCGTTCCTGATTTGTCTCGCGCCTTCAGATCCTCCTTCACGCTTCGACAAGAAGCAAAATATTAAGCAATCGTTCCGACGGAGCTAAATTACTACAGGATAAAGAACGAATAGGAAATTTGGATTTCGAAACAAAAAAGAGAGGGGTGCAACACGAGGACTTCCCAGGGGGTCACCAATCCAAGTACTACTCTCGCCCAAACACGCTTAATTTCGAAGTTCTGATGGGATCCGGTGCATTAGTGCTGGTATGATCGCACCCGCCATATTCCTTTCGCTTTATTCTTTTAAACTACCCCGTCCTGCGAAGCAGTGTGGCTTTTCTAGACCGAAATTCATTTTAAGCGTCAATTCAAGCATTTTCCTATTATCCTTTTATTTATTTGCTTTCATATTTTTTTTTGTTATTGATGTGCACCCTGTTTTTTTCCATCATCCCGCAACTCTAAATTATCATGAAATCAATCCTTCACGCTTGCGCTGATACATTTGCGCCGACAAATTTGAGCGACGATCCGGGCTTTGATCGAGCCGTACCGTTCCTGATTTGTCTCGCGCCTTCAGATCCTCCTTCACGCTTCGACAAGAAGCAAAATATTAAGCAATCGTTCCGACGGAGCTAAATTACTACAGGATAAAGAACGAATAGGAAATTTGGATTTCGAAACAAAAAAGAGAGGGGTGCAACACGAGGACTTCCCAGGGGGTCACTAATCCAAGTACTACTCTCGCCCAAACACGCTTAATTTCGAAGTTCTGATGGGATCCGGTGCATTAGTGCTGGTTTGATCGCACCCGCCATATTCCTTTCCCTTTATTCTTTTAAACTACCCCGTCCTGCGAAGCAGTGTAGCTTTTCTAGACCAAAATTCATTTTAAGCGTCAATTCAAGCATTTTCCTATTATCCTTTTATTTATTTGCTTTCATATTTTTTTTTTGTTATTGATTTGCCCCCTGTTTTATTCCATCATCCCGCAACTCTAAATTATCATGAAATCAATCCTTCACGCTTGCGCTGATACATTTCCGCCGACAAATTTGAGCGACGATCCGGGCTTTGATCGAGCCGTACCGTTCCTGATTTGTCTCGCGCCTTCAGATCCTCCTTCACGCTTCGACAAGAAGCAAAATATTAAGCAATCGTTCCGACGGAGCTAAATTACTACAGGATAAAGAACGAATAGGAAATTTGAATTTCGAAACAAAAAAGAGAGGGGTGCAACACGAGGACTTCCCAGGGGGTCACCAATCCAAGTACTACTTTCGCCCAAACAAGCTTAATTTCGAAGTTCTGATGGGATCCGGTGCATTAGTGCTGGTATTATCGCACCCGCCATATTCCTTTCGCTTTATTCTTTTAAACTACCCCGTCCTGCGAAGCAGTGTAGCTTTTCTAGACCGAAATTCATTTTAACCGTCAATTCAAGCATTTTCCTGTTATCCTTTTATTTATTTGCTTTCATATTTTTTTTTGTTATTGATTTGCCCCCTGTTTTTTTCCATCATCCCGCAACTCTAAATTATCATGAAATCAATCCTTCACGCTTGCGCTGATACATTTGCGCCGACAAATTTGAGCGACGATCCGGGCTTTGATCGAGCCGTACCGTTCCTGATTTGTCTCGCTCCTTCAGATCCTCCTTCACGCTTCGACAAGAAGCAAAATATTAAGCAATCGTTCCGACGGAGCTAAATTACTACAGGATAAAGAACGAATAGGAAATTTGGATTTCGAAACAAAAAAGAGAGGGGTGCAACACGAGGACTTCCCAGGGGGTCACCAATCCAAGTATTACTCTCGCCCAAACACGCTTAATTTCGAAGTTCTGATGGGATCCGGTGCATTAGTGCTGGTATGATCGCACCTGCCATATTCCTTTCGCTTTATTCTTTTAAACTACCCCGTCCTGCGAAGCAGTGTGGCTTTTCTAGACCGAAATTCATTTTAAGCGTCAATTCAAGCATTTTCCTATTATCCTTTTATTTATTTGCTTTCATATTTTTTTTTGTCATTGATTTGCCCCCTGTTTTTTTCCATCATCCCGCAACTCTAAATTATCATGAAATCAATCATTCACGCTTGCGCTGATACATTTGCGCCGACAAATTTGAGCGACGATCCGGGCTTTGATCGAGCCGTACCGTTCCTGATTTGTCTCGCGCCTTCAGATCCGCCTTCATGCTTCGAGAAGAAGCAAAATATAAAGCAATCGTTCCGAAGGACCTAAATTACTACAGGATAAAGAACGAATAGAAAATTTGAATTTCGAAACAAAAAAGAGAGGGGTGCAACAAGAGGAATTCCCAGGGGGTCACCCATCCTAGTACTACTCTCGCCCAAGCATGCTTAACTTCGGAGTTCTGATGGGATCCGGTGCATTAGTGCTGGTATGATCGCACCCGCCATGTTCCTTTCGCTTTATTCTTTTAAACTACCCCGTCCTGCGAAGCAGTGTGGCGTTTCTAGACCGAAATTCATTTTAAGCGTCAATTCAAGCATTTTCCTATTATCCTTTTATTTATTTGCTTTCATATTTTTTTTTGTTATTGATTTGCCCCCTGTTTTATTCCATCATCCCGCAACTCTAAATTATCATGAAATCAATCCTTCACGCTTGCGCTGATACATTTGCGCCGACAAATTTGAGCGACTATCCGGGCTTTGATCGAGCCGTACCGTTCCTGATTTGTCTCGCGCCTTCAGATCCTCCTTCACGCTTCGACAAGAAGCAAAATATTAAGCAATCGTTCCGACGGAGCTAAATTACTACAGGATAAAGAACGAATAGAAAATTTGGATTTCGAAACAAAAAAGAGAGGGGTGCAACACGAGGACTTCCCAGGGGGTCACCAATCCAAGTACTACTCTCGCCCAAACACGCTTAATTTCGAAGTTCTGATGGGATCCGGTGCATTAGTGCTGGTATGATCGCACCCGCCATATTCCTTTCGCTTTATTCTTTTAAACTACCCCGTCCTGCGAAGCAGTGTGGCTTTTCTAGACCGAAATTCATTTTAAGCGTCAATTCAAGCATTTTCCTATTATCCTTTTATTTATTTGCTTTCATTTTTTTTTTTTGTTATTGATTTGCCCCCTGTTTTTTTCCATCATCCCGCAACTCTAAATTATCATGAAATCAATCCTTCACGCTTGCGCTGATACATTTGCGCCGACAAATTTGAGCGACGATCCGAGCTTTGATCGAGCCGTACCGTTCCTGATTTGTCTCGCGCCTTCAGATCCTCCTTCACGCTTCGACAAGAAGCAAAATATTAAGCAATCGTTCCGACGGAGCTAAATTACTACAGGATAAAGAACGAATAGGAAATTTGGATTTCGAAACAAAAAAGAGAGGGGTGCAACACGAGGACTTCCCAGGGGGTCACCAATCCAAGTACTACTCTCGCCCAAACACGCTTAATTTCGAAGTTCTGATGGGATCCGGTGCATTAGTGCTGGTATGATCGCACCCGCCATATTCCTTTCGCTTTATTCTTTTAAACTACCCCGTCCTGCGAAGCAGTGTGGCTTTTCTAGACCGAAATTCATTTTAAGCGTCAATTCAAGCATTTTCCTATTATCCTTTTATTTATTTTGCTTTCATATTTTTTTTTGTTATTGATTTGCCCCCTGTTTTTTTCCATCATCCCGCAACTCTAAATTATCATGAAATCAATCCTTCACGCTTGCGCTGATACATTTGCGCCGACAAATTTGAGCGACGATCCGGGCTTTGATCGAGCCGTACCGTTCCTGATTTGTCTCGCGCCTTCAGATCCTCCTTCACGCTTCGACAAGAAGCAAAATATTAAGCAATCGTTCCGACGGAGCTAAATTACTACAGGATAAAGAACGAATAGGAAATTTGAATTTCGAAACAAAAAAGAGAGGGGTGCAACACGAGGACTTCCCAGGGGGTCACCAATCCAAGTACTACTTTCGCCCAAACACGCTTAATTTCGAAGTTCTGATGGGATCCGGTGCATTAGTGCTGGTATGATCGCACCCGCCATATTCCTTTCGCTTTATTCTTTTAAACTACCCCGTCCTGCGAAGCAGTGTAGCTTTTCTAGACCGAAATTCATTTTAACCGTCAATTCAAGCATTTTCCTGTTATCCTTTTATTTATTTGCTTTCATATTTTTTTTTGTTATTGATTTGCCCCCTGTTTTTTTCCATCATCCCGCAACTCTAAATTATCATGAAATCAATCCTTCACGCTTGCGCTGATACATTTGCGCCGACAAGTTTGAGCGACGATCCGGGCTTTGATCGAGCCGTACCGTTCCTGATTTGTCTCGCGCCTTCAGATCCTCCTTCACGCTTCGACAAGAAGCAAAATATTAAGCAATCGTTCCGACGGAGCTAAATTACTACAGGATAAAGAACGAATAGGAAATTTGGATTTCGAAACAAAAAAGAGAGGGGTGCAACACGAGGACTTCCCAGGGGGTCACCAATCCAAGTATTACTCTCGCCCAAACACGCTTAATTTCGAAGTTCTGATGGGATCCGGTGCATTAGTGCTGGTATGATCGCACCCGCCATATTCCTTTCGCTTTATTCTTTTAAACTACCCCGTCCTGCGAAGCAGTGTGGCTTTTCTAGACCGAAATTCATTTTAAGCGTCAATTCAAGCATTTTCCTATTATCCTTTTATTTATTTGCTTTCATATTTTTTTTTGTTATTGATTTGCCCCCTGTTTTATTCCATCATCCCGCAACTCTAAATTATCATGAAATCAATCCTTCACGCTTGCGCTGATACATTTGCGCCGACAAATTTGAGCGACTATCCGGGCTTTGATCGAGCCGTACCGTTCCTGATTTGTCTCGCGCCTTCAGATCCTCCTTCACGCTTCGACAAGAAGCAAAATATTAAGCAATCGTTCCGACGGAGCTAAATTACTACAGGATAAAGAACGAATAGAAAATTTGGATTTCGAAACAAAAAAGAGAGGGGTGCAACACGAGGACTTCCCAGGGGGTCACCAATCCAAGTACTACTCTCGCCCAAACACGCTTAATTTCGAAGTTCTGATGGGATCCGGTGCATTAGTGCTGGTATGATCGCACCCGCCATATTCCTTTCGCTTTATTCTTTTAAACTACCCCGTCCTGCGAAGCAGTGTGGCTTTTCTAGACCGAAATTCATTTTAAGCGTCAATTCAAGCATTTTCCTATTATCCTTTTATTTATTTGCTTTCATATTTTTTTTTTGTTATTGATTTGCCCCCTGTTTTTTTCCATCATCCCGCAACTCTAAATTATCATGAAATCAATCCTTCACGCTTGCGCTGATACATTTGCGCCGACAAATTTGAGCGACGATCCGAGCTTTGATCGAGCCGTACCGTTCCTGATTTGTCTCGCGCCTTCAGATCCTCCTTCACGCTTCGACAAGAAGCAAAATATTAAGCAATCGTTCCGACGGAGCTAAATTACTACAGGATAAAGAACGAATAGGAAATTTGGATTTCGAAACAAAAAAGAGAGGGGTGCAACACGAGGACTTCCCAGGGGGTCACCAATCCAAGTACTACTCTCGCCCAAACACGCTTAATTTCGAAGTTCTGATGGGATCCGGTGCATTAGTGCTGGTATGATCGCACCCGCCATATTCCTTTCGCTTTATTCTTTTAAACTACCCCGTCCTGCGAAGCAGTGTGGCTTTTCTAGACCGAAATTCATTTTAAGCGTCAATTCAAGCATTTTCCTATTATCCTTTTATTTATTTTGCTTTCATATTTTTTTTTGTTATTGATTTGCCCCCTGTTTTTTTCCATCATCCCGCAACTCTAAATTATCATGAAATCAATCCTTCACGCTAGCGCTGATACATTTGCGCCGACAAATTTGAGCGACGATCCGGGCTTTGATCGAGCCGTACCGTTCCTGATTTGTCTCGCGCCTTCAGATCCTCCTTCACGCTTCGACAAGAAGCAAAATATTAAGCAATCGTTCCGACGGAGCTAAATTACTACAGGATAAAGAACGAATAGAAAATTTGGATTTCGAAACAAAAAAGAGAGGGGTGCAACACGAGGACTTCCCAGGGGGTCACCAATCCAAGTACTACTCTCGCCCAAACACGCTTAATTTCGAAGTTCTGATGGGATCCGGTGCATTAGTGCTGGTATGATCGCACCCGCCATATTCCTTTCGCTTTATTCTTTTAAACTACCCCGTCCTGCGAAGCAGTGTGGCTTTTCTAGACCGAAATTCATTTTAACCGTCAATTCAAGCATTTTCCTATTATCCTTTTATTTATTTGCTTTCATATTTTTTTTTTGTTATTGATTTGCCCCCTGTTTTTTTCCATCATCCCGCAACTCTAAATTATCATGAAATCAATCCTTCACGCTTGCGCTGATACATTTGCGCCGACAAATTTGAGCGACGATTCGGGCTTTGATCGAGCCGTACCGTTCCTGATTTATCTCGCGCCTTCAGATCCTCCTTCACGCTTCGACAAGAAGCAAAATATTAAGCAATCGTTCCGACGGAGCTAAATTACTACAGGATAAAGAACGAATAGGAAATTTGGATTTCGAAACAAAAAAGAGAGGGGTGCAACACGAGGACTTCCCAGGGGGTCACTAATCCAAGTACTACTCTCGCCCAAACACGCTTAATTTCGAAGTTCTGATGGGATCCGGTGCATTAGTGCTGGTTTGATCGCACCCGCCATATTCCTTTCCCTTTATTCTTTTAAACTACCCCGTCCTGCGAAGCAGTGTAGCTTTTCTAGACCGAAATTCATTTTAAGCGTCAATTCAAGCATTTTCCTATTATCCTTTTATTTATTTGCTTTCATATTTTTTTTTTGTTATTGATTTGCCCCCTGTTTTTTTCCATCATCCCGCAACTCTAAATTATCATGAAATCAATCTTTCACGCTTGCGCTGATACATTTCCGCCGACAAATTTGAGCGACGATCCGGGCTTTGATCGAGCCGTACCGTTCCTGATTTGTCTCGCGCCTTCAGATCCTCCTTCACGCTTCGACAAGAAGCAAAATATTAAGCAATCGTTCCGACGGAGCTAAATTACTACAGGATAAAGAACGAATAGGAAATTTGGATTTCGAAACAAAAAAGAGAGGGGTGCAACACGAGGACTTCCCAGGGGGTCACCAATCCAAGTACTACTTTCGCCCAAACAAGCTTAATTTCGAAGTTCTGATGGGATCCGGTGCATTAGTGCTGGTATTATCGCACCCGCCATATTCCTTTCGCTTTATTCTTTTAAACTACCCCGTCCTGCGAAGCAGTGTAGCTTTTCTAGACCGAAATTCATTTTAACCGTCAATTCAAGCATTTTCCTGTTATCCTTTTATTTATTTGCTTTCATATTTTTTTTTGTTATTGATTTGCCCCCTGTTTTTTTCCATCATCCCGCAACTCTAAATTATCATGAAATCAATCCTTCACGCTTGCGCTGATACATTTGCGCCGACAAATTTGAGCGACGATCCGGGCTTTGATCGAGCCGTACCGTTCCTGATTTGTCTCGCTCCTTCAGATCCTCCTTCACGCTTCGACAAGAAGCAAAATATTAAGCAATCTTTCCGACGGAGCTAAATTACTACAGGATAAAGAACGAATAGGAAATTTGGATTTCGAAACAAAAAAGAGAGGGGTGCAACACGAGGACTTCCCAGGGGGTCACCAATCCAAGTATTACTCTCGCCCAAACACGCTTAATTTCGAAGTTCTGATGGGATCCGGTGCATTAGTGCTGGTATGATCGCACCTGCCATATTCCTTTCGCTTTATTCTTTTAAACTACCCCGTCCTGCGAAGCAGTGTGGCTTTTCTAGACCGAAATTCATTTTAAGCGTCAATTCAAGCATTTTCCTATTATCCTTTTATTTATTTGCTTTCATATTTTTTTTTGTCATTGATTTGCCCCCTGTTTTTTTCCATCATCCCGCAACTCTAAATTATCATGAAATCAATCATTCACGCTTGCGCTGATACATTTGCGCCGACAAATTTGAGCGACGATCCGGGCTTTGATCGAGCCGTACCGTTCCTGATTTGTCTCGCGCCTTCAGATCCGCCTTCATGCTTCGAGAAGAAGCAAAATATAAAGCAATCGTTCCGAAGGACCTAAATTACTACAGGATAAAGAACGAATAGAAAATTTGAATTTCGAAACAAAAAAGAGAGGGGTGCAACAAGAGGAATTCCCAGGGGGTCACCCATCCTAGTACTACTCTCGCCCAAGCATGCTTAACTTCGGAGTTCTGATGGGATCCGGTGCATTAGTGCTGGTATGATCGCACCCGCCATGTTCCTTTCGCTTTATTCTTTTAAACTACCCCGTCCTGCGAAGCAGTGTGGCGTTTCTAGACCGAAATTCATTTTAAGCGTCAATTCAAGCATTTTCCTATTATCCTTTTATTTATTTGCTTTCATATTTTTTTTTGTTATTGATTTTCCCCCTGTTTTATTCCATCATCCCGCAACTCTAAATTATCATGAAATCAATCCTTCACGCTTGCGCTGATACGTTTGCGCCGACAAATTTGAGCGACTATCCGGGCTTTGATCGAGCCGTACCGTTCCTGATTTGTCTCGCGCCTTCAGATCCTCCTTCACGCTTCGACAAGAAGCAAAATATTAAGCAATCGTTCCGACGGAGCTAAATTACTACAGGATAAAGAACGAATAGAAAATTTGGATTTCGAAACAAAAAAGAGAGGGGTGCAACACGAGGACTTCCCAGGGGGTCACCAATCCAAGTACTACTCTCGCCCAAACACGCTTAATTTCGAAGTTCTGATGGGATCCGGTGCATTAGTGCTGGTATGATCGCACCCGCCATATTCCTTTCGCTTTATTCTTTTAAACTACCCCGTCCTGCGAAGCAGTGTGGCTTTTCTAGACCGAAATTCATTTTAAGCGTCAATTCAAGCATTTTCCTATTATCCTTTTATTTATTTGCTTTCATATTTTTTTTTTGTTATTGATTTGCCCCCTGTTTTTTTCCATCATCCCGCAACTCTAAATTATCATGAAATCAATCCTTCACGCTTGCGCTGATACATTTGCGCCGACAAATTTGAGCGACGATCCGAGCTTTGATCGAGCCGTACCGTTCCTGATTTGTCTCGCGCCTTCAGATCCTCCTTCACGCTTCGACAAGAAGCAAAATATTAAGCAATCGTTCCGACGGAGCTAAATTACTACAGGATAAAGAACGAATAGGAAATTTGGATTTCGAAACAAAAAAGAGAGGGGTGCAACACGAGGACTTCCCAGGGGGTCACCAATCCAAGTACTACTCTCGCCCAAACACGCTTAATTTCGAAGTTCTGATGGGATCCGGTGCATTAGTGCTGGTATGATCGCACCCGCCATATTCCTTTCGCTTTATTCTTTTAAACTACCCCGTCCTGCGAAGCAGTGTGGCTTTTCTAGACCGAAATTCATTTTAAGCGTCAATTCAAGCATTTTCCTATTATCCTTTTATTTATTTGCTTTCATATTTTTTTTTGTTATTGATGTGCACCCTGTTTTTTTCCATCATCCCGCAACTCTAAATTATCATGAAATCAATCCTTCACGCTTGCGCTGATACATTTGCGCCGACAAATTTGAGCGACGATCCGGGCTTTGATCGAGCCGTACCGTTCCTGATTTGTCTCGCGCCTTCAGATCCTCCTTCACGCTTCGACAAGAAGCAAAATATTAAGCAATCGTTCCGACGGAGCTAAATTACTACAGGATAAAGAACGAATAGGAAATTTGGATTTCGAAACAAAAAAGAGAGGGGTGCAACACGAGGACTTCCCAGGGGGTCACTAATCCAAGTACTACTCTCGCCCAAACACGCTTAATTTCGAAGTTCTGATGGGATCCGGTGCATTAGTGCTGGTTTGATCGCACCCGCCATATTCCTTTCCCTTTATTCTTTTAAACTACCCCGTCCTGCGAAGCAGTGTAGCTTTTCTAGACCAAAATTCATTTTAAGCGTCAATTCAAGCATTTTCCTATTATCCTTTTATTTATTTGCTTTCATATTTTTTTTTTGTTATTGATTTGCCCCCTGTTTTATTCCATCATCCCGCAACTCTAAATTATCATGAAATCAATCCTTCACGCTTGCGCTGATACATTTCCGCCGACAAATTTGAGCGACGATCCGGGCTTTGATCGAGCCGTACCGTTCCTGATTTGTCTCGCGCCTTCAGATCCTCCTTCACGCTTCGACAAGAAGCAAAATATTAAGCAATCGTTCCGACGGAGCTAAATTACTACAGGATAAAGAACGAATAGGAAATTTGGATTTCGAAACAAAAAAGAGAGGGGTGCAACACGAGGACTTCCCAGGGGGTCACCAATCCAAGTACTACTTTCGCCCAAACACGCTTAATTTCGAAGTTCTGATGGGATCCGGTGCATTAGTGCTGGTATGATCGCACCCGCCATATTCCTTTCGCTTTATTCTTTTAAACTACCCCGTCCTGCGAAGCAGTGTAGCTTTTCTAGACCGAAATTCATTTTAACCGTCAATTCAAGCATTTTCCTGTTATCCTTTTATTTATTTGCTTTCATATTTTTTTTTGTTATTGATTTGCCCCCTGTTTTTTTCCATCATCCCGCAACTCTAAATTATCAGGAAATCAATCCTTCACGCTTGCGCTGATACATTTGCGCCGACAAATTTGAGCGACGATCCGGGCTTTGATCGAGCCGTACCGTTCCTGATTTGTCTCGCGCCTTCAGATCCTCCTTCACGCTTCGACAAGAAGCAAAATATTAAGCAATCGTTCCGACGGAGCTAAATTACTACAGGATAAAGAACGAATAGGAAATTTGGATTTCGAAACAAAAAAGAGAGGGGTGCAACACGAGGACTTCCCAGGGGGTCACCAATCCAAGTATTACTCTCGCCCAAACACGCTTAATTTCGAAGTTCTGATGGGATCCGGTGCATTAGTGCTGGTATGATCGCACCCGCCATATTCCTTTCGCTTTATTCTTTTAAACTACCCCGTCCTGCGAAGCAGTGTGGCTTTTCTAGACCGAAATTCATTTTAAGCGTCAATTCAAGCATTTTCCTATTATCCTTTTATTTATTTGCTTTCATATTTTTTTTTGTTATTGATTTGCCCCCTGTTTTATTCCATCATCCCGCAACTCTAAATTATCATGAAATCAATCCTTCACGCTTGCGCTGATACATTTGCGCCGACAAATTTGAGCGACTATCCGGGCTTTGATCGAGCCGTACCGTTCCTGATTTGTCTCGCGCCTTCAGATCCTCCTTCACGCTTCGACAAGAAGCAAAATATTAAGCAATCGTTCCGACGGAGCTAAATTACTACAGGATAAAGAACGAATAGAAAATTTGGATTTCGAAACAAAAAAGAGAGGGGTGCAACACGAGGACTTCCCAGGGGGTCACCAATCCAAGTACTACTCTCGCCCAAACACGCTTAATTTCGAAGTTCTGATGGGATCCGGTGCATTAGTGCTGGTATGATCGCACCCGCCATATTCCTTTCCCTTTATTCTTTTAAACTACCCCGTCCTGCGAAGCAGTGTGGCTTTTCTAGACCGAAATTCATTTTAAGCGTCAATTCAAGCATTTTCCTATTATCCTTTTATTTATTTGCTTTCATATTTTTTTTTGTCATTGATTTGCCCCCTGTTTTTTTCCATCATCCCGCAACTCTAAATTATCATGAAATCAATCATTCACGCTTGCGCTGATACATTTGCGCCGACAAATTTGAGCGACGATCCGGGCTTTGATCGAGCCGTACCGTTCCTGATTTGTCTCGCGCCTTCAGATCCGCCTTCATGCTTCGAGAAGAAGCAAAATATAAAGCAATCGTTCCGAAGGACCTAAATTACTACAGGATAAAGAACGAATAGAAAATTTGAATTTCGAAACAAAAAAGAGAGGGGTGCAACAAGAGGAATTCCCAGGGGGTCACCCATCCTAGTACTACTCTCGCCCAAGCATGCTTAACTTCGGAGTTCTGATGGGATCCGGTGCATTAGTGCTGGTATGATCGCACCCGCCATGTTCCTTTCGCTTTATTCTTTTAAACTACCCCGTCCTGCGAAGCAGTGTGGCGTTTCTAGACCGAAATTCATTTTAAGCGTCAATTCAAGCATTTTCCTATTATCCTTTTATTTATTTGCTTTCATATTTTTTTTTGTTATTGATTTGCCCCCTGTTTTATTCCATCATCCCGCAACTCTAAATTATCATGAAATCAATCCTTCACGCTTGCGCTGATACGTTTGCGCCGACAAATTTGAGCGACTATCCGGGCTTTGATCGAGCCGTACCGTTCCTGATTTGTCTCGCGCCTTCAGATCCTCCTTCACGCTTCGACAAGAAGCAAAATATTAAGCAATCGTTCCGACGGAGCTAAATTACTACAGGATAAAGAACGAATAGAAAATTTGGATTTCGAAACAAAAAAGAGAGGGGTGCAACACGAGGACTTCCCAGGGGGTCACCAATCCAAGTACTACTCTCGCCCAAACACGCTTAATTTCGAAGTTCTGATGGGATCCGGTGCATTAGTGCTGGTATGATCGCACCCGCCATATTCCTTTCGCTTTATTCTTTTAAACTACCCCGTCCTGCGAAGCAGTGTGGCTTTTCTAGACCGAAATTCATTTTAAGCGTCAATTCAAGCATTTTCCTATTATCCTTTTATTTATTTGCTTTCATATTTTTTTTTTGTTATTGATTTGCCCCCTGTTTTTTTCCATCATCCCGCAACTCTAAATTATCATGAAATCAATCCTTCACGCTTGCGCTGATACATTTGCGCCGACAAATTTGAGCGACGATCCGAGCTTTGATCGAGCCGTACCGTTCCTGATTTGTCTCGCGCCTTCAGATCCTCCTTCACGCTTCGACAAGAAGCAAAATATTAAGCAATCGTTCCGACGGAGCTAAATTACTACAGGATAAAGAACGAATAGGAAATTTGGATTTCGAAACAAAAAAGAGAGGGGTGCAACACGAGGACTTCCCAGGGGGTCACCAATCCAAGTACTACTCTCGCCCAAACACGCTTAATTTCGAAGTTCTGATGGGATCCGGTGCATTAGTGCTGGTATGATCGCACCCGCCATATTCCTTTCGCTTTATTCTTTTAAACTACCCCGTCCTGCGAAGCAGTGTGGCTTTTCTAGACCGAAATTCATTTTAAGCGTCAATTCAAGCATTTTCCTATTATCCTTTTATTTATTTGCTTTCATATTTTTTTTTGTTATTGATGTGCACCCTGTTTTTTTCCATCATCCCGCAACTCTAAATTATCATGAAATCAATCCTTCACGCTTGCGCTGATACATTTGCGCCGACAAATTTGAGCGACGATCCGGGCTTTGATCGAGCCGTACCGTTCCTGATTTGTCTCGCTCCTTCAGATCCTCCTTCACGCTTCGACAAGAAGCAAAATATTAAGCAATCTTTCCGACGGAGCTAAATTACTACAGGATAAAGAACGAATAGGAAATTTGGATTTCGAAACAAAAAAGAGAGGGGTGCAACACGAGGACTTCCCAGGGGGTCACTAATCCAAGTACTACTCTCGCCCAAACACGCTTAATTTCGAAGTTCTGATGGGATCCGGTGCATTAGTGCTGGTTTGATCGCACCCGCCATATTCCTTTCCCTTTATTCTTTTAAACTACCCCGTCCTGCGAAGCAGTGTAGCTTTTCTAGACCAAAATTCATTTTAAGCGTCAATTCAAGCATTTTCCTATTATCCTTTTATTTATTTGCTTTCATATTTTTTTTTTGTTATTGATTTGCCCCCTGTTTTATTCCATCATCCCGCAACTCTAAATTATCATGAAATCAATCCTTCACGCTTGCGCTGATACATTTCCGCCGACAAATTTGAGCGACGATCCGGGCTTTGATCGAGCCGTACCGTTCCTGATTTGTCTCGCGCCTTCAGATCCTCCTTCACGCTTCGACAAGAAGCAAAATATTAAGCAATCGTTCCGACGGAGCTAAATTACTACAGGATAAAGAACGAATAGGAAATTTGGATTTCGAAACAAAAAAGAGAGGGGTGCAACACGAGGACTTCCCAGGGGGTCACCAATCCAAGTACTACTTTCGCCCAAACACGCTTAATTTCGAAGTTCTGATGGGATCCGGTGCATTAGTGCTGGTATGATCGCACCCGCCATATTCCTTTCGCTTTATTCTTTTAAACTACCCCGTCCTGCGAAGCAGTGTAGCTTTTCTAGACCGAAATTCATTTTAACCGTCAATTCAAGCATTTTCCTGTTATCCTTTTATTTATTTGCTTTCATATTTTTTTTTGTTATTGATTTGCCCCCTGTTTTTTTCCATCATCCCGCAACTCTAAATTATCAGGAAATCAATCCTTCACGCTTGCGCTGATACATTTGCGCCGACAAATTTGAGCGACGATCCGGGCATTGATCGAGCCGTACCGTTCCTGATTTGTCTCGCGCCTTCAGATCCTCCTTCACGCTTCGACAAGAAGCAAAATATTAAGCAATCGTTCCGACGGAGCTAAATTACTACAGGATAAAGAACGAATAGGAAATTTGGATTTCGAAACAAAAAAGAGAGGGGTGCAACACGAGGACTTCCCAGGGGGTCACCAATCCAAGTATTACTCTCGCCCAAACACGCTTAATTTCGAAGTTCTGATGGGATCCGGTGCATTAGTGCTGGTATGATCGCACCCGCCATATTCCTTTCGCTTTATTCTTTTAAACTACCCCGTCCTGCGAAGCAGTGTGGCTTTTCTAGACCGAAATTCATTTTAAGCGTCAATTCAAGCATTTTCCTATTATCCTTTTATTTATTTGCTTTCATATTTTTTTTTGTTATTGATTTGCCCCCTGTTTTATTCCATCATCCCGCAACTCTAAATTATCATGAAATCAATCCTTCACGCTTGCGCTGATACATTTGCGCCGACAAATTTGAGCGACTATCCGGGCTTTGATCGAGCCGTACCGTTCCTGATTTGTCTCGCGCCTTCAGATCCTCCTTCACGCTTCGACAAGAAGCAAAATATTAAGCAATCGTTCCGACGGAGCTAAATTACTACAGGATAAAGAACGAATAGAAAATTTGGATTTCGAAACAAAAAAGAGAGGGGTGCAACACGAGGACTTCCCAGGGGGTCACCAATCCAAGTACTACTCTCGCCCAAACACGCTTAATTTCGAAGTTCTGATGGGATCCGGTGCATTAGTGCTGGTATGATCGCACCCGCCATATTCCTTTCCCTTTATTCTTTTAAACTACCCCGTCCTGCGAAGCAGTGTGGCTTTTCTAGACCGAAATTCATTTTAAGCGTCAATTCAAGCATTTTCCTATTATCCTTTTATTTATTTGCTTTCATATTTTTTTTTGTCATTGATTTGCCCCCTGTTTTTTTCCATCATCCCGCAACTCTAAATTATCATGAAATCAATCATTCACGCTTGCGCTGATACATTTGCGCCGACAAATTTGAGCGACGATCCGGGCTTTGATCGAGCCGTACCGTTCCTGATTTGTCTCGCGCCTTCAGATCCGCCTTCATGCTTCGAGAAGAAGCAAAATATAAAGCAATCGTTCCGAAGGACCTAAATTACTACAGGATAAAGAACGAATAGAAAATTTGAATTTCGAAACAAAAAAGAGAGGGGTGCAACAAGAGGAATTCCCAGGGGGTCACCCATCCTAGTACTACTCTCGCCCAAGCATGCTTAACTTCGGAGTTCTGATGGGATCCGGTGCATTAGTGCTGGTATGATCGCACCCGCCATGTTCCTTTCGCTTTATTCTTTTAAACTACCCCGTCCTGCGAAGCAGTGTGGCGTTTCTAGACCGAAATTCATTTTAAGCGTCAATTCAAGCATTTTCCTATTATCCTTTTATTTATTTGCTTTCATATTTTTTTTTGTTATTGATTTGCCCCCTGTTTTATTCCATCATCCCGCAACTCTAAATTATCATGAAATCAATCCTTCACGCTTGCGCTGATACGTTTGCGCCGACAAATTTGAGCGACTATCCGGGCTTTGATCGAGCCGTACCGTTCCTGATTTGTCTCGCGCCTTCAGATCCTCCTTCACGCTTCGACAAGAAGCAAAATATTAAGCAATCGTTCCGACGGAGCTAAATTACTACAGGATAAAGAACGAATAGAAAATTTGGATTTCGAAACAAAAAAGAGAGGGGTGCAACACGAGGACTTCCCAGGGGGTCACCAATCCAAGTACTACTCTCGCCCAAACACGCTTAATTTCGAAGTTCTGATGGGATCCGGTGCATTAGTGCTGGTATGATCGCACCCGCCATATTCCTTTCGCTTTATTCTTTTAAACTACCCCGTCCTGCGAAGCAGTGTGGCTTTTCTAGACCGAAATTCATTTTAAGCGTCAATTCAAGCATTTTCCTATTATCCTTTTATTTATTTGCTTTCATATTTTTTTTTGTTATTGATTTGCCCCCTGTTTTATTCCATCATCCCGCAACTCTAAATTATCATGAAATCAATCCTTCACGCTTGCGCTGATACATTTGCGCCGACAAATTTGAGCGACTATCCGGGCTTTGATCGAGCCGTACCGTTCCTGATTTGTCTCGCGCCTTCAGATCCTCCTTCACGCTTCGACAAGAAGCAAAATATTAAGCAATCGTTCCGACGGAGCTAAATTACTACAGGATAAAGAACGAATAGGAAATTTGGATTTCGAAACAAAAAAGAGAGGGGTGCAACACGAGGACTTCCCAGGGGGTCACCAATCCAAGTACTACTTTCGCCCAAACACGCTTAATTTCGAAGTTCTGATGGGATCCGGTGCATTAGTGCTGGTATGATCGCACCCGCCATATTCCTTTCGCTTTATTCTTTTAAACTACCCCGTCCTGCGAAGCAGTGTAGCTTTTCTAGACCGAAATTCATTTTAACCGTCAATTCAAGCATTTTCCTGTTATCCTTTTATTTATTTGCTTTCATATTTTTTTTTGTTATTGATTTGCCCCCTGTTTTTTTCCATCATCCCGCAACTCTAAATTATCAGGAAATCAATCCTTCACGCTTGCGCTGATACATTTGCGCCGACAAATTTGAGCGACGATCCGGGCTTTGATCGAGCCGTACCGTTCCTGATTTGTCTCGCGCCTTCAGATCCTCCTTCACGCTTCGACAAGAAGCAAAATATTAAGCAATCGTTCCGACGGAGCTAAATTACTACAGGATAAAGAACGAATAGGAAATTTGGATTTCGAAACAAAAAAGAGAGGGGTGCAACACGAGGACTTCCCAGGGGGTCACCAATCCAAGTATTACTCTCGCCCAAACACGCTTAATTTCGAAGTTCTGATGGGATCCGGTGCATTAGTGCTGGTATGATCGCACCCGCCATATTCCTTTCGCTTTATTCTTTTAAACTACCCCGTCCTGCGAAGCAGTGTGGCTTTTCTAGACCGAAATTCATTTTAAGCGTCAATTCAAGCATTTTCCTGTTATCCTTTTATTTATTTGCTTTCATATTTTTTTTTGTTATTGATTTGCCCCCTGTTTTTTTCCATCATCCCGCAACTCTAAATTATCAGGAAATCAATCCTTCACGCTTGCGCTGATACATTTGCGCCGACAAATTTGAGCGACGATCCGGGCTTTGATCGAGCCGTACCGTTCCTGATTTGTCTCGCGCCTTCAGATCCTCCTTCACGCTTCGACAAGAAGCAAAATATTAAGCAATCGTTCCGACGGAGCTAAATTACTACAGGATAAAGAACGAATAGGAAATTTGGATTTCGAAACAAAAAAGAGAGGGGTGCAACACGAGGACTTCCCAGGGGGTCACCAATCCAAGTATTACTCTCGCCCAAACACGCTTAATTTCGAAGTTCTGATGGGATCCGGTGCATTAGTGCTGGTATGATCGCACCCGCCATATTCCTTTCGCTTTATTCTTTTAAACTACCCCGTCCTGCGAAGCAGTGTGGCTTTTCTAGACCGAAATTCATTTTAAGCGTCAATTCAAGCATTTTCCTATTATCCTTTTATTTATTTGCTTTCATATTTTTTTTTGTTATTGATTTGCCCCCTGTTTTATTCCATCATCCCGCAACTCTAAATTATCATGAAATCAATCCTTCACGCTTGCGCTGATACATTTGCGCCGACAAATTTGAGCTACTATCCGGGCTTTGATCGAGCCGTACCGTTCCTGATTTGTCTCGCGCCTTCAGATCCTCCTTCACGCTTCGACAAGAAGCAAAATATTAAGCAATCGTTCCGACGGAGCTAAATTACTACAGGATAAAGAACGAATAGGAAATTTGGATTTCGAAACAAAAAAGAGAGGGGTGCAACACGAGGACTTCCCAGGGGGTCACTAATCCAAGTACTACTCTCGACCAAACACGCTTAATTTCGAAGTTCTGATGGGATCCGGTGCATTAGTGCTGGTTTGATCGCACCCGCCATATTCCTTTCCCTTTATTCTTTTAAACTACCCCGTCCTGCGAAGCAGTGTAGCTTTTCTAGACCAAAATTCATTTTAAGCGTCAATTCAAGCATTTTCCTATTATCCTTTTATTTATTTGCTTTCATATTTTTTTTTTGTTATTGATTTGCCCCCTGTTTTTTTCCATCATCCCGCAACTCTAAATTATCATGAAATCAATCCTTCACGCTTGCGCTGATACATTTCCGCCGACAAATTTGAGCGACGATCCGGGCTTTGATCGAGCCGTACCGTTCCTGATTTGTCTCGCGCCTTCAGATCCTCCTTCACGCTTCGACAAGAAGCAAAATATTAAGCAATCGTTCCGACGGAGCTAAATTACTACAGGATAAAGAACGAATAGGAAATTTGGATTTCGAAACAAAAAAGAGAGGGGTGCAACACGAGGACTTCCCAGGGGGTCACCAATCCAAGTACTACTTTCGCCCAAACACGCTTAATTTCGAAGTTCTGATGGGATCCGGTGCATTAGTGCTGGTATGATCGCACCCGCCATATTCCTTTCGCTTTATTCTTTTAAACTACCCCGTCCTGCGAAGCAGTGTAGCTTTTCTAGACCGAAATTCATTTTAACCGTCAATTCAAGCATTTTCCTGTTATCCTTTTATTTATTTGCTTTCATATTTTTTTTTGTTATTGATTTGCCCCCTGTTTTTTTCCATCATCCCGCAACTCTAAATTATCAGGAAATCAATCCTTCACGCTTGCGCTGATACATTTGCGCCGACAAATTTGAGCGACGATCCGGGCTTTGATCGAGCCGTACCGTTCCTGATTTGTCTCGCGCCTTCAGATCCTCCTTCACGCTTCGACAAGAAGCAAAATATTAAGCAATCGTTCCGACGGAGCTAAATTACTACAGGATAAAGAACGAATAGGAAATTTGGATTTCGAAACAAAAAAGAGAGGGGTGCAACACGAGGACTTCCCAGGGGGTCACCAATCCAAGTATTACTCTCGCCCAAACACGCTTAATTTCGAAGTTCTGATGGGATCCGGTGCATTAGTGCTGGTATGATCGCACCCGCCATATTCCTTTCGCTTTATTCTTTTAAACTACCCCGTCCTGCGAAGCAGTGTGGCTTTTCTAGACCGAAATTCATTTTAAGCGTCAATTCAAGCATTTTCCTATTATCCTTTTATTTATTTGCTTTCATATTTTTTTTTGTTATTGATTTGCCCCCTGTTTTATTCCATCATCCCGCAACTCTAAATTATCATGAAATCAATCCTTCACGCTTGCGCTGATACATTTGCGCCGACAAATTTGAGCGACTATCCGGGCTTTGATCGAGCCGTACCGTTCCTGATTTGTCTCGCGCCTTCAGATCCTCCTTCACGCTTCGACAAGAAGCAAAATATTAAGCAATCGTTCCGACGGAGCTAAATTACTACAGGATAAAGAACGAATAGAAAATTTGGATTTCGAAACAAAAAAGAGAGGGGTGCAACACGAGGACTTCCCAGGGGGTCACCAATCCAAGTACTACTCTCGCCCAAACACGCTTAATTTCGAAGTTCTGATGGGATCCGGTGCATTAGTGCTGGTATGATCGCACCCGCCATATTCCTTTCCCTTTATTCTTTTAAACTACCCCGTCCTGCGAAGCAGTGTGGCTTTTCTAGACCGAAATTCATTTTAAGCGTCAATTCAAGCATTTTCCTATTATCCTTTTATTTATTTGCTTTCATATTTTTTTTTGTCATTGATTTGCCCCCTGTTTTTTTCCATCATCCCGCAACTCTAAATTATCATGAAATCAATCATTCACGCTTGCGCTGATACATTTGCGCCGACAAATTTGAGCGACGATCCGGGCTTTGATCGAGCCGTACCGTTCCTGATTTGTCTCGCGCCTTCAGATCCGCCTTCATGCTTCGAGAAGAAGCAAAATATAAAGCAATCGTTCCGAAGGACCTAAATTACTACAGGATAAAGAACGAATAGAAAATTTGAATTTCGAAACAAAAAAGAGAGGGGTGCAACAAGAGGAATTCCCAGGGGGTCACCCATCCTAGTACTACTCTCGCCCAAGCATGCTTAACTTCGGAGTTCTGATGGGATCCGGTGCATTAGTGCTGGTATGATCGCACCCGCCATGTTCCTTTCGCTTTATTCTTTTAAACTACCCCGTCCTGCGAAGCAGTGTGGCGTTTCTAGACCGAAATTCATTTTAAGCGTCAATTCAAGCATTTTCCTATTATCCTTTTATTTATTTGCTTTCATATTTTTTTTTGTTATTGATTTGCCCCCTGTTTTATTCCATCATCCCGCAACTCTAAATTATCATGAAATCAATCCTTCACGCTTGCGCTGATACGTTTGCGCCGACAAATTTGAGCGACTATCCGGGCTTTGATCGAGCCGTACCGTTCCTGATTTGTCTCGCGCCTTCAGATCCTCCTTCACGCTTCGACAAGAAGCAAAATATTAAGCAATCGTTCCGACGGAGCTAAATTACTACAGGATAAAGAACGAATAGAAAATTTGGATTTCGAAACAAAAAAGAGAGGGGTGCAACACGAGGACTTCCCAGGGGGTCACCAATCCAAGTACTACTCTCGCCCAAACACGCTTAATTTCGAAGTTCTGATGGGATCCGGTGCATTAGTGCTGGTATGATCGCACCCGCCATATTCCTTTCGCTTTATTCTTTTAAACTACCCCGTCCTGCGAAGCAGTGTGGCTTTTCTAGACCGAAATTCATTTTAAGCGTCAATTCAAGCATTTTCCTATTATCCTTTTATTTATTTGCTTTCATATTTTTTTTTTGTTATTGATTTGCCCCCTGTTTTTTTCCATCATCCCGCAACTCTAAATTATCATGAAATCAATCCTTCACGCTTGCGCTGATACATTTGCGCCGACAAATTTGAGCGACGATCCGAGCTTTGATCGAGCCGTACCGTTCCTGATTTGTCTCGCGCCTTCAGATCCTCCTTCACGCTTCGACAAGAAGCAAAATATTAAGCAATCGTTCCGACGGAGCTAAATTACTACAGGATAAAGAACGAATAGGAAATTTGGATTTCGAAACAAAAAAGAGAGGGGTGCAACACGAGGACTTCCCAGGTGGTCACCAATCCAAGTACTACTCTCGCCCAAACACGCTTAATTTCGAAGTTCTGATGGGATCCGGTGCATTAGTGCTGGTATGATCGCACCCGCCATATTCCTTTCGCTTTATTCTTTTAAACTACCCCGTCCTGCGAAGCAGTGTGGCTTTTCTAGACCGAAATTCATTTTAAGCGTCAATTCAAGCATTTTCCTATTATCCTTTTATTTATTTGCTTTCATATTTTTTTTTGTTATTGATGTGCACCCTGTTTTTTTCCATCATCCCGCAACTCTAAATTATCATGAAATCAATCCTTCACGCTTGCGCTGATACATTTGCGCCGACAAATTTGAGCGACGATCCGGGCTTTGATCGAGCCGTACCGTTCCTGATTTGTCTCGCGCCTTCAGATCCTCCTTCACGCTTCGACAAGAAGCAAAATATTAAGCAATCGTTCCGACGGAGCTAAATTACTACAGGATAAAGAACGAATAGGAAATTTGGATTTCGAAACAAAAAAGAGAGGGGTGCAACACGAGGACTTCCCAGGGGGTCACTAATCCAAGTACTACTCTCGCCCAAACACGCTTAATTTCGAAGTTCTGATGGGATCCGGTGCATTAGTGCTGGTATGATCGCACCCGCCATATTCCTTTCGCTTTATTCTTTTAAACTACCCCGTCCTGCGAAGCAGTGTGGCTTTTCTAGACCGAAATTCATTTTAAGCGTCAATTCAAGCATTTTCCTATTATCCTTTTATTTATTTGCTTTCATATTTTTTTTTGTTATTGATTTGCCCCCTGTTTTATTCCATCATCCCGCAACTCTAAATTATCATGAAATCAATCCTTCACGCTTGCGCTGATACATTTGCGCCGACAAATTTGAGCGACTATCCGGGCTTTGATCGAGCCGTACCGTTCCTGATTTGTCTCGCGCCTTCAGATCCTCCTTCACGCTTCGACAAGAAGCAAAATATTAAGCAATCGTTCCGACGGAGCTAAATTACTACAGGATAAAGAACGAATAGAAAATTTGGATTTCGAAACAAAAAAGAGAGGGGTGCAACACGAGGACTTCCCAGGGGGTCACCAATCCAAGTACTACTCTCGCCCAAACACGCTTAATTTCAAAGTTCTGATGGGATCCGGTGCATTAGTGCTGGTATGATCGCACCCGCCATATTCCTTTCGCTTTATTCTTTTAAACTACCCCGTCCTGCGAAGCAGTGTGGCTTTTCTAGACCGAAATTCATTTTAAGCGTCAATTCAAGCATTTTCCTATTATCCTTTTATTTATTTGCTTTCATATTTTTTTTTTGTTATTGATTTGCCCCCTGTTTTTTTCCATCATCCCGCAACTCTAAATTATCATGAAATCAATCCTTCACGCTTGCGCTGATACATTTGCGCCGACAAATTTGAGCGACGATCCGAGCTTTGATCGAGCCGTACCGTTCCTGATTTGTCTCGCGCCTTCAGATCCTCCTTCACGCTTCGACAAGAAGCAAAATATTAAGCAATCGTTCCGACGGAGCTAAATTACTACAGGATAAAGAACGAATAGGAAATTTGGATTTCGAAACAAAAAAGAGAGGGGTGCAACACGAGGACTTCCCAGGGGGTCACCAATCCAAGTACTACTCTCGCCCAAACACGCTTAATTTCGAAGTTCTGATGGGATCCGGTGCATTAGTGCTGGTATGATCGCACCCGCCATATTCCTTTCGCTTTATTCTTTTAAACTACCCCGTCCTGCGAAGCAGTGTGGCTTTTCTAGACCGAAATTCATTTTAAGCGTCAATTCAAGCATTTTCCTATTGTCCTTTTATTTATTTTGCTTTCATATTTTTTTTTGTTATTGATTTGCCCCCTGTTTTTTTCCATCATCCCGCAACTCTAAATTATCATGAAATCAATCCTTCACGCTTGCGCTGATACATTTGCGCCGACAAATTTGAGCGACGATCCGGGCTTTGATCGAGCCGTACCGTTCCTGATTTGTCTCGCGCCTTCAGATCCTCCTTCACGCTTCGACAAGAAGCAAAATATTAAGCAATCGTTCCGACGGAGCTAAATTACTACAGGATAAAGAACGAATAGAAAATTTGGATTTCGAAACAAAAAAGAGAGGGGTGCAACACGAGGACTTCCCAGGGGGTCACCAATCCAAGTACTACTCTCGCCCAAACACGCTTAATTTCGAAGTTCTGATGGGATCCGGTGCATTAGTGCTGGTATGATCGCACCCGCCATATTCCTTTCGCTTTATTCTTTTAAACTACCCCGTCCTGCGAAGCAGTGTGGCTTTTCTAGACCGAAATTCATTTTAACCGTCAATTCAAGCATTTTCCTATTATCCTTTTATTTATTTGCTTTCATATTTTTTTTTTGTTATTGATTTGCCCCCTGTTTTTTTCCATCATCCCGCAACTCTAAATTATCATGAAATCAATCCTTCACGCTTGCGCTGATACATTTGCGCCGACAAATTTGAGCGACGATTCGGGCTTTGATCGAGCCGTACCGTTCCTGATTTGTCTCGCGCCTTCAGATCCTCCTTCACGCTTCGACAAGAAGCAAAATATTAAGCAATCGTTCCGACGGAGCTAAATTACTACAGGATAAAGAACGAATAGGAAATTTGGATTTCGAAACAAAAAAGAGAGGGGTGCAACACGAGGACTTCCCAGGGGGTCACTAATCCAAGTACTACTCTCGCCCAAACACGCTTAATTTCGAAGTTCTGATGGGATCCGGTGCATTAGTGCTGGTTTGATCGCACCCGCCATATTCCTTTCCCTTTATTCTTTTAAACTACCCCGTCCTGCGAAGCAGTGTAGCTTTTCTAGACCGAAATTCATTTTAAGCGTCAATTCAAGCATTTTCCTATTATCCTTTTATTTATTTGCTTTCATATTTTTTTTTGTTATTGATTTGCCCCCTGTTTTTTTCCATCATCCCGCAACTCTAAATTATCATGAAATCAATCCTTCACGCTTGCGCTGATACATTTCCGCCGACAAATTTGAGCGACGATCCGGGCTTTGATCGAGCCGTACCGTTCCTGATTTGTCTCGCGCCTTCAGATCCTCCTTCACGCTTCGACAAGAAGCAAAATATTAAGCAATCGTTCCGACGGAGCTAAATTACTACAGGATAAAGAACGAATAGGAAATTTGGATTTCGAAACAAAAAAGAGAGGGGTGCAACACGAGGACTTCCCAGGGGGTCACCAATCCAAGTACTACTTTCGCCCAAACAAGCTTAATTTCGAAGTTCTGATGGGATCCGGTGCATTAGTGCTGGTATTATCGCACCCGCCATATTCCTTTCGCTTTATTCTTTTAAACTACCCCGTCCTGCGAAGCAGTGTAGCTTTTCTAGACCGAAATTCATTTTAACCGTCAATTCAAGCATTTTCCTGTTATCCTTTTATTTATTTGCTTTCATATTTTTTTTTGTTATTGATTTGCCCCCTGTTTTTTTCCATCATCCCGCAACTCTAAATTATCATGAAATCAATCCTTCACGCTTGCGCTGATACATTTGCGCCGACAAATTTGAGCGACGATCCGGGCTTTGATCGAGCCGTACCGTTCCTGATTTGTCTCGCTCCTTCAGATCCTCCTTCACGCTTCGACAAGAAGCAAAATATTAAGCAATCGTTCCGACGGAGCTAAATTACTACAGGATAAAGAACGAATAGGAAATTTGGATTTCGAAACAAAAAAGAGAGGGGTGCAACACGAGGACTTCCCAGGGGGTCACCAATCCAAGTATTACTCTCGCCCAAACACGCTTAATTTCGAAGTTCTGATGGGATCCGGTGCATTAGTGCTGGTATGATCGCACCTGCCATATTCCTTTCGCTTTATTCTTTTAAACTACCCCGTCCTGCGAAGCAGTGTGGCTTTTCTAGACCGAAATTCATTTTAAGCGTCAATTCAAGCATTTTCCTATTATCCTTTTATTTATTTGCTTTCATATTTTTTTTTGTCATTGATTTGCCCCCTGTTTTTTTCCATCATCCCGCAACTCTAAATTATCATGAAATCAATCATTCACGCTTGCGCTGATACATTTGCGCCGACAAATTTGAGCGACGATCCGGGCTTTGATCGAGCCGTACCGTTCCTGATTTGTCTCGCGCCTTCAGATCCGCCTTCATGCTTCGAGAAGAAGCAAAATATAAAGCAATCGTTCCGAAGGACCTAAATTACTACAGGATAAAGAACGAATAGAAAATTTGAATTTCGAAACAAAAAAGAGAGGGGTGCAACAAGAGGAATTCCCAGGGGGTCACCCATCCTAGTACTACTCTCGCCCAAGCATGCTTAACTTCGGAGTTCTGATGGGATCCGGTGCATTAGTGCTGGTATGATCGCACCCGCCATGTTCCTTTCGCTTTATTCTTTTAAACTACCCCGTCCTGCGAAGCAGTGTGGCGTTTCTAGACCGAAATTCATTTTAAGCGTCAATTCAAGCATTTTCCTATTATCCTTTTATTTATTTGCTTTCATATTTTTTTTTGTTATTGATTTACCCCCTGTTTTATTCCATCATCCCGCAACTCTAAATTATCATGAAATCAATCATTCACGCTTGCGCTGATACATTTGCGCCGACAAATTTGAGCGACTATCCGGGCTTTGATCGAGCCGTACCGTTCCTGATTTGTCTCGCGCCTTCAGATCCTCCTTCACGCTTCGACAAGAAGCAAAATATTAAGCAATCGTTCCGACGGAGCTAAATTACTACAGGATAAAGAACGAATAGAAAATTTGGATTTCGAAACAAAAAAGAGAGGGGTGCAACACGAGGACTTCCCAGGGGGTCACCAATCCAAGTACTACTCTCGCCCAAACACGCTTAATTTCGAAGTTCTGATGGGATCCGGTGCATTAGTGCTAGTATGATCGCACCCGTCATATTCCTTTCGCTTTATTCTTTTAAACTACCCCGTCCTGCGAAGCAGTGTGGCTTTTCTAGACCGAAATTCATTTTAAGCGTCAATTCAAGCATTTTCCTATTATCCTTTTATTTATTTGCTTTCATATTTTTTTTTTGTTATTGATTTGCCCCCTGTTTTTTTCCATCATCCCGCAACTCTAAATTATCATGAAATCAATCCTTCACGCTTGCGCTGATACATTTGCGCCGACAAATTTGAGCGACGATCCGAGCTTTGATCGAGCCGTACCGTTCCTGATTTGTCTCGCGCCTTCAGATCCTCCTTCACGCTTCGACAAGAAGCAAAATATTAAGCAATCGTTCCGACGGAGCTAAATTACTACAGGATAAAGAACGAATAGGAAATTTGGATTTCGAAACAAAAAAGAGAGGGGTGCAACACGAGGACTTCCCAGGGGGTCACCAATCCAAGTACTACTCTCGCCCAAACACGCTTAATTTCGAAGTTCTGATGGGATCCGGTGCATTAGTGCTGGTATGATCGCACCCGCCATATTCCTTTCGCTTTATTCTTTTAAACTACCCCGTCCTGCGAAGCAGTGTGGCTTTTCTAGACCGAAATTCATTTTAAGCGTCAATTCAAGCATTTTCCTATTATCCTTTTATTTATTTGCTTTCATATTTTTTTTTGTTATTGATGTGCACCCTGTTTTTTTCCATCATCCCGCAACTCTAAATTATCATGAAATCAATCCTTCACGCTTGCGCTGATACATTTGCGCCGACAAATTTGAGCGACGATCCGGGCTTTGATCGAGCCGTACCGTTCCTGATTTGTCTCGCGCCTTCAGATCCTCCTTCACGCTTCGACAAGAAGCAAAATATTAAGCAATCGTTCCGACGGAGCTAAATTACTACAGGATAAAGAACGAATAGGAAATTTGGATTTCGAAACAAAAAAGAGAGGGGTGCAACACGAGGACTTCCCAGGGGGTCACCAATCCAAGTACTACTCTCGCCCAAACACGCTTAATTTCGAAGTTCTGATGGGATCCGGTGCATTAGTGCTGGTATGATCGCACCCGCCATATTCCTTTCGCTTTATTCTTTTAAACTACCCCGTCCTGCGAAGCAGTGTGGCTTTTCTAGACCGAAATTCATTTTAAGCGCCAATTCAAGCATTTTCCTATTATCCTTTTATTTATTTGCTTTCATATTTTTTTTTTGTTATTGATTTGCACCCTGTTTTTTTCCATCATCCCGCAACTCTAAATTATCATGAAATCAATCCTTCACGCTTGCGCTGATACATTTGCGCCGACAAATTTGAGCGACGATCCGGGCTTTGATCGAGCCGTACCGTTCCTGATTTGTCTCGCGCCTTCAGATCCTCCTTCACGCTTCGACCAGAAGCAAAATATTAAGCAATCGTTCCGACGGAGCTAAATTACTACAGGATAAAGAACGAATAGGAAAATTGGATTTCGAAACAAAAAAGAGAGGGGTGCAACACGAGGACTTCCCAGGGGGTCACCAATCCAAGTACTACTCTCGCCCAAACACGCTTAATTTCGAAGTTCTGATGGGATCCGGTGCATTAGTGCTGGTATGATCGCACCCGCCATATTCCTTTCCCTTTATTCTTTTAAACTACCCCGTCCTGCGAAGCAGTGTGGCTTTTCTAGACCGAAATTCATTTTAAGCGTCAATTCAAGCATTTTCCTATTATCCTTTTATTTATTTGCTTTCATATTTTTTTTTTGTTATTGATTTGCCCCCTGTTTTTTTCCATCATCCCGCAACTCTAAATTATCATGAAATCAATCCTTCACGCTTGCGCTGATACATTTGCGCCGACAAATTTGAGCGACGATCCGGGCTTTGATCGAGCCGTACCGTTCCTGATTTGTCTCGCGCCTTCAGATCCTCCTTCACGCTTCGACAAGAAGCAAAATATTAAGCAATCGTTCCGACGGAGCTAAATTACTACAGGATAAAGAACGAATAGGAAATTTGGATTTCGAAACAAAAAAGAGAGGGGTGCAACACGAGGACTTCCCAGGGGGTCACCAATCCAAGTACTACTCTCGCCCAAACACGCTTAATTTCGAAGTTCTGATGGGATCCGGTGCATTAGTGCTGGTATGATCGCACCCGCCATATTCCTTTCGCTTTATTCTTTTAAACTACCCCGTCCTGCGAAGCAGTGTAGCTTTTCTAGACCGAAATTCATTTTAAGCGTCAATTCAAGCATTTTCCTATTATCCTTTTATTTATTTGCTTTCATATTTTTTTTTGTTATTGATTTGCCCCCTGTTTTTTCCATCATCCCGCAACTCTAAATTATCATGAAATCAATCCTTCACGCTTGCGCTGATACATTTGCGCCGATAAATTTGAGCGACGATCCGGGCTTTGATCGAGCCGTACCGTTCCTGATTTGTCTCGCGCCTTCAGATCCTCCTTCACGCTTCGACAAGAAGCAAAATATTAAGCAATCGTTCCGACGGAGCTAAATTACTACAGGATAAAGAACGAATAGGAAATTTGGATTTCGAAACAAAAAAGAGAGGGGTGCAACACGAGGACTTCCCAGGGGGTCACCAATCCAAGTACTACTCTCGCCCAAACACGCTTAATTTCGAAGTTCTGATGGGATCCGGTGCATTAGTGCTGGTATGATCGCACCCGCCATATTCCTTTCGCTTTATTCTATTAAACTACCCCGTCCTGCGAAGCAGTGTGGCTTTTCTAGACCGAAATTCATTTTAAGCGTCAATTCAAGCATTTTTCTATTATCCTTTTATTTATTTGCTTTCATATTTTTTTTTTGTTATTGATTTGCCCCCTGTTTTTTTCCATCATCCCGCAACTCTAAATTATCATGAAATCAATCCTTCACGCTTGCGCTGATACATTTGCGCCGACAAATTTGAGCGACGATCCGGGCTTTGATCGAGCCGTACCGTTCCTGATTTGTCTCGCACCTTCAGATCCTCCTTCACGCTTCGACAAGAAGCAAAATATTAAGCAATCGTTCCGACGGAGCTAAATTACTACAGGATAAAGAACGAATAGAAAATTTGGATTTCGAAACAAAAAAGAGAGGGATGCAACACGAGGACTTCCCAGGGGGTCACCAATCCAAGTACTACTCTCGCCCAAACACGCTTAATTTCGAAGTTCTGATGGGATCCGGTGCATTAGTGCTGGTATGATCGCACCCGCCATATTCCTTTCGCTTTATTCTTTTAAACTACCCCGTCCTGCGAAGCAGTGTGGCTTTTCTAGACCGAAATTCATTTTAAGCGTCAATTCAAGCATTTTCCTATTATACTTTTATTTATTTGCTTTCATATTTTTTTTTGTTATTGATTTGCCCCCTGTTTTTTTCCATCATCCCGCAACTCTAAATTATCATGAAATCAATCCTTCACGCTTGCGCTGATACATTTGCGCCGACAAATTTGAGCGACGATCCGGGCTTTGATCGAGCCGTACCGTTCCTGATTTGTCTCGCGCCTTCAGATCCTCCTTCACGCTTCGACAAGAAGCAAAATATTAAGCAATCGTTCCGACGGAGCTAAATTACTACAGGATAAAGAACGAATAGGAAATTTGGATTTCGAAACAAAAAAGAGAGGGGTGCAACACGAGGACTTCCCAGGGGGTCACCAATCCAAGTACTACTCTCGCCCAAACACGCTTAATTTCGAAGTTCTGATGGGATCCGGTGCATTAGTGCTGGTATGATCGCACCCGCCATATTCCTTTCGCTTTATTCTTTTAAACTACCCCGTCCTGCGAAGCAGTGTGGCTTTTCTAGACCGAAATTCATTTTAAGCGTCAATTCAAGTATTTTTCTATTATCCTTTTATTTATTTGCTTTCATATTTTTTTTTTGTTATTGATTTGCCCCCTGTTTTTTTTCATCATCCCGCAACTCTAAATTATCATGAAATCAATCCTTCACGCTTGCGCTGATACATTTGCGCCGACAAATTTGAGCGACGATCCGGGCTTTGATCGAGCCGTACCGTTCCTGATTTGTCTCGCGCCTTCAGATCCTCCTTCACGCTTCGACAAGAAGCAAAATATTAAGCAATCGTTCCGACGGAGCTAAATTACTACAGGATAAAGAACGAATAGGAAATTTGGATTTCGAAACAAAAAAGAGAGGGATGCAACACGAGGACTTCCCAGGGGGTCACCAATCCAAGTACTACTCTCGCCCAAACACGCTTAATTTCGAAGTTCTGATGGGATCCGGTGCATTAGTGCTGGTATGATCGCACCCGCCATATTCCTTTCGCTTTATTCTTTTAAACTACCCCGTCCTGCGAAGCAGTGTGGCTTTTCTAGACCGAAATTCATTTTAAGCGTCAATTCAAGCATTTTTCTATTATCCTTTTATTTATTTGCTTTCATATTTTTTTTTTGTTATTGATTTGCCCCCTGTTTTTTTCCATCATCCCGCAACTCTAAATTATCATGAAATCAATCCTTCACGCTTGCGCTGATACATTTGCGCCGACAAATTTGAGCGACGATCCGGGCTTTGATCGAGCCGTACCGTTCCTGATTTGTCTCGCACCTTCAGATCCTCCTTCACGCTTCGACAAGAAGCAAAATATTAAGCAATCGTTCCGACGGAGCTAAATTACTACAGGATAAAGAACGAATAGAAAATTTGGATTTCGAAACAAAAAAGAGAGGGATGCAACACGAGGACTTCCCAGGGGGTCACCAATCCAAGTACTACTCTCGCCCAAACACGCTTAATTTCGAAGTTCTGATGGGATCCGGTGCATTAGTGCTGGTATGATCGCACCCGCCATATTCCTTTCGCTTTATTCTTTTAAACTACCCCGTCCTGCGAAGCAGTGTGGCTTTTCTACACCGAAATTCATTTTAAGCGTCAATTCAAGCATTTTCCTATTATACTTTTATTTATTTGCTTTCATATTTTTTTTTGTTATTGATTTGCCCCCTGTTTTTTTCCATCATACCGCAACTCTAAATTATCATGAAATCAATCCTTCACGCTTGCGCTGATACATTTGCGCCGACAAATTTGAGCGACGATCCGGGCTTTGATCGAGCCGTACCGTTCCTGATTTGTCTCGCGCCTTCAGATCCTCCTTCACGCTTCGACAAGAAGCAAAATATTAAGCAATCGTTCCGACGGAGCTAAATTACTACAGGATAAAGAACGAATAGGAAATTTGGATTTCGAAACAAAAAAGAGAGGGGTGCAACACGAGGACTTCCCAGGGGGTCACCAATCCAAGTACTACTCTCGCCCAAACACGCTTAATTTCGAAGTTCTGATGGGATCCGGTGCATTAGTGCTGGTATGATCGCACCCGCCATATTCCTTTCGCTTTATTCTTTTAAACTACCCCGTCCTGCGAAGCAGTGTGGCTTTTCTAGACCGAAATTCATTTTAAGCGTCAATTCAAGTATTTTTCTATTATCCTTTTATTTATTTGCTTTCATATTTTTTTTTTGTTATTGATTTGCCCCCTGTTTTTTTTCATCATCCCGCAACTCTAAATTATCATGAAATCAATCCTTCACGCTTGCGCTGATACATTTGCGCCGACAAATTTGAGCGACGATCCGGGCTTTGATCGAGCCGTACCGTTCCTGATTTGTCTCGCGCCTTCAGATCCTCCTTCACGCTTCGACAAGAAGCAAAATATTAAGCAATCGTTCCGACGGAGCTAAATTACTACAGGATAAAGAACGAATAGGAAATTTGGATTTCGAAACAAAAAAGAGAGGGATGCAACACGAGGACTTCCCAGGGGGTCACCAATCCAAGTACTACTCTCGCCCAAACACGCTTAATTTCGAAGTTCTGATGGGATCCGGTGCATTAGTGCTGGTATGATCGCACCCGCCATATTCCTTTCGCTTTATTCTTTTAAACTACCCCGTCCTGCGAAGCAGTGTGGCTTTTCTAGACCGAAATTCATTTTAAGCGTCAATTCAAGCATTTTCCTATTATCGTTTTATTTATTTGCTTTCATAATTTTTTTTGTTATTGATTTGCCCCCTGTTTTTTTCCATCATCCCGCAACTCTAAATTATCATGAAATCAATCCTTCACGTTTGCGCTGATACATTTGCGCCGACAAATTTGAGCGACTATCCGGGCTTTGATCGAGCCGTACCGTTCCTGATTTGTCTCGCGCCTTCAGATCCTCCTTCACGCTTCGACAAGAAGCAAAATATTAAGCAATCGTTCCGACGGAGCTAAATTACTACAGGATAAAGAACGAATAGGAAATTTGGATTTCGAAACAAAAAAGAGAGGGGTGCAACACGAGGACTTCCCAGGGGGTCACCAATCCAAGTACTACTCTCGCCCAAACACGCTTAATTTCGAAGTTCTGATGGGATCCGGTGCATTAGTGCTGGTATGATCGCACCCGCCATATTCTTTTCGCTTTATTCTTTTAAACTACCCCGTCCTGCGAAGCAGTGTGGCTTTTCTAGACCGAAATTCATTTTAAGCGTCAATTCAAGTATTTTCCTATTATCCTTTTATTTATTTGCTTTCATATTTTTTTTTTGTTATTGATTTGCCCCCTGTTTTTTTCCATCATCCCGCAACTCTAAATTATCATGAAATCAATCCTTCACGCTTGCGCTGATACATTTGCGCCGACAAATTTGAGCGACGATCCGGGCTTTGATCGAGCCGTACCGTTCCTGATTTGTCTCGCGCCTTCAGATCCTCCTTCACGCTTCGACAAGAAGCAAAATATTAAGCAATCGTTCCGACGGAGCTAAATTATTACAGGATAAAGAACGAATAGGAAATTTGGATTTCGAAACAAAAAAGAGAGGGGTGCAACACGAGGACTTCCCAGGGGGTCACCCATCCTAATACTGCTTACGCCCAAGCACGCTTAACTTCGGAGTTCTGATGAGATACGGTGCATTAGTGCTGGTATGATCGCACCCACAACGTTCCTTTCGCTTTATTCTTTTAAACTACCCCGTCCTGCGAAGCAGTGTGGCTTTTCTAGACCGAAATTCATTTTAAGCGTCAATTCAAGCATTTTCCTATTATCCTTTTATTTATTTGCTTTCATATTTTTTTTTGATATTGATTTGCCCCCTATTTTTTTCCATCATCCCGCAACTCTAAATTATCATGAAATCAATCCTTCACGCTTGCGCTGATACATTTGCGCCGACAAATTTGAGCGACGATCCGGGCTTTGATCGAGCCGTACCGTTCCTGATTTGTCTCGCGCCTTCAGATCCTCCTTCACGCTTCGACAAGAAGCAAAATATTAAGCAATCGTTCCGACGGAGCTAAATTACTAAAGGATAAAGAACGAATAGGAAATTTGGATTTCGAAACAAAAAAGAGAGGGGTGCAACACGAGGACTTCCCAGGGGGTCACCAATCCAAGTACTACTCTCGCCCAAACACGCTTAATTTCGAAGTTCTGATGGGATCCGGTGCATTAGTGCTGGTATGATCGCACCAGCCATATTCCTTTCGCTTTATTCTTTTAAACTACCCCGTCCTGCGAAGCAGTGTGGCTTTTCTAGACCGAAATTCATTTTAAGCGTCAATTCAAGTATTTTTCTATTATCCTTTTATTTATTTGCTTTCATATTTTTTTTTTGTTATTGATTTGCCCCCTGTTTTTTTTCATCATCCCGCAACTCTAAATTATCATGAAATCAATCCTTCACGCTTGTGCTGATACATTTGCGCCGACAAATTTGAGCGACGATCCGGGCTTTGATCGAGCCGTACCGTTCCTGATTTGTCTCGCGCCTTCAGATCCTCCTTCACGCTTCGACAAGAAGCAAAATATTAAGCAATCGTTCCGACGGAGCTAAATTACTACAGGATAAAGAACGAATAGGAAATTTGGATTTCGAAACAAAAAAGAGAGGGATGCAACACGAGGACTTCCCAGGGGGTCACCAATCCAAGTACTACTCTCGCCCAAACACGCTTAATTTCGAAGTTCTGATGGGATCCGGTGCATTAGTGCTGGTATGATCGCACCCGCCATATTCCTTTCGTTTTATTCTTTTAAACTACCCCGTCCTGCGAAACAGTGTGGCTTTTCTAGACCGAAATTCATTTTAAGCGTCAATTCAAGCATTTTCCTATTATCCTTTTATTTATTTGCTTTCATATTTTTTTTTGTTATTGATTTGCCCCCTGTTTTTTTCCATCATCCCGCAACTCTAAATTATCATGAAATCAATCCTTCACGCTTGCGCTGATACATTTGCGCCGACAAATTTGAGCGACTATCCGGGCTTTGATCGAGCCGTACCGTTCCTGATTTGTCTCGCGCCTTCAGATCCTCCTTCACGCTTCGACAAGAAGCAAAATATTAAGCAATCGTTCCGACGGAGCTAAATTACTAAAGGATAAAGAACGAATAGGAAATTTGGATTTCGAAACAAAAAAGCGAGGGATGCAACACGAGGACTTCCCAGGGGGTCACCAATCCAAGTACTACTCTCGCCCAAACACGCTTAATGTCGAAGTTCTGATGGGATCCGGTGCATTAGTGCTGGTATGATCGCACCCGCCATATTCCTTTCGCTTTATTCTTTTAAACTACCCCGTCCTGCGAAGCAGTGTAGCTTTTCTAGACCGAAATTCATTTTAAGCGTCAATTCAAGCATTTTCCTATTATCCTTTTATTTATTTTCTTTCATATTTTTTTTTGTTATTGATTTGCCCCCTGTTTTTTTCCATCATCCCGCAACTCTAAATTATCATGAAATCAATCCTTCACGCTTGCGCTGATACATTTGCGCCGACAAATTTGAGCGACGATCCGGGCTTTGATCGAGCCGTACCGTTCCTGATTTGTCTCGCGCCTTCAGATCCTCCTTCACGCTTCGACAAGAAGCAAAATATTAATCAATCGTTCCGACGGAGCTAAATTATTACAGGATAAAGAACGAATAGGAAATTTGGATTTCGAAACAAAAAAGAGAGGGGTGCAACACGAGGACTTCCCAGGGGGTCACCCATCCTAATACTGCTTACGCCCAAGCACGCTTAACTTCGGAGTTCTGATGGGATACGGTGCATTAGTGCTGGTATGATCGCACCCACAACGTTCCTTTCGCTTTATTCTTTTAAACTACCCCGTCCTGCGAAGCAGTGTGGCTTTTCTAGACCGAAATTCATTTTAAGCGTCAATTCAAGCATTTTCCTATTATCCTTTTATTTATTTGCTTTCATATTTTTTTTGATATTGATTTGCCCCCTGTTTTTTTCCATCATCCCGCAACTCTAAATTATCATGAAATCAATCCTTCACGCTTGCGCTGATACATTTGCGCCGACAAATTTGAGCGACGATCCGGGCTTTGATCGAGCCGTACCGTTCCTGATTTGTCTCGCGCCTTCAGATCCTCCTTCACGCTTCGACAAGAAGCAAAATATTAAGCAATCGTTCCGACGGAGCTAAATTACTACAGGATAAAGAACGAATAGGAAATTTGGATTTCGAAACAAAAAAGAGAGGGGTGCAACACGAGGACTTCCCAGGGGGTCACCCATCCTAATACTGCTTACGCCCAAGCACGCTTAACTTCGGAGTTCTGATGGGATACGGTGCATTAGTGCTGGTATGATCGCACCCACAACGTTCCTTTCGCTTTATTCTTTTAAACTACCCCGTCCTGCGAAGCAGTGTGGCTTTTCTAGACCGAAATTCATTTTAAGCGTCAATTCAAGCATTTTCCTATTATCCTTTTATTTATTTGCTTTCATATTTTTTTTTGATATTGATTTGCCCCCTGTTTTTTTCCATCATCCTGCAACTCTAAATTATCATGAAATCAATCCTTCACGCTTGCGCTGATACATTTGCGCCGACAAATTTGAGCGACGATCCGGGCTTTGATCGAGCCGTACCGTTCCTGATTTGTCTCGCGCCTTCAGATCCTCCTTCACGCTTCGACAAGAAGCAAAATATTAAGCAATCGTTCCGACGGAGCTAAATTACTACAGGATAAAGAACGAATAGGAAATTTGGATTTCGAAACAAAAAAGAGAGGGGTGCAACACGAGGACTTCCCAGGGGGTCACCAATCCAAGTACTACTCTCGCCCAAACACGCTTAATTTCGAAGTTCTGATGGGATCCGGTGCATTAGTGCTGGTATGATCGCACCCGCCATATTCCTTTCGCTTTATTCTTTTAAACTACCCCGTCCTGCGAAGCAGTGTGGCTTTTCTAGACCGAAATTCATTTTAAGCGTCAATTCAAGTATTTTTCTATTATCCTTTTATTTATTTGCTTTCATATTTTTTTTTGTTATTGATTTGCCCCCTGTTTTTTTTCATCATCCCGCAACTCTAAATTATCATGAAATCAATCCTTCACGCTTGCGCTGATACATTTGCGCCGACAAATTTGAGCGACGATCCGGGCTTTGATCGAGCCGTACCGTTCCTGATTTGTCTCGCGCCTTCAGATCCTCCTTCACGCTTCGACAAGAATCAAAATATTAAGCAATCGTTCCGACGGAGCTAAATTACTACAGGATAAAGAACGAATAGGAAATTTGGATTTCGAAACAAAAAAGAGAGGGATGCAACACGAGAACTTCCCAGGGGGTCACCAATCCAAGTACTACTCTCGCCCAAACACGCTTAATTTCGAAGTTCTGATGGGATCCGGTGCATTAGTGCTGGTATGATCGCACCCGCCATATTCCTTTCGCTTTATTCTTTTAAACTACCCCGTCCTGCGAAGCAGTGTAGCTTTTCTAGACCGAAATTCATTTTAAGCGTCAATTCAAGCATTTTCCTATTATCCTTTTTATTTATTTGCTTTCATATTTTTTTTGTTATTGATTTGCCCCCTGTTTTTTTCCATCATCCCGCAACTCTAAATTATCATGAAATCAATCCTTCACGCTTGCGCTGATACATTTGCGCCGATGAATTTGAGCGACGATCCGGGCTTTGATCGAGCCGTACCGTTCCTGATTTGTCTCGCGCCTTCAGATCCTCCTTCACGCTTCGACAAGAAGCAAAATATTAAGCAATCGTTCCGACGGAGCTAAATTACTACAGGATAAAGAACGAATAGGAAATTTGGATTTCGAAACAAAAAAGAGAGGGGTGCAACACGAGAACTTCCCAGGGGGTCACCCATCCTAATACTGCTTACGCCCAAGCACGCTTAACTTCGGAGTTCTGATGGGATACGGTGCATTAGTGCTGGTATGATCGCACCCACAACGTTCCTTTCGCTTTATTCTTTTAAACTACCCCGTCCAGCGAAGCAGTGTGGCTTTTCTAGACCGGAATTCATTTTAAGCGTCAATTGAAGCATTTTCCTCTTATCCTTTTATTTATTTACTTTATATTTTTTTGTTATTGATTTGCACCCTGTTTTTTTCCATCATCCCGCAACTCTAAATTATCATGAAATCAATCCTTCACGCTTGCGCTGATACATTTGCGCCGACAAATTTGAGCGACGATCCGGGCTTTGATCGAGCCGTACCGTTCCTGATTTGTCTCGCGCCTTCAGATCCTCCTTCACGCTTCGACAAGAAGCAAAATATTAAGCAATCGTTCCGACGGAGCTAAATTACTACAGGATAAAGAACGAATAGGAAATTTGGATTTCGAAACAAAAAAGAGAGGGGTGCAACACGAGGACTTCCCAGGGGGTCACCAATCCAAGTACTACTCTCGCCCAAACACGCTTAATTTCGAAGTTCTGATGGGATCCGGTGCATTAGTGCTGGTATGATCGCACCCGCCATATTCCTTTCGCTTTATTCTTTTAAACTACCCCGTCCTGCGAAGCAGTGTGGCTTTTCTAGACCGAAATTCATTTTAAGCGTCAATTCAAGTATTTTTCTATTATCCTTTTATTTATTTGCTTTCATATTTTTTTTTTGTTATTGATTTGCCCCCTGTTTTTTTTCATCATCCCGCAACTCTAAATTATCATGAAATCAATCCTTCACGCTTGCGCTGATACATTTGCGCCGACAAATTTGAGCGACGATCCGGGCTTTGATCGAGCCGTACCGTTCCTGATTTGTCTCGCGCCTTCAGATCCTCCTTCACGCTTCGACAAGAATCAAAATATTAAGCAATCGTTCCGACGGAGCTAAATTACTACAGGATAAAGAACGAATAGGAAATTTGGATTTCGAAACAAAGAAGAGAGGGATGCAACACGAGGACTTCCCAGGGGGTCACCAATCCAAGTACTACTCTCGCCCAAACACGCTTAATTTCGAAGTTCTGATGGGATCCGGTGCATTAGTGCTGGTATGATCGCACCCGCCATATTCCTTTCGCTTTATTCTTTTAAACTACCCCGTCCTGCGAAGCAGTGTAGCTTTTCTAGACCGAAATTCATTTTAAGCGTCAATTAAAGCATTTTCCTATTATCCTTTTATTTATTTGCTTTCATATTTTTTTTTGTTATTGATTTGCCCCCTGTTTTTTTCCATCATCCCGCAACTCTAAATTATCATGAAATCAATCCTTCACGCTTGCGCTGATACATTTGCGCCGACAAATTTGAGCGACGATCCGGGCTTTGATCGAGCCGTACCGTTCCTGATTTGTCTCGCGCCTTCAGATCCTCCTTCACGCTTCGACAAGAAGCAAAATATTAAGCAATCGTTCCGACGGAGCTAAATTATTACAGGATAAAGAACGAATAGGAAATTTGGATTTCGAAACAAAAAAGAGAGGGGTGCAACACGAGGACTTCCCAGGGGGTCACCCATCCTAATACTGCTTACGCCCAAGCACGCTTAACTTCGGAGTTCTGATGGGATACGGTGCATTAGTGCTGGTATGATCGCACCCACAACGTTCCTTTCGCTTTATTCTTTTAAACTACCCAGTCCTACGAAGCAGTGTGGCTTTTCTAGACCGAAATTCATTTTAAGCGTCAATTCAAGCATTTTCCTATTATCCTTTTATTTATTTGCTTTCATATTTTTTTTTGATATTGATTTGCCCCCTGTTTTTTTCCATCATCCCGCAACTCTAAATTATCATGAAATCAATCCTTCACGCTTGCGCTGATACATTTGCGCCGACAAATTTGAGCGACGATCCGGGCTTTGATCGAGCCGTACCGTTCCTGATTTGTCTCGCGCCTTCAGATCCTCCTTCACGCTTCGACAAGAAGCAAAATATTAAGCAATCGTTCCGACGGAGCTAAATTACTACAGGATAAAGAACGAATAGGAAATTTGGATTTCGAAACAAAAAAGAGAGGGGTGCAACACGAGGACTTCCCAGGGGGTCACCCATCCTAATACTGCTTACGCCTAAGCACGCTTAACTTCGGAGTTCTGATGAGATACGGTGCATTAGTGCTGGTATGATCGCACCCACAACGTTCCTTTCGCTTTATTCTTTTAAACTACCCCGTCCTGCGAAGCAGTGTGGCTTTTCTAGACCGAAATTCATTTTAAGCGTCAATTCAAGCATTTTCCTATTATCCTTTTATTTATTTGCTTTCATATTTTTTTTTTATATTGATTTGCCCCCTGTTTTTTTCCATCATCCTGCAAATCTAAATTATCATGAAATCAATCCTTCACGCTTGCGCTGATACATTTGCGCCGACAAATTTGAGCGACGATCCGGGCTTTGATCGAGCCGTACCGTTCCTGATTTGTCTCGCGCCTTCAGATCCTCCTTCACGCTTCGACAAGAAGCAAAATATTAAGCAATCGTTCCGACGGAGCTAAATTACTACAGGATAAAGAACGAATAGGAAATTTGGATTTCGAAACAAAAAAGAGAGGGGTGCAACACGAGGACTTCCCAGGGGGTCACCCATCCTAATACTGCTTACGCCCAAGCACGCTTAACTTCGGAGTTCTGATGAGATACGGTGCATTAGTGCTGGTATGATCGCACCCACAACGTTCCTTTCGCTTTATTCTTTTAAACTACCCCGTCCTGCGAAGCAGTGTGGCTTTTCTAGACCGAAATTCATTTTAAGCGTCAATTCAAGTATTTTTCTATTATCCTTTTATTTATTTGCTTTCATATTTTTTTTTTGTTATTGATTTGCCCCCTGTTTTTTTTCATCATCCCGCAACTCTAAATTATCATGAAATCAATCCTTCACGCTTGCGCTGATACATTTGCGCCGATGAATTTGAGCGACGATCCGGGCTTTGATCGAGCCGTACCGTTCCTGATTTGTCTCGCGCCTTCAGATCCTCCTTCACGCTTCGACAAGAATCAAAATATTAAGCAATCGTTCCGACGGAGCTAAATTACTACAGGATAAAGAACGAATAGGAAATTTGGATTTCGAAACAAAAAAGAGAGGGATGCAACACGAGGACTTCCCAGGGGGTCACCCATCCTAATACTGCTTACGCCCAAGCACGCTTAACTTCGGAGTTCTGATGGGATACGGTGCATTAGTGCTGGTATGATCGCACCCACAACGTTCCTTTCGCTTTATTCTTTTAAACTACCCCGTCCTGCGAAGCAGTGTAGCTTTTCTAGACCGAAATTCATTTTAAGCGTCAATTGAAGCATTTTCCTATTATCCTTTTTATTTATTTGCTTTCATATTTTTTTTGTTATTGATTTGCCCCCTGTTTTTTTCCATCATCCCGCAACTCTAAATTATCATGAAATCAATCCTTCACGCTTGCGCTGATACATTTGCGCCGACAAATTTGAGCGACGATCCGGGCTTTGATCGAGCCGTACCGTTCCTGATTTGTCTCGCGCCTTCAGATCCTCCTTCACGCTTCGACAAGAAGCAAAATATTAAGCAATCGTTCCGACGGAGCTAAATTACTACAGGATAAAGAACGAATAGGAAATTTGGATTTCGAAACAAAAAAGAGAGGGGTGCAACACGAGGACTTCCCAGGGGGTCACCAATCCAAGTACTACTCTCGCCCAAACACGCTTAATTTCGAAGTTCTGATGGGATCCGGTGCATTAGTGCTGGTATGATCGCACCCGCCATATTCCTTTCGCTTTATTCTTTTAAACTACCCCGTCCTGCGAAGCAGTGTGGCTTTTCTAGACCGAAATTCATTTTAAGCGTCAATTCAAGTATTTTTCTATTATCCTTTTATTTATTTGCTTTCATATTTTTTTTTTGTTATTGATTTGCCCCCTGTTTTTTTTCATCATCCCGCAACTCTAAATTATCATGAAATCAATCCTTCACGCTTGCGCTGATACATTTGCGCCGACAAATTTGAGCGACGATCCGGGCTTTGATCGAGCCGTACCGTTCCTGATTTGTCTCGCGCCTTCAGATCCTCCTTCACGCTTCGACAAGAATCAAAATATTAAGCAATCGTTCCGACGGAGCTAAATTACTACAGGATAAAGAACGAATAGGAAATTTGGATTTCGAAACAAAGAAGAGAGGGATGCAACACGAGGACTTCCCAGGGGGTCACCAATCCAAGTACTACTCTCGCCCAAACACGCTTAATTTCGAAGTTCTGATGGGATCCGGTGCATTAGTGCTGGTATGATCGCACCCGCCATATTCCTTTCGCTTTATTCTTTTAAACTACCCCGTCCTGCGAAGCAGTGTAGCTTTTCTAGACCGAAATTCATTTTAAGCGTCAATTAAAGCATTTTCCTATTATCCTTTTATTTATTTGCTTTCATATTTTTTTTTGTTATTGATTTGCCCCCTGTTTTTTTCCATCATCCCGCAACTCTAAATTATCATGAAATCAATCCTTCACGCTTGCGCTGATACATTTGCGCCGACAAATTTGAGCGACGATCCGGGCTTTGATCGAGCCGTACCGTTCCTGATTTGTCTCGCGCCTTCAGATCCTCCTTCACGCTTCGACAAGAAGCAAAATATTAAGCAATCGTTCCGACGGAGCTAAATTATTACAGGATAAAGAACGAATAGGAAATTTGGATTTCGAAACAAAAAAGAGAGGGGTGCAACACGAGGACTTCCCAGGGGGTCACCCATCCTAATACTGCTTACGCCCAAGCACGCTTAACTTCGGAGTTCTGATGGGATACGGTGCATTAGTGCTGGTATGATCGCACCCACAACGTTCCTTTCGCTTTATTCTTTTAAACTACCCAGTCCTACGAAGCAGTGTGGCTTTTCTAGACCGAAATTCATTTTAAGCGTCAATTCAAGCATTTTCCTATTATCCTTTTATTTATTTGCTTTCATATTTTTTTTTGATATTGATTTGCCCCCTGTTTTTTTCCATCATCCCGCAACTCTAAATTATCATGAAATCAATCCTTCACGCTTGCGCTGATACATTTGCGCCGACAAATTTGAGCGACGATCCGGGCTTTGATCGAGCCGTACCGTTCCTGATTTGTCTCGCGCCTTCAGATCCTCCTTCACGCTTCGACAAGAAGCAAAATATTAAGCAATCGTTCCGACGGAGCTAAATTACTACAGGATAAAGAACGAATAGGAAATTTGGATTTCGAAACAAAAAAGAGAGGGGTGCAACACGAGGACTTCCCAGGGGGTCACCAATCCAAGTACTACTCTCGCCCAAACACGCTTAATTTCGAAGTTCTGATGGGATCCGGTGCATTAGTGCTGGTATGATCGCACCCGCCATATTCCTTTCGCTTTATTCTTTTAAACTACCCCGTCCTGCGAAGCAGTGTGGCTTTTCTAGACCGAAATTCATTTTAAGCGTCAATTCAAGTATTTTTCTATTATCCTTTTATTTATTTGCTTTCATATTTTTTTTTTGTTATTGATTTGCCCCCTGTTTTTTTTCATCATCCCGCAACTCTAAATTATCATGAAATCAATCCTTCACGCTTGCGCTGATACATTTGCGCCGACAAATTTGAGCGACGATCCGGGCTTTGATCGAGCCGTACCGTTCCTGATTTGTCTCGCGCCTTCAGATCCTCCTTCACGCTTCGACAAGAATCAAAATATTAAGCAATCGTTCCGACGGAGCTAAATTACTACAGGATAAAGAACGAATAGGAAATTTGGATTTCGAAACAAAGAAGAGAGGGATGCAACACGAGGACTTCCCAGGGGGTCACCAATCCAAGTACTACTCTCGCCCAAACACGCTTAATTTCGAAGTTCTGATGGGATCCGGTGCATTAGTGCTGGTATGATCGCACCCGCCATATTCCTTTCGCTTTATTCTTTTAAACTACCCCGTCCTGCGAAGCAGTGTAGCTTTTCTAGACCGAAATTCATTTTAAGCGTCAATTAAAGCATTTTCCTATTATCCTTTTATTTATTTGCTTTCATATTTTTTTTTGTTATTGATTTGCCCCCTGTTTTTTTCCATCATCCCGCAACTCTAAATTATCATGAAATCAATCCTTCACGCTTGCGCTGATACATTTGCGCCGACAAATTTGAGCGACGATCCGGGCTTTGATCGAGCCGTACCGTTCCTGATTTGTCTCGCGCCTTCAGATCCTCCTTCACGCTTCGACAAGAAGCAAAATATTAAGCAATCGTTCCGACGGAGCTAAATTATTACAGGATAAAGAACGAATAGGAAATTTGGATTTCGAAACAAAAAAGAGAGGGGTGCAACACGAGGACTTCCCAGGGGGTCACCCATCCTAATACTGCTTACGCCCAAGCACGCTTAACTTCGGAGTTCTGATGGGATACGGTGCATTAGTGCTGGTATGATCGCACCCACAACGTTCCTTTCGCTTTATTCTTTTAAACTACCCAGTCCTACGAAGCAGTGTGGCTTTTCTAGACCGAAATTCATTTTAAGCGTCAATTCAAGCATTTTCCTATTATCCTTTTATTTATTTGCTTTCATATTTTTTTTTGATATTGATTTGCCCCCTGTTTTTTTCCATCATCCCGCAACTCTAAATTATCATGAAATCAATCCTTCACGCTTGCGCTGATACATTTGCGCCGACAAATTTGAGCGACGATCCGGGCTTTGATCGAGCCGTACCGTTCCTGATTTGTCTCGCGCCTTCAGATCCTCCTTCACGCTTCGACAAGAAGCAAAATATTAAGCAATCGTTCCGACGGAGCTAAATTACTACAGGATAAAGAACGAATAGGAAATTTGGATTTCGAAACAAAAAAGAGAGGGGTGCAACACGAGGACTTCCCAGGGGGTCACCAATCCAAGTACTACTCTCGCCCAAACACGCTTAATTTCGAAGTTCTGATGGGATCCGGTGCATTAGTGCTGGTATGATCGCACCCGCCATATTCCTTTCGCTTTATTCTTTTAAACTACCCCGTCCTGCGAAGCAGTGTGGCTTTTCTAGACCGAAATTCATTTTAAGCGTCAATTCAAGTATTTTTCTATTATCCTTTTATTTATTTGCTTTCATATTTTTTTTTTGTTATTGATTTGCCCCCTGTTTTTTTTCATCATCCCGCAACTCTAAATTATCATGAAATCAATCCTTCACGCTTGCGCTGATACATTTGCGCCGACAAATTTGAGCGACGATCCGGGCTTTGATCGAGCCGTACCGTTCCTGATTTGTCTCGCGCCTTCAGATCCTCCTTCACGCTTCGACAAGAATCAAAATATTAAGCAATCGTTCCGACGGAGCTAAATTACTACAGGATAAAGAACGAATAGGAAATTTGGATTTCGAAACAAAGAAGAGAGGGATGCAACACGAGGACTTCCCAGGGGGTCACCAATCCAAGTACTACTCTCGCCCAAACACGCTTAATTTCGAAGTTCTGATGGGATCCGGTGCATTAGTGCTGGTATGATCGCACCCGCCATATTCCTTTCGCTTTATTCTTTTAAACTACCCCGTCCTGCGAAGCAGTGTGGCTTTTCTAGACCGAAATTCATTTTAAGCGTCAATTCAAGTATTTTTCTATTATCCTTTTATTTATTTGCTTTCATATTTTTTTTTGTTATTGATTTGCCCCCTGTTTTTTTTCATCATCCCGCAACTCTAAATTATCATGAAATCAATCCTTCACGCTTGCGCTGATACATTTGCGCCGACAAATTTGAGCGACGATCCGGGCTTTGATCGAGCCGTACCGTTCCTGATTTGTCTCGCGCCTTCAGATCCTCCTTCACGCTTCGACAAGAATCAAAATATTAAGCAATCGTTCCGACGGAGCTAAATTACTACAGGATAAAGAACGAATAGGAAATTTGGATTTCGAAACAAAAAAGAGAGGGATGCAACACGAGAACTTCCCAGGGGGTCACCAATCCAAGTACTACTCTCGCCCAAACACGCTTAATTTCGAAGTTCTGATGGGATCCGGTGCATTAGTGCTGGTATGATCGCACCCGCCATATTCCTTTCGCTTTATTCTTTTAAACTACCCCGTCCTGCGAAGCAGTGTAGCTTTTCTAGACCGAAATTCATTTTAAGCGTCAATTCAAGCATTTTCCTATTATCCTTTTTATTTATTTGCTTTCATATTTTTTTTGTTATTGATTTGCCCCCTGTTTTTTTCCATCATCCCGCAACTCTAAATTATCATGAAATCAATCCTTCACGCTTGCGCTGATACATTTGCGCCGATGAATTTGAGCGACGATCCGGGCTTTGATCGAGCCGTACCGTTCCTGATTTGTCTCGCGCCTTCAGATCCTCCTTCACGCTTCGACAAGAAGCAAAATATTAAGCAATCGTTCCGACGGAGCTAAATTACTACAGGATAAAGAACGAATAGGAAATTTGGATTTCGAAACAAAAAAGAGAGGGGTGCAACACGAGAACTTCCCAGGGGGTCACCCATCCTAATACTGCTTACGCCCAAGCACGCTTAACTTCGGAGTTCTGATGGGATACGGTGCATTAGTGCTGGTATGATCGCACCCACAACGTTCCTTTCGCTTTATTCTTTTAAACTACCCCGTCCAGCGAAGCAGTGTGGCTTTTCTAGACCGGAATTCATTTTAAGCGTCAATTGAAGCATTTTCCTCTTATCCTTTTATTTATTTACTTTATATTTTTTTGTTATTGATTTGCACCCTGTTTTTTTCCATCATCCCGCAACTCTAAATTATCATGAAATCAATCCTTCACGCTTGCGCTGATACATTTGCGCCGACAAATTTGAGCGACGATCCGGGCTTTGATCGAGCCGTACCGTTCCTGATTTGTCTCGCGCCTTCAGATCCTCCTTCACGCTTCGACAAGAAGCAAAATATTAAGCAATCGTTCCGACGGAGCTAAATTACTACAGGATAAAGAACGAATAGGAAATTTGGATTTCGAAACAAAAAAGAGAGGGGTGCAACACGAGGACTTCCCAGGGGGTCACCAATCCAAGTACTACTCTCGCCCAAACACGCTTAATTTCGAAGTTCTGATGGGATCCGGTGCATTAGTGCTGGTATGATCGCACCCGCCATATTCCTTTCGCTTTATTCTTTTAAACTACCCCGTCCTGCGAAGCAGTGTGGCTTTTCTAGACCGAAATTCATTTTAAGCGTCAATTCAAGTATTTTTCTATTATCCTTTTATTTATTTGCTTTCATATTTTTTTTTTGTTATTGATTTGCCCCCTGTTTTTTTTCATCATCCCGCAACTCTAAATTATCATGAAATCAATCCTTCACGCTTGCGCTGATACATTTGCGCCGACAAATTTGAGCGACGATCCGGGCTTTGATCGAGCCGTACCGTTCCTGATTTGTCTCGCGCCTTCAGATCCTCCTTCACGCTTCGACAAGAATCAAAATATTAAGCAATCGTTCCGACGGAGCTAAATTACTACAGGATAAAGAACGAATAGGAAATTTGGATTTCGAAACAAAGAAGAGAGGGATGCAACACGAGGACTTCCCAGGGGGTCACCAATCCAAGTACTACTCTCGCCCAAACACGCTTAATTTCGAAGTTCTGATGGGATCCGGTGCATTAGTGCTGGTATGATCGCACCCGCCATATTCCTTTCGCTTTATTCTTTTAAACTACCCCGTCCTGCGAAGCAGTGTAGCTTTTCTAGACCGAAATTCATTTTAAGCGTCAATTAAAGCATTTTCCTATTATCCTTTTATTTATTTGCTTTCATATTTTTTTTTGTTATTGATTTGCCCCCTGTTTTTTTCCATCATCCCGCAACTCTAAATTATCATGAAATCAATCCTTCACGCTTGCGCTGATACATTTGCGCCGACAAATTTGAGCGACGATCCGGGCTTTGATCGAGCCGTACCGTTCCTGATTTGTCTCGCGCCTTCAGATCCTCCTTCACGCTTCGACAAGAAGCAAAATATTAAGCAATCGTTCCGACGGAGCTAAATTATTACAGGATAAAGAACGAATAGGAAATTTGGATTTCGAAACAAAAAAGAGAGGGGTGCAACACGAGGACTTCCCAGGGGGTCACCCATCCTAATACTGCTTACGCCCAAGCACGCTTAACTTCGGAGTTCTGATGGGATACGGTGCATTAGTGCTGGTATGATCGCACCCACAACGTTCCTTTCGCTTTATTCTTTTAAACTACCCAGTCCTACGAAGCAGTGTGGCTTTTCTAGACCGAAATTCATTTTAAGCGTCAATTCAAGCATTTTCCTATTATCCTTTTATTTATTTGCTTTCATATTTTTTTTTGATATTGATTTGCCCCCTGTTTTTTTCCATCATCCCGCAACTCTAAATTATCATGAAATCAATCCTTCACGCTTGCGCTGATACATTTGCGCCGACAAATTTGAGCGACGATCCGGGCTTTGATCGAGCCGTACCGTTCCTGATTTGTCTCGCGCCTTCAGATCCTCCTTCACGCTTCGACAAGAAGCAAAATATTAAGCAATCGTTCCGACGGAGCTAAATTACTACAGGATAAAGAACGAATAGGAAATTTGGATTTCGAAACAAAAAAGAGAGGGGTGCAACACGAGGACTTCCCAGGGGGTCACCCATCCTAATACTGCTTACGCCTAAGCACGCTTAACTTCGGAGTTCTGATGAGATACGGTGCATTAGTGCTGGTATGATCGCACCCACAACGTTCCTTTCGCTTTATTCTTTTAAACTACCCCGTCCTGCGAAGCAGTGTGGCTTTTCTAGACCGAAATTCATTTTAAGCGTCAATTCAAGCATTTTCCTATTATCCTTTTATTTATTTGCTTTCATATTTTTTTTTTATATTGATTTGCCCCCTGTTTTTTTCCATCATCCTGCAAATCTAAATTATCATGAAATCAATCCTTCACGCTTGCGCTGATACATTTGCGCCGACAAATTTGAGCGACGATCCGGGCTTTGATCGAGCCGTACCGTTCCTGATTTGTCTCGCGCCTTCAGATCCTCCTTCACGCTTCGACAAGAAGCAAAATATTAAGCAATCGTTCCGACGGAGCTAAATTACTACAGGATAAAGAACGAATAGGAAATTTGGATTTCGAAACAAAAAAGAGAGGGGTGCAACACGAGGACTTCCCAGGGGGTCACCCATCCTAATACTGCTTACGCCCAAGCACGCTTAACTTCGGAGTTCTGATGAGATACGGTGCATTAGTGCTGGTATGATCGCACCCACAACGTTCCTTTCGCTTTATTCTTTTAAACTACCCCGTCCTGCGAAGCAGTGTGGCTTTTCTAGACCGAAATTCATTTTAAGCGTCAATTCAAGTATTTTTCTATTATCCTTTTATTTATTTGCTTTCATATTTTTTTTTTGTTATTGATTTGCCCCCTGTTTTTTTTCATCATCCCGCAACTCTAAATTATCATGAAATCAATCCTTCACGCTTGCGCTGATACATTTGCGCCGATGAATTTGAGCGACGATCCGGGCTTTGATCGAGCCGTACCGTTCCTGATTTGTCTCGCGCCTTCAGATCCTCCTTCACGCTTCGACAAGAATCAAAATATTAAGCAATCGTTCCGACGGAGCTAAATTACTACAGGATAAAGAACGAATAGGAAATTTGGATTTCGAAACAAAAAAGAGAGGGATGCAACACGAGGACTTCCCAGGGGGTCACCCATCCTAATACTGCTTACGCCCAAGCACGCTTAACTTCGGAGTTCTGATGGGATACGGTGCATTAGTGCTGGTATGATCGCACCCACAACGTTCCTTTCGCTTTATTCTTTTAAACTACCCCGTCCTGCGAAGCAGTGTAGCTTTTCTAGACCGAAATTCATTTTAAGCGTCAATTGAAGCATTTTCCTATTATCCTTTTTATTTATTTGCTTTCATATTTTTTTTGTTATTGATTTGCCCCCTGTTTTTTTCCATCATCCCGCAACTCTAAATTATCATGAAATCAATCCTTCACGCTTGCGCTGATACATTTGCGCCGACAAATTTGAGCGACGATCCGGGCTTTGATCGAGCCGTACCGTTCCTGATTTGTCTCGCGCCTTCAGATCCTCCTTCACGCTTCGACAAGAAGCAAAATATTAAGCAATCGTTCCGACGGAGCTAAATTACTACAGGATAAAGAACGAATAGGAAATTTGGATTTCGAAACAAAAAAGAGAGGGGTGCAACACGAGGACTTCCCAGGGGGTCACCAATCCAAGTACTACTCTCGCCCAAACACGCTTAATTTCGAAGTTCTGATGGGATCCGGTGCATTAGTGCTGGTATGATCGCACCCGCCATATTCCTTTCGCTTTATTCTTTTAAACTACCCCGTCCTGCGAAGCAGTGTGGCTTTTCTAGACCGAAATTCATTTTAAGCGTCAATTCAAGTATTTTTCTATTATCCTTTTATTTATTTGCTTTCATATTTTTTTTTTGTTATTGATTTGCCCCCTGTTTTTTTTCATCATCCCGCAACTCTAAATTATCATGAAATCAATCCTTCACGCTTGCGCTGATACATTTGCGCCGACAAATTTGAGCGACGATCCGGGCTTTGATCGAGCCGTACCGTTCCTGATTTGTCTCGCGCCTTCAGATCCTCCTTCACGCTTCGACAAGAATCAAAATATTAAGCAATCGTTCCGACGGAGCTAAATTACTACAGGATAAAGAACGAATAGGAAATTTGGATTTCGAAACAAAGAAGAGAGGGATGCAACACGAGGACTTCCCAGGGGGTCACCAATCCAAGTACTACTCTCGCCCAAACACGCTTAATTTCGAAGTTCTGATGGGATCCGGTGCATTAGTGCTGGTATGATCGCACCCGCCATATTCCTTTCGCTTTATTCTTTTAAACTACCCCGTCCTGCGAAGCAGTGTAGCTTTTCTAGACCGAAATTCATTTTAAGCGTCAATTAAAGCATTTTCCTATTATCCTTTTATTTATTTGCTTTCATATTTTTTTTTGTTATTGATTTGCCCCCTGTTTTTTTCCATCATCCCGCAACTCTAAATTATCATGAAATCAATCCTTCACGCTTGCGCTGATACATTTGCGCCGACAAATTTGAGCGACGATCCGGGCTTTGATCGAGCCGTACCGTTCCTGATTTGTCTCGCGCCTTCAGATCCTCCTTCACGCTTCGACAAGAAGCAAAATATTAAGCAATCGTTCCGACGGAGCTAAATTATTACAGGATAAAGAACGAATAGGAAATTTGGATTTCGAAACAAAAAAGAGAGGGGTGCAACACGAGGACTTCCCAGGGGGTCACCCATCCTAATACTGCTTACGCCCAAGCACGCTTAACTTCGGAGTTCTGATGGGATACGGTGCATTAGTGCTGGTATGATCGCACCCACAACGTTCCTTTCGCTTTATTCTTTTAAACTACCCAGTCCTACGAAGCAGTGTGGCTTTTCTAGACCGAAATTCATTTTAAGCGTCAATTCAAGCATTTTCCTATTATCCTTTTATTTATTTGCTTTCATATTTTTTTTTGATATTGATTTGCCCCCTGTTTTTTTCCATCATCCCGCAACTCTAAATTATCATGAAATCAATCCTTCACGCTTGCGCTGATACATTTGCGCCGACAAATTTGAGCGACGATCCGGGCTTTGATCGAGCCGTACCGTTCCTGATTTGTCTCGCGCCTTCAGATCCTCCTTCACGCTTCGACAAGAAGCAAAATATTAAGCAATCGTTCCGACGGAGCTAAATTACTACAGGATAAAGAACGAATAGGAAATTTGGATTTCGAAACAAAAAAGAGAGGGGTGCAACACGAGGACTTCCCAGGGGGTCACCAATCCAAGTACTACTCTCGCCCAAACACGCTTAATTTCGAAGTTCTGATGGGATCCGGTGCATTAGTGCTGGTATGATCGCACCCGCCATATTCCTTTCGCTTTATTCTTTTAAACTACCCCGTCCTGCGAAGCAGTGTGGCTTTTCTAGACCGAAATTCATTTTAAGCGTCAATTCAAGTATTTTTCTATTATCCTTTTATTTATTTGCTTTCATATTTTTTTTTTGTTATTGATTTGCCCCCTGTTTTTTTTCATCATCCCGCAACTCTAAATTATCATGAAATCAATCCTTCACGCTTGCGCTGATACATTTGCGCCGACAAATTTGAGCGACGATCCGGGCTTTGATCGAGCCGTACCGTTCCTGATTTGTCTCGCGCCTTCAGATCCTCCTTCACGCTTCGACAAGAATCAAAATATTAAGCAATCGTTCCGACGGAGCTAAATTACTACAGGATAAAGAACGAATAGGAAATTTGGATTTCGAAACAAAGAAGAGAGGGATGCAACACGAGGACTTCCCAGGGGGTCACCAATCCAAGTACTACTCTCGCCCAAACACGCTTAATTTCGAAGTTCTGATGGGATCCGGTGCATTAGTGCTGGTATGATCGCACCCGCCATATTCCTTTCGCTTTATTCTTTTAAACTACCCCGTCCTGCGAAGCAGTGTAGCTTTTCTAGACCGAAATTCATTTTAAGCGTCAATTAAAGCATTTTCCTATTATCCTTTTATTTATTTGCTTTCATATTTTTTTTTGTTATTGATTTGCCCCCTGTTTTTTTCCATCATCCCGCAACTCTAAATTATCATGAAATCAATCCTTCACGCTTGCGCTGATACATTTGCGCCGACAAATTTGAGCGACGATCCGGGCTTTGATCGAGCCGTACCGTTCCTGATTTGTCTCGCGCCTTCAGATCCTCCTTCACGCTTCGACAAGAAGCAAAATATTAAGCAATCGTTCCGACGGAGCTAAATTATTACAGGATAAAGAACGAATAGGAAATTTGGATTTCGAAACAAAAAAGAGAGGGGTGCAACACGAGGACTTCCCAGGGGGTCACCCATCCTAATACTGCTTACGCCCAAGCACGCTTAACTTCGGAGTTCTGATGGGATACGGTGCATTAGTGCTGGTATGATCGCACCCACAACGTTCCTTTCGCTTTATTCTTTTAAACTACCCAGTCCTACGAAGCAGTGTGGCTTTTCTAGACCGAAATTCATTTTAAGCGTCAATTCAAGCATTTTCCTATTATCCTTTTATTTATTTGCTTTCATATTTTTTTTTGATATTGATTTGCCCCCTGTTTTTTTCCATCATCCCGCAACTCTAAATTATCATGAAATCAATCCTTCACGCTTGCGCTGATACATTTGCGCCGACAAATTTGAGCGACGATCCGGGCTTTGATCGAGCCGTACCGTTCCTGATTTGTCTCGCGCCTTCAGATCCTCCTTCACGCTTCGACAAGAAGCAAAATATTAAGCAATCGTTCCGACGGAGCTAAATTACTACAGGATAAAGAACGAATAGGAAATTTGGATTTCGAAACAAAAAAGAGAGGGGTGCAACACGAGGACTTCCCAGGGGGTCACCCATCCTAATACTGCTTACGCCTAAGCACGCTTAACTTCGGAGTTCTGATGAGATACGGTGCATTAGTGCTGGTATGATCGCACCCACAACGTTCCTTTCGCTTTATTCTTTTAAACTACCCCGTCCTGCGAAGCAGTGTGGCTTTTCTAGACCGAAATTCATTTTAAGCGTCAATTCAAGCATTTTCCTATTATCCTTTTATTTATTTGCTTTCATATTTTTTTTTTATATTGATTTGCCCCCTGTTTTTTTCCATCATCCTGCAAATCTAAATTATCATGAAATCAATCCTTCACGCTTGCGCTGATACATTTGCGCCGACAAATTTGAGCGACGATCCGGGCTTTGATCGAGCCGTACCGTTCCTGATTTGTCTCGCGCCTTCAGATCCTCCTTCACGCTTCGACAAGAAGCAAAATATTAAGCAATCGTTCCGACGGAGCTAAATTACTACAGGATAAAGAACGAATAGGAAATTTGGATTTCGAAACAAAAAAGAGAGGGGTGCAACACGAGGACTTCCCAGGGGGTCACCCATCCTAATACTGCTTACGCCCAAGCACGCTTAACTTCGGAGTTCTGATGAGATACGGTGCATTAGTGCTGGTATGATCGCACCCACAACGTTCCTTTCGCTTTATTCTTTTAAACTACCCCGTCCTGCGAAGCAGTGTGGCTTTTCTAGACCGAAATTCATTTTAAGCGTCAATTCAAGTATTTTTCTATTATCCTTTTATTTATTTGCTTTCATATTTTTTTTTTGTTATTGATTTGCCCCCTGTTTTTTTTCATCATCCCGCAACTCTAAATTATCATGAAATCAATCCTTCACGCTTGCGCTGATACATTTGCGCCGATGAATTTGAGCGACGATCCGGGCTTTGATCGAGCCGTACCGTTCCTGATTTGTCTCGCGCCTTCAGATCCTCCTTCACGCTTCGACAAGAATCAAAATATTAAGCAATCGTTCCGACGGAGCTAAATTACTACAGGATAAAGAACGAATAGGAAATTTGGATTTCGAAACAAAAAAGAGAGGGATGCAACACGAGGACTTCCCAGGGGGTCACCCATCCTAATACTGCTTACGCCCAAGCACGCTTAACTTCGGAGTTCTGATGGGATACGGTGCATTAGTGCTGGTATGATCGCACCCACAACGTTCCTTTCGCTTTATTCTTTTAAACTACCCCGTCCTGCGAAGCAGTGTAGCTTTTCTAGACCGAAATTCATTTTAAGCGTCAATTGAAGCATTTTCCTATTATCCTTTTTATTTATTTGCTTTCATATTTTTTTTGTTATTGATTTGCCCCCTGTTTTTTTCCATCATCCCGCAACTCTAAATTATCATGAAATCAATCCTTCACGCTTGCGCTGATACATTTGCGCCGACAAATTTGAGCGACGATCCGGGCTTTGATCGAGCCGTACCGTTCCTGATTTGTCTCGCGCCTTCAGATCCTCCTTCACGCTTCGACAAGAAGCAAAATATTAAGCAATCGTTCCGACGGAGCTAAATTACTACAGGATAAAGAACGAATAGGAAATTTGGATTTCGAAACAAAAAAGAGAGGGGTGCAACACGAGGACTTCCCAGGGGGTCACCAATCCAAGTACTACTCTCGCCCAAACACGCTTAATTTCGAAGTTCTGATGGGATCCGGTGCATTAGTGCTGGTATGATCGCACCCGCCATATTCCTTTCGCTTTATTCTTTTAAACTACCCCGTCCTGCGAAGCAGTGTGGCTTTTCTAGACCGAAATTCATTTTAAGCGTCAATTCAAGTATTTTTCTATTATCCTTTTATTTATTTGCTTTCATATTTTTTTTTTGTTATTGATTTGCCCCCTGTTTTTTTTCATCATCCCGCAACTCTAAATTATCATGAAATCAATCCTTCACGCTTGCGCTGATACATTTGCGCCGACAAATTTGAGCGACGATCCGGGCTTTGATCGAGCCGTACCGTTCCTGATTTGTCTCGCGCTTTCAGATCCTCCTTCACGCTTCGACAAGAATCAAAATATTAAGCAATCGTTCCGACGGAGCTAAATTACTACAGGATAAAGAACGAATAGGAAATTTGGATTTCGAAACAAAGAAGAGAGGGATGCAACACGAGGACTTCCCAGGGGGTCACCAATCCAAGTACTACTCTCGCCCAAACACGCTTAATTTCGAAGTTCTGATGGGATCCGGTGCATTAGTGCTGGTATGATCGCACCCGCCATATTCCTTTCGCTTTATTCTTTTAAACTACCCCGTCCTGCGAAGCAGTGTAGCTTTTCTAGACCGAAATTCATTTTAAGCGTCAATTAAAGCATTTTCCTATTATCCTTTTATTTATTTGCTTTCATATTTTTTTTTGTTATTGATTTGCCCCCTGTTTTTTTCCATCATCCCGCAACTCTAAATTATCATGAAATCAATCCTTCACGCTTGCGCTGATACATTTGCGCCGACAAATTTGAGCGACGATCCGGGCTTTGATCGAGCCGTACCGTTCCTGATTTGTCTCGCGCCTTCAGATCCTCCTTCACGCTTCGACAAGAAGCAAAATATTAAGCAATCGTTCCGACGGAGCTAAATTATTACAGGATAAAGAACGAATAGGAAATTTGGATTTCGAAACAAAAAAGAGAGGGGTGCAACACGAGGACTTCCCAGGGGGTCACCCATCCTAATACTGCTTACGCCCAAGCACGCTTAACTTCGGAGTTCTGATGGGATACGGTGCATTAGTGCTGGTATGATCGCACCCACAACGTTCCTTTCGCTTTATTCTTTTAAACTACCCAGTCCTGCGAAGCAGTGTGGCTTTTCTAGACCGAAATTCATTTTAAGCGTCAATTCAAGCATTTTCCTATTATCCTTTTATTTATTTGCTTTCATATTTTTTTTTGATATTGATTTGCCCCCTGTTTTTTTCCATCATCCCGCAACTCTAAATTATCATGAAATCAATCCTTCACGCTTGCGCTGATACATTTGCGCCGACAAATTTGAGCGACGATCCGGGCTTTGATCGAGCCGTACCGTTCCTGATTTGTCTCGCGCCTTCAGATCCTCCTTCACGCTTCGACAAGAAGCAAAATATTAAGCAATCGTTCCGACGGAGCTAAATTACTACAGGATAAAGAACGAATAGGAAATTTGGATTTCGAAACAAAAAAGAGAGGGGTGCAACACGAGGACTTCCCAGGGGGTCACCCATCCTAATACTGCTTACGCCTAAGCACGCTTAACTTCGGAGTTCTGATGAGATACGGTGCATTAGTGCTGGTATGATCGCACCCACAACGTTCCTTTCGCTTTATTCTTTTAAACTACCCCGTCCTGCGAAGCAGTGTGGCTTTTCTAGACCGAAATTCATTTTAAGCGTCAATTCAAGCATTTTCCTATTATCCTTTTATTTATTTGCTTTCATATTTTTTTTTGATATTGATTTGCCCCCTGTTTTTTTCCATCATCCTGCAAATCTAAATTATCATGAAATCAATCCTTCACTCTTGCGCTGATACATTTGCGCCGACAAATTTGAGCGACGATCCGGGCTTTGATCGAGCCGTACCGTTCCTGATTTGTCTCGCGCCTTCAGATCCTCCTTCACGCTTCGACAAGAAGCAAAATATTAAGCAATCGTTCCGACGGAGCTAAATTACTACAGGATAAAGAACGAATAGGAAATTTGGATTTCGAAACAAAAAAGAGAGGGGTGCAACACGAGGACTTCCCAGGGGGTCACCCATCCTAATACTGCTTACGCCCAAGCACGCTTAACTTCGGAGTTCTGATGAGATACGGTGCATTAGTGCTGGTATGATCGCACCCACAACGTTCCTTTCGCTTTATTCTTTTAAACTACCCCGTCCTGCGAAGCAGTGTGGCTTTTCTAGACCGAAATTCATTTTAAGCGTCAATTCAAGTATTTTTCTATTATCCTTTTATTTATTTGCTTTCATATTTTTTTTTTGTTATTGATTTGCCCCCTGTTTTTTTTCATCATCCCGCAACTCTAAATTATCATGAAATCAATCCTTCACGCTTGCGCTGATACATTTGCGCCGACAAATTTGAGCGACGATCCGGGCTTTGATCGAGCCGTACCGTTCCTGATTTGTCTCGCGCCTTCAGATCCTCCTTCACGCTTCGACAAGAATCAAAATATTAAGCAATCGTTCCGACGGAGCTAAATTACTACAGGATAAAGAACGAATAGGAAATTTGGATTTCGAAACAAAAAAGAGAGGGATGCAACACGAGGACTTCCCAGGGGGTCACCAATCCAAGTACTACTCTCGCCCAAACACGCTTAATTTCGAAGTTCTGATGGGATCCGGTGCATTAGTGCTGGTATGATCGCACCCGCCATATTCCTTTCGCTTTATTCTTTTAAACTACCCCGTCCTGCGAAGCAGTGTAGCTTTTCTAAACCGAAATTCATTTTAAGCGTCAATTAAAGCATTTTCCTATTATCCTTTTATTTATTTGCTTTCATATTTTTTTTTGTTATTGATTTGCCCCCTGTTTTTTTCCATCATCCCGCAACTCTAAATTATCATGAAATCAATCCTTCACGCTTGCGCTGATACATTTGCGCCGACAAATTTGAGCGACGATCCGGGCTTTGATCGAGCCGTACCGTTCCTGATTTGTCTCGCGCCTTCAGATCCTCCTTCACGCTTCGACAAGAAGCAAAATATTAAGCAATCGTTCCGACGGAGCTAAATTATTACAGGATAAAGAACGAATAGGAAATTTGGATTTCGAAACAAAAAAGAGAGGGGTGCAACACGAGGACTTCCCAGGGGGTCACCCATCCTAATACTGCTTACGCCCAAGCACGCTTAACTTCGGAGTTCTGATGGGATACGGTGCATTAGTGCTGGTATGATCGCACCCACAACGTTCCTTTCGCTTTATTCTTTTAAACTACCCAGTCCTGCGAAGCAGTGTGGCTTTTCTAGACCGAAATTCATTTTAAGCGTCAATTCAAGCATTTTCCTATTATCCTTTTATTTATTTGCTTTCATATTTTTTTTTGTTATTGATTTGCCCCCTGTTTTTTTCCATCATCCCGCAACTCTAAATTATCATGAAATCAATCCTTCACGCTTGCGCTGATACATTTGCGCCGACAAATTTGAGCGACGATCCGGGCTTTGATCGAGCCGTACCGTTCCTGATTTGTCTCGCGCCTTCAGATCCTCCTTCACGCTTCGACAAGAATCAAAATATTAAGCAATCGTTCCGACGGAGCTAAATTACTACAGGATAAAGAACGAATAGGAAATTTGGATTTCGAAACAAAAAAGAGAGGGGTGCAACACGAGGACTTCCCAGGGGGTCACCAATCCAAGTACTACTCTCGCCCAAACACGCTTAATTTCGAAGTTCTGATGGGATCCGGTGCATTAGTGCTGGTATGATCGCACCCGCCATATTCCTTTCGCTTTATTCTTTTAAACTACCCCGTCCTGCGAAGCAGTGTAGCTTTTCTAGACCGAAATTCATTTTAAGCGTCAATTAAAGCATTTTCCTATTATCCTTTTATTTATTTGCTTTCATATTTTTTTTTGTTATTGATTTGCCCCCTGTTTTTTTCCATCATCCCGCAACTCTAAATTATCATGAAATCAATCCTTCACGCTTGCGCTGATACATTTGCGCCGACAAATTTGAGCGACGATCCGGGCTTTGATCGAGCCGTACCGTTCCTGATTTGTCTCGCGCCTTCAGATCCTCCTTCACGCTTCGACAAGAAGCAAAATATTAAGCAATCGTTCCGACGGAACTAAATTATTACAGGATAAAGAACGAATAGGAAATTTGGATTTCGAAACAAAAAAGAGAGGGGTGCAACACGAGGACTTCCCAGGGGGTCACCCATCCTAATACTGCTTACGCCCAAGCACGCTTAACTTCGGAGTTCTGATGGGATACGGTGCATTAGTGCTGGTATGATCGCACCCACAACGTTCCTTTCGCTTTATTCTTTTAAACTACCCAGTCCTGCGAAGCAGTGTGGCTTTTCTAGACCGAAATTCATTTTAAGCGTCAATTCAAGCATTTTCCTATTATCCTTTTATTTATTTGCTTTCATATTTTTTTTTGATATTGATTTGCCCCCTGTTTTTTTCCATCATCCCGCAACTCTAAATTATCATGAAATCAATCCTTCACGCTTGCGCTGATACATTTGCGCCGACAAATTTGAGCGACGATCCGGGCTTTGATCGAGCCGTACCGTTCCTGATTTGTCTCGCGCCTTCAGATCCTCCTTCACGCTTCGACAAGAAGCAAAATATTAAGCAATCGTTCCGACGGAGCTAAATTACTACAGGATAAAGAACGAATAGGAAATTTGGATTTCGAAACAAAAAAGAGAGGGGTGCAACACGAGGACTTCCCAGGGGGTCACCCATCCTAATACTGCTTACGCCTAAGCACGCTTAACTTCGGAGTTCTGATGAGATACGGTGCATTAGTGCTGGTATGATCGCACCCACAACGTTCCTTTCGCTTTATTCTTTTAAACTACCCCGTCCTGCGAAGCAGTGTGGCTTTTCTAGACCGAAATTCATTTTAAGCGTCAATTCAAGCATTTTCCTATTATCCTTTTATTTATTTGCTTTCATATTTTTTTTTGATATTGATTTGCCCCCTGTTTTTTTCCATCATCCTGCAAATCTAAATTATCATGAAATCAATCCTTCACTCTTGCGCTGATACATTTGCGCCGACAAATTTGAGCGACGATCCGGGCTTTGATCGAGCCGTACCGTTCCTGATTTGTCTCGCGCCTTCAGATCCTCCTTCACGCTTCGACAAGAAGCAAAATATTAAGCAATCGTTCCGACGGAGCTAAATTACTACAGGATAAAGAACGAATAGGAAATTTGGATTTCGAAACAAAAAAGAGAGGGGTGCAACACGAGGACTTCCCAGGGGGTCACCCATCCTAATACTGCTTACGCCCAAGCACGCTTAACTTCGGAGTTCTGATGAGATACGGTGCATTAGTGCTGGTATGATCGCACCCACAACGTTCCTTTCGCTTTATTCTTTTAAACTACCCCGTCCTGCGAAGCAGTGTGGCTTTTCTAGACCGAAATTCATTTTAAGCGTCAATTCAAGTATTTTTCTATTATCCTTTTATTTATTTGCTTTCATATTTTTTTTTTGTTATTGATTTGCCCCCTGTTTTTTTTCATCATCCCGCAACTCTAAATTATCATGAAATCAATCCTTCACGCTTGCGCTGATACATTTGCGCCGACAAATTTGAGCGACGATCCGGGCTTTGATCGAGCCGTACCGTTCCTGATTTGTCTCGCGCCTTCAGATCCTCCTTCACGCTTCGACAAGAATCAAAATATTAAGCAATCGTTCCGACGGAGCTAAATTACTACAGGATAAAGAACGAATAGGAAATTTGGATTTCGAAACAAAAAAGAGAGGGATGCAACACGAGGACTTCCCAGGGGGTCACCAATCCAAGTACTACTCTCGCCCAAACACGCTTAATTTCGAAGTTCTGATGGGATCCGGTGCATTAGTGCTGGTATGATCGCACCCGCCATATTCCTTTCGCTTTATTCTTTTAAACTACCCCGTCCTGCGAAGCAGTGTAGCTTTTCTAGACCGAAATTCATTTTAAGCGTCAATTAAAGCATTTTCCTATTATCCTTTTATTTATTTGCTTTCATATTTTTTTTTGTTATTGATTTGCCCCCTGTTTTTTTCCATCATCCCGCAACTCTAAATTATCATGAAATCAATCCTTCACGCTTGCGCTGATACATTTGCGCCGACAAATTTGAGCGACGATCCGGGCTTTGATCGAGCCGTACCGTTCCTGATTTGTCTCGCGCCTTCAGATCCTCCTTCACGCTTCGACAAGAAGCAAAATATTAAGCAATCGTTCCGACGGAGCTAAATTATTACAGGATAAAGAACGAATAGGAAATTTGGATTTCGAAACAAAAAAGAGAGGGGTGCAACACGAGGACTTCCCAGGGGGTCACCCATCCTAATACTGCTTACGCCCAAGCACGCTTAACTTCGGAGTTCTGATGGGATACGGTGCATTAGTGCTGGTATGATCGCACCCACAACGTTCCTTTCGCTTTATTCTTTTAAACTACCCAGTCCTGCGAAGCAGTGTGGCTTTTCTAGACCGAAATTCATTTTAAGCGTCAATTCAAGCATTTTCCTATTATCCTTTTATTTATTTGCTTTCATATTTTTTTTTGATATTGATTTGCCCCCTGTTTTTTTCCATCATCCCGCAACTCTAAATTATCATGAAATCAATCCTTCACGCTTGCGCTGATACATTTGCGCCGACAAATTTGAGCGACGATCCGGGCTTTGATCGAGCCGTACCGTTCCTGATTTGTCTCGCGCCTTCAGATCCTCCTTCACGCTTCGACAAGAAGCAAAATATTAAGCAATCGTTCCGACGGAGCTAAATTACTACAGGATAAAGAACGAATAGGAAATTTGGATTTCGAAACAAAAAAGAGAGGGGTGCAACACGAGGACTTCCCAGGGGGTCACCCATCCTAATACTGCTTACGCCTAAGCACGCTTAACTTCGGAGTTCTGATGAGATACGGTGCATTAGTGCTGGTATGATCGCACCCACAACGTTCCTTTCGCTTTATTCTTTTAAACTACCCCGTCCTGCGAAGCAGTGTGGCTTTTCTAGACCGAAATTCATTTTAAGCGTCAATTCAAGCATTTTCCTATTATCCTTTTATTTATTTGCTTTCATATTTTTTTTTGATATTGATTTGCCCCCTGTTTTTTTCCATCATCCTGCAAATCTAAATTATCATGAAATCAATCCTTCACTCTTGCGCTGATACATTTGCGCCGACAAATTTGAGCGACGATCCGGGCTTTGATCGAGCCGTACCGTTCCTGATTTGTCTCGCGCCTTCAGATCCTCCTTCACGCTTCGACAAGAAGCAAAATATTAAGCAATCGTTCCGACGGAGCTAAATTACTACAGGATAAAGAACGAATAGGAAATTTGGATTTCGAAACAAAAAAGAGAGGGGTGCAACACGAGGACTTCCCAGGGGGTCACCCATCCTAATACTGCTTACGCCCAAGCACGCTTAACTTCGGAGTTCTGATGAGATACGGTGCATTAGTGCTGGTATGATCGCACCCACAACGTTCCTTTCGCTTTATTCTTTTAAACTACCCCGTCCTGCGAAGCAGTGTGGCTTTTCTAGACCGAAATTCATTTTAAGCGTCAATTCAAGTATTTTTCTATTATCCTTTTATTTATTTGCTTTCATATTTTTTTTTTGTTATTGATTTGCCCCCTGTTTTTTTTCATCATCCCGCAACTCTAAATTATCATGAAATCAATCCTTCACGCTTGCGCTGATACATTTGCGCCGACAAATTTGAGCGACGATCCGGGCTTTGATCGAGCCGTACCGTTCCTGATTTGTCTCGCGCCTTCAGATCCTCCTTCACGCTTCGACAAGAATCAAAATATTAAGCAATCGTTCCGACGGAGCTAAATTACTACAGGATAAAGAACGAATAGGAAATTTGGATTTCGAAACAAAAAAGAGAGGGATGCAACACGAGGACTTCCCAGGGGGTCACCAATCCAAGTACTACTCTCGCCCAAACACGCTTAATTTCGAAGTTCTGATGGGATCCGGTGCATTAGTGCTGGTATGATCGCACCCGCCATATTCCTTTCGCTTTATTCTTTTAAACTACCCCGTCCTGCGAAGCAGTGTAGCTTTTCTAGACCGAAATTCATTTTAAGCGTCAATTCAAGCATTTTCCTATTATCCTTTTTATTTATTTGCTTTCATATTTTTTTTGTTATTGATTTGCCCCCTGTTTTTTTCCATCATCCCGCAACTCTAAATTATCATGAAATCAATCCTTCACGCTTGCGCTGATACATTTGCGCCGACAAATTTGAGCGACGATCCGGGCTTTGATCGAGCCGTACCGTTCCTGATTTGTCTCGCGCCTTCAGATCCTCCTTCACGCTTCGACAAGAAGCAAAATATTAAGCAATCGTTCCGACGGAGCTAAATTACTACAGGATAAAGAACGAATAGGAAATTTGGATTTCGAAACAAAAAAGAGAGGGGTGCAACACGAGGACTTCCCAGGGGGTCACCCATCCTAATACTGCTTACGCCCAAGCACGCTTAACTTCGGAGTTCTGATGGGATACGGTGCATTAGTGCTGGTATGATCGCACCCACAACGTTCCTTTCGCTTTATTCTTTTAAACTACCCCGTCCAGCGAAGCAGTGTGGCTTTTCTAGACCGGAATTCATTTTAAGCGTCAATTGAAGCATTTTCCTCTTATCCTTTTATTTATTTACTTTATATTTTTTTGTTATTGATTTGCACCCTGTTTTTTTCCATCATCCCGCAACTCTAAATTATCATGAAATCAATCCTTCACGCTTGCGCTGATACATTTGCGCCGACAGATTTGAGCGACGATCCGGGCTTTGATCGAGCCGTACCGTTCCTGATTTGTCTCGCGCCTTCAGATCCTCCTTCACGCTTCGACAAGAAGCAAAATATTAAGCAATCGTTCCGACGGAGCTAAATTACTACAGGATAAAGAACGAATAGGAAATTTGGATTTCGAAACAAAAAAGAGAGGGGTGCAACACGAGGACTTCCCAGGGGGTCACCAATCCAAGTACTACTCTCGCCCAAACACGCTTAATTTCGAAGTTCTGATGGGATCCGGTGCATTAGTGCTGGTATGATCGCACCCGCCATATTCCTTTCGCTTTATTCTTTTAAACTACCCCGTCCTGCGAAGCAGTGTGGCTTTTCTAGACCGAAATTCATTTTAAGCGTCAATTCAAGTATTTTTCTATTATCCTTTTATTTATTTGCTTTCATATTTTTTTTTTGTTATTGATTTGCCCCCTGTTTTTTTTCATCATCCCGCAACTCTAAATTATCATGAAATCAATCCTTCACGCTTGCGCTGATACATTTGCGCCGACAAATTTGAGCGACGATCCGGGCTTTGATCGAGCCGTACCGTTCCTGATTTGTCTCGCGCCTTCAGATCCTCGTTCACGCTTCGACAAGAATCAAAATATTAAGCAATCGTTCCGACGGAGCTAAATTACTACAGGATAAAGAACGAATAGGAAATTTGGATTTCGAAACAAAAAAGAGAGGGATGCAACACGAGGACTTCCCAGGGGGTCACCAATCCAAGTACTACTCTCGCCCAAACACGCTTAATTTCGAAGTTCTGATGGGATCCGGTGCATTAGTGCTGGTATGATCGCACCCGCCATATTCCTTTCGCTTTATTCTTTTAAACTACCCCGTCCTGCGAAGCAGTGTAGCTTTTCTAGACCGAAATTCATTTTAAGCGTCAATTCAAGCATTTTCCTATTATCCTTTTATTTATTTGCTTTCATATTTTTTTTTGTTATTGATTTGCCCCCTGTTTTTTTCCATCATCCCGCAACTCTAAATTATCATGAAATCAATCCTTCACGCTTGCGCTGATACATTTGCGCCGACAAATTTGAGCGACGATCCGGGCTTTGATCGAGCCGTACCGTTCCTGATTTGTCTCGCGCCTTCAGATCCTCCTTCACGCTTCGACAAGAAGCAAAATATTAAGCAATCGTTCCGACGGAGCTAAATTACTACAGGATAAAGAACGAATAGGAAATTTGGATTTCGAAACAAAAAAGAGAGGGGTGCAACACGAGGACTTCCCAGGGGGTCACCCATCCTAATACTGCTTACGCCCAAGCACGCTTAACTTCGGAGTTCTGATGGGATACGGTGCATTAGTGCTGGTATGATCGCACCCACAACGTTCCTTTCGCTTTATTCTTTTAAACTACCCCGTCCAGCGAAGCAGTGTGGCTTTTCTAGACCGGAATTCATTTTAAGCGTCAATTGAAGCATTTTCCTCTTATCCTTTTATTTATTTACTTTATATTTTTTTGTTATTGATTTGCACCCTGTTTTTTTCCATCATCCCGCAACTCTAAATTATCATGAAATCAATCCTTCACGCTTGCGCTGATACATTTGCGCCGACAAATTTGAGCGACGATCCGGGCTTTGATCGAGCCGTACCGTTCCTGATTTGTCTCGCGCCTTCAGATCCTCCTTCACGCTTCGACAAGAAGCAAAATATTAAGCAATCGTTCCGACGGAGCTAAATTACTACAGGATAAAGAACGAATAGGAAATTTGGATTTCGAAACAAAAAAGAGAGGGGTGCAACACGAGGACTTCCCAGGGGGTCACCAATCCAAGTACTACTCTCGCCCAAACACGCTTAATTTCGAAGTTCTGATGGGATCCGGTGCATTAGTGCTGGTATGATCGCACCCGCCATATTCCTTTCGCTTTATTCTTTTAAACTACCCCGTCCTGCGAAGCAGTGTGGCTTTTCTAGACCGAAATTCATTTTAAGCGTCAATTCAAGTATTTTTCTATTATCCTTTTATTTATTTGCTTTCATATTTTTTTTTTGTTATTGATTTGCCCCCTGTTTTTTTTCATCATCCCGCAACTCTAAATTATCATGAAATCAATCCTTCACGCTTGCGCTGATACATTTGCGCCGACAAATTTGAGCGACGATCCGGGCTTTGATCGAGCCGTACCGTTCCTGATTTGTCTCGCGCCTTCAGATCCTCCTTCACGCTTCGACAAGAATCAAAATATTAAGCAATCGTTCCGACGGAGCTAAATTACTACAGGATAAAGAACGAATAGGAAATTTGGATTTCGAAACAAAAAAGAGAGGGATGCAACACGAGGACTTCCCAGGGGGTCACCAATCCAAGTACTACTCTCGCCCAAACACGCTTAATTTCGAAGTTCTGATGGGATCCGGTGCATTAGTGCTGGTATGATCGCACCCGCCATATTCCTTTCGCTTTATTCTTTTAAACTACCCCGTCCTGCGAAGCAGTGTAGCTTTTCTAGACCGAAATTCATTTTAAGCGTCAATTCAAGCATTTTCCTATTATCCTTTTATTTATTTGCTTTCATATTTTTTTTTGTTATTGATTTGCCCCCTGTTTTTTTCCATCATCCCGCAACTCTAAATTATCATGAAATCAATCCTTCACGCTTGCGCTGATACATTTGCGCCGACAAATTTGAGCGACGATCCGGGCTTTGATCGAGCCGTACCGTTCCTGATTTGTCTCGCGCCTTCAGATCCTCCTTCACGCTTCGACAAGAAGCAAAATATTAAGCAATTGTTCCGACGGAGCTAAATTATTACAGGATAAAGAACGAATAGGAAATTTGGATTTCGAAACAAAAAAGAGAGGGGTGCAACACGAGGACTTCCCAGGGGGTCACCCATCCTAATACTGCTTACGCCCAAGCACGCTTAACTTCGGAGTTCTGATGAGATACGGTGCATTAGTGCTGGTATGATCGCACCCACAACGTTCCTTTCGCTTTATTCTTTTAAACTACCCCGTCCTGCGAAGCAGTGTGGCTTTTCAAGACCGAAATTCATTTTAAGCGTCAATTCAAGCATTTTCCTATTATCCTTTTATTTATTTTCTTTCATATTTTTTTTTGATATTGATTTGCCCCCTATTTTTTTCCATCATCCCGCAACTCTAAATTATCATGAAATCAATCCTTCACGCTTGCGCTGATACATTTGCGCCGACAAATTTGAGCGACGATCCGGGCTTTGATCGAGCCGTACCGTTCCTGATTTGTCTCGCGCCTTCAGATCCTCCTTCACGCTTCGACAAGAAGCAAAATATTAAGCAATCGTTCCGACGGAGCTAAATTACTACAGGATAAAGAACGAATAGGAAATTTGGATTTCGAAACAAAAAAGAGAGGGGTGCAACACGAGGACTTCCCAGGGGGTCACCAATCCAAGTACTACTCTCGCCCAAACACGCTTAATTTCGAAGTTCTGATGGGATCCGGTGCATTAGTGCTGGTATGATCGCACCCGCCATATTCCTTTCGCTTTATTCTTTTAAAGTACCCCGTCCTGCGAAGCAGTGTGGCTTTTCTAGACCGAAATTCATTTTAAGCGTCAATTCAAGTATTTTTCTATTATCCTTTTATTTATTTGCTTTCATATTTTTTTTTTGTTATTGATTTGCCCCCTGTTTTTTTTCATCATCCCGCAACTCTAAATTATCATGAAATCAATCCTTCACGCTTGCGCTGATACATTTGCGCCGACAAATTTGAGCGACGATCCGGGCTTTGATCGAGCCGTACCGTTCCTGATTTGTCTCGCGCCTTCAGATCCTCCTTCACGCTTCGACAAGAAGCAAAATATTAAGCAATCGTTCCGACGGAGCTAAATTACTACAGGATAAAGAACGAATAGGAAATTTGGATTTCGAAACAAAAAAGAGAGGGATGCAACACGAGGACTTCCCAGGGGGTCACCAATCCAAGTACTACTCTCGCCCAAACACGCTTAATTTCGAAGTTCTGATGGGATCCGGTGCATTAGTGCTGGTATGATCGCACCCGCCATATTCCTTTCGCTTTATTCTTTTAAACTACCCCGTCCTGCGAAGCAGTGTGGCTTTTCTAGACCGAAATTCATTTTAAGCGTCAATTCAAGCATTTTCCTATTATCGTTTTATTTATTTGCTTTCATAATTTTTTTTGTTATTGATTTGCCCCCTGTTTTTTTCCATCATCCCGCAACTCTAAATTATCATGAAATCAATCCTTCACGTTTGCGCTGATACATTTGCGCCGACAAATTTGAGCGACGATCCGGGCTTTGATCGAGCCGTACCGTTCCTGATTTGTCTCGCGCCTTCAGATCCTCCTTCACGCTTCGACAAGAATCAAAATATTAAGCAATCGTTCCGACGGAGCTAAATTACTACAGGATAAAGAACGAATAGGAAATTTGGATTTCGAAACAAAAAAGAGAGGGATGCAACACGAGGACTTCCCAGGGGGTCACCAATCCAAGTACTACTCTCGCCCAAACACGCTTAATTTCGAAGTTCTGATGGGATCCGGTGCATTAGTGCTGGTATGATCGCACCCGCCATATTCCTTTCGCTTTATTCTTTTAAACTACCCCGTCCTGCGAAGCAGTGTAGCTTTTCTAGACCGAAATTCATTTTAAGCGTCAATTCAAGCATTTTCCTATTATCCTTTTTATTTATTTGCTTTCATATTTTTTTTGTTATTGATTTGCCCCCTGTTTTTTTCCATCATCCCGCAACTCTAAATTATCATGAAATCAATCCTTCACGCTTGCGCTGATACATTTGCGCCGACAAATTTGAGCGACGATCCGGGCTTTGATCGAGCCGTACCGTTCCTGATTTGTCTCGCGCCTTCAGATCCTCCTTCACGCTTCGACAAGAAGCAAAATATTAAGCAATCGTTCCGACGGAGCTAAATTACTACAGGATAAAGAACGAATAGGAAATTTGGATTTCGAAACAAAAAAGAGAGGGGTGCAACACGAGGACTTCCCAGGGGGTCACCCATCCTAATACTGCTTACGCCCAAGCACGCTTAACTTCGGAGTTCTGATGGGATACGGTGCATTAGTGCTGGTATGATCACACCCACAACGTTCCTTTCGCTTTATTCTTTTAAACTACCCCGTCCAGCGAAGCAGTGTGGCTTTTCTAGACCGGAATTCATTTTAAGCGTCAATTGAAGCATTTTCCTCTTATCCTTTTATTTATTTACTTTATATTTTTTTGTTATTGATTTGCACCCTGTTTTTTTCCATCATCCCGCAACTCTAAATTATCATGAAATCAATCCTTCACGCTTGCGCTGATACATTTGCGCCGACAGATTTGAGCGACGATCCGGGCTTTGATCGAGCCGTACCGTTCCTGATTTGTCTCGCGCCTTCAGATCCTCCTTCACGCTTCGACAAGAAGCAAAATATTAAGCAATCGTTCCGACGGAGCTAAATTACTACAGGATAAAGAACGAATAGGAAATTTGGATTTCGAAACAAAAAAGAGAGGGGTGCAACACGAGGACTTCCCAGGGGGTCACCAATCCAAGTACTACTCTCGCCCAAACACGCTTAATTTCGAAGTTCTGATGGGATCCGGTGCATTAGTGCTGGTATGATCGCACCCGCCATATTCCTTTCGCTTTATTCTTTTAAACTACCCCGTCCTGCGAAGCAGTGTGGCTTTTCTAGACCGAAATTCATTTTAAGCGTCAATTCAAGTATTTTTCTATTATCCTTTTATTTATTTGCTTTCATATTTTTTTTTTGTTATTGATTTGCCCCCTGTTTTTTTTCATCATCCCGCAACTCTAAATTATCATGAAATCAATCCTTCACGCTTGCGCTGATACATTTGCGCCGACAAATTTGAGCGACGATCCGGGCTTTGATCGAGCCGTACCGTTCCTGATTTGTCTCGCGCCTTCAGATCCTCGTTCACGCTTCGACAAGAATCAAAATATTAAGCAATCGTTCCGACGGAGCTAAATTACTACAGGATAAAGAACGAATAGGAAATTTGGATTTCGAAACAAAAAAGAGAGGGATGCAACACGAGGACTTCCCAGGGGGTCACCAATCCAAGTACTACTCTCGCCCAAACACGCTTAATTTCGAAGTTCTGATGGGATCCGGTGCATTAGTGCTGGTATGATCGCACCCGCCATATTCCTTTCGCTTTATTCTTTTAAACTACCCCGTCCTGCGAAGCAGTGTAGCTTTTCTAGACCGAAATTCATTTTAAGCGTCAATTCAAGTATTTTCCTATTATCCTTTTATTTATTTGCTTTCATATTTTTTTTTGTTATTGATTTGCCCCCTGTTTTTTTCCATCATCCCGCAACTCTAAATTATCATGAAATCAATCCTTCACGCTTGCGCTGATACATTTGCGCCGACAAATTTGAGCGACGATCCGGGCTTTGATCGAGCCGTACCGTTCCTGATTTGTCTCGCGCCTTCAGATCCTCCTTCACGCTTCGACAAGAAGCAAAATATTAAGCAATCGTTCCGACGGAGCTAAATTACTACAGGATAAAGAACGAATAGGAAATTTGGATTTCGAAACAAAAAAGAGAGGGGTGCAACACGAGGACTTCCCAGGGGGTCACCCATCCTAATACTGCTTACGCCCAAGCACGCTTAACTTCGGAGTTCTGATGGGATACGGTGCATTAGTGCTGGTATGATCGCACCCACAACGTTCCTTTCGCTTTATTCTTTTAAACTACCCCGTCCAGCGAAGCAGTGTGGCTTTTCTAGACCGGAATTCATTTTAAGCGTCAATTGAAGCATTTTCCTCTTATCCTTTTATTTATTTACTTTATATTTTTTTGTTATTGATTTGCACCCTGTTTTTTTCCATCATCCCGCAACTCTAAATTATCATGAAATCAATCCTTCACGCTTGCGCTGATACATTTGCGCCGACAAATTTGAGCGACGATCCGGGCTTTGATCGAGCCGTACCGTTCCTGATTTGTCTCGCGCCTTCAGATCCTCCTTCACGCTTCGACAAGAAGCAAAATATTAAGCAATCGTTCCGACGGAGCTAAATTACTACAGGATAAAGAACGAATAGGAAATTTGGATTTCGAAACAAAAAAGAGAGGGGTGCAACACGAGGACTTCCCAGGGGGTCACCAATCCAAGTACTACTCTCGCCCAAACACGCTTAATTTCGAAGTTCTGATGGGATCCGGTGCATTAGTGCTGGTATGATCGCACCCGCCATATTCCTTTCGCTTTATTCTTTTAAACTACCCCGTCCTGCGAAGCAGTGTGGCTTTTCTAGACCGAAATTCATTTTAAGCGTCAATTCAAGTATTTTTCTATTATCCTTTTATTTATTTGCTTTCATATTTTTTTTTTGTTATTGATTTGCCCCCTGTTTTTTTTCATCATCCCGCAACTCTAAATTATCATGAAATCAATCCTTCACGCTTGCGCTGATACATTTGCGCCGACAAATTTGAGCGACGATCCGGGCTTTGATCGAGCCGTACCGTTCCTGATTTGTCTCGCGCCTTCAGATCCTCCTTCACGCTTCGACAAGAATCAAAATATTAAGCAATCGTTCCGACGGAGCTAAATTACTACAGGATAAAGAACGAATAGGAAATTTGGATTTCGAAACAAAAAAGAGAGGGATGCAACACGAGGACTTCCCAGGGGGTCACCAATCCAAGTACTACTCTCGCCCAAACACGCTTAATTTCGAAGTTCTGATGGGATCCGGTGCATTAGTGCTGGTATGATCGCACCCGCCATATTCCTTTCGCTTTATTCTTTTAAACTACCCCGTCCTGCGAAGCAGTGTAGCTTTTCTAGACCGAAATTCATTTTAAGCGTCAATTCAAGCATTTTCCTATTATCCTTTTATTTATTTGCTTTCATATTTTTTTTTGTTATTGATTTGCCCCCTGTTTTTTTCCATCATCCCGCAACTCTAAATTATCATGAAATCAATCCTTCACGCTTGCGCTGATACATTTGCGCCGACAAATTTGAGCGACGATCCGGGCTTTGATCGAGCCGTACCGTTCCTGATTTGTCTCGCGCCTTCAGATCCTCCTTCACGCTTCGACAAGAAGCAAAATATTAAGCAATCGTTCCGACGGAGCTAAATTACTACAGGATAAAGAACGAATAGGAAATTTGGATTTCGAAACAAAAAAGAGAGGGGTGCAACACGAGGACTTCCCAGGGGGTCACCCATCCTAATACTGCTTACGCCTAAGCACGCTTAACTTCGGAGTTCTGATGAGATACGGTGCATTAGTGCTGGTATGATCGCACCCACAACGTTCCTTTCGCTTTATTCTTTTAAACTACCCCGTCCTGCGAAGCAGTGTGGCTTTTCTAGACCGAAATTCATTTTAAGCGTCAATTCAAGCATTTTCCTATTATCCTTTTATTTATTTGCTTTCATATTTTTTTTTGATATTGATTTGCCCCCTGTTTTTTTCCATCATCCTGCAAATCTAAATTATCATGAAATCAATCCTTCACTCTTGCGCTGATACATTTGCGCCGACAAATTTGAGCGACGATCCGGGCTTTGATCGAGCCGTACCGTTCCTGATTTGTCTCGCGCCTTCAGATCCTCCTTCACGCTTCGACAAGAAGCAAAATATTAAGCAATCGTTCCGACGGAGCTAAATTACTACAGGATAAAGAACGAATAGGAAATTTGGATTTCGAAACAAAAAAGAGAGGGGTGCAACACGAGGACTTCCCAGGGGGTCACCCATCCTAATACTGCTTACGCCCAAGCACGCTTAACTTCGGAGTTCTGATGAGATACGGTGCATTAGTGCTGGTATGATCGCACCCACAACGTTCCTTTCGCTTTATTCTTTTAAACTACCCCGTCCAGCGAAGCAGTGTGGCTTTTCTAGACCGGAATTCATTTTAAGCGTCAATTGAAGCATTTTCCTCTTATCCTTTTATTTATTTACTTTATATTTTTTTGTTATTGATTTGCACCCTGTTTTTTTCCATCATCCCGCAACTCTAAATTATCATGAAATCAATCCTTCACGCTTGCGCTGATACATTTGCGCCGACAAATTTGAGCGACGATCCGGGCTTTGATCGAGCCGTACCGTTCCTGATTTGTCTCGCGCCTTCAGATCCTCCTTCACGCTTCGACAAGAATCAAAATATTAAGCAATCGTTCCGACGGAGCTAAATTACTACAGGATAAAGAACGAATAGGAAATTTGGATTTCGAAACAAAAAAGAGAGGGATGCAACACGAGGACTTCCCAGGGGGTCACCAATCCAAGTACTACTCTCGCCCAAACACGCTTAATTTCGAAGTTCTGATGGGATCCGGTGCATTAGTGCTGGTATGATCGCACCCGCCATATTCCTTTCGCTTTATTCTTTTAAACTACCCCGTCCTGCGAAGCAGTGTAGCTTTTCTAGACCGAAATTCATTTTAAGCGTCAATTCAAGCATTTTCCTATTATCCTTTTTATTTATTTGCTTTCATATTTTTTTTGTTATTGATTTGCCCCCTGTTTTTTTCCATCATCCCGCAACTCTAAATTATCATGAAATCAATCCTTCACGCTTGCGCTGATACATTTGCGCCGACAAATTTGAGCGACGATCCGGGCTTTGATCGAGCCGTACCGTTCCTGATTTGTCTCGCGCCTTCAGATCCTCCTTCACGCTTCGACAAGAAGCAAAATATTAAGCAATCGTTCCGACGGAGCTAAATTACTACAGGATAAAGAACGAATAGGAAATTTGGATTTCGAAACAAAAAAGAGAGGGGTGCAACACGAGGACTTCCCAGGGGGTCACCCATCCTAATACTGCTTACGCCCAAGCACGCTTAACTTCGGAGTTCTGATGGGATACGGTGCATTAGTGCTGGTATGATCGCACCCACAACGTTCCTTTCGCTTTATTCTTTTAAACTACCCCTTCCAGCGAAGCAGTGTGGCTTTTCTAGACCGGAATTCATTTTAAGCGTCAATTGAAGCATTTTCCTCTTATCCTTTTATTTATTTACTTTATATTTTTTTGTTATTGATTTGCACCCTGTTTTTTTCCATCATCCCGCAACTCTAAATTATCATGAAATCAATCCTTCACGCTTGCGCTGATACATTTGCGCCGACAGATTTGAGCGACGATCCGGGCTTTGATCGAGCCGTACCGTTCCTGATTTGTCTCGCGCCTTCAGATCCTCCTTCACGCTTCGACAAGAAGCAAAATATTAAGCAATCGTTCCGACGGAGCTAAATTACTACAGGATAAAGAACGAATAGGAAATTTGGATTTCGAAACAAAAAAGAGAGGGGTGCAACACGAGGACTTCCCAGGGGGTCACCAATCCAAGTACTACTCTCGCCCAAACACGCTTAATTTCGAAGTTCTGATGGGATCCGGTGCATTAGTGCTGGTATGATCGCACCCGCCATATTCCTTTCGCTTTATTCTTTTAAACTACCCCGTCCTGCGAAGCAGTGTGGCTTTTCTAGACCGAAATTCATTTTAAGCGTCAATTCAAGTATTTTTCTATTATCCTTTTATTTATTTGCTTTCATATTTTTTTTTTGTTATTGATTTGCCCCCTGTTTTTTTTCATCATCCCGCAACTCTAAATTATCATGAAATCAATCCTTCACGCTTGCGCTGATACATTTGCGCCGACAAATTTGAGCGACGATCCGGGCTTTGATCGAGCCGTACCGTTCCTGATTTGTCTCGCGCCTTCAGATCCTCGTTCACGCTTCGACAAGAATCAAAATATTAAGCAATCGTTCCGACGGAGCTAAATTACTACAGGATAAAGAACGAATAGGAAATTTGGATTTCGAAACAAAAAAGAGAGGGATGCAACACGAGGACTTCCCAGGGGGTCACCAATCCAAGTACTACTCTCGCCCAAACACGCTTAATTTCGAAGTTCTGATGGGATCCGGTGCATTAGTGCTGGTATGATCGCACCCGCCATATTCCTTTCGCTTTATTCTTTTAAACTACCCCGTCCTGCGAAGCAGTGTAGCTTTTCTAGACCGAAATTCATTTTAAGCGTCAATTCAAGCATTTTCCTATTATCCTTTTATTTATTTGCTTTCATATTTTTTTTTGTTATTGATTTGCCCCCTGTTTTTTTCCATCATCCCGCAACTCTAAATTATCATGAAATCAATCCTTCACGCTTGCGCTGATACATTTGCGCCGACAAATTTGAGCGACGATCCGGGCTTTGATCGAGCCGTACCGTTCCTGATTTGTCTCGCGCCTTCAGATCCTCCTTCACGCTTCGACAAGAAGCAAAATATTAAGCAATCGTTCCGACGGAGCTAAATTACTACAGGATAAAGAACGAATAGGAAATTTGGATTTCGAAACAAAAAAGAGAGGGGTGCAACACGAGGACTTCCCAGGGGGTCACCCATCCTAATACTGCTTACGCCCAAGCACGCTTAACTTCGGAGTTCTGATGGGATACGGTGCATTAGTGCTGGTATGATCGCACCCACAACGTTCCTTTCGCTTTATTCTTTTAAACTACCCCGTCCAGCGAAGCAGTGTGGCTTTTCTAGACCGGAATTCATTTTAAGCGTCAATTGAAGCATTTTCCTCTTATCCTTTTATTTATTTACTTTATATTTTTTTGTTATTGATTTGCACCCTGTTTTTTTCCATCATCCCGCAACTCTAAATTATCATGAAATCAATCCTTCACGCTTGCGCTGATACATTTGCGCCGACAAATTTGAGCGACGATCCGGGCTTTGATCGAGCCGTACCGTTCCTGATTTGTCTCGCGCCTTCAGATCCTCCTTCACGCTTCGACAAGAAGCAAAATATTAAGCAATCGTTCCGACGGAGCTAAATTACTACAGGATAAAGAACGAATAGGAAATTTGGATTTCGAAACAAAAAAGAGAGGGGTGCAACACGAGGACTTCCCAGGGGGTCACCAATCCAAGTACTACTCTCGCCCAAACACGCTTAATTTCGAAGTTCTGATGGGATCCGGTGCATTAGTGCTGGTATGATCGCACCCGCCATATTCCTTTCGCTTTATTCTTTTAAACTACCCCGTCCTGCGAAGCAGTGTGGCTTTTCTAGACCGAAATTCATTTTAAGCGTCAATTCAAGTATTTTTCTATTATCCTTTTATTTATTTGCTTTCATATTTTTTTTTTGTTATTGATTTGCCCCCTGTTTTTTTTCATCATCCCGCAACTCTAAATTATCATGAAATCAATCCTTCACGCTTGCGCTGATACATTTGCGCCGACAAATTTGAGCGACGATCCGGGCTTTGATCGAGCCGTACCGTTCCTGATTTGTCTCGCGCCTTCAGATCCTCCTTCACGCTTCGACAAGAATCAAAATATTAAGCAATCGTTCCGACGGAGCTAAATTACTACAGGATAAAGAACGAATAGGAAATTTGGATTTCGAAACAAAAAAGAGAGGGATGCAACACGAGGACTTCCCAGGGGGTCACCAATCCAAGTACTACTCTCGCCCAAACACGCTTAATTTCGAAGTTCTGATGGGATCCGGTGCATTAGTGCTGGTATGATCGCACCCGCCATATTCCTTTCGCTTTATTCTTTTAAACTACCCCGTCCTGCGAAGCAGTGTAGCTTTTCTAGACCGAAATTCATTTTAAGCGTCAATTCAAGCATTTTCCTATTATCCTTTTATTTATTTGCTTTCATATTTTTTTTTGTTATTGATTTGCCCCCTGTTTTTTTCCATCATCCCGCAACTCTAAATTATCATGAAATCAATCCTTCACGCTTGCGCTGATACATTTGCGCCGACAAATTTGAGCGACGATCCGGGCTTTGATCGAGCCGTACCGTTCCTGATTTGTCTCGCGCCTTCAGATCCTCCTTCACGCTTCGACAAGAAGCAAAATATTAAGCAATTGTTCCGACGGAGCTAAATTATTACAGGATAAAGAACGAATAGGAAATTTGGATTTCGAAACAAAAAAGAGAGGGGTGCAACACGAGGACTTCCCAGGGGGTCACCCATCCTAATACTGCTTACGCCCAAGCACGCTTAACTTCGGAGTTCTGATGAGATACGGTGCATTAGTGCTGGTATGATCGCACCCACAACGTTCCTTTCGCTTTATTCTTTTAAACTACCCCGTCCTGCGAAGCAGTGTGGCTTTTCAAGACCGAAATTCATTTTAAGCGTCAATTCAAGCATTTTCCTATTATCCTTTTATTTATTTTCTTTCATATTTTTTTTTGATATTGATTTGCCCCCTATTTTTTTCCATCATCCCGCAACTCTAAATTATCATGAAATCAATCCTTCACGCTTGCGCTGATACATTTGCGCCGACAAATTTGAGCGACGATCCGGGCTTTGATCGAGCCGTACCGTTCCTGATTTGTCTCGCGCCTTCAGATCCTCCTTCACGCTTCGACAAGAAGCAAAATATTAAGCAATCGTTCCGACGGAGCTAAATTACTACAGGATAAAGAACGAATAGGAAATTTGGATTTCGAAACAAAAAAGAGAGGGGTGCAACACGAGGACTTCCCAGGGGGTCACCAATCCAAGTACTACTCTCGCCCAAACACGCTTAATTTCGAAGTTCTGATGGGATCCGGTGCATTAGTGCTGGTATGATCGCACCCGCCATATTCCTTTCGCTTTATTCTTTTAAAGTACCCCGTCCTGCGAAGCAGTGTGGCTTTTCTAGACCGAAATTCATTTTAAGCGTCAATTCAAGTATTTTTCTATTATCCTTTTATTTATTTGCTTTCATATTTTTTTTTTGTTATTGATTTGCCCCCTGTTTTTTTTCATCATCCCGCAACTCTAAATTATCATGAAATCAATCCTTCACGCTTGCGCTGATACATTTGCGCCGACAAATTTGAGCGACGATCCGGGCTTTGATCGAGCCGTACCGTTCCTGATTTGTCTCGCGCCTTCAGATCCTCCTTCACGCTTCGACAAGAAGCAAAATATTAAGCAATCGTTCCGACGGAGCTAAATTACTACAGGATAAAGAACGAATAGGAAATTTGGATTTCGAAACAAAAAAGAGAAGGGTGCAACACGAGGACTTCCCAGGGGGTCACCAATCCAAGTACTACTCTCGCCCAAACACGCTTAATTTCGAAGTTCTGATGGGATCCGGTGCATTAGTGCTGGTATGATCGCACCCGCCACGTTCCTTTCGCTTTATTCTTTTAAACTACCCCGTCCTGCGAAGCAGTGTGGCTTTTCTAGACCGAAATTCATTTTAAGCGTCAATTCAAGCATTTTCCTATTATCGTTTTATTTATTTGCTTTCATAATTTTTTTTGTTATTGATTTGCCCCCTGTTTTTTTCCATCATCCCGCAACTCTAAATTATCATGAAATCAATCCTTCACGTTTGCGCTGATACATTTGCGCCGACAAATTTGAGCGACGATCCGGGCTTTGATCGAGCCGTACCGTTCCTGATTTGTCTCGCGCCTTCAGATCCTCCTTCACGCTTCGACAAGAAGCAAAATATTAAGCAATCGTTCCGACGGAGCTAAATTACTACAGGATAAAGAACGAATAGGAAATTTGGATTTCGAAACAAAAAAGAGAAGGGTGCAACACGAGGACTTCCCAGGGGGTCACCCATCCTAATACTGCTTACGCCCAAGCACGGTTAACTTCGGAGTTCTGATTGGATACGGTGCATTAGTGCTGGTATGATCGCACCCACAACGTTCCTTTCGCTTTATTCTTTTAAACTACCCCGTCCTGCGAAGCAGTGTGGCTTTTCTAGACCGAAATTCATTTTAAGCGTCAATTCAAGCATTTTCCTATTATCCTTTTATTTATTTGCTTTCATATTTTTTTTTGATATTGATTTGCCCCCTGTTTTTTTCCATCATCCCGCAACTCTAAATTATCATGAAATCAATCCTTCACGCTTGCGCTGATACATTTGCGCCGACAAATTTGAGCGACGATCCGGGCTTTGATCGAGCCGTACCGTTCCTGATTTGTCTCGCGCCTTCAGATCCTCCTTCACGCTTCGACAAGAAGCAAAATATTAAGCAATCGTTCCGACGGAGCTAAATTACTACAGGATAAAGAACGAATAGGAAATTTGGATTTCGAAACAAAAAAGAGAAGGGTGCAACACGAGGACTTCCCAGGGGGTCACCAATCCAAGTACTACTCTCGCCCAAACACGCTTAATTTCGAAGTTCTGATGGGATCCGGTGCATTAGTGCTGGTATGATCGCACCCGCCACGTTCCTTTCGCTTTATTCTTTTAAACTACCCCGTCCTGCGAAGCAGTGTGGCTTTTCTAGACCGAAATTCATTTTAAGCGTCAATTCAAGCATTTTCCTATTATCGTTTTATTTATTTGCTTTCATAATTTTTTTTGTTATTGATTTGCCCCCTGTTTTTTTCCATCATCCCGCAACTCTAAATTATCATGAAATCAATCCTTCACGTTTGCGCTGATACATTTGCGCCGACAAATTTGAGCGACGATCCGGGCTTTGATCGAGCCGTACCGTTCCTGATTTGTCTCGCGCCTTCAGATCCTCCTTCACGCTTCGACAAGAATCAAAATATTAAGCAATCGTTCCGACGGAGCTAAATTACTACAGGATAAAGAACGAATAGGAAATTTGGATTTCGAAACAAAAAAGAGAGGGATGCAACACGAGGACTTCCCAGGGGGTCACCAATCCAAGTACTACTCTCGCCCAAACACGCTTAATTTCGAAGTTCTGATGGGATCCGGTGCATTAGTGCTGGTATGATCGCACCCGCCATATTCCTTTCGCTTTATTCTTTTAAACTACCCCGTCCTGCGAAGCAGTGTAGCTTTTCTAGACCGAAATTCATTTTAAGCGTCAATTCAAGCATTTTCCTATTATCCTTTTTATTTATTTGCTTTCATATTTTTTTTGTTATTGATTTGCCCCCTGTTTTTTTCCATCATCCCGCAACTCTAAATTATCATGAAATCAATCCTTCACGCTTGCGCTGATACATTTGCGCCGACAAATTTGAGCGACGATCCGGGCTTTGATCGAGCCGTACCGTTCCTGATTTGTCTCGCGCCTTCAGATCCTCCTTCACGCTTCGACAAGAAGCAAAATATTAAGCAATCGTTCCGACGGAGCTAAATTACTACAGGATAAAGAACGAATAGGAAATTTGGATTTCGAAACAAAAAAGAGAGGGGTGCAACACGAGGACTTCCCAGGGGGTCACCCATCCTAATACTGCTTACGCCCAAGCACGCTTAACTTCGGAGTTCTGATGGGATACGGTGCATTAGTGCTGGTATGATCACACCCACAACGTTCCTTTCGCTTTATTCTTTTAAACTACCCCGTCCAGCGAAGCAGTGTGGCTTTTCTAGACCGGAATTCATTTTAAGCGTCAATTGAAGCATTTTCCTCTTATCCTTTTATTTATTTACTTTATATTTTTTTGTTATTGATTTGCACCCTGTTTTTTTCCATCATCCCGCAACTCTAAATTATCATGAAATCAATCCTTCACGCTTGCGCTGATACATTTGCGCCGACAGATTTGAGCGACGATCCGGGCTTTGATCGAGCCGTACCGTTCCTGATTTGTCTCGCGCCTTCAGATCCTCCTTCACGCTTCGACAAGAAGCAAAATATTAAGCAATCGTTCCGACGGAGCTAAATTACTACAGGATAAAGAACGAATAGGAAATTTGGATTTCGAAACAAAAAAGAGAGGGGTGCAACACGAGCACTTCCCAGGGGGTCACCAATCCAAGTACTACTCTCGCCCAAACACGCTTAATTTCGAAGTTCTGATGGGATCCGGTGCATTAGTGCTGGTATGATCGCACCCGCCATATTCCTTTCGCTTTATTCTTTTAAACTACCCCGTCCTGCGAAGCAGTGTGGCTTTTCTAGACCGAAATTCATTTTAAGCGTCAATTCAAGTATTTTTCTATTATCCTTTTATTTATTTGCTTTCATATTTTTTTTTTGTTATTGATTTGCCCCCTGTTTTTTTTCATCATCCCGCAACTCTAAATTATCATGAAATCAATCCTTCACGCTTGCGCTGATACATTTGCGCCGACAAATTTGAGCGACGATCCGGGCTTTGATCGAGCCGTACCGTTCCTGATTTGTCTCGCGCCTTCAGATCCTCGTTCACGCTTCGACAAGAATCAAAATATTAAGCAATCGTTCCGACGGAGCTAAATTACTACAGGATAAAGAACGAATAGGAAATTTGGATTTCGAAACAAAAAAGAGAGGGATGCAACACGAGGACTTCCCAGGGGGTCACCAATCCAAGTACTACTCTCGCCCAAACACGCTTAATTTCGAAGTTCTGATGGGATCCGGTGCATTAGTGCTGGTATGATCGCACCCGCCATATTCCTTTCGCTTTATTCTTTTAAACTACCCCGTCCTGCGAAGCAGTGTAGCTTTTCTAGACCGAAATTCATTTTAAGCGTCAATTCAAGTATTTTCCTATTATCCTTTTATTTATTTGCTTTCATATTTTTTTTTGTTATTGATTTGCCCCCTGTTTTTTTCCATCATCCCGCAACTCTAAATTATCATGAAATCAATCCTTCACGCTTGCGCTGATACATTTGCGCCGACAAATTTGAGCGACGATCCGGGCTTTGATCGAGCCGTACCGTTCCTGATTTGTCTCGCGCCTTCAGATCCTCCTTCACGCTTCGACAAGAAGCAAAATATTAAGCAATCGTTCCGACGGAGCTAAATTACTACAGGATAAAGAACGAATAGGAAATTTGGATTTCGAAACAAAAAAGAGAGGGGTGCAACACGAGGACTTCCCAGGGGGTCACCCATCCTAATACTGCTTACGCCCAAGCACGCTTAACTTCGGAGTTCTGATGGGATACGGTGCATTAGTGCTGGTATGATCGCACCCACAACGTTCCTTTCGCTTTATTCTTTTAAACTACCCCGTCCAGCGAAGCAGTGTGGCTTTTCTAGACCGGAATTCATTTTAATCGTCAATTGAACCTTTTTCCTCTTATCCTTTTATTTATTTACTTTATATTTTTTTGTTATTGATTTGCACCCTGTTTTTTTCCATCATCCCGCAACTCTAAATTATCATGAAATCAATCCTTCACGCTTGCGCTGATACATTTGCGCCGACAAATTTGAGCGACGATCCGGGCTTTGATCGAGCCGTACCGTTCCTGATTTGTCTCGCGCCTTCAGATCCTCCTTCACGCTTCGACAAGAAGCAAAATATTAAGCAATCGTTCCGACGGAGCTAAATTACTACAGGATAAAGAACGAATAGGAAATTTGGATTTCGAAACAAAAAAGAGAGGGGTGCAACACGAGGACTTCCCAGGGGGTCACCAATCCAAGTACTACTCTCGCCCAAACACGCTTAATTTCGAAGTTCTGATGGGATCCGGTGCATTAGTGCTGGTATGATCGCACCCGCCATATTCCTTTCGCTTTATTCTTTTAAACTACCCCGTCCTGCGAAGCAGTGTGGCTTTTCTAGACCGAAATTCATTTTAAGCGTCAATTCAAGTATTTTTCTATTATCCTTTTATTTATTTGCTTTCATATTTTTTTTTTGTTATTGATTTGCCCCCTGTTTTTTTTCATCATCCCGCAACTCTAAATTATCATGAAATCAATCCTTCACGCTTGCGCTGATACATTTGCGCCGACAAATTTGAGCGACGATCCGGGCTTTGATCGAGCCGTACCGTTCCTGATTTGTCTCGCGCCTTCAGATCCTCCTTCACGCTTCGACAAGAATCAAAATATTAAGCAATCGTTCCGACGGAGCTAAATTACTACAGGATAAAGAACGAATAGGAAATTTGGATTTCGAAACAAAAAAGAGAGGGATGCAACACGAGGACTTCCCAGGGGGTCACCAATCCAAGTACTACTCTCGCCCAAACACGCTTAATTTCGAAGTTCTGATGGGATCCGGTGCATTAGTGCTGGTATGATCGCACCCGCCATATTCCTTTCGCTTTATTCTTTTAAACTACCCCGTCCTGCGAAGCAGTGTAGCTTTTCTAGACCGAAATTCATTTTAAGCGTCAATTCAAGCATTTTCCTATTATCCTTTTATTTATTTGCTTTCATATTTTTTTTTGTTATTGATTTGCCCCCTGTTTTTTTCCATCATCCCGCAACTCTAAATTATCATGAAATCAATCCTTCACGCTTGCGCTGATACATTTGCGCCGACAAATTTGAGCGACGATCCGGGCTTTGATCGAGCCGTACCGTTCCTGATTTGTCTCGCGCCTTCAGATCCTCCTTCACGCTTCGACAAGAAGCAAAATATTAAGCAATTGTTCCGACGGAGCTAAATTATTACAGGATAAAGAACGAATAGGAAATTTGGATTTCGAAACAAAAAAGAGAGGGGTGCAACACGAGGACTTCCCAGGGGGTCACCCATCCTAATACTGCTTACGCCCAAGCACGCTTAACTTCGGAGTTCTGATGAGATACGGTGCATTAGTGCTGGTATGATCGCACCCACAACGTTCCTTTCGCTTTATTCTTTTAAACTACCCCGTCCTGCGAAGCAGTGTGGCTTTTCTAGACCGAAATTCATTTTAAGCGTCAATTCAAGCATTTTCCTATTATCCTTTTATTTATTTTCTTTCATATTTTTTTTTGATATTGATTTGCCCCCTATTTTTTTCCATCATCCCGCAACTCTAAATTATCATGAAATCAATCCTTCACGCTTGCGCTGATACATTTGCGCCGACAAATTTGAGCGACGATCCGGGCTTTGATCGAGCCGTACCGTTCCTGATTTGTCTCGCGCCTTCAGATCCTCCTTCACGCTTCGACAAGAAGCAAAATATTAAGCAATCGTTCCGACGGAGCTAAATTACTACAGGATAAAGAACGAATAGGAAATTTGGATTTCGAAACAAAAAAGAGAGGGGTGCAACACGAGGACTTCCCAGGGGGTCACCAATCCAAGTACTACTCTCGCCCAAACACGCTTAATTTCGAAGTTCTGATGGGATCCGGTGCATTAGTGCTGGTATGATCGCACCCGCCATATTCCTTTCGCTTTATTCTTTTAAAGTACCCCGTCCTGCGAAGCAGTGTGGCTTTTCTAGACCGAAATTCATTTTAAGCGTCAATTCAAGTATTTTTCTATTATCCTTTTATTTATTTGCTTTCATATTTTTTTTTTGTTATTGATTTGCCCCCTGTTTTTTTTCATCATCCCGCAACTCTAAATTATCATGAAATCAATCCTTCACGCTTGCGCTGATACATTTGCGCCGACAAATTTGAGCGACGATCCGGGCTTTGATCGAGCCGTACCGTTCCTGATTTGTCTCGCGCCTTCAGATCCTCCTTCACGCTTCGACAAGAAGCAAAATATTAAGCAATCGTTCCGACGGAGCTAAATTACTACAGGATAAAGAACGAATAGGAAATTTGGATTTCGAAACAAAAAAGAGAGGGATGCAACACGAGGACTTCCCAGGGGGTCACCAATCCAAGTACTACTCTCGCCCAAACACGCTTAATTTCGAAGTTCTGATGGGATCCGGTGCATTAGTGCTGGTATGATCGCACCCGCCATATTCCTTTCGCTTTATTCTTTTAAACTACCCCGTCCTGCGAAGCAGTGTGGCTTTTCTAGACCGAAATTCATTTTAAGCGTCAATTCAAGCATTTTCCTATTATCGTTTTATTTATTTGCTTTCATAATTTTTTTTGTTATTGATTTGCCCCCTGTTTTTTTCCATCATCCCGCAACTCTAAATTATCATGAAATCAATCCTTCACGTTTGCGCTGATACATTTGCGCCGACAAATTTGAGCGACTATCCGGGCTTTGATCGAGCCGTACCGTTCCTGATTTGTCTCGCGCCTTCAGATCCTCCTTCACGCTTCGACAAGAAGCAAAATATTAAGCAATCGTTCCGACGGAGCTAAATTACTACAGGATAAAGAACGAATAGGAAATTTGGATTTCGAAACAAAAAAGCGAGGGATGCAACACGAGGACTTCCCAGGGGGTCACCAATCCAAGTACTACTCTCGCCCAAACACGCTTAATGTCGAAGTTCTGATGGGATCCGGTGCATTAGTGCTGGTATGATCGCACCCGCCATATTCCTTTCGCTTTATTCTTTTAAACTACCCCGTCCTGCGAAACAGTGTAGCTTTTCTAGACCGAAATTCATTTTAAGCGTCAATTCAAGCATTTTCCTATTATCCTTTTATTTATTTGCTTTCATATTTTTTTTTGTTATTGATTTGCCCCCTGTTTTTTTCCATCATCCCGCAACTCTAAATTATCTTGAAATCAATCCTTCACGCTTGCGCTGATACATTTGCGCCGACAAATTTGAGCGACGATCCGGGCTTTGATCGAGCCGTACCGTTCCTGATTTGTCTCGCGCCTTCAGATCCTCCTTCACGCTTCGACAAGAAGCAAAATATTAGGCAATCGTTCCGACGGAGCTAAATTACTACAGGATAAAGAGCGAATAGGAAATTTGGATTTCGAAACAAAAAAGAGAGGGGTGCAACACGAGGACTTCCCAGGGGGTCACCAATCCAAGTACTACTCTCGCCCAAACACGCTTAATTTCGAAGTTCTGATGGGATCCGGTGCATTAGTGCTGGTATGATCGCACCCGCCATATTCCTTTCGCTTTATTCTTTTAAACTACCCCGTCCTGCGAAGCAGTGTGGCTTTTCTAGACCGAAATTCATTTTAAGCGTCAATTCAAGTATTTTCCTATTATCCTTTTATTTATTTGCTTTCATATTTTTTTTTTGTTATTGATTTGCCCCCTGTTTTTTTCCATCATCCCGCAACTCTAAATTATCATGAAATCAATCCTTCACGCTTGCGCTGATACATTTGCGCCGACAAATTTGAGCGACGATCCGGGCTTTGATCGAGCCGTACCGTTCCTGATTTGTCTCGCGCCTTCAGATCCTCCTTCACGCTTCGACAAGAAGCAAAATATTAAGCAATCGTTCCGACGGAGCTAAATTACTACAGGATAAAGAACGAATAGGAAATTTGGATTTCGAAACAAAAAAGAGAGGGGTGCAACACGAGGACTTCCCAGGGGGTCACCAATCCAAGTACTACTCTCGCCCAAACACGCTTAATTTCGAAGTTCTGATGGGATCCGGTGCATTAGTGCTGGTATGATCGCACCCGCCATATTCCTTTCGCTTTATTCTTTTAAACTACCCCGTCCTGCGAAACAGTGTAGCTTTTCTAGACCGAAATTCATTTTAAGCGTCAATTCAAGCATTTTCCTATTATCCTTTTATTTATTTGCTTTCATATTTTTTTTTGTTATTGATTTGCCCCCTGTTTTTTTCCATCATCCCGCAACTCTAAATTATCTTGAAATCAATCCTTCACGCTTGCGCTGATACATTTGCGCCGACAAATTTGAGCGACGATCCGGGCTTTGATCGAGCCGTACCGTTCCTGATTTGTCTCGCGCCTTCAGATCCTCCTTCACGCTTCGACAAGAAGCAAAATATTAGGCAATCGTTCCGACGGAGCTAAATTACTACAGGATAAAGAGCGAATAGGAAATTTGGATTTCGAAACAAAAAAGAGAGGGGTGCAACACGAGGACTTCCCAGGGGGTCACCAATCCAAGTACTACTCTCGCCCAAACACGCTTAATTTCGAAGTTCTGATGGGATCCGGTGCATTAGTGCTGGTATGATCGCACCCGCCATATTCCTTTCGCTTTATTCTTTTAAACTACCCCGTCCTGCGAAGCAGTGTGGCTTTTCTAGACCGAAATTCATTTTAAGCGTCAATTCAAGTATTTTCCTATTATCCTTTTATTTATTTGCTTTCATATTTTTTTTTTGTTATTGATTTGCCCCCTGTTTTTTTCCATCATCCCGCAACTCTAAATTATCATGAAATCAATCCTTCACGCTTGCGCTGATACATTTGCGCCGACAAATTTGAGCGACGATCCGGGCTTTGATCGAGCCGTACCGTTCCTGATTTGTCTCGCGCCTTCAGATCCTCCTTCACGCTTCGACAAGAAGCAAAATATTAAGCAATCGTTCCGACGGAGCTAAATTACTACAGGATAAAGAACGAATAGGAAATTTGAATTTCGAAACAAAAAAGAAAGGGGTGCAACACGAGGACTTCCCAGGGGGTCACCCATCCTAATACTGCTTACGCCCAAGCACGGTTAACTTCGGAGTTCTGATTGGATACGGTGCATTAGTGCTGGTATGATCGCACCCACAACGTTCCTTTCGCTTTATTCTTTTAAACTACCCCGTCCTGCGAAGCAGTGTGGCTTTTCTAGACCGAAATTCATTTTAAGCGTCAATTCAAGCATTTTCCTATTATCCTTTTATTTATTTGCTTTCATATTTTTTTTTGATATTGATTTGCCCCCTGTTTTTTTCCATCATCCCGCAACTCTAAATTATCATGAAATCAATCCTTCACGCTTGCGCTGATACATTTGCGCCGACAAATTTGAGCGACGATCCGGGCTTTGATCGAGCCGTACCGTTCCTGATTTGTCTCGCGCCTTCAGATCCTCCTTCACGCTTCGACAAGAAGCAAAATATTAAGCAATCGTTCCGACGGAGCTAAATTACTACAGGATAAAGAACGAATAGGAAATTTGGATTTCGAAACAAAAAAGAGAAGGGTGCAACACGAGGACTTCCCAGGGGGTCACCAATCCAAGTACTACTCTCGCCCAAACACGCTTAATTTCGAAGTTCTGATGGGATCCGGTGCATTAGTGCTGGTATGATCGCACCCGCCACGTTCCTTTCGCTTTATTCTTTTAAACTACCCCGTCCTGCGAAGCAGTGTGGCTTTTCTAGACCGAAATTCATTTTAAGCGTCAATTCAAGCATTTTCCTATTATCCTTTTATTTATTTGCTTTCATATTTTTTTTTATTATTGATTTGCCCCCTGTTTTTTTCCATCATCCCGCAACTCTAAATTATCATGAAATCAATCCTTCACGCTTGCGCTGATACATTTGCGCCGACAAATTTGAGCGACGATCCGGGCTTTCATCGAGCCGTACCGTTCCTGATTTGTCTCGCGCCTTCAGATCCTCCTTCACGCTTCGACAAGAAGCAAAATATTAAGCAATCGTTCCGACGGAGCTAAATTACTACAGGATAAAGAACGAATAGGAAATTTGAATTTCGAAACAAAAAAGAGAGGGGTGCAACACGAGGACTTCCCAGGGGGTCACCCATCCTAATACTGCTTACGCCCAAGCACGGTTAACTTCGGAGTTCTGATGGGATACGGTGCATTAGTGCTGGTATGATCGCACCCACAACGTTCCTTTCGCTTTATTCTTTTAAACTACCCCGTCCTGCGAAGCAGTGTGGCTTTTCTAGACCGAAATTCATTTTAAGCGTCAATTCAAGCATTTTCCTATTATCCTTTTATTTATTTGCTTTCATATTTTTTTTTGATATTGATTTGCCCCCTGTTTTTTTCCATCATCCCGCAACTCTAAATTATCATGAAATCAATCCTTCACGCTTGCGCTGATACATTTGCGCCGACAAATTTGAGCGACGATCCGGGCTTTGATCGAGCCGTACCGTTCCTGATTTGTCTCGCGCCTTCAGATCCTCCTTCACGCTTCGACAAGAAGCAAAATATTAAGCAATCGTTCCGACGGAGCTAAATTACTACAGGATAAAGAACGAATAGGAAATTTGGATTTCGAAACAAAAAAGAGAAGGGTGCAACACGAGGACTTCCCAGGGGGTCACCAATCCAAGTACTACTCTCGCCCAAACACGCTTAATTTCGAAGTTCTGATGGGATCCGGTGCATTAGTGCTGGTATGATCGCACCCGCCACGTTCCTTTCGCTTTATTCTTTTAAACTACCCCGTCCTGCGAAGCAGTGTGGCTTTTCTAGACCGAAATTCATTTTAAGCGTCAATTCAAGCATTTTCCTATTATCCTTTTATTTATTTGCTTTCATATTTTTTTTTATTATTGATTTGCCCCCTGTTTTTTTCCATCATCCCGCAACTCTAAATTATCATGAAATCAATCCTTCACGCTTGCGCTGATACATTTGCGCCGACAAATTTGAGCGACGATCCGGGCTTTCATCGAGCCGTACCGTTCCTGATTTGTCTCGCGCCTTCAGATCCTCCTTCACGCTTCGACAAGAAGCAAAATATTAAGCAATCGTTCCGACGGAGCTAAATTACTACAGGATAAAGAACGAATAGGAAATTTGAATTTCGAAACAAAAAAGAGAGGGGTGCAACACGAGGACTTCCCAGGGGGTCACCCATCCTAATACTGCTTACGCCCAAGCACGGTTAACTTCGGAGTTCTGATGGGATACGGTGCATTAGTGCTGGTATGATCGCACCCACAACGTTCCTTTCGCTTTATTCTTTTAAACTACCCCGTCCTGCGAAGCAGTGTGGCTTTTCTAGACCGAAATTCATTTTAAGCGTCAATTCAAGCATTTTCCTATTATCCTTTTATTTATTTGCTTTCATATTTTTTTTTGATATTGATTTGCCCCCTGTTTTTTTCCATCATCCCGCAACTCTAAATTATCATGAAATCAATCCTTCACGCTTGCGCTGATACATTTGCGCCGACAAATTTGAGCGACGATCCGGGCTTTGATCGAGCCGTACCGTTCCTGATTTGTCTCGCGCCTTCAGATCCTCCTTCACGCTTCGACAAGAAGCAAAATATTAAGCAATCGTTCCGACGGAGCTAAATTACTACAGGATAAAGAACGAATAGGAAATTTGGATTTCGAAACAAAAAAGAGAAGGGTGCAACACGAGGACTTCCCAGGGGGTCACCAATCCAAGTACTACTCTCGCCCAAACACGCTTAATTTCGAAGTTCTGATGGGATCCGGTGCATTAGTGCTGGTATGATCGCACCCGCCACGTTCCTTTCGCTTTATTCTTTTAAACTACCCCGTCCTGCGAAGCAGTGTGGCTTTTCTAGACCGAAATTCATTTTAAGCGTCAATTCAAGCATTTTCCTATTATCCTTTTATTTATTTGCTTTCATATTTTTTTTTATTATTGATTTGCCCCCTGTTTTTTTCCATCATCCCGCAACTCTAAATTATCATGAAATCAATCCTTCACGCTTGCGCTGATACATTTGCGCCGACAAATTTGAGCGACGATCCGGGCTTTGATCGAGCCGTACCGTTCCTGATTTGTCTCGCGCCTTCAGATCCTCCTTCACGCTTCGACAAGAATCAAAATATTAAGCAATCGTTCCGACGGAGCTAAATTACTACAGGATAAAGAACGAATAGGAAATTTGGATTTCGAAACAAAAAAGAGAGGGATGCAACACGAGGACTTCCCAGGGGGTCACCAATCCAAGTACTACTCTCGCCCAAACACGCTTAATTTCGAAGTTCTGATGGGATCCGGTGCATTAGTGCTGGTATGATCGCACCCGCCATATTCCTTTCGCTTTATTCTTTTAAACTACCCCGTCCTGCGAAGCAGTGTAGCTTTTCTAGACCGAAATTCATTTTAAGCGTCAATTCAAGCATTTTCCTATTATCCTTTTATTTATTTGCTTTCATATTTTTTTTTGTTATTGATTTGCCCCCTGTTTTTTTCCATCATCCCGCAACTCTAAATTATCATGAAATCAATCCTTCACGCTTGCGCTGATACATTTGCGCCGACAAATTTGAGCGACGATCCGGGCTTTGATCGAGCCGTACCGTTCCTGATTTGTCTCGCGCCTTCAGATCCTCCTTCACGCTTCGACAAGAAGCAAAATATTAAGCAATTGTTCCGACGGAGCTAAATTATTACAGGATAAAGAACGAATAGGAAATTTGGATTTCGAAACAAAAAAGAGAGGGGTGCAACACGAGGACTTCCCAGGGGGTCACCCATCCTAATACTGCTTACGCCCAAGCACGCTTAACTTCGGAGTTCTGATGAGATACGGTGCATTAGTGCTGGTATGATCGCACCCACAACGTTCCTTTCGCTTTATTCTTTTAAACTACCCCGTCCTGCGAAGCAGTGTGGCTTTTCTAGACCGAAATTCATTTTAAGCGTCAATTCAAGCATTTTCCTATTATCCTTTTATTTATTTTCTTTCATATTTTTTTTTGATATTGATTTGCCCCCTATTTTTTTCCATCATCCCGCAACTCTAAATTATCATGAAATCAATCCTTCACGCTTGCGCTGATACATTTGCGCCGACAAATTTGAGCGACGATCCGGGCTTTGATCGAGCCGTACCGTTCCTGATTTGTCTCGCGCCTTCAGATCCTCCTTCACGCTTCGACAAGAAGCAAAATATTAAGCAATCGTTCCGACGGAGCTAAATTACTACAGGATAAAGAACGAATAGGAAATTTGGATTTCGAAACAAAAAAGAGAGGGGTGCAACACGAGGACTTCCCAGGGGGTCACCAATCCAAGTACTACTCTCGCCCAAACACGCTTAATTTCGAAGTTCTGATGGGATCCGGTGCATTAGTGCTGGTATGATCGCACCCGCCATATTCCTTTCGCTTTATTCTTTTAAACTACCCCGTCCTGCGAAGCAGTGTGGCTTTTCTAGACCGAAATTCATTTTAAGCGTCAATTCAAGTATTTTTCTATTATCCTTTTATTTATTTGCTTTCATATTTTTTTTTTGTTATTGATTTGCCCCCTGTTTTTTTTCATCATCCCGCAACTCTAAATTATCATGAAATCAATCCTTCACGCTTGCGCTGATACATTTGCGCCGACAAATTTGAGCGACGATCCGGGCTTTGATCGAGCCGTACCGTTCCTGATTTGTCTCGCGCCTTCAGATCCTTCTTCACGCTTCGACAAGAAGCAAAATATTAAGCAATCGTTCCGACGGAGCTAAATTACTACAGGATAAAGAACGAATAGGAAATTTGGATTTCGAAACAAAAAAGAGAGGGGTGCAACACGAGGACTTCCCAGGGGGTCACCAATCCAAGTACTACTCTCGCCCAAACACGCTTAATTTCGAAGTTCTGATGGGATCCGGTGCATTAGTGCTGGTATGATCGCACCCGCCATATTCCTTTCGCTTTATTCTTTTAAACTACCCCGTCCTGCGAAGCAGTGTGGCTTTTCTAGACCGAAATTCATTTTAAGCGTCAATTCAAGCATTTTCCTATTATCCTTTTATTTATTTGCTTTCATATTTTTTTTTTATATTGATTTGCCCCCTGTTTTTTTCCATCATCCCGCAACTCTAAATTATCATGAAATCAATCCTTCACGCTTGCGCTGATACATTTGCGCCGACAAATTTGAGCGACGATCCGGGCTTTGATCGAGCCGTACCGTTCCTGATTTGTCTCGCGCCTTCAGATCCTCCTTCACGCTTCGACAAGAATCAAAATATTAAGCAATCGTTTCGACGGAGCTAAATTAATACAGGATAAAGAACGAATAGGAAATTTGGATTTCGAAACAAAAAAGAGAGGGATGCAACACGAGGACTTCCCAGGGGGTCACCAATCCAAGTACTACTCTCGCCCAAACACGCTTAATTTCGAAGTTCTGATGGGATCCGGTGCATTAGTGCTGGTATGATCGCACCCGCCATATTCCTTTCGCTTTATTCTTTTAAACTACCCCGTCCTGCGAAGCAGTGTAGCTTTTCTAGACCGAAATTCATTTTAAGCGTCAATTCAAGCATTTTCCTATTATCCTTTTATTTATTTGCTTTCATATTTTTTTTTGTTATTGATTTGTCCCCTGTTTTTTTCCATCATCCCGCAACTCTAAATTATCATGAAATCAATCCTTCACGCTTGCGCTGATACATTTGCGCCGACAAATTTGAGCGACGATCCGGGCTTTGATCGAGCCGTACCGTTCCTGATTTGTCTCGCGCCTTCAGATCCTCCTTCACGCTTCGACAAGAAGCAAAATATTAAGCAATCGTTCCGACGGAGCTAAATTACTACAGGATAAAGAACGAATAGGAAATTTGGATTTCGAAACAAAAAAGAGAGGGGTGCAACACGAGGACTTCCCAGGGGGTCACCAATCCAAGTACTACTCTCGCCCAAACACGCTTAATTTCGAAGTTCTGATGGGATCCGGTGCATTAGTGCTGGTATGATCGCACCCGCCATATTCCTTTCGCTTTATTCTTTTAAACTACCCCGTCCTGCGAAGCAGTGTGGCTTTTCTAGACCGAAATTCATTTTAAGCGTCAATTCAAGCATTTTCCTATTATCCTTTTATTTATTTGCTTTCATATTTTTTTTTTGTTATTGATTTGCCCCCTGTTTTTTTCCATCATCCCGCAACTCTAAATTATCATGAAATCAATCCTTCACGCTTGCGCTGATACATTTGCGCCGACAAATTTGAGCGACGATCCGGGCTTTGATCGAGCCGTACCGTTCCTGATTTGTCTCGCGCCTTCAGATCCTCCTTCACGCTTCGACAAGAAGCAAAATATTAAGCATTCGTTCCGACGGAGCTAAATTACTACAGGATAAAGAACGAATAGGAAATTTGGATTTCGAAACAAAAAAGAGAGGGGTGCAACACGAGGACTTCCCAGGGGGTCACCCATCCTAATACTGCTTACGCCCAAGAACGCTTAACTTCGGAGTTCTGATGGGATACGGTGCATTAGTGCTGGTATGATCGCACCCACAACGTTCCTTTCGCTTTATTCTTTTAAACTACCCCGTCCAGCGAAGCAGTGTGGCTTTTCTAGACCGGAATTCATTTTAAGCGTCAATTGAAGCATTTTCCTCTTATCCTTTTATTTATTTACTTTATATTTTTTTGTTATTGATTTGCACCCTGTTTTTTTCCATCATCCCGCAACTCTAAATTATCATGAAATCAATCCTTCACGCTTGCGGTGATACATTTGCGCCGACAAATTTGAGCGACGATCCGGGCTTTGATCGAGCCGTACCGTTCCTGATTTGTCTCGCGCCTTCAGATCCTCCTTCACGCTTCGACAAGAAGCAAAATATTAAGCAATCGTTCCGACGGAGCTAAATTACTACAGGATAAAGAACGAATAGGAAATTTGGATTTCGAAACAAAAAAGAGAGGGGTGCAACACGAGGACTTCCTAGGGGGTCACCAATCCAAGTGCTACTCTAGCCCAAACACGCTTAATTTCGAAGTTCTGATGGGATCCGGTGCATTAGTGCTGGTATGATCGCACCCGCCATATTCCTTTCGCTTTATTCTTTTAAACTACCCCGTCCTGCGAAGCAGTGTGGCTTTTCTAGACCGAAATTCATTTTAAGCGTCAATTCAAGTATTTTCCTATTATCCTTTTATTTATTTGCTTTCATATTTTTTTTTTATATTGATTTGCCCCCTGTTTTTTTCCATCATCCCGCAACTCTAAATTATCATGAAATCAATCCTTCACGCTTGCGCTGATACATTTGCGCCGACAAATTTGAGCGACGATCCGGGCTTTGATCGAGCCGTACCGTTCCTGATTTGTCTCGCGCCTTCAGATCCTCCTTCACGCTTCGACAAGAAGCAAAATATTATGCAATCGTTCCGACGGAGCTAAATTACTACAGGATAAAGAACGAATAGGAAATTTGGATTTCGAAACAAAAAAGCGAGGGATGCAACACGAGGACTTCCCAGGGGGTCACCAATCCAAGTACTACTCTCGCCCAAACACGCTTAATTTCGAAGTTCTGATGGGATCCGGTGCATTAGTGCTGGTATGATCGCACCCGCCATATTCCTTTCGCTTTATTCTTTTAAACTACCCCGTCCTGCGAAGCAGTGTTGCTTTTCTAGACCGAAATTCATTTTAAGCGTCAATTCAAGCATTTTCCTATTATCCTTTTATTTATTTGCTTTCATATTTTTTTTTGTTATTGATTTGCCCCCTGTTTTTTTCCATCATCCCGCAACTCTAAATTATCATGAAATCAATCCTTCACGCTTGCGCTGATACATTTGCGCCGACAAATTTGAGCGACGATCCGGGCTTTGATCGAGCCGTACCGTTCCTGATTTGTCTCGCGCCTTCAGATCCTCCTTCACGCTTCGACAAGAAGCAAAATATTAAGCAATCGTTCCGACGGAGCTAAATTACTACAGGATAAAGAACGAATAGGAAATTTGGATTTCGAAACAAAAAAGAGAGGGGTGCAACACGAGGACTTCCCAGGGGGTCACCAATCCAAGTACTACTCTCGCCCAAACACGCTTAATTTCGAAGTTCTGATGGGATCCGGTGCATTAGTGCTGGTATGATCGCACCCGCCATATTCCTTTCGCTTTATTCTTTTAAACTACCCCGTCCTGCGAAGCAGTGTGGCTTTTCTAGACCGAAATTCATTTTAAGCGTCAATTCAAGCATTTTCCTATTATCCTTTTATTTATTTGCTTTCATATTTTTTTTTTATATTGATTTGCCCCCTGTTTTTTTCCATCATCCCGCAACTCTAAATTATCATGAAATCAATCCTTCACGCTTGCGCTGATACATTTGCGCCGACAAATTTGAGCGACGATCTGGGCTGGGATCGAGCCGTACCGTTCCTGATTTGTCTCGCGCCTTCAGATCCTCCTTCACGCTTCGACAAGAAGCAAAATATTAAGCAATCGTTCCGACGGAGCTAAATTACTACAGGATAAAGAACGAATAGGAAATTTGGATTTCGAAACAAAAAAGAGAAGGGTGCAACACGAGGACTTCCCAGGGGGTCACCAATCCAAGTACTACTCTCGCCCAAACACGCTTAATTTCGAAGTTCTGATGGGATCCGGTGCATTAGTGCTGGTATGATCGCACCCGCCATATTCCTTTCGCTTTATTCTTTTAAACTACCCCGTCCTGCGAAGTAGTGTTGCTTTTCTAGACCGAAATTCATTTTAAGCGTCAATTCAAGCATTTTCCTATTATCCTTTTATTTATTTGCTTTCATATTTTTTTTTGTTATTGATTTGCCCCCTGTTTTTTTCCATCATCCCGCAACTCTAAATTATCATGAAATCAATCCTTCACGCTTGCGCTGATACATTTGCGCCGACAAATTTGAGCGACGATCCGGGCTTTGATCGAGCCGTACCGTTCCTGATTTGTATCGCGCCTTCAGATCCTCCTTCACGCTTCGACAAGAAGCAAAATATTAAGCAATCGTTCCGACGGAGCTAAATTACTACAGGATAAAGAACGAATAGGAAATTTGGATTTCGAAACAAAAAAGAGAGGGGTGCAACACGAGGACTTCCCAGGGGGTCACCAATCCAAGTACTACTCTCGCCCAAACACGCTTAATTTCGAAGTTCTGATGGGATCCGGTGCATTAGTGCTGGTATGATCGCACCCGCCATATTCCTTTCGCTTTATTCTTTTAAACTACCCCGTCCTGCGAAACAGTGTAGCTTTTCTAGACCGAAATTCATTTTAAGCGTCAATTCAAGCATTTTCCTATTATCCTTTTATTTATTTGCTTTCATATTTTTTTTTGTTATTGATTTGCCCCCTGTTTTTTTCCATCATCCCGCAACTCTAAATTATCATGAAATCAATCCTTCACGCTTGCGCTGATACATTTGCGCCGACAAATTTGAACGACGATCCGGGCTTTGATCGAGCCGTACCGTTCCTGATTTGTCTCGCGCCTTCAGATCCTCCTTCACGCTTCGACAAGAAGCAAAATATTAAGCAATCGTTCCGACGGAGCTAAATTACTACAGGATAAAGAACGAATAGGAAATTTGGATTTCGAAACAAAAAAGAGAGGGGTGCAACACGAGGACTTCCCAGGGGGTCACCAATCCAAGTACTACTCTCGCCCAAACACGCTTAATTTCGAAGTTCTGATGGGATCCGGTGCATTAGTGCTGGTATGATCGCACCCGCCATATTCCTTTCGCTTTATTCTTTTAAACTACCCCGTCCTGCGAAACAGTGTGGCTTTTCTAGACCGAAATTCATTTTAAGCGTCAATTCAAGCATTTTCCTATTATCCTTTTATTTATTTGCTTTCATATTTTTTTTTTGTTATTGATTTGCCCCCTGTTTTTTTCCATCATCCCGCAACTCTAAATTATCATGAAATCAATCCTTCACGCTTGCGCTGATACATTTGCGCCGACAAATTTGAGCGACGATCCGGGCTTTGATCGAGCCGTACCGTTCCTGATTTGTCTCGCGCCTTCAGATCCTCCTTCACGCTTCGACAAGAAGCAAAATATTAAGCAATCGTTCCGACGGAGCTAAATTACTACAGGATAAAGAACGAATAGGAAATTTGGATTTCGAAACAAAAAAGAGAGGGGTGCAACACGAGGACTTCCCAGGGGGTCACCCATCCTAATACTGCTTACGCCCAAGCACGCTTAACTTCGGAGTTCTGATGGGATACGGTGCATTAGTGCTGGTATGATCGCACCCACAACGTTCCTTTCGCTTTATTCTTTTAAACTACCCCGTCCAGCGAAGCAGTGTGGCTTTTCTAGACCGGAATTCATTTTAAGCGTCAATTGAAGCATTTTCCTCTTATCCTTTTATTTATTTACTTTATATTTTTTTGTTATTGATTTGCACCCTGTTTTTTTCCATCATCCCGCAACTCTAAATTATCATGAAATCAATCCTTCACGCTTGCGGTGATACATTTGCGCCGACAAATTTGAGCGACGATCCGGGCTTTGATCGAGCCGTACCGTTCCTGATTTGTCTCGCGCCTTCAGATCCTCCTTCACGCTTCGACAAGAAGCAAAATATTAAGCAATCGTTCCGACGGAGCTAAATTACTACAGGATAAAGAACGAATAGGAAATTTGGATTTCGAAACAAAAAAGTGAGGGGTGCAACACGAGGACTTCCTAGGGGGTCACCAATCCAAGTGCTACTCTAGCCCAAACACGCTTAATTTCGAAGTTCTGATGGGATCCGGTGCATTAGTACTGGTATGATCGCACCCGCCATATTCCTTTCGCTTTATTCTTATAAACTACCCCGTCCTGCGAAGCAGTGTGGCTTTTCTAGACCGAAATTCATTTTAAGCGTCAATTCAAGCATTTTCCTATTATCCTTTTATTTATTTGCTTTCATATTTTTTTTTTGTTATTGATTTGCCCCCTGTTTTTTTCCATCATCCCGCAACTCTAAATTATCATGAAATCAATCCTTCACGCTTGCGCTGATACATTTGCGCCGACAAATTTGAGCGACGATCCGGGCTTTGATCGAGCCGTACCGTTCCTGATTTGTCTCGCGCCTTCAGATCCTCCTTCACGCTTCGACAAGAAGCAAAATATTAAGCAATCGTTCCGACGGAGCTAAATTACTACAGGATAAAGAACGAATAGGAAATTTGGATTTCGAAACAAAAAAGAGAAGGGTGCAACACGAGGACTTCCCAGGGGGTCACCAATCCAAGTACTACTCTCGCCCAAACACGCTTAATTTCGAAGTTCTGATGGGATCCGGTGCATTAGTGCTGGTATGATCGCACCCGCCATATTCCTTTCGCTTTATTCTTTTAAACTACCCCGTCCTGCGAAGCAGTGTTGCTTTTCTAGACCGAAATTCATTTTAAGCGTCAATTCAAGCATTTTCCTATTATCCTTTTATTTATTTGCTTTCATATTTTTTTTTGTTATTGATTTGCCCCCTGTTTTTTTCCATCATCCCGCAACTCTAAATTATCATGAAATCAATCCTTCACGCTTGCGCTGATACATTTGCGCCGACAAATTTGAGCGACGATCCGGGCTTTGATCGAGCCGTACCGTTCCTGATTTGTCTCGCGCCTTCAGATCCTCCTTCACGCTTCGACAAGAAGCAAAATATTAAGCAATCGTTCCGACGGAGCTAAATTACTACAGGATAGAGAACGAATAGGAAATTTGGATTTCGAAACAAAAAAGAGAGGGGTGCAACACGAGGACTTCCTAGGGGGTCACCAATCCAAGTGCTACTCTAGCCCAAACACGCTTAATTTCGAAGTTCTGATGGGATCCGGTGCATTAGTGCTGGTATGATCGCACCCGCCATATTCCTTTCGCTTTATTCTTTTAAACTACCCCGTCCTGCGAAGTAGTGTTGCTTTTCTAGACCGAAATTCATTTTAAGCGTCAATTCAAGCATTTTCCTATTATCCTTTTATTTATTTGCTTTCATATTTTTTTTTGTTATTGATTTGCCCCCTGTTTTTTTCCATCATCCCGCAACTCTAAATTATCATGAAATCAATCCTTCACGCTTGCGCTGATACATTTGCGCCGACAAATTTGAGCGACGATCCGGGCTTTGATCGAGCCGTACCGTTCCTGATTTGTCTCGCGCCTTCAGATCCTCCTTCACGCTTCGACAAGAAGCAAAATATTAAGCAATCGTTCCGACGGAGCTAAATTACTACAGGATAAAGAACGAATAGGAAATTTGGATTTCGAAACAAAAAAGAGAGGGATGCAACACGAGGACTTCCCAGGGGGTCACCAATCCAAGTACTACTCTCGCCCAAACACGCTTAATTTCGAAGTTCTGATGGGATCCGGTGTATTAGTGCTGGTATGATCGCACCCGCCATATTCCTTTCGCTTTATTCTTTTAAACTACCCCGTCCTGCGAAGCAGTGTAGCTTTTCTAGACCGAAATTCATTTTAAGCGTCAATTCAAGCATTTTCCTATTATCCTTTTATTTATTTGCTTTCATATTTTTTTTTGTTATTGATTTGCCCCCTGTTTTTTTCCATCATCCCGCAACTCTAAATTATCATGAAATCAATCCTTCACGCTTGCGCTGATACATTTGCGCCGACAAATTTGAGCGACGATCCGGGCTTTGATCGAGCCGTACCGTTCCTGATTTGTCTCGCGCCTTCAGATCCTCCTTCACGCTTCGACAAGAAGCAAAATATTAAGCAATCGTTCCGACGGAGCTAAATTACTACAGGATAAAGAACGAATAGGAAATTTGGATTTCGAAACAAAAAAGCGAGGGATGCAACACGAGGACTTCCCAGGGGGTCACCAATCCAAGTACTACTCTCGCCCAAACACGCTTAATTTCGAAGTTCTGATGGGATCCGGTGCATTAGTGCTGGTATGATCGCACCCGCCATATTCCTTTCGCTTTATTCTTTTAAACTACCCCGTCCTGCGAAGCAGTGTAGCTTTTCTAGACCGAAATTTATTTTAAGCGTCAATTCAAGCATTTTCCTATTATCCTTTTATTTATTTGCTTTCATATTTTTTTTTGTTATTGATTTGCCCCCTGTTTTTTTCCATCATCCCGCAACTCTAAATTATCATGAAATCAATCCTTCACGCTTGCGCTGATACATTTGCGCCGATAAATTTGAGCGACGATCCGGGCTTTGATCGAGCCGTACCGTTCCTGATTTGTCTCGCGCCTTCAGATCCGCCTTCATGCTTCGAGAAGAAGCAAAATATAAAGCAATCGTTCCGAAGGACCTAAATTACTACAGGATAAAGAACGAATAGAAAATTTGAATTTCGAAACAAAAAAGAGAGGGGTGCAACAAGAGGAATTCCCAGGGGGTCACCCATCCTAATACTGCTCACGCCCAAGCACGCTTAACTTCGGAGTTCTGATGGGATACGGTGCATTAGTGCTGGTATGATCGCACCCACAACGTTCCTTTCGCTTTATTCTTTTAAACTACCCCATCCAGCGAAGCAGTGTGGCTTTTCTAGACCGGAATTCATTTTAAGCGTCAATTGAAGCATTTTCCTCTTATCCTTTTATTTATTTACTTTATATTTTTTTGTTATTGATTTGCACCCTGTTTTTTTCCATCATCCCGCAACTCTAAATTATCATGAAATCAATCCTTCACGCTTGCGCTGATACATTTGCGCCGACAAATTTGAGCGACGATCCGGGCTTTGATCGAGCCGTACCGTTCCTGATTTGTCTCGCGCCTTCAGATCCTCCTTCACGCTTCGACAAGAAGCAAAATATTAAGCAATCGTTCCGACGGAGCTAAATTACTACAGGATAAAGAACGAATAGGAAATTTGGATTTCGAAACAAAAAAGAGAGGGGTGCAACACGAGGACTTCCCACGGGGTTACCAATCCAAGTACTACTCTCGCCCAAACACGCTTAATTTCGATGTTCTGATGGGATCCGGTGCATTAGTGCTGGTATGATCGCACCCGCCATATTCCTTTCGCTTTATTCTTTTAAACTACCCCGTCCTGCGAAGCAGTGTGGCTTTTCTAGACCGAAATTCATTTTAAGCGTCAATTCAAGCATTTTCCTATTATCCTTTTATTTATTTGCTTTCATATTTTTTTTTGTTATTGATTTGCCCCCTGTTTTTTTCCATCATCCCGCAACTCTAAATTATCATGAAATCAATCCTTCACGCTTGCGCTGATACATTTGCGCCGACAAATTTGAGCGACGATCCGGGCTTTGATCGAGCCGTACCGTTCCTGATTTGTCTCGCGCCTTCAGATCCTCCTTCACGCTTCGACAAGAAGCAAAATATTAAGCAATCGTTCCGACGGAGCTAAATTACTACAGGATAAAGAACGAATAGGAAATTTGGATTTCGAAACAAAAAAGAGAGGGGTGCAACACGAGGACTTCCCACGGGGTCACCCATCCTAGTACTACTCTCGCCCAAGCATGCTTAACTTCGGAGTTCTGATGGGATCCGGTGCATTAGTGCTGGTATGATCGCACCCGCCATGTTCCTTTCGCTTTATTCTTTTAAACTACCCCGTCCTGCGAAGCAGTGTGGCTTTTCTAGACCGAAATTCATTTTAAGCGTCAATTCAAGCATTTTCCTATTATCCTTTTATTTATTTGCTTTCATATTTTTTTTTGTTATTGATTTGCCCCCTGTTTTTTTCCATCATCCCGCAACTCTAAATTATCATGAAATCAATCCTTCACGCTTGCGCTGATACATTTGCGCCGATAAATTTGAGCGACGATCCGGGCTTTGATCGAGCCGTACCGTTCCTGATTTGTCTCGCGCCTTCAGATCCGCCTTCATGCTTCGAGAAGAAGCAAAATATAAAGCAATCGTTCCGAAGGACCTAAATTACTACAGGATAAAGAACGAATAGAAAATTTGAATTTCGAAACAAAAAAGAGAGGGGTGCAACAAGAGGAATTCCCAGGGGGTCACCCATCCTAATACTGCTCACGCCCAAGCACGCTTAACTTCGGAGTTCTGATGGGATACGGTGCATTAGTGCTGGTATGATCGCACCCACAACGTTCCTTTCGCTTTATTCTTTTAAACTACCCCATCCAGCGAAGCAGTGTGGCTTTTCTAGACCGGAATTCATTTTAAGCGTCAATTGAAGCATTTTCCTCTTATCCTTTTATTTATTTACTTTATATTTTTTTGTTATTGATTTGCACCCTGTTTTTTTCCATCATCCCGCAACTCTAAATTATCATGAAATCAATCCTTCACGCTTCCGCTGATACATTTGCGCCGACAAATTTGAGCGACGATCCGGGCTTTGATCGAGCCGTACCGTTCCTGATTTGTCTCGCGCCTTCAGATCCTCCTTCACGCTTCGACAAGAAGCAAAATATTAAGCAATCGTTCCGACGGAGCTAAATTACTACAGGATAAAGAACGAATAGGAAATTTGGATTTCGAAACAAAAAAGAGAGGGGTGCAACACGAGGACTTCCCAGGGGGTCACCAATCCAAGTACTACTCTCGCCCAAACACGCTTAATTTCGAAGTTCTGATGGGATCCGGTGCATTAGTGCTAGTATGATCGCACCCCCCATATTCCTTTCGCTTTATTCTTTTAAACTACCCCGTCCTGCGAAGCAGTGTGGCTTTTCTAGACCGAAATTCATTTCAAGCGTCAATTCAAGCATTTTCCTATTATCCTTTTATTTATTTGCTTTCATAATTTTTTTTGTTATTGATTTGCCCCCTGTTTTTTTCCATCATCCCGCAACTCTAAATTATCATGAAATCAATCCTTCACGCTTCCGCTGATACATTTGCGCCGACAAATTTGAGCGACGATTCGGGCTTTGATCGAGCCGTACCGTTCCTGATTTGTCTCGCTTCAGATCCGCCTTCATGCTTCGAGAAGAAGCAAAATATAAAGCAATCGTTCCGAAGGACCTAAATTACTACAGGATAAAGAACGAATAGGAAATTTGGATTTCGAAACAAAAAAGAGAGGGGTGCAACACGAGGACTTCCCACGGGGTCACCAATCCAAGTACTACTCTCGCCCAAACACGCTTAATTTCGATGTTCTGATGGGATCCAGTGCATTAGTGCTGGTATGATCGCACCCGCCATGTTCCTTTCGCTTTATTCTTTTAAACTACCCCGTCCTGCGAAGCAGTGTGGCTTTTCTAGACCGAAATTCATTTTAAGCGTCAATTCAAGCATTTTCCTATTATCCTTTTATTTATTTGCTTTCATATTTTTTTTTGTTATTGATTTGCCCCCTGTTTTTTTCCATCATCCCGCAACTCTAAATTATCATGAAATCAATCCTTCACGCTTGCGCTGATACATTTGCGCCGACAAATTTGAGCGACGATCCGGGCTTTGATCGAGCCGTACCGTTCCTGATTTGTCTCGCGCCTTCAGATCCTCCTTCACGCTTCGACAAGAAGCAAAATATTAAGCAATCGTTCCGACGGAGCTAAATTACTACAGGATAAAGAACGAATAGGAAATTTGGATTTCGAAACAAAAAAGAGAGGGGTGCAACACGAGGACTTCCCACGGGGTCACCCATCCTAGTACTACTCTCGCCCAAGCATGCTTAACTTCGGAGTTCTGATGGGATCCGGTGCATTAGTGCTGGTATGATCGCACCCGCCATGTTCCTTTCGCTTTATTCTTTTAAACTACCCCGTCCTGCGAAGCAGTGTGGCTTTTCTAGACCGAAATTCATTTTAAGCGTCAATTCAAGCATTTTCCTATTATCCTTTTATTTATTTGCTTTCATATTTTTTTTTGTTATTGATTTGCCCCCTGTTTTTTTCCATCATCCCGCAACTCTAAATTATCATGAAATCAATCCTTCACGCTTGCGCTGATACATTTGCGCCGATAAATTTGAGCGACGATCCGGGCTTTGATCGAGCCGTACCGTTCCTGATTTGTCTCGCGCCTTCAGATCCGCCTTCATGCTTCGAGAAGAAGCAAAATATAAAGCAATCGTTCCGAAGGACCTAAATTACTACAGGATAAAGAACGAATAGAAAATTTGAATTTCGAAACAAAAAAGAGAGGGGTGCAACAAGAGGAATTCCCAGGGGGTCACCCATCCTAATACTGCTCACGCCCAAGCACGCTTAACTTCGGAGTTCTGATGGGATACGGTGCATTAGTGCTGGTATGATCGCACCCACAACGTTCCTTTCGCTTTATTCTTTTAAACTACCCCATCCAGCGAAGCAGTGTGGCTTTTCTAGACCGGAATTCATTTTAAGCGTCAATTGAAGCATTTTCCTCTTATCCTTTTATTTATTTACTTTATATTTTTTTGTTATTGATTTGCACCCTGTTTTTTTCCATCATCCCGCAACTCTAAATTATCATGAAATCAATCCTTCACGCTTCCGCTGATACATTTGCGCCGACAAATTTGAGCGACGATCCGGGCTTTGATCGAGCCGTACCGTTCCTGATTTGTCTCGCGCCTTCAGATCCTCCTTCACGCTTCGACAAGAAGCAAAATATTAAGCAATCGTTCCGACGGAGCTAAATTACTACAGGATAAAGAACGAATAGGAAATTTGGATTTCGAAACAAAAAAGAGAGGGGTGCAACACGAGGACTTCCCAGGGGGTCACCAATCCAAGTACTACTCTCGCCCAAACACGCTTAATTTCGAAGTTCTGATGGGATCCGGTGCATTAGTGCTAGTATGATCGCACCCCCCATATTCCTTTCGCTTTATTCTTTTAAACTACCCCGTCCTGCGAAGCAGTGTGGCTTTTCTAGACCGAAATTCATTTCAAGCGTCAATTCAAGCATTTTCCTATTATCCTTTTATTTATTTGCTTTCATAATTTTTTTTGTTATTGATTTGCCCCCTGTTTTTTTCCATCATCCCGCAACTCTAAATTATCATGAAATCAATCCTTCACGCTTCCGCTGATACATTTGCGCCGACAAATTTGAGCGACGATTCGGGCTTTGATCGAGCCGTACCGTTCCTGATTTGTCTCGCTTCAGATCCGCCTTCATGCTTCGAGAAGAAGCAAAATATAAAGCAATCGTTCCGAAGGACCTAAATTACTACAGGATAAAGAACGAATAGAAAATTTGAATTTCGAAACAAAAAAGAGAGGGGTGCAACAAGAGAATTCGCAGGGGGTCACCCATCCTAGTACTACTCTCGCCCAAGCATGCTTAAGTTAGGAGTTCTGATGGGATCCAGTGCATTAGTGCTCGTATGATCGCACCCGCCATGTTCCTTTCGCTTTATTCTTTTAAACTACCCCGTCCTGCGAAGCAGTGTGGCTTTTCTAGACCGAAATTCATTTTAAGCGTCAATTCAAGCATTTTCCTATTATCCTTTTATTTATTTGCTTTCATATTTTTTTTTGTTATTGATTTGCCCCCTGTTTTTTTCCATCATCCCGCAACTCTAAATTATCATCAAATCAATCCTTCACGCTTGCGCTGATACATTTGCGCCGACAAATTTGAGCGACGATCCGGGCTTTGATCGAGCCGTACCGTTCCTGATTTGTCTCGCGCCTTCAGATCCTCCTTCACGCTTCGACAAGAAGCAAAATATTAAGCAATCGTTCCGACGGAGCTAAATTACTACAGGATAAAGAACGAATAGGAAATTTGGATTTCGAAACAAAAAAGAGAGGGGTGCAACACGAGGACTTCCCACGGGGTCACCAATCCAAGTACTACTCTCGCCCAAACACGCTTAATTTCGATGTTCTGATGGGATCCGGTGCATTAGTGCTGGTATGATCGCACCCGCCATATTCCTTTCGCTTTATTCTTTTAAACTACCCCGTCCTGCGAAGCAGTGTGGCTTTTCTAGACCGAAATTCATTTTAAGCGTCAATTCAAGCATTTTCCTATTATCCTTTTATTTATTTGCTTTCATATTTTTTTTTGTTATTGATTTGCCCCCTGTTTTTTTCCATCATCCCGCAACACTAAATTATCATGAAATCAATCCTTCACGCTTGCGCTGATACATTTGCGCCGACAAATTTGAGCGACGATCCGGGCTTTGATCGAGCCGTACCGTTCCTGATTTGTCTCGCGCCTTCAGATCCGCCTTCATGCTTCGAGAAGAAGCAAAATATAAAGCAATCGTTCCGAAGGACCTAAATTATTACAGGATAAAGAACGAATAGAAAATTTGAATTTCGAAACAAAAAAGAGAGGGGTGCAACAAGAGGAATTCCCAGGGGGTCACCCATTCTAGTACTACTCTCGCCCAAGCATGCTTAACTTCGGAGTTCTGATGGGATCCGGTGCATTAGTGCTGGTATGATCGCACCCGCCATGTTCCTTTCGCTTTATTCTTTTAAACTACCCCGTCCTGCGAAGCAGTGTGGCTTTTCTAGACCGAAATTCATTTTAAGCGTCAATTCAAGCATTTTCCTATTATCCTTTTATTTATTTGCTTTCATATTTTTTTTTGTTATTGATTTGCCCCCTGTTTTTTTCCATCATCCCGCAACTCTAAATTATCCTGAAATCAATCCTTCACGCTTGCGCTGATACATTTGCGCCGACAAATTTGAGCGACGATCCGGGCTTTGATCGAGCCGTACCGTTCCTGATTTGTCTCGCGCCTTCAGATCCTCCTTCACGCTTCGACAAGAAGCAAAATATTAAGCAATCGTTCCGACGGAGCTAAATTACTACAGGATAAAGAACGAATAGGAAATTTGGATTTCGAAACAAAAAAGAGAGGGGTGCAACACGAGGACTTCCCACGGGGTTACCAATCCAAGTACTACTCTCGCCCAAACACGCTTAATTTCGATGTTCTGATGGGATCCGGTGCATTAGTGCTGGTATGATCGCACCCGCCATATTCCTTTCGCTTTATTCTTTTAAACTACCCCGTCCTGCGAAGCAGTGTGGCTTTTCTAGACCGAAATTCATTTTAAGCGTCAATTCAAGCATTTTCCTATTATCCTTTTATTTATTTGCTTTCATATTTTTTTTTGTTATTGATTTGCCCCCTGTTTTTTTCCATCATCCCGCAACTCTAAATTATCATGAAATCAATCCTTCACGCTTGCGCTGATACATTTGCGCCGACAAATTTGAGCGACGATCCGGGCTTTGATCGAGCCGTACCGTTCCTGATTTGTCTCGCGCCTTCAGATCCGCCTTCATGCTTCGAGAAGAAGCAAAATATAAAGCAATCGTTCCGAAGGACCTAAATTATTACAGGATAAAGAACGAATAGAAAATTTGAATTTCGAAACAAAAAAGAGAGGGGTGCAACAAGAGGAATTCCCAGGGGGTCACCCATTCTAGTACTACTCTCGCCCAAGCATGCTTAACTTCGGAGTTCTGATGGGATCCGGTGCATTAGTGCTGGTATGATCGCACCCGCCATGTTCCTTTCGCTTTATTCTTTTAAACTACCCCGTCCTGCGAAGCAGTGTGGCTTTTCTAGACCGAAATTCATTTTAAGCGTCAATTCAAGCATTTTCCTATTATCCTTTTATTTATTTGCTTTCATATTTTTTTTTGTTATTGATTTGCCCCCTGTTTTTTTCCATCATCCCGCAACTCTAAATTATCCTGAAATCAATCCTTCACGCTTGCGCTGATACATTTGCGCCGACAAATTTGAGCGACGATCCGGGCTTTGATCGAGCCGTACCGTTCCTGATTTGTCTCGCGCCTTCAGATCCGCCTTCATGTTTCGAGAAGAAGCAAAATATAAAGCAATCGTTCCGAAGGACCTAAATTACTACAGGATAAAGAACGAATAGAAAATTTGAATTTCGAAACAAAAAAGAGAGGGGTGCAACAAGAGGAATTCCCAGGGGGTCACCCATCCTAATACTGCTCACGCCCAAGCACGCTTAATTTCGGAGTTCTGATGGGATACGGTGCATTAGTGCTGGTATGATCGCACCCACAACGTTCCTTACGCTTTATTCTTTTAAACTACCCCGTCCAGCGAAGCAGTGTGGCTTTTCTAGACCGGAATTCATTTTAAGCGTCAATTGAAGCATTTTCCTATTATCCTTTTATTTATTTGCTTTCATATTTTTTTTTGTTATTGATTTGCCCCCTGTTTTTTTCCATCATCCCGCAACTCTAAATTATCATGAAATCAATCCTTCACGCTTGCGCTGATACATTTGCGCCGACAAATTTGAGCGACGATCCGGGCTTTGATCGAGCCGTACCGTTCCTGATTTGTCTCGCGCCTTCAGATCCTCCTTCACGCTTCGACAAGAAGCAAAATATTAAGCAATCGTTCCGACGGAGCTAAATTACTACAGGATAAAGAACGAATAGGAAATTTGGATTTCGAAACAAAAAAGAGAGGGGTGCAACACGAGGACTTCCCACGGGGTCACCCATCCTAGTACTACTCTCGCCCAAGCATGCTTAACTTCGGAGTTCTGATGGGATCCGGTGCATTAGTGCTGGTATGATCGCACCCGCCATGTTCCTTTCGCTTTATTCTTTTAAACTACCCCGTCCTGCGAAGCAGTGTGGCTTTTCTAGACCGAAATTCATTTTAAGCGTCAATTCAAGCATTTTCCTATTATCCTTTTATTTATTTGCTTTCATATTTTTTTTTGTTATTGATTTGCCCCCTGTTTTTTTCCATCATCCCGCAACTCTAAATTATCATGAAATCAATCCTTCACGCTTGCGCTGATACATTTGCGCCGATAAATTTGAGCGACGATCCGGGCTTTGATCGAGCCGTACCGTTCCTGATTTGTCTCGCGCCTTCAGATCCGCCTTCATGCTTCGAGAAGAAGCAAAATATAAAGCAATCGTTCCGAAGGACCTAAATTACTACAGGATAAAGAACGAATAGAAAATTTGAATTTCGAAACAAAAAAGAGAGGGGTGCAACAAGAGGAATTCCCAGGGGGTCACCCATCCTAATACTGCTCACGCCCAAGCACGCTTAACTTCGGAGTTCTGATGGGATACGGTGCATTAGTGCTGGTATGATCGCACCCACAACGTTCCTTTCGCTTTATTCTTTTAAACTACCCCATCCAGCGAAGCAGTGTGGCTTTTCTAGACCGGAATTCATTTTAAGCGTCAATTGAAGCATTTTCCTCTTATCCTTTTATTTATTTACTTTATATTTTTTTGTTATTGATTTGCACCCTGTTTTTTTCCATCATCCCGCAACTCTAAATTATCATGAAATCAATCCTTCACGCTTGCGCTGATACATTTGCGCCGACAAATTTGAGCGACGATCCGGGCTTTGATCGAGCCGTACCGTTCCTGATTTGTCTCGCGCCTTCAGATCCTCCTTCACGCTTCGACAAGAAGCAAAATATTAAGCAATCGTTCCGACGGAGCTAAATTACTACAGGATAAAGAACGAATAGGAAATTTGGATTTCGAAACAAAAAAGAGAGGGGTGCAACACGAGGACTTCCCACGGGGTTACCAATCCAAGTACTACTCTCGCCCAAACACGCTTAATTTCGATGTTCTGATGGGATCCGGTGCATTAGTGCTGGTATGATCGCACCCGCCATATTCCTTTCGCTTTATTCTTTTAAACTACCCCGTCCTGCGAAGCAGTGTGGCTTTTCTAGACCGAAATTCATTTTAAGCGTCAATTCAAGCATTTTCCTATTATCCTTTTATTTATTTGCTTTCATATTTTTTTTTGTTATTGATTTGCCCCCTGTTTTTTTCCATCATCCCGCAACTCTAAATTATCATGAAATCAATCCTTCACGCTTGCGCTGATACATTTGCGCCGACAAATTTGAGCGACGATCCGGGCTTTGATCGAGCCGTACCGTTCCTGATTTGTCTCGCGCCTTCAGATCCTCCTTCACGCTTCGACAAGAAGCAAAATATTAAGCAATCGTTCCGACGGAGCTAAATTACTACAGGATAAAGAACGAATAGGAAATTTGGATTTCGAAACAAAAAAGAGAGGGGTGCAACACGAGGACTTCCCACGGGGTCACCCATCCTAGTACTACTCTCGCCCAAGCATGCTTAACTTCGGAGTTCTGATGGGATCCGGTGCATTAGTGCTGGTATGATCGCACCCGCCATGTTCCTTTCGCTTTATTCTTTTAAACTACCCCGTCCTGCGAAGCAGTGTGGCTTTTCTAGACCGAAATTCATTTTAAGCGTCAATTCAAGCATTTTCCTATTATCCTTTTATTTATTTGCTTTCATATTTTTTTTTGTTATTGATTTGCCCCCTGTTTTTTTCCATCATCCCGCAACTCTAAATTATCATGAAATCAATCCTTCACGCTTGCGCTGATACATTTGCGCCGATAAATTTGAGCGACGATCCGGGCTTTGATCGAGCCGTACCGTTCCTGATTTGTCTCGCGCCTTCAGATCCGCCTTCATGCTTCGAGAAGAAGCAAAATATAAAGCAATCGTTCCGAAGGACCTAAATTACTACAGGATAAAGAACGAATAGAAAATTTGAATTTCGAAACAAAAAAGAGAGGGGTGCAACAAGAGGAATTCCCAGGGGGTCACCCATCCTAATACTGCTCACGCCCAAGCACGCTTAACTTCGGAGTTCTGATGGGATACGGTGCATTAGTGCTGGTATGATCGCACCCACAACGTTCCTTTCGCTTTATTCTTTTAAACTACCCCATCCAGCGAAGCAGTGTGGCTTTTCTAGACCGGAATTCATTTTAAGCGTCAATTGAAGCATTTTCCTCTTATCCTTTTATTTATTTACTTTATATTTTTTTGTTATTGATTTGCACCCTGTTTTTTTCCATCATCCCGCAACTCTAAATTATCATGAAATCAATCCTTCACGCTTCCGCTGATACATTTGCGCCGACAAATTTGAGCGACGATCCGGGCTTTGATCGAGCCGTACCGTTCCTGATTTGTCTCGCGCCTTCAGATCCTCCTTCACGCTTCGACAAGAAGCAAAATATTAAGCAATCGTTCCGACGGAGCTAAATTACTACAGGATAAAGAACGAATAGGAAATTTGGATTTCGAAACAAAAAAGAGAGGGGTGCAACACGAGGACTTCCCACGGGGTCACCAATCCAAGTACTACTCTCGCCCAAACACGCTTAATTTCGATGTTCTGATGGGATCCAGTGCATTAGTGCTGGTATGATCGCACCCGCCATGTTCCTTTCGCTTTATTCTTTTAAACTACCCCGTCCTGCGAAGCAGTGTGGCTTTTCTAGACCGAAATTCATTTCAAGCGTCAATTCAAGCATTTTCCTATTATCCTTTTATTTATTTGCTTTCATATTTTTTTTTGTTATTGATTTGCCCCCTGTTTTTTTCCATCATCCCGCAACTCTAAATTATCATGAAATCAATCCTTCACGCTTGCGCTGATACATTTGCACCGACAAATTTGAGCGACGATCCGGGCTTTGATCGAGCCGTACCGTTCCTGATTTGTCTCGCGCCTTCAGATCCTCCTTCACGCTTCGACAAGAAGCAAAATATTAAGCAATCGTTCCGACGGAGCTAAATTACTACAGGATAAAGAACGAATAGGAAATTTGGATTTCGAAACAAAAAAGAGAGGGGTGCAACACGAGGACTTCCCACGGGGTCACCCATCCTAGTACTACTCTCGCCCAAGCATGCTTAACTTCGGAGTTCTGATGGGATCCGGTGCATTAGTGCTGGTATGATCGCACCCGCCATGTTCCTTTCGCTTTATTCTTTTAAACTACCCCGTCCTGCGAAGCAGTGTGGCTTTTCTAGACCGAAATTCATTTTAAGCGTCAATTCAAGCATTTTCCTATTATCCTTTTATTTATTTGCTTTCATATTTTTTTTGTTATTGATTTGCCCCCTGTTTTTTTCCATCATCCCGCAACTCTAAATTATCATGAAATCAATCCTTCACGCTTGCGCTGATACATTTGCGCCGATAAATTTGAGCGACGATCCGGGCTTTGATCGAGCCGTACCGTTCCTGATTTGTCTCGCGCCTTCAGATCCGCCTTCATGCTTCGAGAAGAAGCAAAATATAAAGCAATCGTTCCGAAGGACCTAAATTACTACAGGATAAAGAACGAATAGAAAATTTGAATTTCGAAACAAAAAAGAGAGGGGTGCAACAAGAGGAATTCCCAGGGGGTCACCCATCCTAATACTGCTCACGCCCAAGCACGCTTAACTTCGGAGTTCTGATGGGATACGGTGCATTAGTGCTGGTATGATCGCACCCACAACGTTCCTTTCGCTTTATTCTTTTAAACTACCCCATCCAGCGAAGCAGTGTGGCTTTTCTAGACCGGAATTCATTTTAAGCGTCAATTGAAGCATTTTCCTCTTATCCTTTTATTTATTTACTTTATATTTTTTTGTTATTGATTTGCACCCTGTTTTTTTCCATCATCCCGCAACTCTAAATTATCATGAAATCAATCCTTCACGCTTCCGCTGATACATTTGCGCCGACAAATTTGAGCGACGATCCGGGCTTTGATCGAGCCGTACCGTTCCTGATTTGTCTCGCGCCTTCAGATCCTCCTTCACGCTTCGACAAGAAGCAAAATATTAAGCAATCGTTCCGACGGAGCTAAATTACTACAGGATAAAGAACGAATAGGAAATTTGGATTTCGAAACAAAAAAGAGAGGGGTGCAACACGAGGACTTCCCAGGGGGTCACCAATCCAAGTACTACTCTCGCCCAAACACGCTTAATTTCGAAGTTCTGATGGGATCCGGTGCATTAGTGCTAGTATGATCGCACCCCCCATATTCCTTTCGCTTTATTCTTTTAAACTACCCCGTCCTGCGAAGCAGTGTGGCTTTTCTAGACCGAAATTCATTTCAAGCGTCAATTCAAGCATTTTCCTATTATCCTTTTATTTATTTGCTTTCATAATTTTTTTTGTTATTGATTTGCCCCCTGTTTTTTTCCATCATCCCGCAACTCTAAATTATCATGAAATCAATCCTTCACGCTTCCGCTGATACATTTGCGCCGACAAATTTGAGCGACGATTCGGGCTTTGATCGAGCCGTACCGTTCCTGATTTGTCTCGCTTCAGATCCGCCTTCATGCTTCGAGAAGAAGCAAAATATAAAGCAATCGTTCCGAAGGACCTAAATTACTACAGGATAAAGAACGAATAGGAAATTTGGATTTCGAAACAAAAAAGAGAGGGGTGCAACACGAGGACTTCCCACGGGGTCACCAATCCAAGTACTACTCTCGCCCAAACACGCTTAATTTCGATGTTCTGATGGGATCCAGTGCATTAGTGCTGGTATGATCGCACCCGCCATGTTCCTTTCGCTTTATTCTTTTAAACTACCCCGTCCTGCGAAGCAGTGTGGCTTTTCTAGACCGAAATTCATTTTAAGCGTCAATTCAAGCATTTTCCTATTATCCTTTTATTTATTTGCTTTCATATTTTTTTTTGTTATTGATTTGCCCCCTGTTTTTTTCCATCATCCCGCAACTCTAAATTATCATGAAATCAATCCTTCACGCTTGCGCTGATACATTTGCGCCGACAAATTTGAGCGACGATCCGGGCTTTGATCGAGCCGTACCGTTCCTGATTTGTCTCGCGCCTTCAGATCCTCCTTCACGCTTCGACAAGAAGCAAAATATTAAGCAATCGTTCCGACGGAGCTAAATTACTACAGGATAAAGAACGAATAGGAAATTTGGATTTCGAAACAAAAAAGAGAGGGGTGCAACACGAGGACTTCCCACGGGGTCACCCATCCTAGTACTACTCTCGCCCAAGCATGCTTAACTTCGGAGTTCTGATGGGATCCGGTGCATTAGTGCTGGTATGATCGCACCCGCCATGTTCCTTTCGCTTTATTCTTTTAAACTACCCCGTCCTGCGAAGCAGTGTGGCTTTTCTAGACCGAAATTCATTTTAAGCGTCAATTCAAGCATTTTCCTATTATCCTTTTATTTATTTGCTTTCATATTTTTTTTTGTTATTGATTTGCCCCCTGTTTTTTTCCATCATCCCGCAACTCTAAATTATCATGAAATCAATCCTTCACGCTTGCGCTGATACATTTGCGCCGATAAATTTGAGCGACGATCCGGGCTTTGATCGAGCCGTACCGTTCCTGATTTGTCTCGCGCCTTCAGATCCGCCTTCATGCTTCGAGAAGAAGCAAAATATAAAGCAATCGTTCCGAAGGACCTAAATTACTACAGGATAAAGAACGAATAGAAAATTTGAATTTCGAAACAAAAAAGAGAGGGGTGCAACAAGAGGAATTCCCAGGGGGTCACCCATCCTAATACTGCTCACGCCCAAGCACGCTTAACTTCGGAGTTCTGATGGGATACGGTGCATTAGTGCTGGTATGATCGCACCCACAACGTTCCTTTCGCTTTATTCTTTTAAACTACCCCATCCAGCGAAGCAGTGTGGCTTTTCTAGACCGGAATTCATTTTAAGCGTCAATTGAAGCATTTTCCTCTTATCCTTTTATTTATTTACTTTATATTTTTTTGTTATTGATTTGCACCCTGTTTTTTTCCATCATCCCGCAACTCTAAATTATCATGAAATCAATCCTTCACGCTTCCGCTGATACATTTGCGCCGACAAATTTGAGCGACGATCCGGGCTTTGATCGAGCCGTACCGTTCCTGATTTGTCTCGCGCCTTCAGATCCTCCTTCACGCTTCGACAAGAAGCAAAATATTAAGCAATCGTTCCGACGGAGCTAAATTACTACAGGATAAAGAACGAATAGGAAATTTGGATTTCGAAACAAAAAAGAGAGGGGTGCAACACGAGGACTTCCCAGGGGGTCACCAATCCAAGTACTACTCTCGCCCAAACACGCTTAATTTCGAAGTTCTGATGGGATCCGGTGCATTAGTGCTAGTATGATCGCACCCCCCATATTCCTTTCGCTTTATTCTTTTAAACTACCCCGTCCTGCGAAGCAGTGTGGCTTTTCTAGACCGAAATTCATTTCAAGCGTCAATTCAAGCATTTTCCTATTATCCTTTTATTTATTTGCTTTCATAATTTTTTTTGTTATTGATTTGCCCCCTGTTTTTTTCCATCATCCCGCAACTCTAAATTATCATGAAATCAATCCTTCACGCTTCCGCTGATACATTTGCGCCGACAAATTTGAGCGACGATTCGGGCTTTGATCGAGCCGTACCGTTCCTGATTTGTCTCGCTTCAGATCCGCCTTCATGCTTCGAGAAGAAGCAAAATATAAAGCAATCGTTCCGAAGGACCTAAATTACTACAGGATAAAGAACGAATAGAAAATTTGAATTTCGAAACAAAAAAGAGAGGGGTGCAACAAGAGAATTCGCAGGGGGTCACCCATCCTAGTACTACTCTCGCCCAAGCATGCTTAAGTTAGGAGTTCTGATGGGATCCAGTGCATTAGTGCTCGTATGATCGCACCCGCCATGTTCCTTTCGCTTTATTCTTTTAAACTACCCCGTCCTGCGAAGCAGTGTGGCTTTTCTAGACCGAAATTCATTTTAAGCGTCAATTCAAGCATTTTCCTATTATCCTTTTATTTATTTGCTTTCATATTTTTTTTTGTTATTGATTTGCCCCCTGTTTTTTTCCATCATCCCGCAACTCTAAATTATCATCAAATCAATCCTTCACGCTTGCGCTGATACATTTGCGCCGACAAATTTGAGCGACGATCCGGGCTTTGATCGAGCCGTACCGTTCCTGATTTGTCTCGCGCCTTCAGATCCTCCTTCACGCTTCGACAAGAAGCAAAATATTAAGCAATCGTTCCGACGGAGCTAAATTACTACAGGATAAAGAACGAATAGGAAATTTGGATTTCGAAACAAAAAAGAGAGGGGTGCAACACGAGGACTTCCCACGGGGTCACCAATCCAAGTACTACTCTCGCCCAAACACGCTTAATTTCGATGTTCTGATGGGATCCGGTGCATTAGTGCTGGTATGATCGCACCCGCCATATTCCTTTCGCTTTATTCTTTTAAACTACCCCGTCCTGCGAAGCAGTGTGGCTTTTCTAGACCGAAATTCATTTTAAGCGTCAATTCAAGCATTTTCCTATTATCCTTTTATTTATTTGCTTTCATATTTTTTTTTGTTATTGATTTGCCCCCTGTTTTTTTCCATCATCCCGCAACACTAAATTATCATGAAATCAATCCTTCACGCTTGCGCTGATACATTTGCGCCGACAAATTTGAGCGACGATCCGGGCTTTGATCGAGCCGTACCGTTCCTGATTTGTCTCGCGCCTTCAGATCCGCCTTCATGCTTCGAGAAGAAGCAAAATATAAAGCAATCGTTCCGAAGGACCTAAATTATTACAGGATAAAGAACGAATAGAAAATTTGAATTTCGAAACAAAAAAGAGAGGGGTGCAACAAGAGGAATTCCCAGGGGGTCACCCATTCTAGTACTACTCTCGCCCAAGCATGCTTAACTTCGGAGTTCTGATGGGATCCGGTGCATTAGTGCTGGTATGATCGCACCCGCCATGTTCCTTTCGCTTTATTCTTTTAAACTACCCCGTCCTGCGAAGCAGTGTGGCTTTTCTAGACCGAAATTCATTTTAAGCGTCAATTCAAGCATTTTCCTATTATCCTTTTATTTATTTGCTTTCATATTTTTTTTTGTTATTGATTTGCCCCCTGTTTTTTTCCATCATCCCGCAACTCTAAATTATCCTGAAATCAATCCTTCACGCTTGCGCTGATACATTTGCGCCGACAAATTTGAGCGACGATCCGGGCTTTGATCGAGCCGTACCGTTCCTGATTTGTCTCGCGCCTTCAGATCCTCCTTCACGCTTCGACAAGAAGCAAAATATTAAGCAATCGTTCCGACGGAGCTAAATTACTACAGGATAAAGAACGAATAGGAAATTTGGATTTCGAAACAAAAAAGAGAGGGGTGCAACACGAGGACTTCCCACGGGGTTACCAATCCAAGTACTACTCTCGCCCAAACACGCTTAATTTCGATGTTCTGATGGGATCCGGTGCATTAGTGCTGGTATGATCGCACCCGCCATATTCCTTTCGCTTTATTCTTTTAAACTACCCCGTCCTGCGAAGCAGTGTGGCTTTTCTAGACCGAAATTCATTTTAAGCGTCAATTCAAGCATTTTCCTATTATCCTTTTATTTATTTGCTTTCATATTTTTTTTTGTTATTGATTTGCCCCCTGTTTTTTTCCATCATCCCGCAACTCTAAATTATCATGAAATCAATCCTTCACGCTTGCGCTGATACATTTGCGCCGACAAATTTGAGCGACGATCCGGGCTTTGATCGAGCCGTACCGTTCCTGATTTGTCTCGCGCCTTCAGATCCGCCTTCATGCTTCGAGAAGAAGCAAAATATAAAGCAATCGTTCCGAAGGACCTAAATTATTACAGGATAAAGAACGAATAGAAAATTTGAATTTCGAAACAAAAAAGACAGGGGTGCAACAAGAGGAATTCCCAGGGGGTCACCCATTCTAGTACTACTCTCGCCCAAGCATGCTTAACTTCGGAGTTCTGATGGGATCCGGTGCATTAGTGCTGGTATGATCGCACCCGCCATGTTCCTTTCGCTTTATTCTTTTAAACTACCCCGTCCTGCGAAGCAGTGTGGCTTTTCTAGACCGAAATTCATTTTAAGCGTCAATTCAAGCATTTTCCTATTATCCTTTTATTTATTTGCTTTCATATTTTTTTTTGTTATTGATTTGCCCCCTGTTTTTTTCCATCATCCCGCAACTCTAAATTATCCTGAAATCAATCCTTCACGCTTGCGCTGATACATTTGCGCCGACAAATTTGAGCGACGATCCGGGCTTTGATCGAGCCGTACCGTTCCTGATTTGTCTCGCGCCTTCAGATCCGCCTTCATGTTTCGAGAAGAAGCAAAATATAAAGCAATCGTTCCGAAGGACCTAAATTACTACAGGATAAAGAACGAATAGAAAATTTGAATTTCGAAACAAAAAAGAGAGGGGTGCAACAAGAGGAATTCCCAGGGGGTCACCCATCCTAATACTGCTCACGCCCAAGCACGCTTAATTTCGGAGTTCTGATGGGATACGGTGCATTAGTGCTGGTATGATCGCACCCACAACGTTCCTTACGCTTTATTCTTTTAAACTACCCCGTCCAGCGAAGCAGTGTGGCTTTTCTAGACCGGAATTCATTTTAAGCGTCAATTGAAGCATTTTCCTTTTATCCTTTTATTTATTTACTTTATATATATATTTTTTTTATTGATTTGCACCCAGTTTTTTTCCATCATCCCGCAACTCTAAATTATCATGAAATCAATCATTCACGCTTGCGGTGATACATTTGCGCCGACAAATTTGAGCGACGATCCGGGCTTTGATCGAGTCGTACCGTTCCTGATTTGTCTCGCGCCTTCAGATCCTTCTTCACGCTTCGACAAGAAGCAAAATATTAAGCAATCGTTCCGACGGAGCTAAATTACTACAGGATAAAGAACGAATAGGAAATTTGGATTTCGAAACAAAAAAGAGAGGGGTGCAACACGAGGACTTCCCAGGGGGTCACCAATCCAAGTACTACTCTCGCCCAAACACGCTTAATTTCGAAGTTCTGATGGGATCCAGTGCATTAGTGCTGGTATGATCGCACCCGCCATATTCCTTTCGCTTTATTCTTTTAAACTACCCCGTCCTGCGAAGCAGTGTTGCTTTTCTAGACCGAAATTCATTTTAAGCGTCAATTCAAGCATTTTCCTATTATCCTTTTATTTATTTGCTTTCATATTTTTTTTTGTTATTGATTTGCCCCCTGTTTTTTTCCATCATCCCGCAACTCTAAATTATCGTGAAATCAATCCTTCACGCTTGCGCTGATACATTTGCGCCGATAAATTTGAGCGACGATCCGGGCTTTGATCGAGCCGTACCGTTCCTGATTTGTCTCGTGCCTTCAGATCCGCCTTCATGCTTCGAGAAGAAGCAAAATATAAAGCAATCGTTCCGAAGGACCTAAAATACTACAGGATAAAGAACGAATAGAAAATTTGAATTTCGAAACAAAAAAGAGAGGGGTGCAACAAGAGGAATTCCCAGAGGGTCACCCATCCTAATACTGCTCACGCCCAAGCACGCTTAACTTCGGAGTTCTGATGGGATACGGTGCATTAGTGCTTGTATGATCGCACCCACAACGTTCCTTTCGCTTTATTCTTTTAAACTACCCCGTCCAGCGAAGCAGTGTGGCTTTTCCAGACCGGAATTCATTTTAAGCGTCAATTGAAGCATTTTCCTCTTATCCTTTTATTTATTTACTTTATATTTTTTTGTTATTGATTTGCACCCTGTTTTTTTCCATCATCCCGCAACTCTAAATTATCATGAAATCAATCCTTCACGCTTGCGCTGATACATTTGCGCCGACAAATTTGAGCGACGATCCGGGCTTTGATCGAGCCGTACCGTTCCTGATTTGTCTCGCGCCTTCAGATCCTCCTTCACGCTTCGACAAGAAGCAAAATATTAAGCAATCGTTCCGACGGAGCTAAATTACTACAGGATAAAGAACGAATAGGAAATTTGGATTTCGAAACAAAAAAGAGAGGGGTGCAACACGAGGACTTCCCACGGGGTTACCAATCCAAGTACTACTCTCGCCCAATCACGCTTAATTTCGATGTTCTGATGGGATCCGGTGCATTAGTGCTGGTATGATCGCACCCGCCATATTCCTTTCGCTTTATTCTTTTAAACTACCCCGTCCTGCGAAGCAGTGTGGCTTTTCTAGACCGAAATTCATTTTAAGCGTCAATTCAAGCATTTTCCTATTATCCTTTTATTTATTTGCTTTCATATTTTTTTTTGTTATTGATTTGCCCCCTGTTTTTTTCCATCATCCCGCAACTCTAAATTATCATGAAATCAATCCTTCACGCTTGCGCTGATACATTTGCGCCGACAAATTTGAGCGACGATCCGGGCTTTGATCGAGCCGTACCGTTCCTGATTTGTCTCGCGCCTTCAGATCCTCCTTCACGCTTCGACAAGAAGCAAAATATTAAGCAATCGTTCCGACGGAGCTAAATTACTACAGGATAAAGAACGAATAGGAAATTTGGATTTCGACACAAAAAAGAGAGGGGTGCAACACGAGAACTTCCCACGGGGTCACCCATCCTAGTACTACTCTCGCCCAAGCATGCTTAACTTCGGAGTTCTGATGGGATCCGGTGCATTAGTGCTGGTATGATCGCACCCGCCATGTTCCTTTCGCTTTATTCTTTTAAACTACCCCGTCCTGCGAAGCAGTGTGGCTTTTCTAGACCGAAATTCATTTTAAGCGTCAATTCAAGCATTTTCCTATTATCCTTTTATTTATTTGCTTTCATATTTTTTTTTGTTATTGATTTGCCCCCTGTTTTTTTCCATCATCCCGCAACTCTAAATTATCATGAAATCAATCCTTCACGCTTGCGCTGATACATTTGCGCCGATAAATTTGAGCGACGATCCGGGCTTTGATCGAGCCGTACCGTTCCTGATTTGTCTCGCGCCTTCAGATCCGCCTTCATGCTTCGAGAAGAAGCAAAATATAAAGCAATCGTTCCGAAGGACCTAAATTACTACAGGATAAAGAACGAATAGAAAATTTGAATTTCGAAACAAAAAAGAGAGGGGTGCAACAAGAGGAATTCCCAGGGGGTCACCCATCCTAATACTGCTCACGCCCAAGCACGCTTAACTTCGGAGTTCTGATGGGATACGGTGCATTAGTGCTGGTATGATCGCACCCACAACGTTCCTTTCGCTTTATTCTTTTAAACTACCCCATCCAGCGAAGCAGTGTGGCTTTTCTAGACCGGAATTCATTTTAAGCGTCAATTGAAGCATTTTCCTCTTATCCTTTTATTTATTTACTTTATATTTTTTTGTTATTGATTTGCACCCTGTTTTTTTCCATCATCCCGCAACTCTAAATTATCATGAAATCAATCCTTCACGCTTGCGCTGATACATTTGCGCCGACAAATTTGAGCGACGATCCGGGCTTTGATCGAGCCGTACCGTTCCTGATTTGTCTCGCGCCTTCAGATCCTCCTTCACGCTTCGACAAGAAGCAAAATATTAAGCAATCGTTCCGACGGAGCTAAATTACTACAGGATAAAGAACGAATAGGAAATTTGGATTTCGAAACAAAAAAGAGAGGGGTGCAACACGAGGACTTCCCACGGGGTTACCAATCCAAGTACTACTCTCGCCCAAACACGCTTAATTTCGATGTTCTGATGGGATCCGGTGCATTAGTGCTGGTATGATCGCACCCGCCATATTCCTTTCGCTTTATTCTTTTAAACTACCCCGTCCTGCGAAGCAGTGTGGCTTTTCTAGACCGAAATTCATTTTAAGCGTCAATTCAAGCATTTTCCTATTATCCTTTTATTTATTTGCTTTCATATTTTTTTTTGTTATTGATTTGCCCCCTGTTTTTTTCCATCATCCCGCAACTCTAAATTATCATGAAATCAATCCTTCACGCTTGCGCTGATACATTTGCGCCGACAAATTTGAGCGGCGATCCGGGCTTTGATCGAGCCGTACCGTTCCTGATTTGTCTCGCGCCTTCAGATCCTCCTTCACGCTTCGACAAGAAGCAAAATATTAAGCAATCGTTCCGACGGAGCTAAATTACTACAGGATAAAGAACGAATAGGAAATTTGGATTTCGAAACAAAAAAGAGAGGGGTGCAACACGAGGACTTCCCACGGGGTCACCCATCCTAGTACTACTCTCGCCCAAGCATGCTTAACTTCGGAGTTCTGATGGGATCCGGTGCATTAGTGCTGGTATGATCGCACCCGCCATGTTCCTTTCGCTTTATTCTTTTAAACTACCCCGTCCTGCGAAACAGTGTGGCTTTTCTAGACCGAAATTCATTTTAAGCGTCAATTCAAGCATTTTCCTATTATCCTTTTATTTATTTGCTTTCATATTTTTTTTTGTTATTGATTTGCCCCATGTTTTTTTCCATCATCCCGCAACTCTAAATTATCATGAAATCAATCCTTCACGCTTGCGCTGATACATTTGCGCCGATAAATTTGAGCGACGATCCGGGCTTTGATCGAGCCGTACCGTTCCTGATTTGTCTCGCGCCTTCAGATCCGCCTTCATGCTTCGAGAAGAAGCAAAATATAAAGCAATCGTTCCGAAGGACCTAAATTACTACAGGATAAAGAACGAATAGAAAATTTGAATTTCGAAACAAAAAAGAGAGGGGTGCAACAAGAGGAATTCCCAGGGGGTCACCCATCCTAATACTGCTCACGCCCAAGCACGCTTAACTTCGGAGTTCTGATGGGATACGGTGCATTAGTGCTGGTATGATCGCACCCACAACGTTCCTTTCGCTTTATTCTTTTAAACTACCCCATCCAGCGAAGCAGTGTGGCTTTTCTAGACCGGAATTCATTTTAAGCGTCAATTGAAGCATTTTCCTCTTATCCTTTTATTTATTTACTTTATATTTTTTTGTTATTGATTTGCACCCTGTTTTTTTCCATCATCCCGCAACTCTAAATTATCATGAAATCAATCCTTCACGCTTCCGCTGATACATTTGCGCCGACAAATTTGAGCGACGATCCTGGCTTTGATCGAGCCGTACCGTTCCTGATTTGTCTCGCGCCTTCAGATCCTCCTTCACGCTTCGACAAGAAGCACAATATTAAGCAATCGTTCCGACGGAGCTAAATTACTACAGGATAAAGAACGAATAGAAAATTTGAATTTCGAAACAAAAAAGAGAGGGGTGCAACAAGAGGAATTCCCAGGGGGTCACCCATTCTAGTACTACTCTCGCCCAAGCATGCTTAACTTCGGAGTTCTGATGGGATCCGGTGCATTAGTGCTGGTATGATCGCACCCGCCATGTTCCTTTCGCTTTATTCTTTTAAACTACCCCGTCCTGCGAAGCAGTGTGGCTTTTCTAGACCGAAATTCATTTTAAGCGTCAATTCAAGCATTTTCCTATTATCCTTTTATTTATTTGCTTTCATATTTTTTTTTGTTATTGATTTGCCCCCTGTTTTTTTCCATCATCCCGCAACACTAAATTATCATGAAATCAATCCTTCACGCTTGCGCTGATACATTTGCGCCGACAAATTTGAGCGACGATCCGGGCTTTGATCGAGCCGTACCGTTCCTGATTTGTCTCGCGCCTTCAGATCCGCCTTCATGCTTCGAGAAGAAGCAAAATATAAAGCAATCGTTCCGAAGGACCTAAATTATTACAGGATAAAGAACGAATAGAAAATTTGAATTTCGAAACAAAAAAGAGAGGGGTGCAACAAGAGGAATTCCCAGGGGGTCACCCATTCTAGTACTACTCTCGCCCAAGCATGCTTAACTTCGGAGTTCTGATGGGATCCGGTGCATTAGTGCTGGTATGATCGCACCCGCCATGTTCCTTTCGCTTTATTCTTTTAAACTACCCCGTCCTACGAAGCAGTGTGGCTTTTCTAGACCGAAATTCATTTTAAGCGTCAATTCAAGCATTTTCCTATTATCCTTTTATTTATTTGCTTTCATATTTTTTTTGTTATTGATTTGCCCCCTGTTTTTTTCCATCATCCCGCAACTCTAAATTATCATGAAATCAATCCTTCACGCTTGCGCTGATACATTTGCGCCGACAAATTTGAGCGACGATCCGGGCTTTGATCGAGCCGTACCGTTCCTGATTTGTCTCGCGCCTTCAGATCCGCCTTCATGCTTCGAGAAGAAGCAAAATATAAAGCAATCGTTCCGAAGGACCTAAATTATTACAGGATAAAGAACGAATAGAAAATTTGAATTTCGAAACAAAAAAGAGAGGGGTGCAACAAGAGGAATTCCCAGGGGGTCACCCATTCTAGTACTACTCTCGCCCAAGCATGCTTAACTTCGGAGTTCTGATGGGATCCGGTGCATTAGTGCTGGTATGATCGCACCCGCCATGTTCCTTTCGCTTTATTCTTTTAAACTACCCCGTCCTGCGAAGCAGTGTGGCTTTTCTAGACCGAAATTCATTTTAAGCGTCAATTCAAGCATTTTCCTATTATCCTTTTATTTATTTGCTTTCATATTTTTTTTTGTTATTGATTTGCCCCCTGTTTTTTTCCATCATCCCGCAACTCTAAATTATCATGAAATCAATCCTTCACGCTTGCGCTGATACATTTGCGCCGACAAATTTGAGCGACGATCCGGGCTTTGATCGAGCCGTACCGTTCCTGATTTGTCTCGCGCCTTCAGATCCGCCTTCATGCTTCGAGAAGAAGCAAAATATAAAGCAATCGTTCCGAAGGACCTAAATTATTACAGGATAAAGAACGAATAGAAAATTTGAATTTCGAAACAAAAAAGAGAGGGGTGCAACAAGAGGAATTCCCAGGGGGTCACCCATTCTAGTACTACTCTCGCCCAAGCATGCTTAACTTCGGAGTTCTGATGGGATCCGGTGCATTAGTGCTGGTATGATCGCACCCGCCATGTTCCTTTCGCTTTATTCTTTTAAACTACCCCGTCCTACGAAGCAGTGTGGCTTTTCTAGACCGAAATTCATTTTAAGCGTCAATTCAAGCATTTTCCTATTATCCTTTTATTTATTTGCTTTCATATTTTTTTTGTTATTGATTTGCCCCCTGTTTTTTTCCATCATCCCGCAACTCTAAATTATCATGAAATCAATCCTTCACGCTTGCGCTGATACATTTGCGCCGACAAATTTGAGCGACGATCCGGGCTTTGATCGAGCCGTACCGTTCCTGATTTGTCTCGCGCCTTCAGATCCGCCTTCATGCTTCGAGAAGAAGCAAAATATAAAGCAATCGTTCCGAAGGACCTAAATTATTACAGGATAAAGAACGAATAGAAAATTTGAATTTCGAAACAAAAAAGAGAGGGGTGCAACAAGAGGAATTCCCAGGGGGTCACCCATTCTAGTACTACTCTCGCCCAAGCATGCTTAACTTCGGAGTTCTGATGGGATCCGGTGCATTAGTGCTGGTATGATCGCACCCGCCATGTTCCTTTCGCTTTATTCTTTTAAACTACCCCGTCCTGCGAAGCAGTGTGGCTTTTCTAGACCGAAATTCATTTTAAGCGTCAATTCAAGCATTTTCCTATTATCCTTTTATTTATTTGCTTTCATATTTTTTTTTGTTATTGATTTGCCCCCTGTTTTTTTCCATCATCCCGCAACTCTAAATTATCCTGAAATCAATCCTTCACGCTTGCGCTGATACATTTGCGCCGACAAATTTGAGCGACGATCCGGGCTTTGATCGAGCCGTACCGTTCCTGATTTGTCTCGCGCCTTCAGATCCGCCTTCATGTTTCGAGAAGAAGCAAAATATAAAGCAATCGTTCCGAAGGACCTAAATTACTACAGGATAAAGAACGAATAGAAAATTTGAATTTCGAAACAAAAAAGAGAGGGGTGCAACAAGAGGAATTCCCAGGGGGTCACCCATCCTAATACTGCTCACGCCCAAGCACGCTTAATTTCGGAGTTCTGATGGGATACGGTGCATTAGTGCTGGTATGATCGCACCCACAACGTTCCTTACGCTTTATTCTTTTAAACTACCCCGTCCAGCGAAGCAGTGTGGCTTTTCTAGACCGGAATTCATTTTAAGCGTCAATTGAAGCATTTTCCTTTTATCCTTTTATTTATTTACTTTATATATATATTTTTTTTATTGATTTGCACCCAGTTTTTTTCCATCATCCCGCAACTCTAAATTATCATGAAATCAATCATTCACGCTTGCGGTGATACATTTGCGCCGACAAATTTGAGCGACGATCCGGGCTTTGATCGAGCCGTACCGTTCCTGATTTGTCTCGCGCCTTCAGATCCTTCTTCACGCTTCGACAAGAAGCAAAATATTAAGCAATCGTTCCGACGGAGCTAAATTACTACAGGATAAAGAACGAATAGGAAATTTGGATTTCGAAACAAAAAAGAGAGGGGTGCAACACGAGGACTTCCCAGGGGGTCACCAATCCAAGTACTACTCTCGCCCAAACACGCTTAATTTCGAAGTTCTGATGGGATCCGGTGCATTAGTGCTGGTATGATCGCACCCGCCATATTCCTTTCGCTTTATTCTTTTAAACTACCCCGTCCTGCGAAGCAGTGTTGCTTTTCTAGACCGAAATTCATTTTAAGCGTCAATTCAAGCATTTTCCTATTATCCTTTTATTTATTTGCTTTCATATTTTTTTTTGTTATTGATTTGCCCCCTGTTTTTTTCCATCATCCCGCAACTCTAAATTATCGTGAAATCAATCCTTCACGCTTGCGCTGATACATTTGCGCCGATAAATTTGAGCGACGATCCGGGCTTTGATCGAGCCGTACCGTTCCTGATTTGTCTCGTGCCTTCAGATCCGCCTTCATGCTTCGAGAAGAAGCAAAATATAAAGCAATCGTTCCGAAGGACCTAAAATACTACAGGATAAAGAACGAATAGAAAATTTGAATTTCGAAACAAAAAAGAGAGGGGTGCAACAAGAGGAATTCCCAGAGGGTCACCCATCCTAATACTGCTCACGCCCAAGCACGCTTAACTTCGGAGTTCTGATGGGATACGGTGCATTAGTGCTTGTATGATCGCACCCACAACGTTCCTTTCGCTTTATTCTTTTAAACTACCCCGTCCAGCGAAGCAGTGTGGCTTTTCCAGACCGGAATTCATTTTAAGCGTCAATTGAAGCATTTTCCTCTTATCCTTTTATTTATTTACTTTATATTTTTTTGTTATTGATTTGCACCCTGTTTTTTTCCATCATCCCGCAACTCTAAATTATCATGAAATCAATCCTTCACGCTTGCGCTGATACATTTGCGCCGACAAATTTGAGCGACGATCCGGGCTTTGATCGAGCCGTACCGTTCCTGATTTGTCTCGCGCCTTCAGATCCTCCTTCACGCTTCGACAAGAAGCAAAATATTAAGCAATCGTTCCGACGGAGCTAAATTACTACAGGATAAAGAACGAATAGGAAATTTGGATTTCGAAACAAAAAAGAGAGGGGTGCAACACGAGGACTTCCCACGGGGTTACCAATCCAAGTACTACTCTCGCCCAAACACGCTTAATTTCGATGTTCTGATGGGATCCGGTGCATTAGTGCTGGTATGATCGCACCCGCCATATTCCTTTCGCTTTATTCTTTTAAACTACCCCGTCCTGCGAAGCAGTGTGGCTTTTCTAGACCGAAATTCATTTTAAGCGTCAATTCAAGCATTTTCCTATTATCCTTTTATTTATTTGCTTTCATATTTTTTTTTGTTATTGATTTGCCCCCTGTTTTTTTCCATCATCCCGCAACTCTAAATTATCATGAAATCAATCCTTCACGCTTGCGCTGATACATTTGCGCCGACAAATTTGAGCGACGATCCGGGCTTTGATCGAGCCGTACCGTTCCTGATTTGTCTCGCGCCTTCAGATCCTCCTTCACGCTTCGACAAGAAGCAAAATATTAAGCAATCGTTCCGACGGAGCTAAATTACTACAGGATAAAGAACGAATAGGAAATTTGGATTTCGAAACAAAAAAGAGAGGGGTGCAACACGAGAACTTCCCACGGGGTCACCCATCCTAGTACTACTCTCGCCCAAGCATGCTTAACTTCGGAGTTCTGATGGGATCCGGTGCATTAGTGCTGGTATGATCGCACCCGCCATGTTCCTTTCGCTTTATTCTTTTAAACTACCCCGTCCTGCGAAGCAGTGTGGCTTTTCTAGACCGAAATTCATTTTAAGCGTCAATTCAAGCATTTTCCTATTATCCTTTTATTTATTTGCTTTCATATTTTTTTTTGTTATTGATTTGCCCCCTGTTTTTTTCCATCATCCCGCAACTCTAAATTATCATGAAATCAATCCTTCACGCTTGCGCTGATACATTTGCGCCGATAAATTTGAGCGACGATCCGGGCTTTGATCGAGCCGTACCGTTCCTGATTTGTCTCGCGCCTTCAGATCCGCCTTCATGCTTCGAGAAGAAGCAAAATATAAAGCAATCGTTCCGAAGGACCTAAATTACTACAGGATAAAGAACGAATAGAAAATTTGAATTTCGAAACAAAAAAGAGAGGGGTGCAACAAGAGGAATTCCCAGGGGGTCACCCATCCTAATACTGCTCACGCCCAAGCACGCTTAACTTCGGAGTTCTGATGGGATACGGTGCATTAGTGCTGGTATGATCGCACCCACAACGTTCCTTTCGCTTTATTCTTTTAAACTACCCCATCCAGCGAAGCAGTGTGGCTTTTCTAGACCGGAATTCATTTTAAGCGTCAATTGAAGCATTTTCCTCTTATCCTTTTATTTATTTACTTTATATTTTTTTGTTATTGATTTGCACCCTGTTTTTTTCCATCATCCCGCAACTCTAAATTATCATGAAATCAATCCTTCACGCTTGCGCTGATACATTTGCGCCGACAAATTTGAGCGACGATCCGGGCTTTGATCGAGCCGTACCGTTCCTGATTTGTCTCGCGCCTTCAGATCCTCCTTCACGCTTCGACAAGAAGCAAAATATTAAGCAATCGTTCCGACGGAGCTAAATTACTACAGGATAAAGAACGAATAGGAAATTTGGATTTCGAAACAAAAAAGAGAGGGGTGCAACACGAGGACTTCCCACGGGGTTACCAATCCAAGTACTACTCTCGCCCAAACACGCTTAATTTCGATGTTCTGATGGGATCCGGTGCATTAGTGCTGGTATGATCGCACCCGCCATATTCCTTTCGCTTTATTCTTTTAAACTACCCCGTCATGCGAAGCAGTGTGGCTTTTCTAGACCGAAATTCATTTTAAGCGTCAATTCAAGCATTTTCCTATTATCCTTTTATTTATTTGCTTTCATATTTTTTTTTGTTATTGATTTGCCCCCTGTTTTTTTCCATCATCCCGCAACTCTAAATTATCATGAAATCAATCCTTCACGCTTGCGCTGATACATTTGCGCCGACAAATTTGAGCGGCGATCCGGGCTTTGATCGAGCCGTACCGTTCCTGATTTGTCTCGCGCCTTCAGATCCTCCTTCACGCTTCGACAAGAAGCAAAATATTAAGCAATCGTTCCGACGGAGCTAAATTACTACAGGATAAAGAACGAATAGGAAATTTGGATTTCGAAACAAAAAAGAGAGGGGTGCAACACGAGGACTTCCCACGGGGTCACCCATCCTAGTACTACTCTCGCCCAAGTATGCTTAACTTCGGAGTTCTGATGGGATCCGGTGCATTAGTGCTGGTATGATCGCACCCGCCATGTTCCTTTCGCTTTATTCTTTTAAACTACCCCGTCCTGCGAAACAGTGTGGCTTTTCTAGACCGAAATTCATTTTAAGCGTCAATTCAAGCATTTTCCTATTATCCTTTTATTTATTTGCTTTCATATTTTTTTTTGTTATTGATTTGCCCCATGTTTTTTTCCATCATCCCGCAACTCTAAATTATCATGAAATCAATCCTTCACGCTTGCGCTGATACATTTGCGCCGATAAATTTGAGCGACGATCCGGGCTTTGATCGAGCCGTACCGTTCCTGATTTGTCTCGCGCCTTCAGATCCGCCTTCATGCTTCGAGAAGAAGCAAAATATAAAGCAATCGTTCCGAAGGACCTAAATTACTACAGGATAAAGAACGAATAGAAAATTTGAATTTCGAAACAAAAAAGAGAGGGGTGCAACAAGAGGAATTCCCAGGGGGTCACCCATCCTAATACTGCTCACGCCCAAGCACGCTTAACTTCGGAGTTCTGATGGGATACGGTGCATTAGTGCTGGTATGATCGCACCCACAACGTTCCTTTCGCTTTATTCTTTTAAACTACCCCATCCAGCGAAGCAGTGTGGCTTTTCTAGACCGGAATTCATTTTAAGCGTCAATTGAAGCATTTTCCTCTTATCCTTTTATTTATTTACTTTATATTTTTTTGTTATTGATTTGCACCCTGTTTTTTTCCATCATCCCGCAACTCTAAATTATCATGAAATCAATCCTTCACGCTTCCGCTGATACATTTGCGCCGACAAATTTGAGCGACGATCCGGGCTTTGATCGAGCCGTACCGTTCCTGATTTGTCTCGCGCCTTCAGATCCTCCTTCACGCTTCGACAAGAAGCAAAATATTAAGCAATCGTTCCGACGGAGCTAAATTACTACAGGATAAAGAACGAATAGGAAATTTGGATTTCGAAACAAAAAAGAGAGGGGTGCAACACGAGGACTTCCCAGGGGGTCACCAATCCAAGTACTACTCTCGCCCAAACACGCTTAATTTCGAAGTTCTGATGGGATCCGGTGCATTAGTGCTAGTATGATCGCACCCCCCATATTCCTTTCGCTTTATTCTTTTAAACTACCCCGTCCTGCGAAGCAGTGTGGCTTTTCTAGACCGAAATTCATTTCAAGCGTCAATTCAAGCATTTTCCTATTATCCTTTTATTTATTTGCTTTCATAATTTTTTTTGTTATTGATTTGCCCCCTGTTTTTTTCCATCATCCCGCAACTCTAAATTATCATGAAATCAATCCTTCACGCTTCCGCTGATACATTTGCGCCGACAAATTTGAGCGACGATTCGGGCTTTGATCGAGCCGTACCGTTCCTGATTTGTCTCGCTTCAGATCCGCCTTCATGCTTCGAGAAGAAGCAAAATATAAAGCAATTGTTCCGAAGGACCTAAATTACTACAGGATAAAGAACGAATAGAAAATTTGAATTTCGAAACAAAAAAGAGAGGGGTGCAACAAGAGAATTCGCAGGGGGTCACCCATCCTAGTACTACTCTCGCCCAAACACGCTTAATTTCGAAGTTCTGATGGGATCCGGTGCATTAGTGCTAGTATGATCGCACCCCCCATATTCCTTTCGCTTTATTCTTTTAAACTACCCCGTCCTGCGAAGCAGTGTGGCTTTTCTAGACCGAAATTCATTTCAAGCGTCAATTCAAGCATTTTCCTATTATCCTTTTATTTATTTGCTTTCATATTTTTTTTTGTTATTGATTTGCCCCCTGTTTTTTTCCATCATCCCGCAACTCTAAATTATCATGAAATCAATCCTTCACGCTTGCGCTGATACATTTGCGCCGACAAATTTGAGCGACGATCCGGGCTTTGATCGAGCCGTACCGTTCCTGATTTGTCTCGCGCCTTCAGATCCTCCTTCACGCTTCGACAAGAAGCAAAATATTAAGCAATCGTTCCGACGGAGCTAAATTACTACAGGATAAAGAACGAATAGGAAATTTGGATTTCGAAACAAAAAAGAGAGGGGTGCAACACGAGGACTTCCCACGGGGTCACCAATCCAAGTACTACTCTCGCCCAAACACGCTTAATTTCGATGTTCTGATGGGATCCGGTGCATTAGTGCTGGTATGATCGCACCCGCCATATTCCTTTCGCTTTATTCTTTTAAACTACCCCGTCCTGCGAAGCAGTGTGGCTTTTCTAGACCGAAATTCATTTTAAGCGTCAATTCAAGCATTTTCCTATTATCCTTTTATTTATTTGCTTTCATATTTTTTTTTGTTATTGATTTGCCCCCTGTTTTTTTCCATCATCCCGCAACACTAAATTATCATGAAATCAATCCTTCACGCTTGCGCTGATACATTTGCGCCGACAAATTTGAGCGACGATCCGGGCTTTGATCGAGCCGTACCGTTCCTGATTTGTCTCGCGCCTTCAGATCCGCCTTCATGCTTCGAGAAGAAGCAAAATATAAAGCAATCGTTCCGAAGGACCTAAATTATTACAGGATAAAGAACGAATAGAAAATTTGAATTTCGAAACAAAAAAGAGAGGGGTGCAACAAGAGGAATTCCCAGGGGGTCACCCATTCTAGTACTACTCTCGCCCAAGCATGCTTAACTTCGGAGTTCTGATGGGATCCGGTGCATTAGTGCTGGTATGATCGCACCCGCCATGTTCCTTTCGCTTTATTCTTTTAAACTACCCCGTCCTACGAAGCAGTGTGGCTTTTCTAGACCGAAATTCATTTTAAGCGTCAATTCAAGCATTTTCCTATTATCCTTTTATTTATTTGCTTTCATATTTTTTTTTGTTATTGATTTGCCCCCTGTTTTTTTCCATCATCCCGCAACTCTAAATTATCCTGAAATCAATCCTTCACGCTTGCGCTGATACATTTGCGCCGACAAATTTGAGCGACGATCCGGGCTTTGATCGAGCCGTACCGTTCCTGATTTGTCTCGCGCCTTCAGATCCTCCTTCACGCTTCGACAAGAAGCAAAATATTAAGCAATCGTTCCGACGGAGCTAAATTACTACAGGATAAAGAACGAATAGGAAATTTGGATTTCGAAAAAAAAAAGAGAGGGGTGCAACACGAGGACTTCCCACGGGGTCACCAATCCAAGTACTACTCTCGCCCAAACACGCTTAATTTCGATGTTCTGATGGGATCCGGTGCATTAGTGCTGGTATGATCGCACCCGCCATATTCCTTTCGCTTTATTCTTTTAAACTACCCCGTCCTGCGAAGCAGTGTGGCTTTTCTAGACCGAAATTCATTTTAAGCGTCAATTCAAGCATTTTCCTATTATCCTTTTATTTATTTGCTTTCATATTTTTTTTTGTTATTGATTTGCCCCCTGTTTTTTTCCATCATCCCGCAACACTAAATTATCATGAAATCAATCCTTCACGCTTGCGCTGATACATTTGCGCCGACAAATTTGAGCGACGATCCGGGCTTTGATCGAGCCGTACCGTTCCTGATTTGTCTCGCGCCTTCAGATCCGCCTTCATGCTTCGAGAAGAAGCAAAATATAAAGCAATCGTTCCGAAGGACCTAAATTATTACAGGATAAAGAACGAATAGAAAATTTGAATTTCGAAACAAAAAAGAGAGGGGTGCAACAAGAGGAATTCCCAGGGGGTCACCCATTCTAGTACTACTCTCGCCCAAGCATGCTTAACTTCGGAGTTCTGATGGGATCCGGTGCATTAGTGCTGGTATGATCGCACCCGCCATGTTCCTTTCGCTTTATTCTTTTAAACTACCCCGTCCTGCGAAGCAGTGTGGCTTTTCTAGACCGAAATTCATTTTAAGCGTCAATTCAAGCATTTTCCTATTATCCTTTTATTTATTTGCTTTCATATTTTTTTTTGTTATTGATTTGCCCCCTGTTTTTTTCCATCATCCCGCAACTCTAAATTATCCTGAAATCAATCCTTCACGCTTGCGCTGATACATTTGCGCCGACAAATTTGAGCGACGATCCGGGCTTTGATCGAGCCGTACCGTTCCTGATTTGTCTCGCGCCTTCAGATCCTCCTTCACGCTTCGACAAGAAGCAAAATATTAAGCAATCGTTCCGACGGAGCTAAATTACTACAGGATAAAGAACGAATAGGAAATTTGGATTTCGAAAAAAAAAAGAGAGGGGTGCAACACGAGGACTTCCCACGGGGTTACCAATCCAAGTACTACTCTCGCCCAAACACGCTTAATTTCGATGTTCTGATGGGATCCGGTGCATTAGTGCTGGTATGATCGCACCCGCCATATTCCTTTCGCTTTATTCTTTTAAACTACCCCGTCCTGCGAAGCAGTGTGGCTTTTCTAGACCGAAATTCATTTTAAGCGTCAATTCAAGCATTTTCCTATTATCCTTTTATTTATTTGCTTTCATATTTTTTTTTGTTATTGATTTGCCCCCTGTTTTTTTCCATCATCCCGCAACTCTAAATTATCATGAAATCAATCCTTCACGCTTGCGCTGATACATTTGCGCCGACAAATTTGAGCGACGATCCGGGCTTTGATCGAGCCGTACCGTTCCTGATTTGTCTCGCGACTTCAGATCCGCCTTCATGTTTCGAGAAGAAGCAAAATATAAAGCAATCGTTCCGAAGGACCTAAATTACTACAGGATAAAGAACGAATAGAAAATTTGAATTTCGAAACAAAAAAGAGAGGGGTGCAACAAGAGGAATTCCCAGGGGGTCACCCATCCTAATACTGCTCACGCCCAAGCACGCTTAATTTCGGAGTTCTGATGGGATACGGTGCATTAGTGCTGGTATGATCGCACCCACAACGTTCCTTACGCTTTATTCTTTTAAACTACCCCGTCCAGCGAAGCAGTGTGGCTTTTCTAGACCGGAATTCATTTTAAGCGTCAATTGAAGCATTTTCCTTTTATCCTTTTATTTATTTACTTTATATATATTTTTTTTTTATTGATTTGCACCCAGTTTTTTTCCATCATCCCGCAACTCTAAATTATCATGAAATCAATCATTCACGCTTGCGGTGATACATTTGCGCCGACAAATTTGAGCGACGATCCGGGCTTTGATCGAGCCGTACCGTTCCTGATTTGTCTCGCGCCTTCAGATCCTTCTTCACGCTTCGACAAGAAGCAAAATATTAAGCAATCGTTCCGACGGAGCTAAATTACTACAGGATAAAGAACGAATAGGAAATTTGGATTTCGAAACAAAAAAGAGAGGGGTGCAACACGAGGACTTCCCAGGGGGTCACCAATCCAAGTACTACTCTCGCCCATACACGCTTAATTTCGATGTTCTGATGGGATCCGGTGCATTAGTGCTGGTATGATCGCACCCGCCATATTCCTTTCGCTTTATTCTTTTAAACTACCCCGTCCTGCGAAGCAGTGTTGCTTTTCTAGACCGAAATTCATTTTAAGCGTCAATTCAAGCATTTTCCTATTATCCTTTTATTTATTTGCTTTCATATTTTTTTTTGTTATTGATTTGCCCCCTGTTTTTTTCCATCATCCCGCAACTCTAAATTATCGTGAAATCAATCCTTCACGCTTGCGCTGATACATTTGCGCCGATAAATTTGAGCGACGATCCGGGCTTTGATCGAGCCGTACCGTTCCTGATTTGTCTCGCGCCTTCAGATCCGCCTTCATGCTTCGAGAAGAAGCAAAATATAAAGCAATCGTTCCGAAGGACCTAAATTATTACAGGATAAAGAACGAATAGAAAATTTGAATTTCGAAACAAAAAAGAGAGGGGTGCAACAAGAGGAATTCCCTGGGGGTCACCCATTCTAGTACTACTCTCGCCCAAGCATGCTTAACTTCGGAGTTCTGATGGGATCCGGTGCATTAGTGCTGGTATGATCGCACCCGCCATGTTCCTTTCGCTTTATTCTTTTAAACTACCCCGTCCTGCGAAGCAGTGTGGCTTTTCTAGACCGAAATTCATTTTAAGCGTCAATTCAAGCATTTTCCTATTATCCTTTTATTTATTTGCTTTCATATTTTTTTTTGTTATTGATTTGCCCCCTGTTTTTTTCCATCATCCCGCAACTCTAAATTATCATGAAATCAATCCTTCACGCTTGCGCTGATACATTTGCGCCGACAAATTTGAGCGACGATCCGGGCTTTGATCGAGCCGTACCGTTCCTGATTTGTCTCGCGCCTTCAGATCCTCCTTCACGCTTCGACAAGAAGCAAAATATTAAGCAATCGTTCCGACGGAGCTAAATTACTACAGGATAAAGAACGAATAGGAAATTTGGATTTCGAAACAAAAAAGAGAGGGGTGCAACACGAGGACTTCCCACGGGGTCACCAATCCAAGTACTACTCTCGCCCAAACACGCTTAATTTCGATGTTCTGATGGGATCCGGTGCATTAGTGCTGGTATGATCGCACCCGCCATATTCCTTTCGCTTTATTCTTTTAAACTACCCCGTCCTGCGAAGCAGTGTGGCTTTTCTAGACTGAAATTCATTTTAAGCGTCAATTCAAGCATTTTCCTATTATCCTTTTATTTATTTGCTTTCATATTTTTTTTTGTTATTGATTTGCCCCCTGTTTTTTTCCATCATCCCGCAACACTAAATTATCATGAAATCAATCCTTCACGCTTGCGCTGATACATTTGCGCCGACAAATTTGAGCGACGATCCGGGCTTTGATCGAGCCGTACCGTTCCTGATTTGTCTCGCGCCTTCAGATCCGCCTTCATGCTTCGAGAAGAAGCAAAATATAAAGCAATCGTTCCGAAGGACCTAAATTATTACAGGATAAAGAACGAATAGAAAATTTGAATTTCGAAACAAAAAAGAGAGGGGTGCAACAAGAGGAATTCCCAGGGGGTCACCCATTCTAGTACTACTCTCGCCCAAGCATGCTTAACTTCGGAGTTCTGATGGGATCCGGTGCATTAGTGCTGGTATGATCGCACCCGCCATGTTCCTTTCGCTTTATTCTTTTAAACTACCCCGTCCTGCGAAGCAGTGTGGCTTTTCTAGACCGAAATTCATTTTAAGCGTCAATTCAAGCATTTTCCTATTATCCTTTTATTTATTTGCTTTCATATTTTTTTTTGTTATTGATTTGCCCCCTGTTTTTTTCCATCATCCCGCAACTCTAAATTATCCTGAAATCAATCCTTCACGCTTGCGCTGATACATTTGCGCCGACAAATTTGAGCGACGATCCGGGCTTTGATCGAGCCGTACCGTTCCTGATTTGTCTCGCGCCTTCAGATCCTCCTTCACGCTTCGACAAGAAGCAAAATATTAAGCAATCGTTCCGACGGAGCTAAATTACTACAGGATAAAGAACGAATAGGAAATTTGGATTTCGAAACAAAAAAGAGAGGGGTGCAACACGAGGACTTCCCACGGGGTTACCAATCCAAGTACTACTCTCGCCCAAACACGCTTAATTTCGATGTTCTGATGGGATCCGGTGCATTAGTGCTGGTATGATCGCACCCGCCATATTCCTTTCGCTTTATTCTTTTAAACTACCCCGTCCTGCGAAGCAGTGTGGCTTTTCTAGACCGAAATTCATTTTAAGCGTCAATTCAAGCATTTTCCTATTATCCTTTTATTTATTTGCTTTCATATTTTTTTTTGTTATTGATTTGCCCCATGTTTTTTTCCATCATCCCGCAACTCTAAATTATCATGAAATCAATCCTTCACGCTTGCGCTGATACATTTGCGCCGATAAATTTGAGCGACGATCCGGGCTTTGATCGAGCCGTACCGTTCCTGATTTGTCTCGCGCCTTCAGATCCGCCTTCATGCTTCGAGAAGAAGCAAAATATAAAGCAATCGTTCCGAAGGACCTAAATTATTACAGGATAAAGAACGAATAGAAAATTTGAATTTCGAAACAAAAAAGAGAGGGGTGCAACAAGAGGAATTCCCTGGGGGTCACCCATTCTAGTACTACTCTCGCCCAAGCATGCTTAACTTCGGAGTTCTGATGGGATCCGGTGCATTAGTGCTGGTATGATCGCACCCGCCATGTTCCTTTCGCTTTATTCTTTTAAACTACCCCGTCCTGCGAAGCAGTGTGGCTTTTCTAGACCGAAATTCATTTTAAGCGTCAATTCAAGCATTTTCCTATTATCCTTTTATTTATTTGCTTTCATATTTTTTTTTGTTATTGATTTGCCCCCTGTTTTTTTCCATCATCCCGCAACTCTAAATTATCATGAAATCAATCCTTCACGCTTGCGCTGATACATTTGCGCCGACAAATTTGAGCGACGATCCGGGCTTTGATCGAGCCGTACCGTTCCTGATTTGTCTCGCGCCTTCAGATCCTCCTTCACGCTTCGACAAGAAGCAAAATATTAAGCAATCGTTCCGACGGAGCTAAATTACTACAGGATAAAGAACGAATAGGAAATTTGGATTTCGAAACAAAAAAGAGAGGGGTGCAACACGAGGACTTCCCACGGGGTCACCAATCCAAGTACTACTCTCGCCCAAACACGCTTAATTTCGATGTTCTGATGGGATCCGGTGCATTAGTGCTGGTATGATCGCACCCGCCATATTCCTTTCGCTTTATTCTTTTAAACTACCCCGTCCTGCGAAGCAGTGTGGCTTTTCTAGACTGAAATTCATTTTAAGCGTCAATTCAAGCATTTTCCTATTATCCTTTTATTTATTTGCTTTCATATTTTTTTTTGTTATTGATTTGCCCCCTGTTTTTTTCCATCATCCCGCAACACTAAATTATCATGAAATCAATCCTTCACGCTTGCGCTGATACATTTGCGCCGACAAATTTGAGCGACGATCCGGGCTTTGATCGAGCCGTACCGTTCCTGATTTGTCTCGCGCCTTCAGATCCGCCTTCATGCTTCGAGAAGAAGCAAAATATAAAGCAATCGTTCCGAAGGACCTAAATTATTACAGGATAAAGAACGAATAGAAAATTTGAATTTCGAAACAAAAAAGAGAGGGGTGCAACAAGAGGAATTCCCAGGGGGTCACCCATTCTAGTACTACTCTCGCCCAAGCATGCTTAACTTCGGAGTTCTGATGGGATCCGGTGCATTAGTGCTGGTATGATCGCACCCGCCATGTTCCTTTCGCTTTATTCTTTTAAACTACCCCGTCCTGCGAAGCAGTGTGGCTTTTCTAGACCGAAATTCATTTTAAGCGTCAATTCAAGCATTTTCCTATTATCCTTTTATTTATTTGCTTTCATATTTTTTTTTGTTATTGATTTGCCCCCTGTTTTTTTCCATCATCCCGCAACTCTAAATTATCCTGAAATCAATCCTTCACGCTTGCGCTGATACATTTGCGCCGACAAATTTGAGCGACGATCCGGGCTTTGATCGAGCCGTACCGTTCCTGATTTGTCTCGCGCCTTCAGATCCTCCTTCACGCTTCGACAAGAAGCAAAATATTAAGCAATCGTTCCGACGGAGCTAAATTACTACAGGATAAAGAACGAATAGGAAATTTGGATTTCGAAACAAAAAAGAGAGGGGTGCAACACGAGGACTTCCCACGGGGTTACCAATCCAAGTACTACTCTCGCCCAAACACGCTTAATTTCGATGTTCTGATGGGATCCGGTGCATTAGTGCTGGTATGATCGCACCCGCCATATTCCTTTCGCTTTATTCTTTTAAACTACCCCGTCCTGCGAAGCAGTGTGGCTTTTCTAGACCGAAATTCATTTTAAGCGTCAATTCAAGCATTTTCCTATTATCCTTTTATTTATTTGCTTTCATATTTTTTTTTGTTATTGATTTGCCCCATGTTTTTTTCCATCATCCCGCAACTCTAAATTATCATGAAATCAATCCTTCACGCTTGCGCTGATACATTTGCGCCGATAAATTTGAGCGACGATCCGGGCTTTGATCGAGCCGTACCGTTCCTGATTTGTCTCGCGCCTTCAGATCCGCCTTCATGCTTCGAGAAGAAGCAAAATATAAAGCAATCGTTCCGAAGGACCTAAATTACTACAGGATAAAGAACGAATAGAAAATTTGAATTTCGAAACAAAAAAGAGAGGGGTGCAACAAGAGGAATTCCCAGGGGGTCACCCATCCTAATACTGCTCACGCCCAAGCACGCTTAACTTCGGAGTTCTGATGGGATACGGTGCATTAGTGCTGGTATGATCGCACCCACAACGTTCCTTTCGCTTTATTCTTTTAAACTACCCCATCCAGCGAAGCAGTGTGGCTTTTCTAGACCGGAATTCATTTTAAGCGTCAATTGAAGCATTTTCCTCTTATCCTTTTATTTATTTACTTTATATTTTTTTGTTATTGATTTGCACCCTGTTTTTTTCCATCATCCCGCAACTCTAAATTATCATGAAATCAATCCTTCACGCTTCCGCTGATACATTTGCGCCGACAAATTTGAGCGACGATCCTGGCTTTGATCGAGCCGTACCGTTCCTGATTTGTCTCGTGCCTTCAGATCCTCCTTCACGCTTCGACAAGAAGCAAAATATTAAGCAATCGTTCCGACGGAGCTAAATTACTACAGGATAAAGAACGAATAGGAAATTTGGATTTCGAAACAAAAAAGAGAGGGGTGCAACACGAGGACTTCCCACGGGGTTACCAATCCAAGTACTACTCTCGCCCAAACACGCTTAATTTCGATGTTCTGATGGGATCCGGTGCATTAGTGCTGGTATGATCGCACCCGCCATATTCCTTTCGCTTTATTCTTTTAAACTACCCCGTCCTGCGAAGCAGTGTGGCTTTTCTAGACCGAAATTCATTTTAAGCGTCAATTCAAGCATTTTCCTATTATCCTTTTATTTATTTGCTTTCATATTTTTTTTTGTTATTGATTTGCCCCCTGTTTTTTTCCATCATCCCGCAACTCTAAATTATCATGAAATCAATCCTTCACGCTTGCGCTGATACATTTGCGCCGACAAATTTGAGCGACGATCCGGGCTTTGATCGAGCCGTACCGTTCCTGATTTGTCTCGCGACTTCAGATCCGCCTTCATGTTTCGAGAAGAAGCAAAATATAAAGCAATCGTTCCGAAGGACCTAAATTACTACAGGATAAAGAACGAATAGAAAATTTGAATTTCGAAACAAAAAAGAGAGGGGTGCAACAAGAGGAATTCCCAGGGGGTCACCCATCCTAATACTGCTCACGCCCAAGCACGCTTAATTTCGGAGTTCTGATGGGATACGGTGCATTAGTGCTGGTATGATCGCACCCACAACGTTCCTTACGCTTTATTCTTTTAAACTACCCCGTCCAGCGAAGCAGTGTGGCTTTTCTAGACCGGAATTCATTTTAAGCGTCAATTGAAGCATTTTCCTTTTATCCTTTTATTTATTTACTTTATATATATATTTTTTTTATTGATTTGCACCCAGTTTTTTTCCATCATCCCGCAACTCTAAATTATCATGAAATCAATCATTCACGCTTGCGGTGATACATTTGCGCCGACAAATTTGAGCGACGATCCGGGCTTTGATCGAGCCGTACCGTTCCTGATTTGTCTCGCGCCTTCAGATCCTTCTTCACGCTTCGACAAGAAGCAAAATATTAAGCAATCGTTCCGACGGAGCTAAATTACTACAGGATAAAGAACGAATAGGAAATTTGGATTTCGAAACAAAAAAGAGAGGGGTGCAACACGAGGACTTCCCAGGGGGTCACCAATCCAAGTACTACTCTCGCCCAAACACGCTTAATTTCGAAGTTCTGATGGGATCCGGTGCATTAGTGCTGGTATGATCGCACCCGCCATATTCCTTTCGCTTTATTCTTTTAAACTACCCCGTCCTGCGAAGCAGTGTTGCTTTTCTAGACCGAAATTCATTTTAAGCGTCAATTCAAGCATTTTCCTATTATCCTTTTATTTATTTGCTTTCATATTTTTTTTTGTTATTGATTTGCCCCCTGTTTTTTTCCATCATCCCGCAACTCTAAATTATCGTGAAATCAATCCTTCACGCTTGCGCTGATACATTTGCGCCGATAAATTTGAGCGACGATCCGGGCTTTGATCGAGCCGTACCGTTCCTGATTTGTCTCGTGCCTTCAGATCCGCCTTCATGCTTCGAGAAGAAGCAAAATATAAAGCAATCGTTCCGAAGGACCTAAAATACTACAGGATAAAGAACGAATAGAAAATTTGAATTTCGAAACAAAAAAGAGAGGGGTGCAACAAGAGGAATTCCCAGAGGGTCACCCATCCTAATACTGCTCACGCCCAAGCACGCTTAACTTCGGAGTTCTGATGGGATACGGTGCATTAGTGCTGGTATGATCGCACCCACAACGTTCCTTTCGCTTTATTCTTTTAAACTACCCCGTCCAGCGAAGCAGTGTGGCTTTTCCAGACCGGAATTCATTTTAAGCGTCAATTGAAGCATTTTCCTCTTATCCTTTTATTTATTTACTTTATATTTTTTTGTTATTGATTTGCACCCTGTTTTTTTCCATCATCCCGCAACTCTAAATTATCATGAAATCAATCCTTCACGCTTGCGCTGATACATTTGCGCCGACAAATTTGAGCGACGATCCGGGCTTTGATCGAGCCGTACCGTTCCTGATTTGTCTCGCGCCTTCAGATCCTCCTTCACGCTTCGACAAGAAACAAAATATTAAGCAATCGTTCCGACGGAGCTAAATTACTACAGGATAAAAAACGAATAGGAAATTTGGATTTCGAAACAAAAAAGAGAGGGGTGCAACACGAGGACTTCCCACGGGGTTACCAATCCAAGTACTACTCTCGCCCAAACACGCTTAATTTCGATGTTCTGATGGGATCCGGTGCATTTGTGCTGGTATGATCGCACCCGCCATATTCCTTTCGCTTTATTCTTTTAAACTACCCCGTCCTGCGAAGCAGTGTGGCTTTTCTAGACCGAAATTCATTTTAAGCGTCAATTCAAGCATTTTCCTATTATCCTTTTATTTATTTGCTTTCATATTTTTTTTTGTTATTGATTTGCCCCCTGTTTTTTTCCATCATCCCGCAACTCTAAATTATCATGAAATCAATCCTTCACGCTTGCGCTGATACATTTGCGCCGACAAATTTGAGCGACGATCCGGGCTTTGATCGAGCCGTACCGTTCCTGATTTGTCTCGCGCGTTCAGATCCGCCTTCATGCTTCGAGAAGAAGCAAAATATAAAGCAATCGTTCCGAAGGACCTAAATTACTACAGGATAAAGAACGAATAGAAAATTTGAATTTCGAAACAAAAAAGAGAGGGGTGCAACAAGAGGAATTCCCAGGGGGTCACCCATCCTAATACTGCTCACGCCCAAGCACGCTTAACTTCGGAGTTCTGATGGGATACGGTGCATTAGTGCTGGTATGATCGCACCCACAACGTTCCTTACGCTTTATTCTTTTAAACTACCCCGTCCAGCGAAGCAGTGTGGCTTTTCTAGACCGGAATTCATTTTAAGCGTCAATTGAAGCATTTTCCTTTTATCCTTTTATTTATTTACTTTATATATATTTTTTTTTATTGATTTGCACCCTGTTTTTTTCCATCATCCCGCAACTCTAAATTATCATGAAATCAATCATTCACGCTTGCGGTGATACATTTGCGCCGACAAATTTGAGCGACGATCCGGGCTTTGATCGAGCCGTACCGTTCCTGATTTGTCTCGCGCCTTCAGATCCTCCTTCACGCTTCGACAAGAAGCAAAATATTAAGCAATCGTTCCGACGGAGCTAAATTACTACAGGATAAAGAACGAATAGGAAATTTGGATTTCGAAACAAAAAAGAGAGGGGTGCAACACGAGGACTTCCCAGGGGGTCACCAATCCAAGTACTACTCTCGCCCAAACACGCTTAATTTCGAAGTTCTGATGGGATCCGGTGCATTAGTGCTGGTATGATCGCACCAGCCATATTCCTTTCGCTTTATTCTTTTAAACTACCCCGTCCTGCGAAGCAGTGTGGCTTTTCTAGACCGAAATTCATTTTAAGCGTCAATTCAAGCATTTTCCTATTATCCTTTTATTTATTTGCTTTCATATTTTTTTTTGTTATTGATTTGCCCCCTGTTTTTTTCCATCATCCCGCAACTCTAAATTATCATGAAATCAATCCTTCACGCTTGCACTGATACATTTGCCCCGACAAATTTGAGCGACGATCCGGGCTTTGATCTAGCCGTACCGTTCCTGATTTGTCTCGCGCCTTCAGATCCTCCTTCACGCTTCGACAAGAAGCAAAATATTAAGCAATCGTTCCGACGGAGCTAAATTACTACAGGATAAAGAACGAATAGGAAATTTGGATTTCGAAACAAAAAAGAGAGGGGTGCAACAAGAGGAATTCCCAGAGGGTCACCCATCCTAATACTGCTCACGCCCAAGCACGCTTAACTTCGGAGTTCTGATGGGATACGGTGCATTAGTGCTGGTATGATCGCACCCACAACGTTCCTTTCGCTTTATTCTTTTAAACTACCCCGTCCAGCGAAGCAGTGTGGCTTTTCCAGACCGGAATTCATTTTAAGCGTCAATTGAAGCATTTTCCTCTTATCCTTTTATTTATTTACTTTATATTTTTTTGTTATTGATTTGCACCCTGTTTTTTTCCATCATCCCGCAACTCTAAATTATCATGAAATCAATCCTTCACGCTTGCGCTGATACATTTGCGCCGACAAATTTGAGCGACGATCCGGGCTTTGATCGAGCCGTACCGTTCCTGATTTGTCTCGCGCCTTCAGATCCTCCTTCACGCTTCGACAAGAAGCAAAATATTAAGCAATCGTTCCGACGGAGCTAAATTACTACAGGATAAAGAACGAATAGGAAATTTGGATTTCGAAACACAAAAGAGAGGGGTGCAACACGAGGACTTCCCACGGGGTTACCAATCCAAGTACTACTCTCGCCCAAACACGCTTAATTTCGATGTTCTGATGGGATCCGGTGCATTAGTGCTGGTATGATCGCACCCGCCATATTCCTTTCGCTTGGTTCTTTTAAACTACCCCGTCCTGCGAAGCAGTGTGGCTTTTCCAGACCGAAATTCATTTTAAGCGTCAATTGAAGCATTTTCCTCTTATCCTTTTATTTATTTACTTTATATTTTTTTGTTATTGATTTGCACCCTGTTTTTTTCCATCATCCCGCAACTCTAAATTATCATGAAATCAATCCTTCACGCTTGCGCTGATACATTTGCGCCGACAAATTTGAGCGACGATCCGGGCTTTGATCGAACCGTACCGTTCCTGATTTGTCTCGCGCCTTCTGATCCTCCTTCACGCTTCGACAAGAAGCAAAATATTAAGCAATCGTTCCGACGGAGCTAAATTACTACAGGATAAAGAACGAATAGGAAATTTGGATTTCGAAACAAAAAAGAGAGGGGTGCAACACGAGGACTTCCCACGGGGTTACCAATCCAAGTACTACTCTCGCCCAAACACGCTTAATTTCGATGTTCTGATGGGATCCGGTGCATTAGTGCTGGTATGATCGCACCCGCCATATTCCTTTCGCTTTATTCTTTTAAACTACCCCGTCCTGCGAAGCAGTGTGGCTTTTCTAGACCGAAATTCATTTTAAGCGTCAATTCAAGCATTTTCCTATTATCCTTTTATTTATTTGCTTTCATATTTTTTTTTGTTATTGATTTGCCCCCTGTTTTTTTCCATCATCCCGCAACTCTAAATTATCATGAAATCAATCCTTCACGCTTGCGCTGATACATTTGCGCCGACAAATTTGAGCGACGATCCGGGCTTTGATCGAGCCGTACCGTTCCTGATTTGTCTCGCGCCTTCAGATCCGCCTTCATGCTTCGAGAAGAAGCAAAATATAAAGCAATCGTTCCGAAGGACCTAAATTACTACAGGATAAAGAACGAATAGAAAATTTGAATTTCGAAACAAAAAAGAGAGGGGTGCAACAAGAGGAATTCCCAGGGGGTCACCCATCCTAATACTGCTCACGCCCAAGCACGCTTAACTTCGGAGTTCTGATGGGATACGGTGCATTAGTGCTGGTATGATCGCACCCACAACGTTCCTTACGCTTTATTCTTTTAAACTACCCCGTCCAGCGAAGCAGTGTGGCTTTTCTAGACCGGAATTCATTTTAAGCGTCAATTGAAGCATTTTCCTTTTATCCTTTTATTTATTTACTTTATATATATTTTTTTTTATTGATTTGCACCCTGTTTTTTTCCATCATCCCGCAACTCTAAATTATCATGAAATCAATCATTCACGCTTGCGGTGATACATTTGCGCCGACAAATTTGAGCGACGATCCGGGCTTTGATCGAGCCGTACCGTTCCTGATTTGTCTCGCGCCTTCAGATCCTCCTTCACGCTTCGACAAGAAGCAAAATATTAAGCAATCGTTCCGACGGAGCTAAATTACTACAGGATAAAGAACGAATAGGAAATTTGGATTTCGAAACAAAAAAGAGAGGGGTGCAACACGAGGACTTCCCAGGGGGTCACCAATCCAAGTACTACTCTCGCCCAAACACGCTTAATTTCGAAGTTCTGATGGGATCCGGTGCATTAGTGCTGGTATGATCGCACCAGCCATATTCCTTTCGCTTTATTCTTTTAAACTACCCCGTCCTGCGAAGCAGTGTGGCTTTTCTAGACCGAAATTCATTTTAAGCGTCAATTCAAGCATTTTCCTATTATCCTTTTATTTATTTGCTTTCATATTTTTTTTTGTTATTGATTTGCCCCCTGTTTTTTTCCATCATCCCGCAACTCTAAATTATCATGAAATCAATCCTTCACGCTTGCACTGATACATTTGCCCCGACAAATTTGAGCGACGATCCGGGCTTTGATCTAGCCGTACCGTTCCTGATTTGTCTCGCGCCTTCAGATCCTCCTTCACGCTTCGACAAGAAGCAAAATATTAAGCAATCGTTCCGACGGAGCTAAATTACTACAGGATAAAGAACGAATAGGAAATTTGGATTTCGAAACAAAAAAGAGAGGGGTGCAACAAGAGGAATTCCCAGAGGGTCACCCATCCTAATACTGCTCACGCCCAAGCACGCTTAACTTCGGAGTTCTGATGGGATACGGTGCATTAGTGCTGGTATGATCGCACCCACAACGTTCCTTTCGCTTTATTCTTTTAAACTACCCCGTCCAGCGAAGCAGTGTGGCTTTTCCAGACCGGAATTCATTTTAAGCGTCAATTGAAGCATTTTCCTCTTATCCTTTTATTTATTTACTTTATATTTTTTTGTTATTGATTTGCACCCTGTTTTTTTCCATCATCCCGCAACTCTAAATTATCATGAAATCAATCCTTCACGCTTGCGCTGATACATTTGCGCCGACAAATTTGAGCGACGATCCGGGCTTTGATCGAGCCGTACCGTTCCTGATTTGTCTCGCGCCTTCAGAACCTCCTTCACGCTTCGACAAGAAGCAAAATATTAAGCAATCGTTCCGACGGAGCTAAATTACTACAGGATAAAGAACGAATAGGAAATTTGGATTTCGAAACAAAAAAGAGAGGGGTGCAACACGAGGACTTCCCACGGGGTTACCAATCCAAGTACTACTCTCGCCCAAACACGCTTAATTTCGATGTTCTGATGGGATCCGGTGCATTAGTGCTGGTATGATCGCACCCGCCATATTCCTTTCGCTTTGTTCTTTTAAACTACCCCGTCCTGCGAAGCAGTGTGGCTTTTCTAGACCGAAATTCATTTTAAGCGTCAATTCAAGCATTTTCCTATTATCCTTTTATTTATTTGCTTTCATATTTTTTTTTGTTATTGATTTGCCCCCTGTTTTTTTCCATCATCCCGCAACTCTAAATTATCATGAAATCAATCCTTCACGCTTGCGCTGATACATTTGCGCCGACAAATTTGAGCGACGATCCGGGCTTTGATCGAGCCGTACCGTTCCTGATTTGTCTCGCGCCTTCAGATCCGCCTTCATGCTTCGAGAAGAAGCAAAATATAATGCAATCGTTCCGAAGGACCTAAATTACTACAGGATAAAGAACGAATAGAAAATTTGAATTTCGAAACAAAAAAGAGAGGGGTGCAACAAGAGGAATTCCCAGGGGGTCACCCATCCTAATACTGCTCACGCCCAAGCACGCTTAACTTCGGAGTTCTGATGGGATACGGTGCATTAATGCTGGTATGATCGCACCCACAACGTTCCTTACGCTTTATTCTTTTAAACTACCCCGTCCAGCGAAGCAGTGTGGCTTTTCTAGACCGGAATTCATTTTAAGCGTCAATTGAAGCATTTTCCTTTTATCCTTTTATTTATTTACTTTATATATATTTTTTTTTATTGATTTGCACCCTGTTTTTTTCCATCATCCCGCAACTCTAAATTATCATGAAATCAATCATTCACGCTTGCGGTGATACATTTGCGCCGACAATTTGAGCGACGATCCGGGCTTTGATCGAGCCGTACCGTTCCTGATTTGTCTCGCGCCTTCAGATCCTCCTTCACGCTTCGACAAGAAGCAAAATATTAAGCAATCGTTCCGACGGAGCTAAATTACTACAGGATAAAGAACGAATAGGAAATTTGGATTTCGAAACAAAAAAGAGAGGGGTGCAACACGAGGACTTCCCAGGGGGTCACCAATCCAAGTACTACTCTCGCCCAAACACGCTTAATTTCGAAGTTCTGATGGGATCCGGTGCATTAGTGCTGGTATGATCGCACCAGCCATATTCCTTTCGCTTTATTCTTTTAAACTACCCCGTCCTGCGAAGCAGTGTGGCTTTTCTAGACCGAAATTCATTTTAAGCGTCAATTCAAGCATTTTCCTATTATCCTTTTATTTATTTGCTTTTATATTTTTTTTTGTTATTGATTTGCCCCCTGTTTTTTTCCATCATCCCGCAACTCTAAATTATCATGAAATCAATCCTTCACGCTTGCACTGATACATTTGCCCCGACAAATTTGAGCGACGATCCGGGCTTTGATCTAGCCGTACCGTTCCTGATTTGTCTCGCGCCTTCAGATCCTCCTTCACGCTTCGACAAGAAGCAAAATATTAAGCAATCGTTCCGACGGAGCTAAATTACTACAGGATAAAGAACGAATAGGAAATTTGGATTTCGAAACAAAAAAGAGAGGGGTGCAACAAGAGGAATTCCCAGGGGGTCACCCATCCTAATACTGCTCACGCCCAAGCACGCTTAACTTCGGAGTTCTGATGGGATACGGTGCATTAATGCTGGTATGATCGCACCCACAACGTTCCTTACGCTTTATTCTTTTAAACTACCCCGTCCAGCGAAGCAGTGTGGCTTTTCTAGACCGGAATTCATTTTAAGCGTCAATTGAAGCATTTTCCTTTTATCCTTTTATTTATTTACTTTATATATATATTTTTTTATTGATTTGCACCCTGTTTTTTTCCATCATCCCGCAACTCTAAATTATCATGAAATCAATCATTCACGCTTGCGGTGATACATTTGCGCCGACAATTTGAGCGACGATCCGGGCTTTGATCGAGCCGTACCGTTCCTGATTTGTCTCGCGCCTTCAGATCCTCCTTCACGCTTCGACAAGAAGCAAAATATTAAGCAATCGTTCCGACGGAGCTAAATTACTACAGGATAAAGAACGAATAGGAAATTTGGATTTCGAAACAAAAAAGAGAGGGGTGCAACACGAGGACTTCCCAGGGGGTCACCAATCCAAGTACTACTCTCGCCCAAACACGCTTAATTTCGAAGTTCTGATGGGATCCGGTGCATTAGTGCTGGTATGATCGCACCAGCCATATTCCTTTCGCTTTATTCTTTTAAACTACCCCGTCCTGCGAAGCAGTGTGGCTTTTCTAGACCGAAATTCATTTTAAGCGTCAATTCAAGCATTTTCCTATTATCCTTTTATTTATTTGCTTTCATATTTTTTTTTGTTATTGATTTGCCCCCTGTTTTTTTCCATCATCCCGCAACTCTAAATTATCATGAAATCAATCCTTCACGCTTGCACTGATACATTTGCCCCGACAAATTTGAGCGACGATCCGGGCTTTGATCTAGCCGTACCGTTCCTGATTTGTCTCGCGCCTTCAGATCCTCCTTCACGCTTCGACAAGAAGCAAAATATTAAGCAATCGTTCCGACGGAGCTAAATTACTACAGGATAAAGAACGAATAGGAAATTTGGATTTCGAAACAAAAAAGAGAGGGGTGCAACAAGAGGAATTCCCAGAGGGTCACCCATCCTAATACTGCTCACGCCCAAGCACGCTTAACTTCGGAGTTCTGATGGGATACGGTGCATTAGTGCTGGTATGATCGCACCCACAACGTTCCTTTCGCTTTATTCTTTTAAACTACCCCGTCCAGCGAAGCAGTGTGGCTTTTCCAGACCGGAATTCATTTTAAGCGTCAATTGAAGCATTTTCCGCTTATCCTTTTATTTATTTACTTTATATTTTTTTGTTATTGATTTGCACCCTGTTTTTTTACATCATCCCGCAACTCTAAATTATCATGAAATCAATCCTTCACGCTTGCGCTGATACATTTGCGCCGACAAATTTGAACGACGATCCGGGCTTTGATCGAGCCGTACCGTTCCTGATTTGTCTCGCGCCTTCAGATCCTCCTTCACGCTTCGACAAGAAGCAAAATATTAAGCAATCGTTCCGACGGAGCTAAATTACTACAGGATAAAGAACGAATAGGAAATTTGGATTTCGAAACAAAAAAGAGAGGGGTGCAACACGAGGACTTCCCACGGGGTTACCAATCCAAGTACTACTCTCGCCCAAACACGCTTAATTTCGATGTTCTGATGGGATCCGGTGCATTAGTGCTGGTATGATCGCACCCGCCATATTCCTTTCGCTTTGTTCTTTTAAACTACCCCGTCCTGCGAAGCAGTGTGGCTTTTCCAGACCGAAATTCATTTTAAGCGTCAATTGAAGCATTTTCCTCTTATCCTTTTATTCATTTACTTTATATTTTTTTGTTATTGATTTGCACCCTGTTTTTTTCCATCATCCCGCAACTCTAAATTATCATGAAATCAATCCTTCACGCTTGCGCTGATACATTTGCGCCGACAAATTTGAGCGACGATCCGGGCTTTGATCGAGCCGTACCGTTCCTGATTTGTCTCGCGCCTTCAGATCCTCCTTCACGCTTCGACAAGAAGCAAAATATTAAGCAATCGTTCCGACGGAGCTAAATTACTACAGGATAAAGAACGAATAGGAAATTTGGATTTCGAAACAAAAAAGAGAGGGGTGCAACACGAGGACTTCCCACGGGGTTACCAATCCAAGTACTACTCTCGCCCAAACACGCTTAATTTCGATGTTCTGATGGGATCCGGTGCATTAGTGCTGGTATGATCGCACCCGCCATATTCCTTTCGCTTTATTCTTTTAAACTACCCCGTCCTGCGAAGCAGTGTGGCTTTTCTAGACCGAAATTCATTTTAAGCGTCAATTCAAGCATTTTCCTATTATCCTTTTATTTATTTGCTTTCATATTTTTTTTTGTTATTGATTTGCCCCCTGTTTTTTTCCATCATCCCGCAACTCTAAATTATCATGAAATCAATCCTTCACGCTTGCGCTGATACATTTGCGCCGACAAATTTGAGCGACGATCCGGGCTTTGATCGAGCCGTACCGTTCCTGATTTGTCTCGCGCCTTCAGATCCGCCTTCATGCTTCGAGAAGAAGCAAAATATAAAGCAATCGTTCCGAAGGACCTAAATTACTACAGGATAAAGAACGAATAGAAAATTTGAATTTCGAAACAAAAAAGAGAGGGGTGCAACAAGAGGAATTCCCAGGGGGTCACCCATCCTAATACTGCTCACGCCCAAGCACGCTTAACTTCGGAGTTCTGATGGGATACGGTGCATTAGTGCTGGTATGATCGCACCCACAACGTTCCTTACGCTTTATTCTTTTAAACTACCCCGTCCAGCGAAGCAGTGTGGCTTTTCTAGACCGGAATTCATTTTAAGCGTCAATTGAAGCATTTTCCTTTTATCCTTTTATTTATTTACTTTATATATATTTTTTTTTATTGATTTGCACCCTGTTTTTTTCCATCATCCCGCAACTCTAAATTATCATGAAATCAATCATTCACGCTTGCGGTGATACATTTGCGCCGACAAATTTGAGCGACGATCCGGGCTTTGATCGAGCCGTACCGTTCCTGATTTGTCTCGCGCCTTCAGATCCTCCTTCACGCTTCGACAAGAAGCAAAATATTAAGCAATCGTTCCGACGGAGCTAAATTACTACAGGATAAAGAACGAATAGGAAATTTGGATTTCGAAACAAAAAAGAGAGGGGTGCAACACGAGGACTTCCCAGGGGGTCACCAATCCAAGTACTACTCTCGCCCAAACACGCTTAATTTCGAAGTTCTGATGGGATCCGGTGCATTAGTGCTGGTATGATCGCACCAGCCATATTCCTTTCGCTTTATTCTTTTAAACTACCCCGTCCTGCGAAGCAGTGTGGCTTTTCTAGACCGAAATTCATTTTAAGCGTCAATTCAAGCATTTTCCTATTATCCTTTTATTTATTTGCTTTCATATTTTTTTTTGTTATTGATTTGCCCCCTGTTTTTTTCCATCATCCCGCAACTCTAAATTATCATGAAATCAATCCTTCACGCTTGCACTGATACATTTGCCCCGACAAATTTGAGCGACGATCCGGGCTTTGATCTAGCCGTACCGTTCCTGATTTGTCTCGCGCCTTCAGATCCTCCTTCACGCTTCGACAAGAAGCAAAATATTAAGCAATCGTTCCGACGGAGCTAAATTACTACAGGATAAAGAACGAATAGGAAATTTGGATTTCGAAACAAAAAAGAGAGGGGTGCAACAAGAGGAATTCCCAGAGGGTCACCCATCCTAATACTGCTCACGCCCAAGCACGCTTAACTTCGGAGTTCTGATGGGATACGGTGCATTAGTGCTGGTATGATCGCACCCACAACGTTCCTTTCGCTTTATTCTTTTAAACTACCCCGTCCAGCGAAGCAGTGTGGCTTTTCCAGACCGGAATTCATTTTAAGCGTCAATTGAAGCATTTTCCTCTTATCCTTTTATTTATTTACTTTATATTTTTTTGTTATTGATTTGCACCCTGTTTTTTTCCATCATCCCGCAACTCTAAATTATCATGAAATCAATCCTTCACGCTTGCGCTGATACATTTGCGCCGACAAATTTGAGCGACGATCCGGGCTTTGATCGAGCCGTACCGTTCCTGATTTGTCTCGCGCCTTCAGAACCTCCTTCACGCTTCGACAAGAAGCAAAATATTAAGCAATCGTTCCGACGGAGCTAAATTACTACAGGATAAAGAACGAATAGGAAATTTGGATTTCGAAACAAAAAAGAGAGGGGTGCAACACGAGGACTTCCCACGGGGTTACCAATCCAAGTACTACTCTCGCCCAAACACGCTTAATTTCGATGTTCTGATGGGATCCGGTGCATTAGTGCTGGTATGATCGCACCCGCCATATTCCTTTCGCTTTGTTCTTTTAAACTACCCCGTCCTGCGAAGCAGTGTGGCTTTTCTAGACCGAAATTCATTTTAAGCGTCAATTCAAGCATTTTCCTATTATCCTTTTATTTATTTGCTTTCATATTTTTTTTTGTTATTGATTTGCCCCCTGTTTTTTTCCATCATCCCGCAACTCTAAATTATCATGAAATCAATCCTTCACGCTTGCGCTGATACATTTGCGCCGACAAATTTGAGCGACGATCCGGGCTTTGATCGAGCCGTACCGTTCCTGATTTGTCTCGCGCCTTCAGATCCGCCTTCATGCTTCGAGAAGAAGCAAAATATAATGCAATCGTTCCGAAGGACCTAAATTACTACAGGATAAAGAACGAATAGAAAATTTGAATTTCGAAACAAAAAAGAGAGGGGTGCAACAAGAGGAATTCCCAGGGGGTCACCCATCCTAATACTGCTCACGCCCAAGCACGCTTAACTTCGGAGTTCTGATGGGATACGGTGCATTAGTGCTGGTATGATCGCACCCACAACGTTCCTTACGCTTTATTCTTTTAAACTACCCCGTCCAGCGAAGCAGTGTGGCTTTTCTAGACCGGAATTCATTTTAAGCGTCAATTGAAGCATTTTCCTTTTATCCTTTTATTTATTTACTTTATATATATATTTTTTTTTATTGATTTGCACCCTGTTTTTTTCCATCATCCCGCAACTCTAAATTATCATGAAATCAATCATTCACGCTTGCGGTGATACATTTGCGCCGACAAATTTGAGCGACGATCCGGGCTTTGATCGAGCCGTACCGTTCCTGATTTGTCTCGCGCCTTCAGATCCTCCTTCACGCTTCGACAAGAAGCAAAATATTAAGCAATCGTTCCGACGGAGCTAAATTACTACAGGATAAAGAACGAATAGGAAATTTGGATTTCGAAACAAAAAAGAGAGGGGTGCAACACGAGGACTTCCCAGGGGGTCACCAATCCAAGTACTACTCTCGCCCAAACACGCTTAATTTCGAAGTTCTGATGGGATCCGGTGCATTAGTGCTGGTATGATCGCACCAGCCATATTCCTTTTGCTTTATTCTTTTAAACTACCCCGTCCTGCGAAGCAGTGTGGCTTTTCTAGACCGAAATTCATTTTAAGAGTCAATTCAAGCATTTTCCTATTATCCTTTTATTTATTTGCTTTCATATTTTTTTTTGTTATTGATTTGCCCCCTGTTTTTTTCCATCATCCCGCAACTCTAAATTATCATGAAATCAATCCTTCACGCTTGCACTGATACATTTGCGCCGACAAATTTGAGCGACGATCCGGGCTTTGATCGAGCCGTACCGTTCCTGATTTGTCTCGCGCCTTCAGATCCTCCTTCACGCTTCGACAAGAAGCAAAATATAAAGCAATCGTTCCGAAGGACCTAAATTACTACAGGATAAAGAACGAATAGAAAATTTGAATTTCGAAACAAAAAAGAGAGGGGTGCAACACGAGGACTTCCCAGGGGGTCACCAATCCAAGTACTACTCTCGCCCAAACACGCTTAATTTAGAAGTTCTGATGGGATCCGGTGCATTAGTGCTGGTATGATCGCACCCGCCATATTCCTTTCGCTTCATTCTTTTAAACTACCCCGTCCTGCGAAGCAGTGTGGCTTTTCTAGACCGAAATTCATTTTAAGCGTCAATTCAAGTATTTTCCTATTATCCTTTTATTTATTTGCTTTCATATTTTTTTTTGTTATTGATTTGCCCCCTGTTTTTTTCCATCATCCCGCAACTCTAAATTATCATGAAATCAATCCTTCACGCTTGCGCTGATACATTTGCGCCGACAAATTTGAGCGACGATCCGGGCTTTGATCGAGCCGTACCGTTCCTGATTTGTCTCGCGCCTTCAGATCCTCCTTCACGCTTCGACAAGAAGCAAAATATTAAGCAATCGTTCCGACGGAGCTAAATTACTACAGGATAAAGAACGAATAGAAAATTTGAATTTCGAAACAAAAAAGAGAGGGGTGCAACAAGAGGAATTCCCAGGGGGTCACCCATCCTAGCACTACGCTCGCCCAAGCATGCTTAACTTCGGAGTTCTGATGGGATCCGGTGCATTAGTGCTGGTATGATCGCACCCGCCATGTTCCTTTCGCTTTATTCTTTTAAACTACCCCGTCCTGCGAAGCAGTGTGGCTTTTCTAGACCGAAATTCATTTTGAGCGTCAATTCAAGCATTTTTCTCTTATCGTTTTGTTTATTGCTTTCATATTTTTTTTTGTTATTGATTTGCACCCTGTTTTTTTCCCTCATCGCGCAACAATAAATTGTCATGAAATCAATCCATCACGGTAGCGCTGATACATTTGCGCCGACAAATTTGAGCGATGATCCGGGCTTTGATCGAGCCGTATCGTTCCTGATTTCTCTCGCGCCTTCAGATCCGCCTTCATGCTTTGAGAAGAAGCAAAATATAAAGCAATCGTTCCGAAGGACCTAAATTACTACAAGATAAAGAACGAAAAGAAAATTTGAATTTCGAAACAAAAAAGAAAGGGGTGCAACAAGAGGAATTCCCAGGGGGTCACCCATCCTAATACTGCTCACGCCCAAGCACGCTTAACTTCGGAGTTCTGATGGGATACGGTGCATTAGTGCTGGTATAATCGCACCCACAACGTTCCTTACGCTTTATTCTTTTAAACTACCCCGTCCAGCGAAGCAGTGTGGCTTTTCTAGACCGGAATTCATTTTAAGCGTCAATTGAAACATTTTCCTTTTATCCTTTTATTTGTTTACTTTATATATTTTTTTTTTATTGATTTGCACCCTGTTTTTTTCCATCATCACGCAACTCTAAATTATCATGAAATCGATCATTCACGCTTGCGGTGATACATTTGCGCCGACAAATTTGAGCGACGATCCGGGCTTTGATCGAGCCGTACCGTTCCTGATTTGTCTCGCGCCTTCAGATCCTACTTCACGCTTCGACAAGAAGCAAAATATTAAGCAATCGTTCCGACGGAGCTAAATTACTACAGGATAAAGAACGAATAGGAAATTTGGATTTCGAAACAAAAAAGAGAGGGGTGCAACACGAGGACTTCCCACGGGGTCACCAATCCAAGTACTACTCTCGCCCAAACACGCTTAATTTCGATGTTCTGATGGGATCCGGTGCATTAGTGCTGGTATGATCGCACCCGCCATATTCCTTTCGCTTTATTCTTTTAAACTACCCCGTCCTGCGAAGCAGTGTGGCTTTTCTAGACCGAAATTCATTTTAAGCGTCAATTCAAGCATTTTCCTATTATCCTTTTATTTATTTGCTTTCATATTTTTTTTTGTTATTGATTTGCCCCCTGTTTTTTTCCATCATACCGCAACTCTAAATTATCATGAAATCAATCCTTCACGCTTGCGCTGATACATTTGCGCCGACAAATTTGAGCGACGATCCGGGCTTTGATCGAGCCGTACCGTTCCTGATTTCTCTCGCGCCTTCAGATCCGCCTTCATGCTTCGAGAAGAAGCAAAATATAAAGCAATCGTTCCGAAGGACCTAAATTACTACAGGATAAAGAACGAATAGAAAATTTGAATTTCGAAACAAAAAAGAGAGGGGTGCAACAAGTGGAATTCCCAGGGGGTCACCCATCCTAATACTGCTCACGCCCAAGCACGCTTAACTTCGGAGTTCTGATGGGATACGGTGCATTAGTGCTGGTATGATCGCACCCACAACGTTCCTTTCGCTTTATTCTTTTAAACTACCCCGTCCAGCGAAGCAGTGTGGTTTTTCTAGACCGGAATTCATTTTAAGCGTCAATTGAAGCATTTTCCTCTTATCCTTTTATTTATTTACTTTATATTTTTTTGTTATTGATTTGCACCCTGTTTTTTTCCATCATCCCGCAACTCTAAATTATCATGAAATCAATCCTTCACGCTTGCGGTGATACATTTGCGCCGACAAATTTGAGCGACGATCCGGGCTTTGATCGAGCCGTACCGTTCCTGATTTGTCTCGCGCCTTCAGATCCTCCTTCACGCTTCGGCAAGAAGCAAAATATTAAGCAATCGTTCCGACGGAGCTAAATTACTACAGGATAAAGAACGAATAGGAAATTTGGATTTCGAAACAAAAAAGAGAGGGGTGCAACACGAGGACTTCCCACGGGGTCACCAATCCAAGTACTACTCTCGCCCAAACACGCTTAATTTCGATGTTCTGATGGGATCCGGTGCATTAGTGCTGGTATGATCGCACCCGCCATATTCCTTTCGCTTTATTCTTTTAAACTACCCCGTCCTGCGAAGCAGTGTGGCTTTTCTAGACCGAAATTCATTTTAAGCGTCAATTCAAGCATTTTCCTATTATCCTTTTATTTATTTGCTTTCATATTTTTTTTTGTTATTGATTTGCCCCCTGTTTTTTTCCATCATACCGCAACTCTAAATTATCATGAAATCAATCCTTCACGCTTGCGCTGATACATTTGCGCCGACAAATTTGAGCGACGATCCGGGCTTTGATCGAGCCGTACCGTTCCTGATTTGTCTCGCGCCTTCAGATCCGCCTTCATGCTTCGAGAAGAAGCAAAATATAAAGCAATCGTTCCGAAGGACCTAAATTACTACAGGATAAAGAACGAATAGAAAATTTGAATTTCGAAACAAAAAAGAGAGGGGGGCAACAAGAGGAATTCCCAGGGGGTCACCCATCCTAGTACTACTCTCGCCCAAGCATGCTTAACTTCAGAGTTCTGATGGGATCCGGTGCATTAGTGCTGGTTTGATCGCACCCGCCATGTTCCTTTCGCTTTATTCTTTTAAACTACCACGTCCTGCGAAGCAGTGTGGCTTTTCTAGACCGAAATTCATTTTAAGCGTCAATTCAAGCATTTTCCTATTATCCTTTTATTTATTTGCTTTCATATTTTTTTTTTGTTATTGATTTGCCCCCTGTTTTTTTCCATCATCCCGCAACTCTAAATTATCATGAAATCAATCCTTCACGCTTGCGCTGATACATTTGCGCCGACAAATTTGAGCGACGATCCGGGCTTTGATCGAGCCGTACCGTTCCTGATTTGTCTCGCGCCTTCAGATCCGCCTTCATGCTTCGAGAAGAAGCAAAATATAAAGCAATCGTTCCGAAGGACCTAAATTACTACAGGATAAAGAACGAATAGAAAATTTGAATTTCGAAACAAAAAAGAGAGGGGTACAACAAGAGGAATTCCCAGGGGGTCACCCATCCTAATACTGCTCACGCCCAAGCACGCTTAACTTCGGAGTTCTGATGGGATACGGTGCATTAGTGCTGGTATGATCGCACCCACAACGTTCCTTACGCTTTATTCTTTTAAACTACCCCGTCCAGCGAAACAGTGTGGCTTTTCCAGACCGGAATTCATTTTAAGCGTCAATTGAAGCATTTTCCTCTTATCCTTTTATTTATTTACTTTATATTTTTTTGTTATTGATTTGCACCCTGTTTTTTTCCATCATCCCGCAACTCTAAATTATCATGAAATCAATCATTCACGCTTGCGGTGATACATTTGCGCCGACAAATTTGAGCGACGATCCGGGCTTTGATCGAGCCGTACCGTTCCTGATTTGTCTCGCGCCTTCAGATCCTCCTTCACGCTTCGACAAGAAGCAAAATATTAAGCAATCGTTCCGACGGAGCTAAATTACTACAGGATAAAGAACGAATAGGAAATTTGGATTTCGAAACAAAAAAGAGAGGGGTGCAACATGAGGACTTCCCAGGGGGTCACCAATCCAAGTACTACTCTCGCCCAAACACGCTTAATTTCGAAGTTCTGATGGGATCCGGTGCATTAGTGCTGGTATGATCGCACCCGCCATATTCCTTTCGCTTTATTCTTTTAAACTACCCCGTCCTGCGAAGCAGTGTTGCTTTTCTAGACCGAAATTCATTTTAAGCGTCAATTCAAGCATTTTCCTATTATCCTTTTATTTATTTGCTTTCATATTTTTTTTTGTTATTGATTTGCCCCCTGTTTTTTTCCATCATCCCGCAACTCTAAATTATCGTGAAATCAATCCTTCACGCTTGCGCTGATACATTTGCGCCGATAAATTTGAGCGACGATCCGGGCTTTGATCGAGCCATACCGTTCCTGATTTGTCTCGCGCCTTCATGCTTCGAGAAGAAGCAAAATATAAAGCAATCGTTCCGAAGGACCTAAATTACTACAGGATAAAGAACGAATAGAAAATTTGAATTTCGAAACAAAAAAGAGAGGGGTGCAACAAGAGGAATTCCCAGAGGGTCACCCATCCTAATACTGCTCACGCCCAAGCACGCTTAACTTCGGAGTTCTGATGGGATACGGTGCATTAGTGCTGGTATAATCGCACCCACAACGTTCCTTACGCTTTATTCTTTTAAACTACCCCGTCCAGCGAAGCAGTGTGGCTTTTCTAGACCGGAATTCATTTTAAGCGTCAATTGAAACATTTTCCTTTTATCCTTTTATTTGTTTACTTTATATATTTTTTTTTTATTGATTTGCACCCTGTTTTTTTCCATCATCACGCAACTCTAAATTATCATGAAATCGATCATTCACGCTTGCGGTGATACATTTGCGCCGACAAATTTGAGCGACGATCCGGGCTTTGATCGAGCCGTACCGTTCCTGATTTGTCTCGCGCCTTCAGATCCTACTTCACGCTTCGACAAGAAGCAAAATATTAAGCAATCGTTCCGACGGAGCTAAATTACTACAGGATAAAGAACGAATAGGAAATTTGGATTTCGAAACAAAAAAGAGAGGGGTGCAACACGAGGACTTCCCAGGGGGTCACCAATCCAAGTACTACTCTCGCCCAAACACGCTTAATTTCGAAGTTCTGATGGGATCCGGTGCATTAGTGCTGGTATGATCGCACCCGCCATATTCCTTTCGCTTTATTCTTTTAAACTACCCCGTCCTGCGAAGCAGTGTTGCTTTTCTAGACCGAAATTCATTTTAAGCGTCAATTCAAGCATTTTCCTATTATCCTTTTATTTATTTGCTTTCATATTTTTTTTTGTTATTGATTTGCCCCCTGTTTTTTTCCATCATCCCGCAACTCTAAATTATGATGAAATCAATCCTTCACGCTTGCGCTGATACATTTGCGCCGATAAATTTGAGCGGCGATCCGGGCTTTGATCGAGCCGTACCGTTCCTGATTTGTCTCGCGCCTTCAGATCCGCCTTCATGTTTCGAGAAGAATCAAAATATAAAGCAATCGTTCCGAAGGACCTAAATTACTACAGGATAAAGAACGAATAGAAAATTTGAATTTCGAAACAAAAAAGAGAGGGGTGCAACAAGTGGAATTCCCAGGGGGTCACCCATCCTAATACTGCTCACGCCCAAGCACGCTTAACTTCGGAGTTCTGATGGGATACGGTGCATTAGTGCTGGTATGATCGCACCCACAACGTTCCTTTCGCTTTATTCTTTTAAACTACCCCGTCCAGCGAAGCAGTGTGGTTTTTCTAGACCGGAATTCATTTTAAGCGTCAATTGAAGCATTTTCCTCTTATCCTTTTATTTATTTACTTTATATTTTTTTGTTATTGATTTGCACCCTGTTTTTTTCCATCATCCCGCAACTCTAAATTATCATGAAATCAATCCTTCACGCTTGCGGTGATACATTTGCGCCGACAAATTTGAGCGACGATCCGGGCTTTGATCGAGCCGTACCGTTCCTGATTTGTCTCGCGCCTTCAGATCCTCCTTCACGCTTCGGCAAGAAGCAAAATATTAAGCAATCGTTCCGACGGAGCTAAATTACTACAGGATAAAGAACGAATAGGAAATTTGGATTTCGAAACAAAAAAGAGAGGGGTGCAACACGAGGACTTCCCACGGGGTCACCAATCCAAGTACTACTCTCGCCCAAACACGCTTAATTTCGATGTTCTGATGGGATCCGGTGCATTAGTGCTGGTATGATCGCACCCGCCATATTCCTTTCGCTTTATTCTTTTAAACTACCCCGTCCTGCGAAGCAGTGTGGCTTTTCTAGACCGAAATTCATTTTAAGAGTCAATTCAAGCATTTTCCTATTATCCTTTTATTTATTTGCTTTCATATTTTTTTTTGTTATTGATTTGCCCCCTGTTTTTTTCCATCATCCCGCAACTCTAAATTATCATGAAATCAATCCTTCACGCTTGCACTGATACATTTGCGCCGACAAATTTGAGCGACGATCCGGGCTTTGATCGAGCCGTACCGTTCCTGATTTGTCTCGCGCCTTCAGATCCTACTTCACGCTTCGACAAGAAGCAAAATATTAAGCAATCGTTCCGACGGAGCTAAATTACTACAGGATAAAGAACGAATAGGAAATTTGGATTTCGAAACAAAAAAGAGAGGGGTGCAACACGAGGACTTCCCAGGGGGTCACCAATCCAAGTACTACTCTCGCCCAAACACGCTTAATTTCGAAGTTCTGATGGGATCCGGTGCATTAGTGCTGGTATGATCGCACCCGCCATATTCCTTTCGCTTTATTCTTTTAAACTACCCCGTCCTGCGAAGCAGTGTTGCTTTTCTAGACCGAAATTCATTTTAAGCGTCAATTCAAGCATTTTCCTATTATCCTTTTATTTATTTGTTTTCATATTTTTTTTTGTTATTGATTTGCCCCCTGTTTTTTTCCATCATCCCGCAACTCTAAATTATGATGAAATCAATCCTTCACGCTTGCGCTGATACATTTGCGCCGATAAATTTGAGCGGCGATCCGGGCTTTGATCGAGCCGTACCGTTCCTGATTTGTCTCGCGCCTTCAGATCCGCCTTCATGTTTCGAGAAGAATCAAAATATAAAGCAATCGTTCCGAAGGACCTAAATTACTACAGGATAAAGAACGAATAGAAAATTTGAATTTCGAAACAAAAAAGAGAGGGGTGCAACAAGTGGAATTCCCAGGGGGTCACCCATCCTAATACTGCTCACGCCCAAGCACGCTTAACTTCGGAGTTCTGATGGGATACGGTGCATTAGTGCTGGTATGATCGCACCCACAACGTTCCTTTCGCTTTATTCTTTTAAACTACCCCGTCCAGCGAAGCAGTGTGGTTTTTCTAGACCGGAATTCATTTTAAGCGTCAATTGAAGCATTTTCCTCTTATCCTTTTATTTATTTACTTTATATTTTTTTGTTATTGATTTGCACCCTGTTTTTTTCCATCATCCCGCAACTCTAAATTATCATGAAATCAATCCTTCACGCTTGCGGTGATACATTTGCGCCGACAAATTTGAGCGACGATCCGGGCTTTGATCGAGCCGTACCGTTCCTGATTTGTCTCGCGCCTTCAGATCCTCCTTCACGCTTCGGCAAGAAGCAAAATATTAAGCAATCGTTCCGACGGAGCTAAATTACTACAGGATAAAGAACGAATAGGAAATTTGGATTTCGAAACAAAAAAGAGAGGGGTGCAACACGAGGACTTCCCACGGGGTCACCAATCCAAGTACTACTCTCGCCCAAACACGCTTAATTTCGATGTTCTGATGGGATCCGGTGCATTAGTGCTGGTATGATCGCACCCGCCATATTCCTTTCGCTTTATTCTTTTAAACTACCCCGTCCTGCGAAGCAGTGTGGCTTTTCTAGACCGAAATTCATTTTAAGCGTCAATTCAAGCATTTTCCTATTATCCTTTTATTTATTTGCTTTCATATTTTTTTTTGTTATTGATTTGCCCCCTGTTTTTTTCCATCATACCGCAACTCTAAATTATCATGAAATCAATCCTTCACGCTTGCGCTGATACATTTGCGCCGACAAATTTGAGCGACGATCCGGGCTTTGATCGAGCCGTACCGTTCCTGATTTGTCTCGCGCCTTCAGATCCGCCTTCATGCTTCGAGAAGAAGCAAAATATAAAGCAATCGTTCCGAAGGACCTAAATTACTACAGGATAAAGAACGAATAGAAAATTTGAATTTCGAAACAAAAAAGAGAGGGGGGCAACAAGAGGAATTCCCAGGGGGTCACCCATCCTAGTACTACTCTCGCCCAAGCATGCTTAACTTCAGAGTTCTGATGGGATCCGGTGCATTAGTGCTGGTTTGATCGCACCCGCCATGTTCCTTTCGCTTTATTCTTTTAAACTACCACGTCCTGCGAAGCAGTGTGGCTTTTCTAGACCGAAATTCATTTTAAGCGTCAATTCAAGCATTTTCCTATTATCCTTTTATTTATTTGCTTTCATATTTTTTTTTTGTTATTGATTTGCCCCCTGTTTTTTTCCATCATCCCGCAACTCTAAATTATCATGAAATCAATCCTTCACGCTTGCGCTGATACATTTGCGCCGACAAATTTGAGCGACGATCCGGGCTTTGATCGAGCCGTACCGTTCCTGATTTGTCTCGCGCCTTCAGATCCGCCTTCATGCTTCGAGAAGAAGCAAAATATAAAGCAATCGTTCCGAAGGACCTAAATTACTACAGGATAAAGAACGAATAGAAAATTTGAATTTCGAAACAAAAAAGAGAGGGGTACAACAAGAGGAATTCCCAGGGGGTCACCCATCCTAATACTGCTCACGCCCAAGCACGCTTAACTTCGGAGTTCTGATGGGATACGGTGCATTAGTGCTGGTATGATCGCACCCACAACGTTCCTTACGCTTTATTCTTTTAAACTACCCCGTCCAGCGAAGCAGTGTGGCTTTTCCAGACCGGAATTCATTTTAAGCGTCAATTGAAGCATTTTCCTCTTATCCTTTTATTTATTTACTTTATATTTTTTTGTTATTGATTTGCACCCTGTTTTTTTCCATCATCCCGCAACTCTAAATTATCATGAAATCAATCATTCACGCTTGCGGTGATACATTTGCGCCGACAAATTTGAGCGACGATCCGGGCTTTGATCGAGCCGTACCGTTCCTGATTTGTCTCGCGCCTTCAGATCCTCCTTCACGCTTCGACAAGAAGCAAAATATTAAGCAATCGTTCCGACGGAGCTAAATTACTACAGGATAAAGAACGAATAGGAAATTTGGATTTCGAAACAAAAAAGAGAGGGGTGCAACATGAGGACTTCCCAGGGGGTCACCAATCCAAGTACTACTCTCGCCCAAACACGCTTAATTTCGAAGTTCTGATGGGATCCGGTGCATTAGTGCTGGTATGATCGCACCCGCCATATTCCTTTCGCTTTATTCTTTTAAACTACCCCGTCCTGCGAAGCAGTGTTGCTTTTCTAGACCGAAATTCATTTTAAGCGTCAATTCAAGCATTTTCCTATTATCCTTTTATTTATTTGCTTTCATATTTTTTTTTGTTATTGATTTGCCCCCTGTTTTTTTCCATCATCCCGCAACTCTAAATTATCGTGAAATCAATCCTTCACGCTTGCGCTGATACATTTGCGCCGATAAATTTGAGCGACGATCCGGGCTTTGATCGAGCCATACCGTTCCTGATTTGTCTCGCGCCTTCATGCTTCGAGAAGAAGCAAAATATAAAGCAATCGTTCCGAAGGACCTAAATTACTACAGGATAAAGAACGAATAGAAAATTTGAATTTCGAAACAAAAAAGAGAGGGGTGCAACAAGAGGAATTCCCAGAGGGTCACCCATCCTAATACTGCTCACGCCCAAGCACGCTTAACTTCGGAGTTCTGATGGGATACGGTGCATTAGTGCTGGTATAATCGCACCCACAACGTTCCTTACGCTTTATTCTTTTAAACTACCCCGTCCAGCGAAGCAGTGTGGCTTTTCTAGACCGGAATTCATTTTAAGCGTCAATTGAAACATTTTCCTTTTATCCTTTTATTTGTTTACTTTATATATTTTTTTTTTATTGATTTGCACCCTGTTTTTTTCCATCATCACGCAACTCTAAATTATCATGAAATCGATCATTCACGCTTGCGGTGATACATTTGCGCCGACAAATTTGAGCGACGATCCGGGCTTTGATCGAGCCGTACCGTTCCTGATTTGTCTCGCGCCTTCAGATCCTACTTCACGCTTCGACAAGAAGCAAAATATTAAGCAATCGTTCCGACGGAGCTAAATTACTACAGGATAAAGAACGAATAGGAAATTTGGATTTCGAAACAAAAAAGAGAGGGGTGCAACACGAGGACTTCCCAGGGGGTCACCAATCCAAGTACTACTCTCGCCCAAACACGCTTAATTTCGAAGTTCTGATGGGATCCGGTGCATTAGTGCTGGTATGATCGCACCCGCCATATTCCTTTCGCTTTATTCTTTTAAACTACCCCGTCCTGCGAAGCAGTGTTGCTTTTCTAGACCGAAATTCATTTTAAGCGTCAATTCAAGCATTTTCCTATTATCCTTTTATTTATTTGCTTTCATATTTTTTTTTGTTATTGATTTGCCCCCTGTTTTTTTCCATCATCCCGCAACTCTAAATTATGATGAAATCAATCCTTCACGCTTGCGCTGATACATTTGCGCCGATAAATTTGAGCGGCGATCCGGGCTTTGATCGAGCCGTACCGTTCCTGATTTGTCTCGCGCCTTCAGATCCGCCTTCATGTTTCGAGAAGAATCAAAATATAAAGCAATCGTTCCGAAGGACCTAAATTACTACAGGATAAAGAACGAATAGAAAATTTGAATTTCGAAACAAAAAAGAGAGGGGTGCAACAAGTGGAATTCCCAGGGGGTCACCCATCCTAATACTGCTCACGCCCAAGCACGCTTAACTTCGGAGTTCTGATGGGATACGGTGCATTAGTGCTGGTATGATCGCACCCACAACGTTCCTTTCGCTTTATTCTTTTAAACTACCCCGTCCAGCGAAGCAGTGTGGTTTTTCTAGACCGGAATTCATTTTAAGCGTCAATTGAAGCATTTTCCTCTTATCCTTTTATTTATTTACTTTATATTTTTTTGTTATTGATTTGCACCCTGTTTTTTTCCATCATCCCGCAACTCTAAATTATCATGAAATCAATCCTTCACGCTTGCGGTGATACATTTGCGCCGACAAATTTGAGCGACGATCCGGGCTTTGATCGAGCCGTACCGTTCCTGATTTGTCTCGCGCCTTCAGATCCTCCTTCACGCTTCGGCAAGAAGCAAAATATTAAGCAATCGTTCCGACGGAGCTAAATTACTACAGGATAAAGAACGAATAGGAAATTTGGATTTCGAAACAAAAAAGAGAGGGGTGCAACACGAGGACTTCCCACGGGGTCACCAATCCAAGTACTACTCTCGCCCAAACACGCTTAATTTCGATGTTCTGATGGGATCCGGTGCATTAGTGCTGGTATGATCGCACCCGCCATATTCCTTTCGCTTTATTCTTTTAAACTACCCCGTCCTGCGAAGCAGTGTGGCTTTTCTAGACCGAAATTCATTTTAAGCGTCAATTCAAGCATTTTCCTATTATCCTTTTATTTATTTGCTTTCATATTTTTTTTTGTTATTGATTTGCCCCCTGTTTTTTTCCATCATACCGCAACTCTAAATTATCATGAAATCAATCCTTCACGCTTGCGCTGATACATTTGCGCCGACAAATTTGAGCGACGATCCGGGCTTTGATCGAGCCGTACCGTTCCTGATTTGTCTCGCGCCTTCAGATCCGCCTTCATGCTTCGAGAAGAAGCAAAATATAAAGCAATCGTTCCGAAGGACCTAAATTACTACAGGATAAAGAACGAATAGAAAATTTGAATTTCGAAACAAAAAAGAGAGGGGGGCAACAAGAGGAATTCCCAGGGGGTCACCCATCCTAGTACTACTCTCGCCCAAGCATGCTTAACTTCAGAGTTCTGATGGGATCCGGTGCATTAGTGCTGGTTTGATCGCACCCGCCATGTTCCTTTCGCTTTATTCTTTTAAACTACCACGTCCTGCGAAGCAGTGTGGCTTTTCTAGACCGAAATTCATTTTAAGCGTCAATTCAAGCATTTTCCTATTATCCTTTTATTTATTTGCTTTCATATTTTTTTTTTGTTATTGATTTGCCCCCTGTTTTTTTCCATCATCCCGCAACTCTAAATTATCATGAAATCAATCCTTCACGCTTGCGCTGATACATTTGCGCCGACAAATTTGAGCGACGATCCGGGCTTTGATCGAGCCGTACCGTTCCTGATTTGTCTCGCGCCTTCAGATCCGCCTTCATGCTTCGAGAAGAAGCAAAATATAAAGCAATCGTTCCGAAGGACCTAAATTACTACAGGATAAAGAACGAATAGAAAATTTGAATTTCGAAACAAAAAAGAGAGGGGTACAACAAGAGGAATTCCCAGGGGGTCACCCATCCTAATACTGCTCACGCCCAAGCACGCTTAACTTCGGAGTTCTGATGGGATACGGTGCATTAGTGCTGGTATGATCGCACCCACAACGTTCCTTACGCTTTATTCTTTTAAACTACCCCGTCCAGCGAAGCAGTGTGGCTTTTCCAGACCGGAATTCATTTTAAGCGTCAATTGAAGCATTTTCCTCTTATCCTTTTATTTATTTACTTTATATTTTTTTGTTATTGATTTGCACCCTGTTTTTTTCCATCATCCCGCAACTCTAAATTATCATGAAATCAATCATTCACGCTTGCGGTGATACATTTGCGCCGACAAATTTGAGCGACGATCCGGGCTTTGATCGAGCCGTACCGTTCCTGATTTGTCTCGCGCCTTCAGATCCTCCTTCACGCTTCGACAAGAAGCAAAATATTAAGCAATCGTTCCGACGGAGCTAAATTACTACAGGATAAAGAACGAATAGGAAATTTGGATTTCGAAACAAAAAAGAGAGGGGTGCAACATGAGGACTTCCCAGGGGGTCACCAATCCAAGTACTACTCTCGCCCAAACACGCTTAATTTCGAAGTTCTGATGGGATCCGGTGCATTAGTGCTGGTATGATCGCACCCGCCATATTCCTTTCGCTTTATTCTTTTAAACTACCCCGTCCTGCGAAGCAGTGTTGCTTTTCTAGACCGAAATTCATTTTAAGCGTCAATTCAAGCATTTTCCTATTATCCTTTTATTTATTTGCTTTCTTATTTTTTTTTGTTATTGATTTGCCCCCTGTTTTTTTCCATCATCCCGCAACTCTAAATTATCGTGAAATCAATCCTTCACGCTTGCGCCGATAAATTTGAGCGACGATCCGGGCTTTGATCGAGCCATACCGTTCCTGATTTGTCTCGCGCCTTCATGCTTCGAGAAGAAGCAAAATATAAAGCAATCGTTCCGAAGGACCTAAATTACTACAGGATAAAGAACGAATAGAAAATTTGAATTTCGAAACAAAAAAGAGAGGGGTGCAACAAGTGGAATTCCCAGGGGGTCACCCATCCTAATACTGCTCACGCCCAAGCACGCTTAACTTCGGAGTTCTGATGGGATACGGTGCATTAGTGCTGGTATGATCGCACCCACAACGTTCCTTTCGCTTTATTCTTTTAAACTACCCCGTCCAGCGAAGCAGTGTGGTTTTTCTAGACCGGAATTCATTTTAAGCGTCAATTGAAGCATTTTCCTCTTATCCTTTTATTTATTTACTTTATATTTTTTTGTTATTGATTTGCACCCTGTTTTTTTCCATCATCCCGCAACTCTAAATTATCATGAAATCAATCCTTCACGCTTGCGGTGATACATTTGCGCCGACAAATTTGAGCGACGATCCGGGCTTTGATCGAGCCGTACCGTTCCTGATTTGTCTCGCGCCTTCAGATCCTCCTTCACGCTTCGGCAAGAAGCAAAATATTAAGCAATCGTTCCGACGGAGCTAAATTACTACAGGATAAAGAACGAATAGGAAATTTGGATTTCGAAACAAAAAAGAGAGGGGTGCAACACGAGGACTTCCCACGGGGTCACCAATCCAAGTACTACTCTCGCCCAAACACGCTTAATTTCGATGTTCTGATGGGATCCGGTGCATTAGTGCTGGTATGATCGCACCCGCCATATTCCTTTCGCTTTATTCTTTTAAACTACCCCGTCCTGCGAAGCAGTGTGGCTTTTCTAGACCGAAATTCATTTTAAGCGTCAATTCAAGCATTTTCCTATTATCCTTTTATTTATTTGCTTTCATATTTTTTTTTGTTATTGATTTGCCCCCTGTTTTTTTCCATCATACCGCAACTCTAAATTATCATGAAATCAATCCTTCACGCTTGCGCTGATACATTTGCGCCGACAAATTTGAGCGACGATCCGGGCTTTGATCGAGCCGTACCGTTCCTGATTTGTCTCGCGCCTTCAGATCCGCCTTCATGCTTCGAGAAGAAGCAAAATATAAAGCAATCGTTCCGAAGGACCTAAATTACTACAGGATAAAGAACGAATAGAAAATTTGAATTTCGAAACAAAAAAGAGAGGGGGGCAACAAGAGGAATTCCCAGGGGGTCACCCATCCTAGTACTACTCTCGCCCAAGCATGCTTAACTTCAGAGTTCTGATGGGATCCGGTGCATTAGTGCTGGTTTGATCGCACCCGCCATGTTCCTTTCGCTTTATTCTTTTAAACTACCACGTCCTGCGAAGCAGTGTGGCTTTTCTAGACCGAAATTCATTTTAAGCGTCAATTCAAGCATTTTCCTATTATCCTTTTATTTATTTGCTTTCATATTTTTTTTTTGTTATTGATTTGCCCCCTGTTTTTTTCCATCATCCCGCAACTCTAAATTATCATGAAATCAATCCTTCACGCTTGCGCTGATACATTTGCGCCGACAAATTTGAGCGACGATCCGGGCTTTGATCGAGCCGTACCGTTCCTGATTTGTCTCGCGCCTTCAGATCCGCCTTCATGCTTCGAGAAGAAGCAAAATATAAAGCAATCGTTCCGAAGGACCTAAATTACTACAGGATAAAGAACGAATAGAAAATTTGAATTTCGAAACAAAAAAGAGAGGGGTACAACAAGAGGAATTCCCAGGGGGTCACCCATCCTAATACTGCTCACGCCCAAGCACGCTTAACTTCGGAGTTCTGATGGGATACGGTGCATTAGTGCTGGTATGATCGCACCCACAACGTTCCTTACGCTTTATTCTTTTAAACTACCCCGTCCAGCGAAGCAGTGTGGCTTTTCCAGACCGGAATTCATTTTAAGCGTCAATTGAAGCATTTTCCTCTTATCCTTTTATTTATTTACTTTATATTTTTTTGTTATTGATTTGCACCCTGTTTTTTTCCATCATCCCGCAACTCTAAATTATCATGAAATCAATCATTCACGCTTGCGGTGATACATTTGCGCCGACAAATTTGAGCGACGATCCGGGCTTTGATCGAGCCGTACCGTTCCTGATTTGTCTCGCGCCTTCAGATCCTCCTTCACGCTTCGACAAGAAGCAAAATATTAAGCAATCGTTCCGACGGAGCTAAATTACTACAGGATAAAGAACGAATAGGAAATTTGGATTTCGAAACAAAAAAGAGAGGGGTGCAACATGAGGACTTCCCAGGGGGTCACCAATCCAAGTACTACTCTCGCCCAAACACGCTTAATTTCGAAGTTCTGATGGGATCCGGTGCATTAGTGCTGGTATGATCGCACCCGCCATATTCCTTTCGCTTTATTCTTTTAAACTACCCCGTCCTGCGAAGCAGTGTTGCTTTTCTAGACCGAAATTCATTTTAAGCGTCAATTCAAGCATTTTCCTATTATCCTTTTATTTATTTGCTTTCATATTTTTTTTTGTTATTGATTTGCCCCCTGTTTTTTTCCATCATCCCGCAACTCTAAATTATCGTGAAATCAATCCTTCACGCTTGCGCCGATAAATTTGAGCGACGATCCGGGCTTTGATCGAGCCATACCGTTCCTGATTTGTCTCGCGCCTTCATGCTTCGAGAAGAAGCAAAATATAAAGCAATCGTTCCGAAGGACCTAAATTACTACAGGATAAAGAACGAATAGAAAATTTGAATTTCGAAACAAAAAAGAGAGGGGTGCAACAAGAGGAATTCCCAGAGGGTCACCCATCCTAATACTGCTCACGCCCAAGCACGCTTAACTTCGGAGTTCTGATGGGATACGGTGCATTAGTGCTGGTTTGATCGCACCCACAACGTTCCTTTCGCTTTATTCTTTTAAACTACCCCGTCCAGCGAAGCAGTGTGGCTTTTCCAGACCGGAATTCATTTTAAGCGTCAATTGAAGCATTTTCCTCTTATCCTTTTATTTATTTACTTTATATTTTTTTGTTATTGATTTGCACCCTGTTTTTTTCCATCATCCCGCAACTCTAAATTATCATGAAATCAATCCTTCACGCTTGCGCTGATACATTTGCGCCGACAAATTTGAGCGACGATCCGGGCTTTGATCGAGCCGTACCGTTCCTGATTTGTCTCGCGCCTTCAGATCCTCCTTCACGCTTCGACAAGAAGCAAAATATTAAGCAATCGTTCCGACGGAGCTAAATTACTACAGGATAAAGAACGAATAGGAAATTTGGATTTCGAAACAAAAAAGAGAGGGGTGCAACACGAGGACTTCCCACGGGGTTACCAATCCAAGTACTACTCTCGCCCAAACACGCTTAATTTCGATGTTCTGATGGGATCCGGTGCATTAGTGCTGGTATGATCGCACCCGCCATATTCCTTTCGCTTTATTCTTTTAAACTACCCCGTCCTGCGAAGCAGTGTGGCTTTTCTAGACCGAAATTCATTTTAAGCGTCAATTCAAGCATTTTCCTATTATCCTTTTATTTATTTGCTTTCATATTTTTTTTTGTTATTGATTTGCCCCCTGTTTTTTTCCATCATCCCGCAACTCTAAATTATCATGAAATCAATCCTTCACGCTTGCGCTGATACATTTGCGCCGACAAATTTGAGCGACGATCCGGGCTTTGATCGAGCCGTACCGTTCCTGATTTGTCTCGCGCCTTCAGATCCGCCTTCATGCTTCGAGAAGAAGCAAAATATAAAGCAATCGTTCCGAAGGACCTAAATTACTACAGGATAAAGAACGAATAGAAAATTTGAATTTCGAAACAAAAAAGAGAGGGGTGCAACAAGAGGAATTCCCAGGGGGTCACCCATCCTAATACTGCTCACGCCCAAGCACGCTTAACTTCGGAGTTCTGATGGGATACGGTGCATTAGTGCTGGTATGATCGCACCCACAACGTTCCTTACGCTTTATTCTTTTAAACTACCCCGTCCAGCTAAGCAGTGTGGCTTTTCTAGACCGGAATTCATTTTAAGCGTCAATTGAAGCATTTTCCTTTTATCCTTTTATTTATTTACTTTATATATATATTTTTTTATTGATTTGCACCCTGTTTTTTTCCATCATCCCGCAACTCTAAATTATCATGAAATCAATCATTCACGCTTGCGGTGATACATTTGCACCGACAAATTTGAGCGACGATCCGGGCTTTGATCGAGCCGTACCGTTCCTGATTTGTCTCGCGCCTTCAGATCCTCCTTCACGCTTCGACAAGAAGCAAAATATTAAGCAATCGTTCCGACGGAGCTAAATTACTACAGGATAAAGAACGAATAGGAAATTTGGATTTCGAAACAAAAAAGAGAGGGGTGCAACACGAGGACTTCCCAGGGGGTCACCAATCCAAGTACTACTCTCGCCCAAACACGCTTAATTTCGAAGTTCTGATGGGATCCGGTGCATTAGTGCTGGTATGATCGCACCAGCCATATTCCTTTCGCTTTATTCTTTTAAACTACCCCGTCCTGCGAAGCAGTGTGGCTTTTCTAGACCGAAATTCATTTTAAGCGTCAATTCAAGCATTTTCCTATTATCCTTTTATTTATTTGCTTTCATATTTTTTTTTGTTATTGATTTGCCCCCTGTTTTTTTCCATCATCCCGCAACTCTAAATTATCATGAAATCAATCCTTCACGCTTGCACTGATACATTTGCGCCGACAAATTTGAGCGACGATCCGGGCTTTGATCGAGCCGTACCGTTCCTGATTTGTCTCGCGCCTTCAGATCCTCCTTCACGCTTCGACAAGAAGCAAAATATTAAGCAATCGTTCCGACGGAGCTAAATTACTACAGGATAAAAAACGAATAGGAAATTTGGATTTCGAAACAAAAAAGAGAGGGGTGCAACACGAGGACTTCCCAGGGGGTCACCAATCCAAGTACTACTCTCGCCCAAACACGCTTAATTTAGAAGTTCTGATGGGATCCGGTGCATTAGTGCTGGTATGATCGCACCCGCCATATTCCTTTCGCTTCATTCTTTTAAACTACCCCGTCCTGCGAAGCAGTGTGGCTTTTCTAGACCGAAATTCATTTTAAGCGTCAATTCAAGTATTTTCCTATTATCCTTTTATTTATTTGCTTTCATATTTTTTTTTGTTATTGATTTGCCCCCTGTTTTTTTCCATCATCCCGCAACTCTAAATTATCATGAAATCAATCCTTCACGCTTGCGCTGATACATTTGCGCCGACAAATTTGAGCGACGATCCGGGCTTTGATCGAGCCGTACCGTTCCTGATTTGTCTCGCGCCTTCAGATCCTCCTTCACGCTTCGACAAGAAGCAAAATATTAAGCAATCGTTCCGACGGAGCTAAATTACTACAGGATAAAGAACGAATAGAAAATTTGAATTTCGAAACAAAAAAGAGAGGGGTGCAACAAGAGGAATTCCCAGGGGGTCACCCATCCTAGCACTACGCTCGCCCAAGCATGCTTAACTTCGGAGTTCTGATGGGATCCGGTGCATTAGTGCTGGTATGATCGCACCCGCCATGTTCCTTTCGCTTTATTCTTTTAAACTACCCCGTCCTGCGAAGCAGTGTGGCTTTTCTAGACCGAAATTCATTTTGAGCGTCAATTCAAGCATTTTTCTCTTATCGTTTTGTTTATTGCTTTCATATTTTTTTTTGTTATTGATTTGCACCCTGTTTTTTTCCCTCATCGCGCAACAATAAATTGTCATGAAATCAATCCATCACGCTAGCGCTGATACATTTGCGCCGACAAATTTGAGCGATGATCCGGGCTTTGATCGAGCCGTACCGTTCCTGATTTCTCTCGCGCCTTCAGATCCGCCTTCATGCTTTGAGAATAAGCAAAATATAAAGCAATCGTTCCGAAGGACCTAAATTACTACAAGATAAAGAACGAATAGAAAATTTGAATTTCGAAACAAAAAAGAAAGGGGTGCAACAAGAGGAATTCCCAGGGGGTCACCCATCCTAATACTGCTCACGCCCAAGCACGCTTAACTTCGGAGTTCTGATGGGATACGGTGCATTAGTGCTGGTATAATCGCACCCACAACGTTCCTTACGCTTTATTCTTTTAAACTACCCCGTCCAGCGAAGCAGTGTGGCTTTTCTAGACTGGAATTCATTTTAAGCGTCAATTGAAACATTTTCCTTTTATCCTTTTATTTATTTACTTTATATATATTTTTTTTATTGATTTGCACCCTGTTTTTTTCCATCATCCCGCAACTCTAAATTATCATGAAATCAATCATTCACGCTTGCGGTGATACATTTGCGCCGACAAATTTGAGCGACGATCCGGGCTTTGATCGAGCCGTACCGTTCCTGATTTGTCTCGCGCCTTCAGATCCTACTTCACGCTTCGACAAGAAGCAAAATATTAAGCAATCGTTCCGACGGAGTTAAATTACTACAGGATAAAGAACGAATAGGAAATTTGGATTTCGAAACAAAAAAGAGAGGGGTGCAACACGAGGACTTCCCAGGGGGTCACCAATCCAAGTACTACTCTCGCCCAAACACGCTTAATTTCGAAGTTCTGATGGGATCCGGTGCATTAGTGCTGGTATGATCGCACCCGCCATATTCCTTTCGCTTTATTCTTTTAAACTACCCCGTCCTGCGAAGAAGTGTTGCTTTTCTAGACCGAAATTCATTTTAAGCGTCAATTCAAGCATTTTCCAATTATCCTTTTATTTATTTGCTTTCATAATATTTTTTGTTATTGATTTGCCCCCTGTTTTTTTCCATCATCCCGCAACTCTAAATTATCATGAAATCAATCCTTCACGCTTGCGCTGATACATTTGCGCCGACAAATTTGAGCGACGATTCGGGCTTTGATCGAGCCGTACCGTTCCTGATTTGTCTCGCTTCAGATCCGCCTTCATGCTTCGAGAAGAAGCAAAATATAAAGCAATCGTTCCGAAGGACCTAAATTACTACAGGATAAAGAACGAATAGAAAATTTGAATTTCGAAACAAAAAAGAGAGGGGTGCAACAAGAGGAATTCCCAGGGGGTCACCCATCCTAGTACTACTCTCGCCCAAGCATGCTTAACTTCGGAGTTCTGATGGGATCCGGTGCATTAGTGCTGGTATGATCACACCCGCCATGTTCCTTTCGCTTTATTCTTTTAAACTACCCCGTCCTGCGAAGCAGTGTGGCTTTTCTAGACCGAAATTCATTTTAAGCGTCAATTCAAGCATTTTCCTATTATCTTTTTATTTTTTTACTTTCATATTTTTTTTTGTTATTGATTTGCCCCCTGTTTTTTTCAATCATCCCGCAACTCTAAATTATCATGAAATCAATCCTTCACGCTTGCGCTGATACATTTGCGCCGACAAATTTGAGCGACGATCCGGGCTTTGATCGAGCCGTACCGTTCCTGATTTGTCTCGCGCCTTCAGATCCTCCTTCACGCTTCGGCAAGAAGCAAAATATTAAGCAATCGTTCCGACGGAGCTAAATTACTACAGGATAAAGAACGAATAGGAAATTTGGATTTCGAAACAAAAAAGAGAGGGGTGCAACACGAGGACTTCCCACGGGGTCACCAATCCAAGTACTACTCTAGCCCAAACACGCTTAATTTCGATGTTCTGATGGGATCCGGTGCATTAGTGCTGGTATGATCGCACCCGCCATATTCCTTTCGCTTTATTCTTTTAAACTACCCCGTCGTGCGAAGCAGTGTGGCTTTTCTAGACCGAAATTCATTTTAAGCGTCAATTCAAGCATTTTCCTATTATCCTTTTATTTATTTGCTTTCATATTTTTTTTTGTTATTGATTTGCCCCCTGTTTTTTTCCATCATCCCGCAACTCTAAATTATCATGAAATCAATCCTTCACGCTTGCGCTGATACATTTGCGCCGACAAATTTGAGCGACGATCCGGGCTTTGATCGAGCCGTACCGTTCCTGATTTGTCTCGCGCCTTCAGATCCGCCTTCACGCTTCGAGAAGAAGCAAAATATAAAGCAATCGTTCCGAAGGACCTAAATTACTACAGGATAAAGAACGAATAGAAAATTTGAATTTCGAAACAAAAAAGAGAGGGGGGCAACAAGAGGAATTCCCAGGGGGTCACCCATCCTAGTACTACTCTCGCCCAAGCATGCTTAACTTCGGAGTTCTGATGGGATCCGGTGCATTAGTGCTGGTTTGATCGCACCCGCCATGTTCCTTTCGCTTTATTCTTTTAAACTACCCCGTCCTGCGAAGCAGTGTGGCTTTTCTAGACCGAAATTCATTTTAAGCGTCAATTCAAGCATTTTCCTATTATCCTTTTATTTATTTGCTTTCATATTTTTTTTTTGTTATTGATTTGCCCCCTGTTTTTTTCCATCATCCCGCAACTCTAAATTATCATGAAATCAATCCTTCACGCTTGCGCAGATACATTTGCGCCGACAAATTTGAGCGACGATACGGGCTTTGATCGAGCCGTACCGTTCCTGATTTGTCTCGCGCCTTCAGATCCTCCTTCACGCTTCGACAAGAAGCAAAATATTAAGCAATCGTTCCGACGGAGCTAAATTACTACTGGATAAAGAACGAATAGGAAATTTGGATTTTGAAACAAAAAAGAGAGGGGTGCAACACGAGGACTTCCCAGGGGGTCACCAATCCAAGTACTACTCTCGCCCAAACACGCTTAATTTCGATGTTCTGATGGGATCCAGTGCATTAGTGCTGGTATGATCGCACCCGCCATATTCCTTTCGCTTTATTCTTTTAAACTACCCCGTCCTACGAAGCAGTGTGGCTTTTCTAGACCGAAATTCATTTTAAGCGTCAATTCAAGCATTTTCCTATTATCTTTTTTTTATTTGCTTTCATATTTTTTTTTTGTTATTGATTTGCCCCCTGTTTTTTTCCATCATCCCGCAACTCTAAATTATCATGAAATCAATCCTTCACGCTTGCGCTGATACATTTGCGCCGACAAATTTGAGCGACGATCCGGGCTTTGATCGAGCCGTACCGTTCCTGATTTGTCTCGCGCCTTCAGATCCTCCTTCACGCTTAGACAAGAAGCAAAATATTAAGCAATCGTTCCGACAGAGCTAAATTACTACAGGATAAATAACGAATAGGAAATTTGGATTTCGAAACAAAAAAGAGAGGGGTGCAACACGAGGACTTCCCACGGGGTCACCAATCCAAGTACTACTCTAGCCCAAACACGCTTAATTTCGATGTTCTGATGGGATCCGGTGCATTAGTGCTGGTATGATCGCACCCGCCATATTCCTTTCGCTTTATTCTTTTAAACTACCCCGTCGTGCGAAGCAGTGTGGCTTTTCTAGACCGAAATTCATTTTAAGCGTCAATTCAAGCATTTTCCTATTATCCTTTTATTTATTTGCTTTCATATTTTTTTTTGTTATTGATTTGCCCCCTTTTTTTTTCCATCATCCCGCAACTTTAAATTATCATGAAATCAATCCTTCACGCTTGCGCTGATACATTTGCGCCGACAAATTTGAGCGACGATCCGGGCTTTGATCGAGCCGTACCGTTCCTGATTTGTCTCGCGCCTTCAGATCCTCCTTCACGCTTCGACAAGAAGCAAAATATTAAGCAATCGTTCCGACGGAGCTAAATTACTACAGGATAAAGAACAATAGAAAATTTGAATTTCGAAACAAAAAAGAGAGGGGTGCAACAAGAGGAATTCCCAGGGGGTCACCCATCCTAGCACTACGCTCGCCCAAGCAAGCTTAACTTCGGAGTTCTGATGGGATCCGGTGCATTAGTGCTGGTATGATCGCACCCGCCATGTTCCTTTCGCTTTATTCTTTTAAACTACCCCGTCCTGCGAAGCAGTGTGGCTTTTCTAGACCGAAATTCATTTTGAGCGTCAATTCAAGCATTTTTCTCTTATCGTTTTGTTTATTGCTTTCATATTTTTTTTTGTTATTGATTTGCACCCTGTTTTTTTCCCTCATCGCGCAACAATAAATTGTCATGAAATCAATCCATCACGCTAGCGCTGATACATTTGCGCCGACAAATTTGAGCGATGATCCGGGCTTTGATCGAGCCGTACCGTTCCTGATTTCTCTCGCGCCTTCAGATCCTCCTTCACGCTTCGACAAGAAGCAAAATATTAAGCAATCGTTCCGACGGAGCTAAATTACTACAGGATAAAGAACGAATAGAAAATTTGAATTTCGAAACAAAAAAGAGAGGGGTGCAACAAGAGGAATTCCCAGGGGGTCACCCATCCTAGCACTACTCTCGCCCAAGCATGCTTAACTTCGGAGTTCTGATGGGATCCGGTGCATTAGTGCTGGTATGATCGCACCCGCCATGTTCCTTTCGCTTTATTCTTTTAAACTACCCCGTCCTGCGAAGCAGTGTGGCTTTCCTAGACCGAAATTCATTTTAAGCGTCAATTCAAGCATTTTTCTCTTATTCTTTTGTTTATTGCTTTCATATTTTTTTTTGTTATTGATTTGCACCCTGTTTTTTTCCCTCATCGCGCAACAATAAATTGTCATGAAATCAATCCATCACGCTAGCGCTGATACATTTGCGCCGACAAATTTGAGCGATGATCCGGGCTTTGATCGAGCCGTACCGTTCCTGATTTCTCTCGCGCCTTCAGATCCGCCTTCATGCTTCGAGAAGAAGCAAAATATAAAGCAATCGTTCCGAAGGACCTAATTTACTACAAGATAAAGAACGAATAGAAAATTTGAATTTCGAAACAAAAAAGAAAGGGGTGCAACAAGAGGAATTCCCAGGGGGTCACCCATCCTAATACTGCTCACGCCCAAGCACGCTTAACTTCGGAGTTCTGATGGGATACGGTGCATTAGTGCTGGTATGATCGCACCCACAACGTTCCTTTCGCTTTATTCTTTTAAACTACCCCGTCCAGCGAAGCAGTGTGGCTTTTCTAGACCGGAATTCATTTTAAGCGTCAATTGAAGCATTTTCCTCTTATCCTTTTATTTATTTACTTTATATTTTTTTTGTTATTGATTTGCACCCTGTTTTTTTCCATCATCCCGCAACTCTAAATTATCATGAAATCGATCATTCACGCTTGCGGTGATACATTTGCGCCGACAAATTTGAGCGACGATCCGGGCTTTGATCGAGCCGTACCGTTCCTGATTTGTCTCGCGCCTTCAGATCCTACTTCACGCTTCGACAAGAAGCAAAATATTAAGCAATCGTTCCGACGGAGCTAAATTACTACAGGATAAAGAACGAATAGGAAATTTGGATTTCGAAACAAAAAAGAGAGGGGTGCAACACGAGGACTTCCCAGGGGGTCACCCATCCTAATACTGCTTACGCCCAAGCACGCTTAACTTCGGAGTTCTGATGGGATACGGTGCATTAGTGCTGGTATGATCGCACCCACAACGTTCCTTTCGCTTTATTCTTTTAAACTACCCTGTCCTGCGAAGCAGTGTGGCTTTTCTAGACCGGAATTCATTTTAAGCGTCAATTGAAGTATTTTCCTCTTATCCTTTTATTTATTTACTTTATATATTTTTTGTTATTGATTTGCACCCTATTTTTTTCCATCATCCCGCAACTCTAAATTATCATGAAATCAATCCTTCACGCTTGCGGTGATACATTTGCGCCGACAAATTTGAGCGACGATCCGGGCTTTGATCGAGCCGTACCGTTCTTGATTTGTCTCGCGCCTTCAGATCCTCCTTCACGCTTCGACAAGAAGCAAAATATTAAGCAATCGTTCCGACGGAGCTAAATTACTACAGGATAAAGAACGAATAGGAAATTTGGATTTCGAAACAAAAAAGAGAGGGGTGCAACACGAGGACTTCCCAGGGGGTCACCAATCCAAGTACTACTCTCGCCCAAACACGCTTAATTTCGATGTTCAGATGGGATCCGGTGCATTAGTGCTGGTATGATCGCACCCGCCATATTCCTTTCGCTTTATTCTTTTAAACTACCCCGTCCTGCGAAGCAGTGTGGCTTTTCTAGACCGAAATTCATTTTAAGCGTCAATTCAAGCATTTTCCTATTATCCTTTTATTTATTTGCTTTCATATTTTTTTTTGTTATTGATTTGCCCCCTGTTTTTTTCCATCATCCCGCAACTCTAAATTATCATGAAATCAATCCTTCACCCTTGCACTGATACATTTGCGCCGACAAATTTGAGCGACGATCCGGGCTTTGATCGAGCCGTACCGTTCCTGATTTGTCTCGCGCCTTCAGATCCTCCTTCACGCTTCGACAAGAAGCAAAATATTAAGCAATCGTTCCGACGGAGCTAAATTACTACAGGATAAAGAACGAATAGGAAATTTGGATTTCGAAACAAAAAAGAGAGGGGTGCAACACGAGGACTTCCCAGGGGGTCACCAATCCAAGTACTACTCTCGCCCAAACACGCTTAATTTAGAAGTTCTGATGGGATCCGGTGCATTAGTGCTGGTATGATCGCACCCGCCATATTCCTTTCGCTTCATTCTTTTAAACTACCCCGTCCTGCGAAGCAGTGTGGCTTTTCTAGACCGAAATTCATTTTAAGCGTCAATTCAAGTATTTTCCTATTATCCTTTTATTTATTTGCTTTCATATTATTTTTTGTTATTGATTTGCACCCTGTTTTTTTCCATCATCCCGCAACTCTAAATTATCATGAAATCAATCCTTCACGCTTGCGGTGTTACATTTGCGCCGACAAATTTGAGCGACTATCCGGGCTTTGATCGAGCCGTACCGTTCCTGATTTGTCTCGCGCCTTCAGATCCTCCTTCACGCTTCGACAAGAAGCAAAATATTAAGCAATCGTTCCGACGGAGCTAAATTACTACAGGATAAAGAACGAATAGGAAATTTGGATTTCGAAACAAAAAAGCGAGGGATGCAACACGAGGACTTCCCAGGGGGTCACCAATCCAAGTACTACTCTCGCCCAAACACGCTTAATTTCGAAGTTCTGATGGGATCCGGTGCATTAGTGCTGGTATGATCGCACCCGCCATATTCCTTTCACTTTATTCTTTTAAACTACCCCGTCCTGCGAAGCAGTGTAGCTTTTCTAGACCGAAATTCATTTTAAGCGTCAATTCAAGCATTTTCCTATTATCCTTTTATTTATTTGCTTTCATATTTTTTCTGATGGGATCCGGTGCATTAGTGCTGGTATGATCGCACCCGCCATATTCCTTTCGCTTTATTCTTTTAAACTACCCCGTCCTGCGAAGCAGTGTGGCTTTTCTAGACCGAAATTCATTTTAAGCGTCAATTCAAGCATTTTCCTATTATCCTTTTATTTATTTTCTTTCATATTTTTTTTTTGTTATTGATTTGCCCCCTGTTTTTTTCCATCATCCCGCAACTCTAAATTATCATGAAATCAATCCTTCACGCTTGCGCTGATACATTTGCGCCGACAAATTTGAGCGACGATCCGGGCTTTGATCGAGCCATACCGTTCCTGATTTGTCTCGCGCCTTCAGATCCTCCTTCACGCTTCGACAAGAAGCAAAATATTAAGCAATCGTTCCGACGGAGCTAAATTACTACAGGATAAAGAACGAATAGGAAATTTGGATTTCGAAACAAAAAAGAGAGGGGTGCAACACGAGGACTTCCCAGGGGGTCACCAATCCAAGTACTACTCTCGCCCAAACACACTTAATTTCGAAGTTCTGATGGGATCCGGTGCATTAGTGCTGGTATGATCGCACCCGCCATATTCCTTTCACTTTATTCTTTTAAACTACCCCGTCCTGCGAAGAAGTGTTGCTTTTCTAGACCGAAATTCATTTTAAGCGTCAATTCAAGCATTTTCCAATTATCCTTTTATTTATTTGCTTTCATAATATTTTTTGTTATTGATTTGCCCCCTGTTTTTTTCCATCATCCCGCAACTCTAAATTATCATGAAATCAATCCTTCACGCTTGCGCTGATACATTTGCGCCGACAAATTTGAGCGACGATCCGGGCTTTGATCGAGCCGTACCGTTCCTGATTTGTCTCGCGCCTTCAGATCCTCCTTCACGCTTCGACAAGAAGCAAAATATTAAGCAATCGTTCCGACGGAGCTAAATTACTACAGGATAAAGAACGAATAGAAAATTTGAATTTCGAAACAAAAAAGAGAGGGGTGCAACAAGAGGAATTCCCAGGGGGTCACCCATCCTAGCACTACGCTCGCCCAAGCATGCTTAACTTCGGAGTTCTGATGGGATCCGGTGCATTAGTGCTGGTATGATCGCACCCGCCATGTTCCTTTCGCTTTATTCTTTTAAACTACCCCGTCCTGCGAAGCAGTGTGGCTTTTCTAGACCGAAATTCATTTTGAGCGTCAATTCAAGCATTTTTCTCTTATCGTTTTGTTTATTGCTTTCATATTTTTTTTTGTTATTGATTTGCACCCTGTTTTTTTCCCTCATCGCGCAACAATAAATTGTCATGAAATCAATCCATCACGCTAGCGCTGATACATTTGCGCCGACAAATTTGAGCGATGATCCGGGCTTTGATCGAGCCGTACCGTTCCTGATTTCTCTCGCGCCTTCAGATCCGCCTTCATGCTTTGAGAATAAGCAAAATATAAAGCAATCGTTCCGAAGGACCTAAATTACTACAAGATAAAGAACGAATAGAAAATTTGAATTTCGAAACAAAAAAGAAAGGGGTGCAACAAGAGGAATTCCCAGGGGGTCACCCATCCTAATACTGCTCACGCCCAAGCACGCTTAACTTCGGAGTTCTGATGGGATACGGTGCATTAGTGCTGGTATAATCGCACCCACAACGTTCCTTACGCTTTATTCTTTTAAACTACCCCGTCCAGCGAAGCAGTGTGGCTTTTCTAGACCGGAATTCATTTTAAGCGTCAATTGAAACATTTTCCTTTTATCCTTTTATTTATTTACTTTATATATATTTTTTTTATTGATTTGCACCCTGTTTTTTTCCATCATCCCGCAACTCTAAATTATCATGAAATCAATCATTCACGCTTGCGGTGATACATTTGCGCCGACAAATTTGAGCGACGATCCGGGCTTTGATCGAGCCGTACCGTTCCTGATTTGTCTCGCGCCTTCAGATCCTACTTCACGCTTCGACAAGAAGCAAAATATTAAGCAATCGTTCCGACGGAGCTAAATTACTACAGGATAAAGAACGAATAGGAAATTTGGATTTCGAAACAAAAAAGAGAGGGGTGCAACACGAGGACTTCCCAGGGGGTCACCAATCCAAGTACTACTCTCGCCCAAACACGCTTAATTTCGAAGTTCTGATGGGATCCGGTGCATTAGTGCTGGTATGATCGCACCCGCCATATTCCTTTCGCTTTATTCTTTTAAACTACCCCGTCCTGCGAAGAAGTGTTGCTTTTATAGACCGAAATTCATTTTAAGCGTCAATTCAAGCATTTTCCAATTATCCTTTTATTTATTTGCTTTCATAATATTTTTTGTTATTGATTTGCCCCCTGTTTTTTTCCATCATCCCGCAACTCTAAATTATCATGAAATCAATCCTTCACGCTTGCGCTGATACATTTGCGCCGACAAATTTGAGCGACGATCCGGGCTTTGATCGAGCCGTACCGTTCCTGATTTGTCTCGCGCCTTCAGATCCTCCTTCACGCTTCGACAAGAAGCAAAATATTAAGCAATCGTTCCGACGGAGCTAAATTACTACAGGATAAAGAACGAATAGGAAATTTGGATTTCGAAACAAAAAAGAGAGGGGTGCAACACGAGGACTTCCCAGGGGGTCACCAATCCAAGTACTACTCTCGCCCAAACACGCTTAATTTCGAAGTTCTGATGGGATCCGGTGCATTAGTGCTGGTATGATCACACCCGCCATGTTCCTTTCGCTTTATTCTTTTAAACTACCCCGTCCTGCGAAGCAGTGTGGCTTTTCTAGACCGAAATTCATTTTAAGCGTCAATTCAAGCATTTTCCTATTATCTTTTTATTTATTTACTTTCATATTTTTTTTTGTTATTGATTTGCCCCCTGTTTTTTTCAATCATCCCGCAACTCTAAATTATCATGAAATCAATCCTTCACGCTTGCGCTGATACATTTGCGCCGACAAATTTGAGCGACGATCCGGGCTTTGATCGAGCCGTACCGTTCCTGATTTGTCTCGCGCCTTCAGATCCTCCTTCACGCTTCGGCAAGAAGCAAAATATTAAGCAATCGTTCCGACGGAGCTAAATTACTACAGGATAAAGAACGAATAGGAAATTTGGATTTCGAAACAAAAAAGAGAGGGGTGCAACACGAGGACTTCCCACGGGGTCACCAATCCAAGTACTACTCTAGCCCAAACACGCTTAATTTCGATGTTCTGATGGGATCCGGTGCATTAGTGCTGGTATGATCGCACCCGCCATATTCCTTTCGCTTTATTCTTTTAAACTACCCCGTCCTGCGAAGCAGTGTGGCTTTTCTAGACCGAAATTCATTTTAAGCGTCAATTCAAGCATTTTCCTATTATCCTTTTATTTATTTGCTTTCATATTTTTTTTTGTTATTGATTTGCCCCCTGTTTTTTTCCATCATCCCGCAACTCTAAATTATCATGAAATCAATCCTTCACGCTTGCGCTGATACATTTGCGCCGACAAATTTGAGCGACGATCCGGGCTTTGATCGAGCCGTACCGTTCCTGATTTGTCTCGCGCCTTCAGATCCGCCTTCACGCTTCGAGAAGAAGCAAAATATAAAGCAATCGTTCCGAAGGACCTAAATTACTACAGGATAAAGAACGAATAGAAAATTTGAATTTCGAAACAAAAAAGAGAGGGGGGCAACAAGAGGAATTCCCAGGGGGTCACCCATCCTAGTACTACTCTCGCCCAAGCATGCTTAACTTCGGAGTTCTGATGGGATCCGGTGCATTAGTGCTGGTTTGATCGCACCCGCCATGTTCCTTTCGCTTTATTCTTTTAAACTACCCCGTCCTGCGAAGCAGTGTGGCTTTTCTAGACCGAAATTCATTTTAAGCGTCAATTCAAGCATTTTCCTATTATCCTTTTATTTATTTGCTTTCATATTTTTTTTTTGTTATTGATTTGCCCCCTGTTTTTTTCCATCATCCCGCAACTCTAAATTATCATGAAATCAATCCTTCACGCTTGCGCTGATACATTTGCGCCGACAAATTTGAGCGACGATACGGGCTTTGATCGAGCCGTACCGTTCCTGATTTGTCTCGCGCCTTCAGATCCTCCTTCACGCTTCGACAAGAAGCAAAATATTAAGCAATCGTTCCGACGGAGCTAAATTACTACTGGATAAAGAACGAATAGGAAATTTGGATTTTGAAACAAAAAAGAGAGGGGTGCAACACGAGGACTTCCCAGGGGGTCACCAATCCAAGTACTACTCTCGCCCAAACACGCTTAATTTCGATGTTCTGATGGGATCCAGTGCATTAGTGCTGGTATGATCGCACCCGCCATATTCCTTTCGCTTTATTCTTTTAAACTACCCCGTCCTACGAAGCAGTGTGGCTTTTCTAGACCGAAATTCATTTTAAGCGTCAATTCAAGCATTTTCCTATTATCTTTTTTTTATTTGCTTTCATATTTTTTTTTTGTTATTGATTTGCCCCCTGTTTTTTTCCATCATCCCGCAACTCTAAATTATCATGAAATCAATCCTTCACGCTTGCGCTGATACATTTGCGCCGACAAATTTGAGCGACGATCCGGGCTTTGATCGAGCCGTACCGTTCCTGATTTGTCTCGCGCCTTCAGATCCTCCTTCACGCTTAGACAAGAAGCAAAATATTAAGCAATCGTTCCGACAGAGCTAAATTACTACAGGATAAATAACGAATAGGAAATTTGGATTTCAAAACAAAAAAGAGAGGGGTGCAACACGAGGACTTCCCAGGGGGTCACCAATCCAAGTACTACTCTCGCCCAAACACGCTTAATTTCGAAGTTCTGATGGGATCCGGTGCATTAGTGCTGGTATGATCGCATCCGCCATATTCCTTTCGCTTTATTCTTTTAAACTACCCCGTCCTGCGAAGCAGTGTGGCTTTTCTAGACCGAAATTCATTTTAAGCGTCAATTCAAGCATTTTCCTATTATCCTTTTATTTATTTGCTTTCATATTTTTTTTTGTTATTGATTTGCCCCCTTTTTTTTTCCATCATCCCGCAACTTTAAATTATCATGAAATCAATCCTTCACGCTTGCGCTGATACATTTGCGCCGACAAATTTGAGCGACGATCCGGGCTTTGATCGAGCCGTACCGTTCCTGATTTGTCTCGCGCCTTCAGATCCTCCTTCACGCTTCGACAAGAAGCAAAATATTAAGCAATCGTTCCGACGGAGCTAAATTACTACAGGATAAAGAACGAATAGAAAATTTGAATTTCGAAACAAAAAAGAGAGGGGTGCAACAAGAGGAATTCCCAGGGGGTCACCCATCCTAGCACTACGCTCGCCCAAGCAAGCTTAACTTCGGAGTTCTGATGGGATCCGGTGCATTAGTGCTGGTATGATCGCACCCGCCATGTTCCTTTCGCTTTATTCTTTTAAACTACCCCGTCCTGCGAAGCAGTGTGGCTTTTCTAGACCGAAATTCATTTTGAGCGTCAATTCAAGCATTTTTCTCTTATCGTTTTGTTTATTGCTTTCATATTTTTTTTTGTTATTGATTTGCACCCTGTTTTTTTCCCTCATCGCGCAACAATAAATTGTCATGAAATCAATCCATCACGCTAGCGCTGATACATTTGCGCCGACAAATTTGAGCGATGATCCGGGCTTTGATCGAGCCGTACCGTTCCTGATTTCTCTCGCGCCTTCAGATCCTCCTTCACGCTTCGACAAGAAGCAAAATATTAAGCAATCGTTCCGACGGAGCTAAATTACTACAGGATAAAGAACGAATAGAAAATTTGAATTTCGAAACAAAAAAGAGAGGGGTGCAACAAGAGGAATTCCCAGGGGGTCACCCATCCTAGCACTACGCTCGCCCAAGCATGCTTAACTTCGGAGTTCTGATGGGATCCGGTGCATTAGTGCTGGTATGATCGCACCCGCCATGTTCCTTTCGCTTTATTCTTTTAAACTACCCCGTCCTGCGAAGCAGTGTGGCTTTTCTAGACCGAAATTCATTTTGAGCGTCAATTCAAGCATTTTTCTCTTATCGTTTTGTTTATTGCTTTCATATTTTTTTTTGTTATTGATTTGCACCCTGTTTTTTTCCCTCATCGCGCAACAATAAATTGTCATGAAATCAATCCATCACGCTAGCGCTGATACATTTGCGCCGACAAATTTGAGCGATGATCCGGGCTTTGATCGAGCCGTACCGTTCCTGATTTCTCTCGCGCCTTCAGATCCGCCTTCATGCTTCGAGAAGAAGCAAAATATAAAGCAATCGTTCCGAAGGACCTAATTTACTACAAGATAAAGAACGAATAGAAAATTTGAATTTCGAAACAAAAAAGAAAGGGGTGCAACAAGAGGAATTCCCAGGGGGTCACCCATCCTAATACTGCTCACGCCCAAGCACGCTTAACTTCGGAGTTCTGATGGGATACGGTGCATTAGTGCTGGTATGATCGCACCCACAACGTTCCTTTCGCTTTATTCTTTTAAACTACCCCGTCCAGCGAAGCAGTGTGGCTTTTCTAGACCGGAATTCATTTTAAGCGTCAATTGAAGCATTTTCCTCTTATCCTTTTATTTATTTACTTTATATTTTTTTTGTTATTGATTTGCACCCTGTTTTTTTCCATCATCCCGCAACTCTAAATTATCATGAAATCGATCATTCACGCTTGCGGTGATACATTTGCGCCGACAAATTTGAGCGACGATCCGGGCTTTGATCGAGCCGTACCGTTCCTGATTTGTCTCGCGCCTTCAGATCCTACTTCACGCTTCGACAAGAAGCAAAATATTAAGCAATCGTTCCGACGGAGCTAAATTACTACAGGATAAAGAACGAATAGGAAATTTGGATTTCGAAACAAAAAAGAGAGGGGTGCAACACGAGGACTTCCCAGGGGGTCACCCATCCTAATACTGCTTACGCCCAAGCACGCTTAACTTCGGAGTTCTGATGGGATACGGTGCATTAGTGCTGGTATGATCGCACCCACAACGTTCCTTTCGCTTTATTCTTTTAAACTACCCTGTCCTGCGAAGCAGTGTGGCTTTTCTAGACCGGAATTCATTTTAAGCGTCAATTGAAGTATTTTCCTCTTATCCTTTTATTTATTTACTTTATATATTTTTTGTTATTGATTTGCACCCTATTTTTTTCCATCATCCCGCAACTCTAAATTATCATGAAATCAATCCTTCACGCTTGCGGTGATACATTTACGCCGACAAATTTGAGCGACGATCCGGGCTTTGATCGAGCCGTACCGTTCTTGATTTGTCTCGCGCCTTCAGATCCTCCTTCACGCTTCGACAAGAAGCAAAATATTAAGCAATCGTTCCGACGGAGCTAAATTACTACAGGATAAAGAACGAATAGGAAATTTGGATTTCGAAACAAAAAAGAGAGGGGTGCAACACGAGGACTTCCCAGGGGGTCACCAATCCAAGTACTACTCTCGCCCAAACACGCTTAATTTCGATGTTCAGATGGGATCCGGTGCATTAGTGCTGGTATGATCGCACCCGCCATATTCCTTTCGCTTTATTCTTTTAAACTACCCCGTCCTGCGAAGCAGTGTGGCTTTTCTAGACCGAAATTCATTTTAAGCGTCAATTCAAGCATTTTCCTATTATCCTTTTATTTATTTGCTTTCATATTTTTTTTTGTTATTGATTTGCCCCCTGTTTTTTTCCATCATCCCGCAACTCTAAATTATCATGAAATCAATCCTTCACCCTTGCACTGATACATTTGCGCCGACAAATTTGAGCGACGATCCGGGCTTTGATCGAGCCGTACCGTTCCTGATTTGTCTCGCGCCTTCAGATCCTCCTTCACGCTTCGACAAGAAGCAAAATATTAAGCAATCGTTCCGACGGAGCTAAATTACTACAGGATAAAGAACGAATAGGAAATTTGGATTTCGAAACAAAAAAGAGAGGGGTGCAACACGAGGACTTCCCAGGGGGTCACCCATCCTAGTACTACTCTCGCCCAAACACGCTTAATTTAGAAGTTCTGATGGGATCCGGTGCATTAGTGCTGGTATGATCGCACCCGCCATATTCCTTTCGCTTCATTCTTTTAAACTACCCCGTCCTGCGAATCAGTGTGGCTTTTCTAGACCGAAATTCATTTTAAGCGTCAATTCAAGTATTTTCCTATTATCCTTTTATTTATTTGCTTTCATATTATTTTTTGTTATTGATTTGCACCCTGTTTTTTTCCATCATCCCGCAACTCTAAATTATCATGAAATCAATCCTTCACGCTTGCGGTGTTACATTTGCGCCGACAAATTTGAGCGACTATCCGGGCTTTGATCGAGCCGTACCGTTCCTGATTTGTCTCGCGCCTTCAGATCCTCCTTCACGCTTCGACAAGAAGCAAAATATTAAGCAATCGTTCCGACGGAGCTAAATTACTACAGGATAAAGAACGAATAGGAAATTTGGATTTCGAAACAAAAAAGCGAGGGATGCAACACGAGGACTTCCCAGGGGGTCACCAATCCAAGTACTACTCTCGCCCAAACACGCTTAATTTCGAAGTTCTGATGGGATCCGGTGCATTAGTGCTGGTATGATCGCACCCGCCATATTCCTTTCACTTTATTCTTTTAAACTACCCCGTCCTGCGAAGCAGTGTAGCTTTTCTAGACCGAAATTCATTTTAAGCGTCAATTCAAGCATTTTCCTATTATCCTTTTATTTATTTGCTTTCATATTTTTTTTTGTTATTGATTTGCCCCCTGTTTTTTTCCATCATCCCGCAACTCTAAATTATCATGAAATCAATCCTTCACGCTTGCGCTGATACATTTGCGCCGACAAATTTGAGCGACGATCCGGGCTTTGATCGAGCCGTACCGTTCCTGATTTGTCTCGCGCCTTCAGATCCTCCTTCACGCTTCGACAAGAAGCAAAATATTAAGCAATCGTTCCGACGGAGCTAAATTACTACAGGATAAAGAACGAATAGAAAATTTGAATTTCGAAACAAAAAAGAGAGGGGTGCAACAAGAGGAATTCCCAGGGGGTCACCCATCCTAGCACTACGCTCGCCCAAGCATGCTTAACTTCGGAGTTCTGATGGGATCCGGTGCATTAGTGCTGGTATGATCGCACCCGCCATGTTCCTTTCGCTTTATTCTTTTAAACTACCCCGTCCTGCGAAGCAGTGTGGCTTTTCTAGACCGAAATTCATTTTGAGCGTCAATTCAAGCATTTTTCTCTTATCGTTTTGTTTATTGCTTTCATATTTTTTTTTTGTTATTGATTTGCACCCTGTTTTTTTCCCTCATCGCGCAACAATAAATTGTCATGAAATCAATCCATCACGCTAGCGCTGATACATTTGCGCCGACAAATTTGAGCGATGATCCGGGCTTTGATCGAGCCGTACCGTTCCTGATTTCTCTCGCGCCTTCAGATCCGCCTTCATGCTTTGAGAATAAGCAAAATATAAAGCAATCGTTCCGAAGGACCTAAATTACTACAAGATAAAGAACGAATAGAAAATTTGAATTTCGAAACAAAAAAGAAAGGGGTGCAACAAGAGGAATTCCCAGGGGGTCACCCATCCTAATACTGCTCACGCCCAAGCACGCTTAACTTCGGAGTTCTGATGGGATACGGTGCATTAGTGCTGGTATAATCGCACCCACAACGTTCCTTACGCTTTATTCTTTTAAACTACCCCGTCCAGCGAAGCAGTGTGGCTTTTCTAGACCGGAATTCATTTTAAGCGTCAATTGAAACATTTTCCTTTTATCCTTTTATTTATTTACTTTATATATATTTTTTTTATTGATTTGCACCCTGTTTTTTTCCATCATCCCGCAACTCTAAATTATCATGAAATCAATCATTCACGCTTGCGGTGATACATTTGCGCCGACAAATTTGAGCGACGATCCGGGCTTTGATCGAGCCGTACCGTTCCTGATTTGTCTCGCGCCTTCAGATCCTACTTCACGCTTCGACAAGAAGCAAAATATTAAGCAATCGTTCCGACGGAGCTAAATTACTACAGGATAAAGAACGAATAGGAAATTTGGATTTCGAAACAAAAAAGAGAGGGGTGCAACACGAGGACTTCCCAGGGGGTCACCAATCCAAGTACTACTCTCGCCCAAACACGCTTAATTTCGAAGTTCTGATGGGATCCGGTGCATTAGTGCTGGTATGATCGCACCCGCCATATTCCTTTCGCTTTATTCTTTTAAACTACCCCGTCCTGCGAAGAAGTGTTGCTTTTCTAGACCGAAATTCATTTTAAGCGTCAATTCAAGCATTTTCCAATTATCCTTTTATTTATTTGCTTTCATAATATTTTTTGTTATTGATTTGCCCCCTGTTTTTTTCCATCATCCCGCAACTCTAAATTATCATGAAATCAATCCTTCACGCTTGCGCTGATACATTTGCGCCGACAAATTTGAGCGACGATTCGGGCTTTGATCGAGCCGTACCGTTCCTGATTTGTCTCGCTTCAGATCCGCCTTCATGCTTCGAGAAGAAGCAAAATATAAAGCAATCGTTCCGAAGGACCTAAATTACTACAGGATAAAGAACGAATAGAAAATTTGAATTTCGAAACAAAAAAGAGAGGGGTGCAACAAGAGGAATTCCCAGGGGGTCACCCATCCTAGTACTACTCTCGCCCAAGCATGCTTAACTTCGGAGTTCTGATGGGATCCGGTGCATTAGTGCTGGTATGATCACACCCGCCATGTTCCTTTCGCTTTATTCTTTTAAACTACCCCGTCCTGCGAAGCAGTGTGGCTTTTCTAGACCGAAATTCATTTTAAGCGTCAATTCAAGCATTTTCCTATTATCTTTTTATTTATTTACTTTCATATTTTTTTTTGTTATTGATTTGCCCCCTGTTTTTTTCAATCATCCCGCAACTCTAAATTATCATGAAATCAATCCTTCACGCTTGCGCTGATACATTTGCGCCGACAAATTTGAGCGACGATCCGGGCTTTGATCGAGCCGTACCGTTCCTGATTTGTCTCGCGCCTTCAGATCCTCCTTCACGCTTCGGCAAGAAGCAAAATATTAAGCAATCGTTCCGACGGAGCTAAATTACTACAGGATAAAGAACGAATAGGAAATTTGGATTTCGAAACAAAAAAGAGAGGGGTGCAACACGAGGACTTCCCACGGGGTCACCAATCCAAGTACTACTCTAGCCCAAACACGCTTAATTTCGATGTTCTGATGGGATCCGGTGCATTAGTGCTGGTATGATCGCACCCGCCATATTCCTTTCGCTTTATTCTTTTAAACTACCCCGTCCTGCGAAGCAGTGTGGCTTTTCTAGACCGAAATTCATTTTAAGCGTCAATTCAAGCATTTTCCTATTATCCTTTTATTTATTTGCTTTCATATTTTTTTTTGTTATTGATTTGCCCCCTGTTTTTTTCCATCATCCCGCAACTCTAAATTATCATGAAATCAATCCTTCACGCTTGCGCTGATACATTTGCGCCGACAAATTTGAGCGACGATCCGGGCTTTGATCGAGCCGTACCGTTCCTGATTTGTCTCGCGCCTTCAGATCCGCCTTCACGCTTCGAGAAGAAGCAAAATATAAAGCAATCGTTCCGAAGGACCTAAATTACTACAGGATAAAGAACGAATAGAAAATTTGAATTTCGAAACAAAAAAGAGAGGGGGGCAACAAGAGGAATTCCCAGGGGGTCACCCATCCTAGTACTACTCTCGCCCAAGCATGCTTAACTTCGGAGTTCTGATGGGATCCGGTGCATTAGTGCTGGTTTGATCGCACCCGCCATGTTCCTTTCGCTTTATTCTTTTAAACTACCCCGTCCTGCGAAGCAGTGTGGCTTTTCTAGACCGAAATTCATTTTAAGCGTCAATTCAAGCATTTTCCTATTATCCTTTTATTTATTTGCTTTCATATTTTTTTTTTGTTATTGATTTGCCCCCTGTTTTTTTCCATCATCCCGCAACTCTAAATTATCATGAAATCAATCCTTCACGCTTGCGCTGATACATTTGCGCCGACAAATTTGAGCGACGATACGGGCTTTGATCGAGCCGTACCGTTCCTGATTTGTCTCGCGCCTTCAGATCCTCCTTCACGCTTCGACAAGAAGCAAAATATTAAGCAATCGTTCCGACGGAGCTAAATTACTACTGGATAAAGAACGAATAGGAAATTTGGATTTTGAAACAAAAAAGAGAGGGGTGCAACACGAGGACTTCCCAGGGGGTCACCAATCCAAGTACTACTCTCGCCCAAACACGCTTAATTTCGATGTTCTGATGGGATCCAGTGCATTAGTGCTGGTATGATCGCACCCGCCATATTCCTTTCGCTTTATTCTTTTAAACTACCCCGTCCTACGAAGCAGTGTGGCTTTTCTAGACCGAAATTCATTTTAAGCGTCAATTCAAGCATTTTCCTATTATCTTTTTTTTATTTGCTTTCATATTTTTTTTTTGTTATTGATTTGCCCCCTGTTTTTTTCCATCATCCCGCAACTCTAAATTATCATGAAATCAATCCTTCACGCTTGCGCTGATACATTTGCGCCGACAAATTTGAGCGACGATCCGGGCTTTGATCGAGCCGTACCGTTCCTGATTTGTCTCGCGCCTTCAGATCCTCCTTCACGCTTAGACAAGAAGCAAAATATTAAGCAATCGTTCCGACAGAGCTAAATTACTACAGGATAAATAACGAATAGGAAATTTGGATTTCAAAACAAAAAAGAGAGGGGTGCAACACGAGGACTTCCCAGGGGGTCACCAATCCAAGTACTACTCTCGCCCAAACACGCTTAATTTCGAAGTTCTGATGGGATCCGGTGCATTAGTGCTGGTATGATCGCATCCGCCATATTCCTTTCGCTTTATTCTTTTAAACTACCCCGTCCTGCGAAGCAGTGTGGCTTTTCTAGACCGAAATTCATTTTAAGCGTCAATTCAAGCATTTTCCTATTATCCTTTTATTTATTTGCTTTCATATTTTTTTTTGTTATTGATTTGCCCCCTTTTTTTTTCCATCATCCCGCAACTTTAAATTATCATGAAATCAATCCTTCACGCTTGCGCTGATACATTTGCGCCGACAAATTTGAGCGACGATCCGGGCTTTGATCGAGCCGTACCGTTCCTGATTTGTCTCGCGCCTTCAGATCCTCCTTCACGCTTCGACAAGAAGCAAAATATTAAGCAATCGTTCCGACGGAGCTAAATTACTACAGGATAAAGAACGAATAGAAAATTTGAATTTCGAAACAAAAAAGAGAGGGGTGCAACAAGAGGAATTCCCAGGGGGTCACCCATCCTAGCACTACGCTCGCCCAAGCAAGCTTAACTTCGGAGTTCTGATGGGATCCGGTGCATTAGTGCTGGTATGATCGCACCCGCCATGTTCCTTTCGCTTTATTCTTTTAAACTACCCCGTCCTGCGAAGCAGTGTGGCTTTTCTAGACCGAAATTCATTTTGAGCGTCAATTCAAGCATTTTTCTCTTATCGTTTTGTTTATTGCTTTCATATTTTTTTTTGTTATTGATTTGCACCCTGTTTTTTTCCCTCATCGCGCAACAATAAATTGTCATGAAATCAATCCATCACGCTAGCGCTGATACATTTGCGCCGACAAATTTGAGCGATGATCCGGGCTTTGATCGAGCCGTACCGTTCCTGATTTCTCTCGCGCCTTCAGATCCTCCTTCACGCTTCGACAAGAAGCAAAATATTAAGCAATCGTTCCGACGGAGCTAAATTACTACAGGATAAAGAACGAATAGAAAATTTGAATTTCGAAACAAAAAAGAGAGGGGTGCAACAAGAGGAATTCCCAGGGGGTCACCCATCCTAGCACTACTCTCGCCCAAGCATGCTTAACTTCGGAGTTCTGATGGGATCCGGTGCATTAGTGCTGGTATGATCGCACCCGCCATGTTCCTTTCGCTTTATTCTTTTAAACTACCCCGTCCTGCGAAGCAGTGTGGCTTTTCTAGACCGAAATTCATTTTAAGCGTCAATTCAAGCATTTTTCTCTTATTCTTTTGTTTATTGCTTTCATATTTTTTTTTGTTATTGATTTGCACCCTGTTTTTTTCCCTCATCGCGCAACAATAAATTGTCATGAAATCAATCCATCACGCTAGCGCTGATACATTTACGCCGACAAATTTGAGCGATGATCCGGGCTTTGATCGAGCCGTACCGTTCCTGATTTCTCTCGCGCCTTCAGATCCGCCTTCATGCTTCGAGAAGAAGCAAAATATAAAGCAATCGTTCCGAAGGACCTAAATTACTACAGGATAAAGAACGAATAGAAAATTTGAATTTCGAAACAAAAAAGAGAGGGGGGCAACAAGAGGAATTCCCAGGGGGTCACCCATCCTAGTACTACTCTCGCCCAAGCATGCTTAACTTCGGAGTTCTGATGGGATCCGGTGCATTAGTGCTGGTTTGATCGCACCCGCCATGTTCCTTTCGCTTTATTCTTTTAAACTACCCCGTCCTGCGAAGCAGTGTGGCTTTTCTAGACCGAAATTCATTTTAAGCGTCAATTCAAGCATTTTCCTATTATCCTTTTATTTATTTGCTTTCATATTTTTTTTTTGTTATTGATTTGCCCCCTGTTTTTTTCCATCATCCCGCAACTCTAAATTATCATGAAATCAATCCTTCACGCTTGCGCTGATACATTTGCGCCGACAAATTTGAGCGACGATACGGGCTTTGATCGAGCCGTACCGTTCCTGATTTGTCTCGCGCCTTCAGATCCTCCTTCACGCTTCGACAAGAAGCAAAATATTAAGCAATCGTTCCGACGGAGCTAAATTACTACTGGATAAAGAACGAATAGGAAATTTGGATTTTGAAACAAAAAAGAGAGGGGTGCAACACGAGGACTTCCCAGGGGGTCACCAATCCAAGTACTACTCTCGCCCAAACACGCTTAATTTCGATGTTCTGATGGGATCCAGTGCATTAGTGCTGGTATGATCGCACCCGCCATATTCCTTTCGCTTTATTCTTTTAAACTACCCCGTCCTACGAAGCAGTGTGGCTTTTCTAGACCGAAATTCATTTTAAGCGTCAATTCAAGCATTTTCCTATTATCTTTTTTTTATTTGCTTTCATATTTTTTTTTTGTTATTGATTTGCCCCCTGTTTTTTTCCATCATCCCGCAACTCTAAATTATCATGAAATCAATCCTTCACGCTTGCGCTGATACATTTGCGCCGACAAATTTGAGCGACGATCCGGGCTTTGATCGAGCCGTACCGTTCCTGATTTGTCTCGCGCCTTCAGATCCTCCTTCACGCTTAGACAAGAAGCAAAATATTAAGCAATCGTTCCGACAGAGCTAAATTACTACAGGATAAATAACGAATAGGAAATTTGGATTTCAAAACAAAAAAGAGAGGGGTGCAACACGAGGACTTCCCAGGGGGTCACCAATCCAAGTACTACTCTCGCCCAAACACGCTTAATTTCGAAGTTCTGATGGGATCCGGTGCATTAGTGCTGGTATGATCGCATCCGCCATATTCCTTTCGCTTTATTCTTTTAAACTACCCCGTCCTGCGAAGCAGTGTGGCTTTTCTAGACCGAAATTCATTTTAAGCGTCAATTCAAGCATTTTCCTATTATCCTTTTATTTATTTGCTTTCATATTTTTTTTTGTTATTGATTTGCCCCCTTTTTTTTTCCATCATCCCGCAACTTTAAATTATCATGAAATCAATCCTTCACGCTTGCGCTGATACATTTGCGCCGACAAATTTGAGCGACGATCCGGGCTTTGATCGAGCCGTACCGTTCCTGATTTGTCTCGCGCCTTCAGATCCTCCTTCACGCTTCGACAAGAAGCAAAATATTAAGCAATCGTTCCGACGGAGCTAAATTACTACAGGATAAAGAACGAATAGAAAATTCGAATTTCGAAACAAAAAAGAGAGGGGTGCAACAAGAGGAATTCCCAGGGGGTCACCCATCCTAGCACTACGCTCGCCCAAGCAAGCTTAACTTCGGAGTTCTGATGGGATCCGGTGCATTAGTGCTGGTATGATCGCACCCGCCATGTTCCTTTCGCTTTATTCTTTTAAACTACCCCGTCCTGCGAAGCAGTGTGGCTTTTCTAGACCGAAATTCATTTTGAGCGTCAATTCAAGCATTTTTCTCTTATCGTTTTGTTTATTGCTTTCATATTTTTTTTTGTTATTGATTTGCACCCTGTTTTTTTCCCTCATCGCGCAACAATAAATTGTCATGAAATCAATCCATCACGCTAGCGCTGATACATTTGCGCCGACAAATTTGAGCGATGATCCGGGCTTTGATCGAGCCGTACCGTTCCTGATTTCTCTCGCGCCTTCAGATCCTCCTTCACGCTTCGACAAGAAGCAAAATATTAAGCAATCGTTCCGACGGAGCTAAATTACTACAGGATAAAGAACGAATAGAAAATTTGAATTTCGAAACAAAAAAGAGAGGGGTGCAACAAGAGGAATTCCCAGGGGGTCACCCATCCTAGCACTACTCTCGCCCAAGCATGCTTAACTTCGGAGTTCTGATGGGATCCGGTGCATTAGTGCTGGTATGATCGCACCCGCCATGTTCCTTTCGCTTTATTCTTTTAAACTACCCCGTCCTGCGAAGCAGTGTGGCTTTTCTAGACCGAAATTCATTTTAAGCGTCAATTCAAGCATTTTTCTCTTATTCTTTTGTTTATTGCTTTCATATTTTTTTTTGTTATTGATTTGCACCCTGTTTTTTTCCCTCATCGCGCAACAATAAATTGTCATGAAATCAATCCATCACGCTAGCGCTGATACATTTGCGCCGACAAATTTGAGCGATGATCCGGGCTTTGATCGAGCCGTACCGTTCCTGATTTCTCTCGCGCCTTCAGATCCGCCTTCATGCTTCGAGAAGAAGCAAAATATAAAGCAATCGTTCCGAAGGACCTAATTTACTACAAGATAAAGAACGAATAGAAAATTTGAATTTCGAAACAAAAAAGAAAGGGGTGCAACAAGAGGAATTCCCAGGGGGTCACCCATCCTAATACTGCTCACGCCCAAGCACGCTTAACTTCGGAGTTCTGATGGGATACGGTGCATTAGTGCTGGTATGATCGCACCCACAACGTTCCTTTCGCTTTATTCTTTTAAACTACCCCGTCCAGCGAAGCAGTGTGGCTTTTCTAGACCGGAATTCATTTTAAGCGTCAATTGAAGCATTTTCCTCTTATCCTTTTATTTATTTACTTTATATTTTTTTTGTTATTGATTTGCACCCTGTTTTTTTCCATCATCCCGCAACTCTAAATTATCATGAAATCGATCATTCACGCTTGCGGTGATACATTTGCGCCGACAAATTTGAGCGACGATCCGGGCTTTGATCGAGCCGTACCGTTCCTGATTTGTCTCGCGCCTTCAGATCCTACTTCACGCTTCGACAAGAAGCAAAATATTAAGCAATCGTTCCGACGGAGCTAAATTACTACAGGATAAAGAACGAATAGGAAATTTGGATTTCGAAACAAAAAAGAGAGGGGTGCAACACGAGGACTTCCCAGGGGGTCACCCATCCTAATACTGCTTACGCCCAAGCACGCTTAACTTCGGAGTTCTGATGGGATACGGTGCATTAGTGTTGGTATGATCGCACCCACAACGTTCCTTTCGCTTTATTCTTTTAAACTACCCTGTCCTGCGAAGCAGTGTGGCTTTTCTAGACCGGAATTCATTTTAAGCGTCAATTGAAGTATTTTCCTCTTATCCTTTTATTTATTTACTTTATATATTTTTTGTTATTGATTTGCACCCTATTTTTTTCCATCATCCCGCAACTCTAAATTATCATGAAATCAATCCTTCACGCTTGCGGTGATACATTTGCGCCGACAAATTTGAGCGACGATCCGGGCTTTGATCGAGCCGTACCGTTCTTGATTTGTCTCGCGCCTTCAGATCCTCCTTCACGCTTCGACAAGAAGCAAAATATTAAGCAATCGTTCCGACGGAGCTAAATTACTACAGGATAAAGAACGAATAGGAAATTTGGATTTCGAAACAAAAAAGAGAGGGGTGCAACACGAGGACTTCCCAGGGGGTCACCAATCCAAGTACTACTCTCGCCCAAACACGCTTAATTTCGATGTTCAGATGGGATCCGGTGCATTAGTGCTGGTATGATCGCACCCGCCATATTCCTTTCGCTTTATTCTTTTAAACTACCCTGTCCTGCGAAGCAGTGTGGCTTTTCTAGACCGAAATTCATTTTAAGCGTCAATTCAAGCATTTTCCTATTATCCTTTTATTTATTTGCTTTCATATTTTTTTTTGTTATTGATTTGCCCCCTTTTTTTTTCCATCATCCCGCAACTCTAAATTATCATGAAATCAATCCTTCACCCTTGCACTGATACATTTGCGCCGACAAATTTGAGCGACGATCCGGGCTTTGATCGAGCCGTACCGTTCCTGATTTGTCTCGCGCCTTCAGATCCTCCTTCACGCTTCGACAAGAAGCAAAATATTAAGCAATCGTTCCGACGGAGCTAAATTACTACAGGATAAAGAACGAATAGGAAATTTGGATTTCGAAACAAAAAAGAGAGGGGTGCAACACGAGGACTTCCCAGGGGGTCACCAATCCAAGTACTACTCTCGCCCAAACACGCTTAATTTAGAAGTTCTGATGGGATCCGGTGCATTAGTGCTGGTATGATCGCACCCGCCATATTCCTTTCGCTTCATTCTTTTAAACTACCCCGTCCTGCGAATCAGTGTGGCTTTTCTAGACCGAAATTCATTTTAAGCGTCAATTCAAGTATTTTCCTATTATCCTTTTATTTATTTGCTTTCATATTATTTTTTGTTATTGATTTGCACCCTATTTTTTTCCATCATCCCGCAACTCTAAATTATCATGAAATCAATCCTTCACGCTTGCGGTGTTACATTTGCGCCGACAAATTTGAGCGACTATCCGGGCTTTGATCGAGCCGTACCGTTCCTGATTTGTCTCGCGCCTTCAGATCCTCCTTCACGCTTCGACAAGAAGCAAAATATTAAGCAATCGTTCCGACGGAGCTAAATTACTACAGGATAAAGAACGAATAGGAAATTTGGATTTCGAAACAAAAAAGCGAGGGATGCAACACGAGGACTTCCCAGGGGGTCACCAATCCAAGTACTACTCTCGCCCAAACACGCTTAATTTCGAAGTTCTGATGGGATCCGGTGCATTAGTGCTGGTATGATCGCATCCGCCATATTCCTTTCGCTTTATTCTTTTAAACTACCCCGTCCTGCGAAGCAGTGTGGCTTTTCTAGACCGAAATTCATTTTAAGCGTCAATTCAAGCATTTTCCTATTATCCTTTTATTTATTTGCTTTCATATTTTTTTTTGTTATTGATTTGCCCCCTTTTTTTTTCCATCATCCCGCAACTTTAAATTATCATGAAATCAATCCTTCACGCTTGCGCTGATACATTTGCGCCGACAAATTTGAGCGACGATCCGGGCTTTGATCGAGCCGTACCGTTCCTGATTTGTCTCGCGCCTTCAGATCCTCCTTCACGCTTCGACAAGAAGCAAAATATTAAGCAATCGTTCCGACGGAGCTAAATTACTACAGGATAAAGAACGAATAGAAAATTTGAATTTCGAAACAAAAAAGAGAGGGGTGCAACAAGAGGAATTCCCAGGGGGTCACCCATCCTAGCACTACGCTCGCCCAAGCAAGCTTAACTTCGGAGTTCTGATGGGATCCGGTGCATTAGTGCTGGTATGATCGCACCCGCCATGTTCCTTTCGCTTTATTCTTTTAAACTACCCCGTCCTGCGAAGCAGTGTGGCTTTTCTAGACCGAAATTCATTTTGAGCGTCAATTCAAGCATTTTTCTCTTATCGTTTTGTTTATTGCTTTCATATTTTTTTTTGTTATTGATTTGCACCCTGTTTTTTTCCCTCATCGCGCAACAATAAATTGTCATGAAATCAATCCATCACGCTAGCGCTGATACATTTGCGCCGACAAATTTGAGCGATGATCCGGGCTTTGATCGAGCCGTACCGTTCCTGATTTCTCTCGCGCCTTCAGATCCTCCTTCACGCTTCGACAAGAAGCAAAATATTAAGCAATCGTTCCGACGGAGCTAAATTACTACAGGATAAAGAACGAATAGAAAATTTGAATTTCGAAACAAAAAAGAGAGGGGTGCAACAAGAGGAATTCCCAGGGGGTCACCCATCCTAGCACTACTCTCGCCCAAGCATGCTTAACTTCGGAGTTCTGATGGGATCCGGTGCATTAGTGCTGGTATGATCGCACCCGCCATGTTCCTTTCGCTTTATTCTTTTAAACTACCCCGTCCTGCGAAGCAGTGTGGCTTTTCTAGACCGAAATTCATTTTAAGCGTCAATTCAAGCATTTTTCTCTTATTCTTTTGTTTATTGCTTTCATATTTTTTTTTGTTATTGATTTGCACCCTGTTTTTTTCCCTCATCGCGCAACAATAAATTGTCATGAAATCAATCCATCACGCTAGCGCTGATACATTTGCGCCGACAAATTTGAGCGATGATCCGGGCTTTGATCGAGCCGTACCGTTCCTGATTTCTCTCGCGCCTTCAGATCCGCCTTCATGCTTCGAGAAGAAGCAAAATATAAAGCAATCGTTCCGAAGGACCTAAATTACTACAGGATAAAGAACGAATAGAAAATTTGAATTTCGAAACAAAAAAGAGAGGGGGGCAACAAGAGGAATTCCCAGGGGGTCACCCATCCTAGTACTACTCTCGCCCAAGCATGCTTAACTTCGGAGTTCTGATGGGATCCGGTGCATTAGTGCTGGTTTGATCGCACCCGCCATGTTCCTTTCGCTTTATTCTTTTAAACTACCCCGTCCTGCGAAGCAGTGTGGCTTTTCTAGACCGAAATTCATTTTAAGCGTCAATTCAAGCATTTTCCTATTATCCTTTTATTTATTTGCTTTCATATTTTTTTTTTGTTATTGATTTGCCCCCTGTTTTTTTCCATCATCCCGCAACTCTAAATTATCATGAAATCAATCCTTCACGCTTGCGCTGATACATTTGCGCCGACAAATTTGAGCGACGATACGGGCTTTGATCGAGCCGTACCGTTCCTGATTTGTCTCGCGCCTTCAGATCCTCCTTCACGCTTCGACAAGAAGCAAAATATTAAGCAATCGTTCCGACGGAGCTAAATTACTACTGGATAAAGAACGAATAGGAAATTTGGATTTTGAAACAAAAAAGAGAGGGGTGCAACACGAGGACTTCCCAGGGGGTCACCAATCCAAGTACTACTCTCGCCCAAACACGCTTAATTTCGATGTTCTGATGGGATCCAGTGCATTAGTGCTGGTATGATCGCACCCGCCATATTCCTTTCGCTTTATTCTTTTAAACTACCCCGTCCTACGAAGCAGTGTGGCTTTTCTAGACCGAAATTCATTTTAAGCGTCAATTCAAGCATTTTCCTATTATCTTTTTTTTATTTGCTTTCATATTTTTTTTTTGTTATTGATTTGCCCCCTGTTTTTTTCCATCATCCCGCAACTCTAAATTATCATGAAATCAATCCTTCACGCTTGCGCTGATACATTTGCGCCGACAAATTTGAGCGACGATCCGGGCTTTGATCGAGCCGTACCGTTCCTGATTTGTCTCGCGCCTTCAGATCCTCCTTCACGCTTAGACAAGAAGCAAAATATTAAGCAATCGTTCCGACAGAGCTAAATTACTACAGGATAAATAACGAATAGGAAATTTGGATTTCAAAACAAAAAAGAGAGGGGTGCAACACGAGGACTTCCCAGGGGGTCACCAATCCAAGTACTACTCTCGCCCAAACACGCTTAATTTCGAAGTTCTGATGGGATCCGGTGCATTAGTGCTGGTATGATCGCATCCGCCATATTCCTTTCGCTTTATTCTTTTAAACTACCCCGTCCTGCGAAGCAGTGTGGCTTTTCTAGACCGAAATTCATTTTAAGCGTCAATTCAAGCATTTTCCTATTATCCTTTTATTTATTTGCTTTCATATTTTTTTTTGTTATTGATTTGCCCCCTTTTTTTTTCCATCATCCCGCAACTTTAAATTATCATGAAATCAATCCTTCACGCTTGCGCTGATACATTTGCGCCGACAAATTTGAGCGACGATCCGGGCTTTGATCGAGCCGTACCGTTCCTGATTTGTCTCGCGCCTTCAGATCCTCCTTCACGCTTCGACAAGAAGCAAAATATTAAGCAATCGTTCCGACGGAGCTAAATTACTACAGGATAAAGAACGAATAGAAAATTCGAATTTCGAAACAAAAAAGAGAGGGGTGCAACAAGAGGAATTCCCAGGGGGTCACCCATCCTAGCACTACGCTCGCCCAAGCAAGCTTAACTTCGGAGTTCTGATGGGATCCGGTGCATTAGTGCTGGTATGATCGCACCCGCCATGTTCCTTTCGCTTTATTCTTTTAAACTACCCCGTCCTGCGAAGCAGTGTGGCTTTTCTAGACCGAAATTCATTTTGAGCGTCAATTCAAGCATTTTTCTCTTATCGTTTTGTTTATTGCTTTCATATTTTTTTTTGTTATTGATTTGCACCCTGTTTTTTTCCCTCATCGCGCAACAATAAATTGTCATGAAATCAATCCATCACGCTAGCGCTGATACATTTGCGCCGACAAATTTGAGCGATGATCCGGGCTTTGATCGAGCCGTACCGTTCCTTATTTCTCTCGCGCCTTCAGATCCTCCTTCACGCTTCGACAAGAAGCAAAATATTAAGCAATCGTTCCGACGGAGCTAAATTACTACAGGATAAAGAACGAATAGAAAATTTGAATTTCGAAACAAAAAAGAGAGGGGTGCAACAAGAGGAATTCCCAGGGGGTCACCCATCCTAGCAATACTCTCGCCCAAGCATGCTTAACTTCGGAGTTCTGATGGGATCCGGTGCATTAGTGCTGGTATGATCGCACCCGCCATGTTCCTTTCGCTTTATTCTTTTAAACTACCCCGTCCTGCGAAGCAGTGTGGCTTTTCTAGACCGAAATTCATTTTAAGCGTCAATTCAAGCATTTTTCTCTTATTCTTTTGTTTATTGCTTTCATATTTTTTTTTGTTATTGATTTGCACCCTGTTTTTTTCCCTCATCGCGCAACAATAAATTGTCATGAAATCAATCCATCACGCTAGCGCTGATACATTTGCGCCGACAAATTTGAGCGATGATCCGGGCTTTGATCGAGCCGTACCGTTCCTGATTTCTCTCGCGCCTTCAGATCCGCCTTCATGCTTCGAGAAGAAGCAAAATATAAAGCAATCGTTCCGAAGGACCTAATTTACTACAAGATAAAGAACGAATAGAAAATTTGAATTTCGAAACAAAAAAGAAAGGGGTGCAACAAGAGGAATTCCCAGGGGGTCACCCATCCTAATACTGCTCACGCCCAAGCACGCTTAACTTCGGAGTTCTGATGGGATACGGTGCATTAGTGCTGGTATGATCGCACCCACAACGTTCCTTTCGCTTTATTCTTTTAAACTACCCCGTCCAGCGAAGCAGTGTGGCTTTTCTAGACCGGAATTCATTTTAAGCGTCAATTGAAGCATTTTCCTCTTATCCTTTTATTTATTTACTTTATATTTTTTTTGTTATTGATTTGCACCCTGTTTTTTTCCATCATCCCGCAACTCTAAATTATCATGAAATCGATCATTCACGCTTGCGGTGATACATTTGCGCCGACAAATTTGAGCGACGATCCGGGCTTTGATCGAGCCGTACCGTTCCTGATTTGTCTCGCGCCTTCAGATCCTACTTCACGCTTCGACAAGAAGCAAAATATTAAGCAATCGTTCCGACGGAGCTAAATTACTACAGGATAAAGAACGAATAGGAAATTTGGATTTCGAAACAAAAAAGAGAGGGGTGCAACACGAGGACTTCCCAGGGGGTCACCCATCCTAATACTGCTTACGCCCAAGCACGCTTAACTTCGGAGTTCTGATGGGATACGGTGCATTAGTGTTGGTATGATCGCACCCACAACGTTCCTTTCGCTTTATTCTTTTAAACTACCCTGTCCTGCGAAGCAGTGTGGCTTTTCTAGACCGGAATTCATTTTAAGCGTCAATTGAAGTATTTTCCTCTTATCCTTTTATTTATTTACTTTATATATTTTTTGTTATTGATTTGCACCCTATTTTTTTCCATCATCCCGCAACTCTAAATTATCATGAAATCAATCCTTCACGCTTGCGGTGATACATTTGCGCCGACAAATTTGAGCGACGATCCGGGCTTTGATCGAGCCGTACCGTTCTTGATTTGTCTCGCGCCTTCAGATCCTCCTTCACGCTTCGACAAGAAGCAAAATATTAAGCAATCGTTCCGACGGAGCTAAATTACTACAGGATAAAGAACGAATAGGAAATTTGGATTTCGAAACAAAAAAGAGAGGGGTGCAACACGAGGACTTCCCAGGGGGTCACCAATCCAAGTACTACTCTCGCCCAAACACGCTTAATTTCGATGTTCAGATGGGATCCGGTGCATTAGTGCTGGTATGATCGCACCCGCCATATTCCTTTCGCTTTATTCTTTTAAACTACCCCGTCCTGCGAAGCAGTGTGGCTTTTCTAGACCGAAATTCATTTTAAGCGTCAATTCAAGCATTTTCCTATTATCCTTTTATTTATTTGCTTTCATATTTTTTTTTGTTATTGATTTGCCCCCTTTTTTTTTCCATCATCCCGCAACTCTAAATTATCATGAAATCAATCCTTCACCCTTGCACTGATACATTTGCGCCGACAAATTTGAGCGACGATCCGGGCTTTGATCGAGCCGTACCGTTCCTGATTTGTCTCGCGCCTTCAGATCCTCCTTCACGCTTCGACAAGAAGCAAAATATTAAGCAATCGTTCCGACGGAGCTAAATTACTACAGGATAAAGAACGAATAGGAAATTTGGATTTCGAAACAAAAAAGAGAGGGGTGCAACACGAGGACTTCCCAGGGGGTCACCAATCCAAGTACTACTCTCGCCCAAACACGCTTAATTTAGAAGTTCTGATGGGATCCGGTGCATTAGTGCTGGTATGATCGCACCCGCCATATTCCTTTCGCTTCATTCTTTTAAACTACCCCGTCCTGCGAATCAGTGTGGCTTTTCTAGACCGAAATTCATTTTAAGCGTCAATTCAAGTATTTTCCTATTATCCTTTTATTTATTTGCTTTCATATTATTTTTTGTTATTGATTTGCACCCTGTTTTTTTCCATCATCCCGCAACTCTAAATTATCATGAAATCAATCCTTCACGCTTGCGGTGTTACATTTGCGCCGACAAATTTGAGCGACTATCCGGGCTTTGATCGAGCCGTACCGTTCCTGATTTGTCTCGCGCCTTCAGATCCTCCTTCACGCTTCGACAAGAAGCAAAATATTAAGCAATCGTTCCGACGGAGCTAAATTACTACAGGATAAAGAACGAATAGGAAATTTGGATTTCGAAACAAAAAAGCGAGGGATGCAACACGAGGACTTCCCAGGGGGTCACCAATCCAAGTACTACTCTCGCCCAAACACGCTTAATTTCGAAGTTCTGATGGGATCCGGTGCATTAGTGCTGGTATGATCGCACCCGCCATATTCCTTTCACTTTATTCTTTTAAACTACCCCGTCCTGCGAAGCAGTGTAGCTTTTCTAGACCGAAATTCATTTTAAGCGTCAATTCAAGCATTTTCCTATTATCCTTTTATTTATTTGCTTTCATATTTTTTTTGGTTATTGATTTGCCCCCTGTTTTTTTCCATCATCCCGCAACTCTAAATTATCATGAAATCAATCCTTCACGCTTGCGCTGATACATTTGCGCCGACAAATTTGAGCGACGATCCGGGCTTTGATCGAGCCGTACCGTTCCTGATTTGTCTCGCGCCTTCAGATCCTCCTTCACGCTTCGACAAGAAGCAAAATATTAAGCAATCGTTCCGACGGAGCTAAATTACTACAGGATAAAGAACGAATAGGAAATTTGGATTTCGAAACAAAAAAGAGAGGGGTGCAACACGAGGACTTCCCAGGGGGTCACCAATCCAAGTACTACTCTCGCCCAAACACGCTTAATTTCGAAGTTCTGATGGGATCCGGTGCATTAGTGCTGGTATGATCGCACCCGCCATATTCCTTTCGCTTTATTCTTTTAAACTACCCCGTCCTGCGAAGCAGTGTGGCTTTTCTAGACCGAAATTCATTTTAAGCGTCAATTCAAGCATTTTCCTATTATCCTTTTATTTATTTTCTTTCATATTTTTTTTTTATTATTGATTTGCCCCCTGTTTTTTTCCATCATCCCGCAACTCTAAATTATCATGAAATCAATCCTTCACGCTTGCGCTGATACATTTGCGCCGACAAATTTGAGCGACGATCCGGGCTTTGATCGAGCCATACCGTTCCTGATTTGTCTCGCGCCTTCAGATCCTCCTTCACGCTTCGACAAGAAGCAAAATATTAAGCAATCGTTCCGACGGACCTAAATTACTACAGGATAAAGAACGAATAGAAAATTTGAATTTCGAAACAAAAAAGAAAGGGGTGCAACAAGAGGAATTCCCAGGGGGTCACCCATCCTAGTACTACTCTCGCCCAAGCATGCTTAACTTCGGAGTTCTGATGGGATCCGGTGCATTAGTGCTGGTATGATCGCACCCGCCATGTTCCTTTCGCTTTATTCTTTTAAACTACCCCGTCCTGCGAAGCAGTGTTGCTTTTCTAGACCGAAATTCATTTTAAGCGTCAATTCAAGCATTTTCCTATTATCCTTTTATTTATTTTCTTTCATATTTTTTTTTTGTTATCGATTTGCCCCCTGTTTTTTTCCATCATCCCGCAACTCTAAATTATCATGAAATCAATCCTTCACGCTTGCGCTGATACATTTGCGCCGACAAATTTGAGCGACGATCCGGGCTTTGATCGAGCCATACCGTTCCTGATTTGTCTCGCGCCTTCAGATCCTCCTTCACGCTTCGACAAGAAGCAAAATATTAAGCAATCGTTCCGACGGAGCTAAATTACTACAGGATAAAGAACGAATAGAAAATTTGAATTTCGAAACAAAAAAGAGAGGGGTGCAACAAGAGGAATTCCCAGGGGGTCACCCATCCTAGCACTACTCTCGCCCAAGCATGCTTAACTTCGGAGTTCTGATGGGATCCGGTGCATTAGTGCTGGTATGATCGCACCCGCCATGTTCCTTTCGCTTTATTCTTTTAAACTACCCCGTCCTGCGAAGCAGTGTGGCTTTTCTAGACCGAAATTCATTTTAAGCGTCAATTCAAGCATTTTTCTCCTATCCTTTTGTTTATTGCTTTCATATTTTTTTTTGTTATTGATTTGCACCCTGTTTTTTTCCCTCATCGCGCAACAATAAATTGTCATGAAATCAATCCATCACGCTAGCGCTGATACATTTGCGCCGACAAATTTGAGCGATGATCCGGGCTTTGATCGAGCCGTACCGTTCCTGATTTCTCTCGCGCCTTCAGATCCGCCTTCATGCTTCGAGAAGAAGCAAAATATAAAGCAATCGTTCCGAAGGACCTAAATTACTACAAGATAAAGAACGAATAGAAAATTTGAATTTCGAAACAAAAAAGAAAGGGGTGCAACAAGAGGAATTCCCAGGGGGTCACCCATCCTAATACTGCTCACGCCCAAGCACGCTTAACTTCGGAGTTCTGATGGGATACGGTGCATTAGTGCTGGTATGATCGCACCCACAACATTCCTTTCGCTTTATTCTTTTAAACTACCCCGTCCAGCGAAGCAGTGTGGCTTTTCTAGACCGGAATTCATTTTAAGCGTCAATTGAAGCATTTTCCTCTTATTCTTTTATTTATTTACTTTATATTTTTTTTGTTATTGATTTGCACCCTGTTTTTTTCCATCATCCCGCAACTCTAAATTATCATGAAATCAATCCTTCACGCTTGCGGTGATACATTTGCGCCGACAAATTTGAGCGACGATCCGGGCTTTGATCGAGCCGTACCGTTCCTGATTTGTCTCGCGCCTTCAGATCCTCCTTCACGCTTCGACAAGAAGCAAAATATTAAGCAATCGTTCCGACGGAGCTAAATTACTACAGGATAAAGAACGAATAGGAAATTTGGATTTCGAAACAAAAAAGAGAGGGGTGCAACACGAGGACTTCCCAGGGGGTCACCAATCCAAGTACTACTTTCGCCCAAACACGCTTAATTTCGATGTTCAGATGGGATCCGGTGCATTAGTGCTGGTATGATCGCACCCGCCATATTCCTTTCGCTTTATTCTTTTAAACTACCCCGTCCTGCGAAGCAGTGTGGCTTTTCTAGACCGAAATTCATTTTAAGCGTCAATTCAAGCATTTTCCTATTATCCTTTTATTTATTTGCTTTCATATTTTTTTTTGTTATTGATTTGCACCCTGTTTTTTTCCATCATCCCGCAACTCTAAATTATCATGAAATCAATCCTTCACGCTTGCGGTGATACATTTGCGCCGACAAATTTGAGCGACGATCCGGGCTTTGATCGAGCCGTACCGTTCCTGATTTGTCTCGCGCCTTCAGATCCTCCTTCACGCTTCGACAAGAAGCAAAATATTAAGCAATCGTTCCGACGGAGCTAAATTACTACAGGATAAAGAACGAATAGGAAATTTGGATTTCGAAACAAAAAAGAGAGGGGTGCAACACGAGGACTTCCCAGGGGGTCACCAATCCAAGTACTACTTTCGCCCAAACACGCTTAATTTCGATGTTCAGATGGGATCCGGTGCATTAGTGCTGGTATGATCGCACCCGCCATGTTCCTTTCGCTTTATTCTTTTAAACTACCCCGTCCTGCGAAGCAGTGTGGCTTTTCTAGACCGAAATTCATTTTGAGCGTCAATTCAAGCATTTTTCTCTTATCGTTTTGTTTATTGCTTTCATATTTTTTTTTGTTATTGATTTGCACCCTGTTTTTTTCCCTCATCGCGCAACAATAAATTGTCATGAAATCAATCCATCACGCTAGCGCTGATACATTTGCGCCGACAAATTTGAGCGATGATCCGGGCTTTGATCGAGCCGTACCGTTCCTGATTTCTCTCGCGCCTTCAGATCCTCCTTCACGCTTCGACAAGAAGCAAAATATTAAGCAATCGTTCCGACGGAGCTAAATTACTACAGGATAAAGAACGAATAGAAAATTTGAATTTCGAAACAAAAAAGAGAGGGGTGCAACAAGAGGAATTCCCAGGGGGTCACCCATCCTAGCACTACTCTCGCCCAAGCATGCTTAACTTCGGAGTTCTGATGGGATCCGGTGCATTAGTGCTGGTATGATCGCACCCGCCATGTTCCTTTCGCTTTATTCTTTTAAACTACCCCGTCCTGCGAAGCAGTGTGGCTTTTCTAGACCGAAATTCATTTTAAGCGTCAATTCAAGCATTTTTCTCTTATTCTTTTGTTTATTGCTTTCATATTTTTTTTTGTTATTGATTTGCACCCTGTTTTTTTCCCTCATCGCGCAACAATAAATTGTCATGAAATCAATCCATCACGCTAGCGCTGATACATTTGCGCCGACAAATTTGAGCGATGATCCGGGCTTTGATCGAGCCGTACCGTTCCTGATTTGTCTCGCGCCTTCAGATCCGCCTTCATGCTTCGAGAAGAAGCAAAATATAAAGCAATCGTTCCGAAGGACCTAAATTACTACAGGATAAAGAACGAATAGAAAATTTGAATTTCGAAACAAAAAAGAGAGGGGGGCAACAAGAGGAATTCCCAGGGGGTCACCCATCCTAGTACTACTCTCGCCCAAGCATGCTTAACTTCGGAGTTCTGATGGGATCCGGTGCATTAGTGCTGGTTTGATCGCACCCGCCATGTTCCTTTCGCTTTATTCTTTTAAACTACCCCGTCCTGCGAAGCAGTGTGGCTTTTCTAGACCGAAATTCATTTTAAGCGTCAATTCAAGCATTTTCCTATTATCCTTTTATTTATTTGCTTTCATATTTTTTTTTTGTTATTGATTTGCGCCTGTTTTTTTCCATCATCCCGCAACTCTAAATTATCATGAAATCAATCCTTCACGCTTGCGCTGATACATTTGCGCCGACAAATTTGAGCGACGATCCGGGCTTTGATCGAGCCGTACCGTTCCTGATTTGTCTCGCGCCTTCAGATCCTCCTTCACGCTTCGACAAGAAGCAAAATATTAAGCAATCGTTCCGACGGAGCTAAATTACTACTGGATAAAGAACGAATAGGAAATTTGGATTTTGAAACAAAAAAGAGAGGGGTGCAACACGAGGACTTCCCAGGGGGTCACCAATCCAAGTACTACTCTCGCCCAAACACGCTTAATTTCGATGTTCTGATGGGATCCAGTGCATTAGTGCTGGTATGATCGCACCCGCCATATTCCTTTCGCTTTATTCTTTTAAACTACCCCGTCCTACGAAGCAGTGTGGCTTTTCTAGACCGAAATTCATTTTAAGCGTCAATTCAAGCATTTTCCTATTATCTTTTTTTTATTTGCTTTCATATTTTTTTTTTGTTATTGATTTGCCCCCAGTTTTTTTCCATCATCCCGCAACTCTAAATTATCATGAAATCAATCCTTCACGCTTGCGCTGATACATTTGCGCCGACAAATTTGAGCGACGATCCGGGCTTTGATCGAGCCGTACCGTTCCTGATTTGTCTCGCGCCTTCAGATCATCCTTCACGCTTCGACAAGAAGCAAAATATTAAGCAATCGTTCCGACAGAGCTAAATTACTACAGGATAAAGAACGAATAGGAAATTTGGATTTCGAAACAAAAAAGAGAGGGGTGCAACACGAGGACTTCCCAGGGGGTCAGCAATCCAAGTACTACTCTCGCCCAAACACGCTTAATTTCGAAGTTCTGATGGGATCCGGTGCATTAGTGCTGGTATGATCGCACCCGCCATATTCCTTTCGCTTTATTCTTTTAAACTACCCCGTCCTGCGAAGCAGTGTGGCTTTTCTAGACCGAAATTCATTTTAAGCGTCAATTCAAGCATTTTCCTATTATCCTTTTATTTATTTGCTTTCATATTTTTTTTTGTTATTGATTTGCCCCCTGTTTTTTTCCATCATCCCGCAATTCTAAATTATCATGAAATCAATCCTTCACGCTTGCGCTGATACATTTGCGCCGACAAATTTGAGCGACGATCCGGGCTTTGATCGAGCCGTACCGTTCCTGAATTGTCTCGCGCCTTCAGATCCGCCTTCATGCTTCGAGAAGAAGCAAAATATAAAGCAATCGTTCCGAAGGACCTAAATTACTACAGGATAAAGAACGAATAGAAAATTTGAATTTCGAAACAAAAAAGAGAGGGGGGCAACAAGAGGAATTCCCAGGGGGTCACCCATCCTAGTACTACTCTCGCCCAAGCATGCTTAACTTCGGAGTTCTGATGGGATCCGGTGCATTAGTGCTGGTTTGATCGCACCCGCCATGTTCCTTTCGCTTTATTCTTTTAAACTACCCCGTCCTGCGAAGCAGTGTGGCTTTTCTAGACCGAAATTCATTTTAAGCGTCAATTCAAGCATTTTCCTATTATCCTTTTATTTATTTGCTTTCATATTTTTTTTTTGTTATTGATTTGCGCCTGTTTTTTTCCATCATCCCGCAACTCTAAATTATCATGAAATCAATCCTTCACGCTTGCGCTGATACATTTGCGCCGACAAATTTGAGCGACGATCCGGGCTTTGATCGAGCCGTACCGTTCCTGATTTGTCTCGCGCCTTCAGATCCTCCTTCACGCTTCGACAAGAAGCAAAATATTAAGCAATCGTTCCGACGGAGCTAAATTACTACTGGATAAAGAACGAATAGGAAATTTGGATTTTGAAACAAAAAAGAGAGGGGTGCAACACGAGGACTTCCCAGGGGGTCACCAATCCAAGTACTACTCTCGCCCAAACACGCTTAATTTCGATGTTCTGATGGGATCCAGTGCATTAGTGCTGGTATGATCGCACCCGCCATATTCCTTTCGCTTTATTCTTTTAAACTACCCCGTCCTACGAAGCAGTGTGGCTTTTCTAGACCGAAATTCATTTTAAGCGTCAATTCAAGCATTTTCCTATTATCTTTTTTTTATTTGCTTTCATATTTTTTTTTTGTTATTGATTTGCCCCCAGTTTTTTTCCATCATCCCGCAACTCTAAATTATCATGAAATCAATCCTTCACGCTTGCGCTGATACATTTGCGCCGACAAATTTGAGCGACGATCCGGGCTTTGATCGAGCCGTACCGTTCCTGATTTGTCTCGCGCCTTCAGATCATCCTTCACGCTTCGACAAGAAGCAAAATATTAAGCAATCGTTCCGACAGAGCTAAATTACTACAGGATAAAGAACGAATAGGAAATTTGGATTTCGAAACAAAAAAGAGAGGGGTGCAACACGAGGACTTCCCAGGGGGTCAGCAATCCAAGTACTACTCTCGCCCAAACACGCTTAATTTCGAAGTTCTGATGGGATCCGGTGCATTAGTGCTGGTATGATCGCACCCGCCATATTCCTTTCGCTTTATTCTTTTAAACTACCCCGTCCTGCGAAGCAGTGTGGCTTTTCTAGACCGAAATTCATTTTAAGCGTCAATTCAAGCATTTTCCTATTATCCTTTTATTTATTTGCTTTCATATTTTTTTTTGTTATTGATTTGCCCCCTGTTTTTTTCCATCATCCCGCAATTCTAAATTATCATGAAATCAATCCTTCACGCTTGCGCTGATACATTTGCGCCGACAAATTTGAGCGACGATCCGGGCTTTGATCGAGCCGTACCGTTCCTGAATTGTCTCGCGCCTTCAGATCCGCCTTCATGCTTCGAGAAGAAGCAAAATATAAAGCAATCGTTCCGAAGGACCTAAATTACTACAGGATAAAGAACGAATAGAAAATTTGAATTTCGAAACAAAAAAGAGAGGGGGGCAACAAGAGGAATTCCCAGGGGGTCACCCATCCTAGTACTACTCTCGCCCAAGCATGCTTAACTTCGGAGTTCTGATGGGATCCGGTGCATTAGTGCTGGTTTGATCGCACCCGCCATGTTCCTTTCGCTTTATTCTTTTAAACTACCCCGTCCTGCGAAGCAGTGTGGCTTTTCTAGACCGAAATTCATTTTAAGCGTCAATTCAAGCATTTTCCTATTATCCTTTTATTTATTTGCTTTCATATTTTTTTTTTGTTATTGATTTGCGCCTGTTTTTTTCCATCATCCCGCAACTCTAAATTATCATGAAATCAATCCTTCACGCTTGCGCTGATACATTTGCGCCGACAAATTTGAGCGACGATCCGGGCTTTGATCGAGCCGTACCGTTCCTGATTTGTCTCGCGCCTTCAGATCCTCCTTCACGCTTCGACAAGAAGCAAAATATTAAGCAATCGTTCCGACGGAGCTAAATTACTACTGGATAAAGAACGAATAGGAAATTTGGATTTTGAAACAAAAAAGAGAGGGGTGCAACACGAGGACTTCCCAGGGGGTCACCAATCCAAGTACTACTCTCGCCCAAACACGCTTAATTTCGATGTTCTGATGGGATCCGGTGCATTAGTGCTGGTATGATCGCACCCGCCATATTCCTTTCGCTTTATTCTTTTAAACTACCCCGTCCTACGAAGCAGTGTGGCTTTTCTAGACCGAAATTCATTTTAAGCGTCAATTCAAGCATTTTCCTATTATCTTTTTTTTATTTGCTTTCATATTTTTTTTTTGTTATTGATTTGCCCCCAGTTTTTTTCCATCATCCCGCAACTCTAAATTATCATGAAATCAATCCTTCACGCTTGCGCTGATACATTTGCGCCGACAAATTTGAGCGACGATCCGGGCTTTGATCGAGCCGTACCGTTCCTGATTTGTCTCGCGCCTTCAGATCCTCCTTCACGCTTAGACAAGAAGCAAAATATTAAGCAATCGTTCCGACAGAGCTAAATTACTACAGGATAAAGAACGAATAGGAAATTTGGATTTCAAAACAAAAAAGAGAGGGGTGCAACACGAGGACTTCCCAGGGGGTCACCAATCCAAGTACTACTCTCGCCCAAACACGCTTAATTTCGAAGTTCTGATGGGATCCGGTGCATTAGTGCTGGTATGATCGCACCCGCCATATTCCTTTCGCTTTATTCTTTTAAACTACCCCGTCCTGCGAAGCAGTGTGGCTTTTCTAGACCGAAATTCATTTTAAGCGTCAATTCAAGCATTTTCCTATTATCCTTTTATTTATTTGCTTTCATATTTTTTTTTGTTATTGATTTGCCCCCTTTTTTTTTCCATCATCCCGCAACTTTAAATTATCATGAAATCAATCCTTCACGCTTGCGCTGATACATTTGCGCCGACAAATTTGAGCGACGATCCGGGCTTTGATCGAGCCGTACCGTTCCTGATTTGTCTCGCGCCTTCAGATCCTCCTTCACGCTTCGACAAGAAGCAAAATATTAAGCAATCGTTCCGACAGAGCTAAATTACTACAGGATAAAGAACGAATAGGAAATTTGGATTTCGAAACAAAAAAGAGAGGGGTGCAACACGAGGACTTCCCAGGGGGTCACCAATCCAAGTACTACTCTCGCCCAAACACGCTTAATTTCGAAGTTCTGATGGGATCCGGTGCATTAGTGCTGGTATGATCGCACCCGCCATATTCCTTTCGCTTTATTCTTTTAAACTACCCCGTCCTGCGAAGCAGTGTGGCTTTTCTAGACCGAAATTCATTTTAAGCGTCAATTCAAGCATTTTCCTATTATCCTTTTATTTATTTTCTTTCATATTTTTTTTTGTTATTGATTTGCCCCCTGTTTTTTTCCATCATCCCGCAACTCTAAATTATCATGAAATCAATCCTTCACGCTTGCGCTGATACATTTGCGCCGACAAATTTGAGCGACGATCCGGGATTTGATCGAGCCGTACCGTTCCTGATTTGTCTCGCGCCTTCAGATCCTCCTTCACGCTTCGACAAGAAGCAAAATATTAAGCAAACGTTCCGACGGAGCTAAATTACTACAGGATAAAGAACGAATAGAAAATTTGAATTTCGAAACAAAAAAGAGAGGGGTGCAACAAGAGGAATTCCCAGTGGGTCACCCATCCTAGCACTACTCTCGCCCAAGCATGCTTAACTTCGGAGTTCTGATGGGATCCGGTGCATTAGTGCTGGTATGATCGCACCCGCCATGTTCCTTTCGCTTTATTCTTTTAAACTACCCCGTCCTGCGAAGCAGTGTGGCTTTTCTAGACCGAAATTCATTTTAAGCGTCAATTCAAGCATTTTTCTCTTATCCTTTTGTTTATTGCTTTCATATTTTTTTTTGTTATTGATTTGCACCCTGTTTTTTTCCCTCATCGCGCAACAATAAATTGTCATGAAATCAATCCATCACGCTAGCGCTGATACATTTGCGCCGACAAATTTGAGCGATGATCCGGGCTGTGATCGAGCCGTACCGTTCCTGATTTCTCTCGCGCCTTCAGATCCGCCTTCATGCTTCGAGAAGAAGCAAAATATAAAGCAATCGTTCCGAAGGACCTAAATTACTACAAGATAAAGAACGAATAGAAAATTTGAATTTCGAAACAAAAAAGAAAGGGGTGCAACAAGAGGAATTCCCAGGGGGTCACCCATCCTAATACTGCTCACGCCCAAGCACGCTTAACTTCGGAGTTCTGATGGGATACGGTGCATTAGTGCTGGTATGATCGCACCCACAACGTTCCTTACGCTTTATTCTTTTAAACTACCTTGTCCAGCGAAGCAGTGTGGCTTTTCTAGACCGGAATTCATTTTAAGCGTCAATTGAAGCATTTTCCTTTTATCCTTTTATTTATTTACTTTATATATATTTTTTTTATTGATTTGCACCCTGTTTTTTTCCATCATCCCGCAACTTTAAATTATCATGAAATCAATCATTCACGCTTGCGGTGATACATTTGCGCCGACAAATTTGAGCGACGATCCGGGCTTTGATCGAGCCGTACCGTTCCTGATTTGTCTCGCGCTTTCAGATCCTCCTTCACGCTTCGACAAGAAGCAAAATATTAAGCAATCGTTCCGACAGAGCTAAATTACTATAGGATAAAGAACGAATAGGAAATTTGGATTTCGAAACAAAAAAGAGAGGGGTGCAACACGAGGACTTCCCAGGGGGTCACCAATCCAAGTACTACTCTCGCCCAAACACGCTTAATTTCGAAGTTCTGATGGGATCCGGTGCATTAGTGCTGGTATGCTCGCACCCGCCATATTCCTTTCGCTTTATTCTTTTACACTACCCCGTCCTGCGAAGCCGTGTTGCTTTTCTAGACCGAAATTCATTTTAAGCGTTAATTCAAGCATTTTCCTATTATCCTTTTATTTATTTGCTTTCATATTTTTTTTTGTTATTGATTTGCCCCCTATTTTTTTCCATCATCCCGCAACTCTAAATTATCGTGAAATCAATCCTTCACGCTTGCGCTGATACATTTGCGCCGACAAATTTGAGCGACGATCTGGGCTTTGATCGAGCCGTACCGTTCCTGATTTGTCTCGCGCCTTCAGATCCGCCTTCATGCTTCGAGAAGAAGCAAAATATAAAGCAATCGTTCCGAAGGACCTAAATTACTACAGGATAAAGAACGAATAGAAAATTTGAATTTTGAAACAAAAAAGAGAGGGGTGCAACAAGAGGAATTCCCAGGGGGTCACCCATCCTAATACTGCTCACGCCCAAGCACGCTTAACTTCGGAGTTCTGATGGGATACGGTGCGTTAGTGCTGGTATGATCGCACCCACAACGTTCCTTTCGCTTTATTCTTTTAAACTACCCCGTCCAGCGAAGCAGTGTGGCTTTTCTAGACCGGAATTCATTTTAAGCGTCAATTGAAGCATTTTCCTCTTATCCTTTTATTTATTTACTTTATATTTTTTTGTTATTGATTTGCACCCTATTTTTTTCCATCATCCCGCAACTCTAAATTATCATGAAATCAATCCTTCACGCTTGCGCTGATACATTTGCGCCGACAAATTTGAGCGACGATCCGGGCTTTGATCGAGCCGTACCGTTCCTGATTTGTCTCGCGCCTTCAGATCCTCCTTCACGCTTCGACAAAAAGCAAAATATTAATCAATCGTTCCGACGGAGCTAAATTACTACTGGATAAAGAACGAATAGGAAATTTGGATTTCGAAACAAAAAAGAGAGGGGTGCAACACGAGGACTTCCCAGGGGGTCACCAATCCAAGTACTACTCTCGCCCAAACACGCTTAATTTCGATGTTCTGATGGGATCCGGTGCATTAGTGCTGGTATGATCGCACCCGCCATATTCCTTTCGCTTTATTCTTTTAAACTACCCCGTCCTGCGAAGCAGTGTGGCTTTTCTAGACCGAAATTCATTTTAAGCGTCAATTCAAGCATTTTCCTATTATCCTTTTATTTATTTGCTTTCATATTTTTTTTTGTTATTGATTTGCCCCCTGTTTTTTTCCATCATCCCGCAACTCTAAATTATCATGAAATCAATCCTTCACGCTTGCGCTGATACATTTGCGCCGACAAATTTGAGCGACGATCTGGGCTTTGATCGAGCCGTACCGTTCCTGATTTGTCTCGCGCCTTCAGATCCGCCTTCATGCTTCGAGAAGAAGCAAAATATAAAGCAATCGTTCCGAAGGACCTAAATTACTACAGGATAAAGAACGAATAGAAAATTTGAATTTTGAAACAAAAAAGAGAGGGGTGCAACAAGAGGAATTCCCAGGGGGTCACCCATCCTAGTACTACTCTCGCCCAAGCATGCTTAACTTCGGAGTTCTGATGGGATCCGGTGCATTAGTGCTGGTTTGATCGCACCCGCCATGTTCCTTTCGCTTTATTCTTTTAAACTACCCCGTCCTGCGAAGCAGTGTGGCTTTTCTAGACCGAAATTCATTTTAAGCGTCTATTCAAGCATTTTCCTATTATCCTTTTATTTTTTTGCTTTCATATTTTTTTTTTGTTATTGATTTGCCCCCTGTTTTTTTCCATCATCCCGCAACTCTAAATTATCATGAAATCAATCCTTCACGCTTGCGGTGATACATTTGCGCCGACAAATTTGAGCGACGATCCTGGCTTTGATCGAGCCGTACCGTTCCTGATTTGTCTCGCGCCTTCAGATCCTCCTTCACGCTTCGACAAGAAGCAAAATATTAAGCAATCGTTCCGACGGAGCTAAATTACTACTGGATAAAGAACGAATAGGAAATTTGGATTTCGAAACAAAAAAGAGAGGGGTGCAACACGAGGACTTCCCAGGGGGTCACCAATCCAAGTACTACTCTCGCCCAAACACGCTTAATTTCGATGTTCTGATGGGATCCAGTGCATTAGTGCTGGTATGATCGCACCCGCCATATTCCTTTCGCTTTATTCCTTTAAACTACCCCGTCCTGCGAAGCAGTGTGGCTTTTCTAGACCGAAATTCATTTTAAGCGTCAATTCAAGCATTTTCCTATTATCCTTTTATTTATTTGCTTTCATATTTTTTTTTTTGTTATTGATTTGCCCCCTGTTTTTTTCCATCATCCCGCAACTCCAAATTATCATGAAATCAATCCTTCACGCTTGCGCTGATACATTTGCGCCGACAAATTTGAGCGACGATCCGGGCTTTGATCGAGCCGTACCGTTCCTGATTTGTCTCGCGCCTTCAGATCCTCCTTCACGCTTCGACAAGAAGCAAAATATTAAGCAATCGTTCCGACAGAGCTAAATTACTACAGGATAAAGAACGAATAGGAAATTTGGATTTCGAAACAAAAAAGAGAGGGGTGCAACACGAGGACTTCCCAGGGGGTCACCAATCCAAGTACTACTCTCGCCCAAACACACTTAATTTCGAAGTTCTGATGGGATCCGGTGCATTAGTGCTGGTATGATCGCACCCGCCATATTCCTTTCGCTTTATTCTTTTAAACTACCCCGTCCTGCGAAGCAGTGTGGCTTTTCTAGACCGAAATTCATTTTAAGCGTCAATTCAAGCATTTTCCTATTATCCTTTTATTTATTTGCTTTCATATTTTTTTTTGTTATTGATTTGCCCCCTGTTTTTTTCCATCATCCCGCAACTCTAAATTATCATGAAACCAATCCTTCACGCTTGCGCTGATACATTTGCGCCGACAAATTTGAGCGACGATCCGGGCTTTGATCGAGCCGTACCGTTCCTGATTTGTCTCGCGCCTTCAGATCCTCCTTCACGTTTCGACAAAAAGCAAAATATTAAGCAATCGTTCCGACGAAGCTAAATTACTACTGGATAAAGAACGAATAGGAAATTTGGATTTCGAAACAAAAAAGAGAGGGGTGCAACAAGAGGAATTCCCAGGGGGTCACCCATCCTAGTACTACTCTCGCCCAAGCATGCTTAACTTCGGAGTTCTGATGGGATCCGGTGCATTAGTGCTGGTTTGATCGCACCCGCCATGTTCCTTTCGCTTTATTCTTTTAAACTACCCCGTCCTGCGAAGCAGTGTGGCTTTTCTAGACCGAAATTCATTTTAAGCGTCTATTCAAGCATTTTCCTATTATCCTTTTATTTTTTTGCTTTCATATTTTTTTTTTGTTATTGATTTGCCCCCTGTTTTTTTCCATCATCCCGCAACTCTAAATTATCATGAAATCAATCCTTCACGCTTGCGGTGATACATTTGCGCCGACAAATTTGAGCGACGATCCTGGCTTTGATCGAGCCGTACCGTTCCTGATTTGTCTCGCGCCTTCAGATCCTCCTTCACGCTTCGACAAGAAGCAAAATATTAAGCAATCGTTCCGACGGAGCTAAATTACTACTGGATAAAGAACGAATAGGAAATTTGGATTTCGAAACAAAAAAGAGAGGGGTGCAACACGAGGACTTCCCAGGGGGTCACCAATCCAAGTACTACTCTCGCCCAAACACGCTTAATTTCGATGTTCTGATGGGATCCAGTGCATTAGTGCTGGTATGATCGCACCCGCCATGTTCCTTTCGCTTTATTCTTTTAAACTACCCCGTCCTGCGAAGCAGTGTGGCTTTTCTAGACCGAAATTCATTTTAAGCGTCTATTCAAGCATTTTCCTATTATCCTTTTATTTATTTGCTTTCATATTTTTTTTTTGTTATTGATTTGCCCCCTGTTTTTTTCCATCATCCCGCAACTCTAAATTATCATGAAATCAATCCTTCACGCTTGCGCTGATACATTTGCGCCGACAAATTTGAGCGACGATCCGGGCTTTGATCGAGCCGTACCGTTCCTGATTTGTCTCGCGCCTTCAGATCCTCCTTCACGTTTCGACAAAAAGCAAAATATTAAGCAATCGTTCCGACGAAGCTAAATTACTACAGGATAAAGAACGAATAGGAAATTTGGATTTCGAAACAAAAAAGAGAGGGGTGCAACACGAGGACTTCCCAGGGGGTCACCAATCCAAGTACTACTCTCGCCCAAACACGCTTAATTTCGAAGTTCTGATGGGATCCGGTGCATTAGTGCTGGTATGATCGCACCCGCCATATTCCTTTCGCTTTATTCTTTTAAACTACCCCGTCCTGCGAAGCAGTGTGGCTTTTCTAGACCGAAATTCATTTTAAGCGTCAATTCACGCATTTTCCTATTATCCTTTTATTTATTTGCTTTCATATTTTTTTTTGTTATTGATTTGCCCCCTGTTTTTTTCCATCATCCCGCAACTCTAAATTATCATGAAATCAATCCTTCACGCTTGCGCTGATACATTTGCGCCGACAAATTTGAGCGACGATCCGGGCTTTGATCGAGCCGTACCGTTCCTGATTTGTCTCGCGCCTTCAGATCCGCCTTCATGCTTCGAGAAGAAGCAAAATATAAAGCAATCGTTCCGAAGGACCTAAATTACTACAGGATAAAGAACGAATAGAAAATTTGAATTTTGAAACAAAAAAGAGAGGGGTGCAACAAGAGGAATTCCCAGGGGGTCACCCATCCTAGTACTACTCTCGCCCAAGCATGCTTAACTTCGGAGTTCTGATGGGATCCGGTGCATTAGTGCTGGTTTGATCGCACCCGCCATGTTCCTTTCGCTTTATTCTTTTAAACTACCCCGTCCTGCGAAGCAGTGTGGCTTTTCTAGACCGAAATTCATTTTAAGCGTCTATTCAAGCATTTTCCTATTATCCTTTTATTTATTTGCTTTCATATTTTTTTTTTGTTATTGATTTGCCCCCTGTTTTTTTCCATCATCCCGCAACTCTAAATTATCATGAAATCAATCCTTCACGCTTGCGCTGATACATTTGCGCCGACAAATTTGAGCGACGATCCGGGCTTTGATCGAGCCGTACCGTTCCTGATTTGTCTCGCGCCTTCAGATCCTCCTTCACGTTTCGACAAAAAGCAAAATATTAAGCAATCGTTCCGACGAAGCTAAATTACTACAGGATAAAGAACGAATAGGAAATTTGGATTTCGAAACAAAAAAGAGAGGGGTGCAACACGAGGACTTCCCAGGGGGTCACCAATCCAAGTACTACTCTCGCCCAAACACGCTTAATTTCGAATTTCTGATGGGATCCGGTGCATTAGTGCTGGTATGATCGCACCCGCCATATTCCTTTCGCTTTATTCTTTTAAACTACCCCGTCCTGCGAAGCAGTGTGGCTTTTCTAGACCGAAATTCATTTTAAGCGTCAATTCACGCATTTTCCTATTATCCTTTTATTTATTTGCTTTCATATTTTTTTTTGTTATTGATTTGCCCCCTGTTTTTTTCCATCATCCCGCAACTCTAAATTATCATGAAATCAATCCTTCACGCTTGCGCTGATACATTTGCGCCGACAAATTTGAGCGACGATCCGGGCTTTGATCGAGCCGTACCGTTCCTGATTTGTCTCGCGCCTTCAGATCCTCCTTCACGCTTCGACAAGAAGCAAAATGTTAAGCAATCGTTCCGACGGAGCTAAATTACTACAGGATAAAGAACGAATAGAAAATTCGAATTTCGAAACAAAAAAGAGAGGGGTGCAACAAGAGGAATTCCCAGGGGGTCACCCATCCTAGCACTACTCTCGCCCAAGCATGCTTAACTTCGGAGTTCTGATGGGATCCGGTGCATTAGTGCTGGTATGATCGCACCCGCCATGTTCCTTTCGCTTTATTCTTTTAAACTACCCCGTCCTGAGAAGCAGTGTGGCTTTTCTAGACCGAAATTCATTTTAAGCGTCAATTCAAGCATTTTTCTCTTATCCTTTTGTTTATTGCTTTCATATTTTTTTTTGTTATTGATTTGCACCCTGTTTTTTTCCCTCATCGCGCAACAATAAATTGTCATGAAATCAATCCATCACGCTAGCGCTGATACATTTGCGCCGACAAATTTGAGCGATGATCCGGGCTTTGATTGAGCCGTACCGTTCCTGATTTCTCTCGCGCCTTCAGATCCGCCTTCATGCTTCGAGAAGAAGCAAAATATAAAGCAATCGTTCCGAAGGACCTAAATTACTACAAGATAAAGAACGAATAGAAAATTTGAATTTCGAAACAAAAAAGAAAGGGGTGCAATAAGAGGAATTCCCAGGGGGTCACCCATCCTAATACTGCTCACGCCCAAGCACGCTTAACTTCGGAGTTCTGATGGGATACGGTGCATTAGTGCTGGTATGATCGCACCCACAACATTCCTTACGCTTTATTCTTTTAAACTCCCCCGTCCAGCGAAGCAGTGTGGCTTTTCTAGACCGGAATTCATTTTAAGCGTCAATTGAAGCATTTTCCTTTTATCCTTTTATTTATTTACTTTATATATTTTTTTTTATTGATTTGCACCCTGTTTTTTTCCATCATCCCGCAACTCTAAATTATCATGAAATCAATCCTTCACGCTTGCGGTGATACATTTGCGCCGACAAATTTGAGCGACGATCCGGGCTTTGATCGAGCCGTACCGTTCCTGATTTGTCTCGCGCCTTCAGATCCTCCTTCACGCTTCGACAAGAAGCAAAATATTAAGCAATCGTTCCGACGGAGCTAAATTACTACAGGATAAAGAACGAATAGGAAATTTGGATTTCGAAACAAAAAAGAGAGGGGTGCAACACGAGGACTTCCCAGGGGGTCACCAATCCAAGTACTACTCTCGCCCAAACACGCTTAATTTCGAAGTTCTGATGGGATCCGGTGCATTAGTGCTGGTATGATCGCACCCGCCATATTCCTTTCGCTTTATTCTTTTAAACTACCCCGTCCTGCGAAGCAGTGTTGCTTTTCTAGACCGAAATTCATTTTAAGCGTCAATTCAAGCATTTTCCTATTATCCTTTTATTTATTTGCTTTCATATTTTTTTTTGTTATTGATTTGCCCCCTGTTTTTTTCCATCATCCCGCAACTCTAAATTATCGTGAAATCAATCCTTCACGCTTGCGCTGATACATTTGCGCCGATAAATTTGAGCGGCGCTCCGGGCTTTGATCGAGCCGTACCGTTCCTGATTTGTCTCGCGCCTTCAGATCCGCCTTCATGCTTCGAGAAGAAACAAAATATAAAGCAATCGTTCCGAAGGACCTAAATTACTACAGGATAAAGAACGAATAGAAAATTTGAATTTCGAAACAAAAAAGAGAGGGGTGCAACAAGAGGAATTCCCAGGGGGTCACCCATCCTAATACTGCTCACGCCCAAGCACGCTTAACTTCGGAGTTCTGATGGGATACGGTGCATTAGTGCTGGTATGATCGCACCCACAACGTTCCTTTCGCTTTATTCTTTTAAACTACCCCGTCCAGCGAAGCAGTGTGGCTTTTCTAGACCGGAATTCATTTTAAGCGTCAATTGAAGCATTTTCCTCTTATCCTTTTATTTATTTACTTTATATTTTTTTGTTATTGATTTGCACCCTATTTTTTTCCATCATCCCGCAACTCTAAATTATCATGAAATCAATCCTTCACGCTTGCGGTGATACATTTGCGCCGACAAATTTGAGCGACGATCCGGGCTTTGATCGAGCCGTACCGTTCCTGATTTGTCTCGCGCCTTCAGATCCTCCTTCACGCTTCGACAAGAAGCAAAATATTAAGCAATCGTTCCGACGGAGCTAAATTACTACAGGATAAAGAACGAATAGGAAATTTGGATTTCGAAACAAAAAAGAGAGGGGTGCAACACGAGGACTTCCCAGGGGGTCACCAATCCAAGTACTACTCTCGCCCAAACACGCTTAATTTCGAAGTTCTGATGGGATCCGGTGCATTAGTGCTGGTATGATCGCACCCACCATATTCCTTTCGCTTTATTCTTTTAAACTACCCCGTCCTGCGAAGCAGTGTGGCTTTTCTAGACCGAAATTCATTTTAAGCGTCAATTCAAGCATTTTCCTATTATCCTTTTATTTATTTCCTTTCATAATTTTTTTTGTTATTGATTTGCCCCCTGTATTTTTCCATCATCCCGCAACTCTAAATTATCGTGAAATCAATCCTTCACGCTTGCGCTGATACATTTGCGCCGATAAATTTGAGCGACGCTCCGGGCTTTGATCGAGCCGTACCGTTCCTGATTTGTCTCGCGCCTTCAGATCCGCCTTCATGCTTCGAGAAGAAGCAAAATATAAAGCAATCGTTCCGAAGGACCTAAATTACTACAGGATAAAGAACGAATAGAAAATTTGAATTTCGAAACAAAAAAGAGAGGGGTGCAACAAGAGGAATTCCCAGGGGGTCACCCATCCTAATACTGCTCACGCCCATGCACGCTTAACTTCGGAGTTCTGATGGGATACGATGCATTAGTGCTGGTATGATCGCACCCACAACGTACCTTTCGTTTTATTCTTTTAAACTACCCCGTCCAGCGAAGCAGTGTGTCTTTTCTAGACCGGAATTCATTTTAAGCGTCAATTGAAGCATTTTCCTTTTATCCTTTTATTTATTTACTTTATATATTTTTTTTTATTGATTTGCACCCTATTTTTTTCCATCATCCCGCAACTCTAAATTATCATGAAATCAATCCTTCACGCTTGCGGTGATACATTTGCGCCGACAAATTTGAGCGACGATCCGGGCTTTGATCGAGCCGTACCGTTCCTGATTTGTCTCGCGCCTTCAGATCCTCCTTCACGCTTCGACAAGAAGCAAAATATTAAGCAATCGTTCCGACAGAGCTAAATTACTACAAGATAAAGAACGAATAGGAAATTTGGATTTCGAAACAAAAAAGAGAGGGGTGCAACACGAGGACTTCCCAGGGGGTCACCAATCCAAGTACTACTCTCGCCCAAACACACTTAATTTCGAAGTTCTGATGGGATCCGGTGCATTAGTGCTGGTATGATCGCACCCGCCATATTCCTTTCGCTTTATTCTTTTAAACTACCCCGTCCTGCGAAGCAGTGTGGATTTTCTAGACCGAAATTCATTTTAAGCGTCAATTCAAGCATTTTCCTATTATCCTTTTATTTATTTGCTTTCATATTTTTTTTTGTTATTGATTTGCCCCCTGTTTTTTTCCATCATCCCGCAACTCTAAATTATCATGAAATCAATCCTTCACGCTTGCGCTGATACATTTGCGCCGACAAATTTGAGCGACGATCCGGGCTTTGATCGAGCCGTACCGTTCCTGATTTGTCTCGCGCCTTCAGATCCTCCTTCACGTTTCGACAAAAAGCAAAATATTAAGCAATCGTTCCGACGAAGCTAAATTACTACAGGATAAAGAACGAATAGGAAATTTGGATTTCGAAACAAAAAAGAGAGGGGTGCAACACGAGGACTTCCCAGGGGGTCACCAATCCAAGTACTACTCTCGCCCAAACACGCTTAATTTCGAAGTTCTGATGGGATCCGGTGCATTAGTGCTGGTATGATCGCACCCGCCATATTCCTTTCGCTTTATTCTTTTAAACTACCCCGTCCTGCGAAGCAGTGTGGCTTTTCTAGACCGAAATTCATTTTAAGCGTCAATTCACGCATTTTCCTATTATCCTTTTATTTATTTGCTTTCATATTTTTTTTTGTTATTGATTTGCCCCCTGTTTTTTTCCATCATCCCGCAACTCTAAATTATCATGAAATCAATCCTTCACGCTTGCGCTGATACATTTGCGCCGACAAATTTGAGCGACGATCCGGGCTTTGATCGAGCCGTACCGTTCCTGATTTGTCTCGCGCCTTCAGATCCTCCTTCACGCTTCGACAAGAAGCAAAATGTTAAGCAATCGTTCCGACGGAGCTAAATTACTACAGGATAAAGAACGAATAGAAAATTTGAATTTCGAAACAAAAAAGAGAGGGGTGCAACAAGAGGAATTCCCAGGGGGTCACCCATCCTAGCACTACTCTCGCCCAAGCATGCTTAACTTCGGAGTTCTGATGGGATCCGGTGCATTAGTGCTGGTATGATCGCACCCGCCATGTTCCTTTTGCTTTATTCTTTTAAACTACCCCGTCCTGAGAAGCAGTGTGGCTTTTCTAGACCGAAATTCATTTTAAGCGTCAATTCAAGCATTTTTCTCTTATCCTTTTGTTTATTGCTTTCATATTTTTTTTTGTTATTGATTTGCACCCTGTTTTTTTCCCTCATCGCGCAACAATAAATTGTCATGAAATCAATCCATCACGCTAGCGCTGATACATTTGCGCCGACAAATTTGAGCGATGATCCGGGCTTTGATCGAGCCGTACCGTTCCTGATTTCTCTCGCGCCTTCAGATCCGCCTTCATGCTTCGAGAAGAAGCAAAATATAAAGCAATCGTTCCGAAGGACCTAAATTACTACAAGATAAAGAACGAATAGAAAATTTGAATTTCGAAACAAAAAAGAAAGGGGTGCAATAAGAGGAATTCCCAAGGAGTCACCCATCCTAATACTGCTCACGCCCAAGCACGCTTAACTTCGGAGTTCTGATGGGATACGGTGCATTAGTGCTGGTATGATCGCACCCACAACGTTCCTTTCGATTTATTCTTTTAAACTACCCCGTCCTGCGAAGCAGTGCGGCTTTTCTAGACCGAAATTCATTTTAAGCGTCAATTCAAGCATTTTCCTATTATCCTTTTATTTATTTCCTTTCATAATTTTTTTTGTTATTGATTTGCCCCCTGTATTTTTCCATCATCCCGCAACTCTAAATTATCGTGAAATCAATCCTTCACGCTTGCGCTGATACATTTGCGCCGATAAATTTGAGCGACGCTCCGGGCTTTGATCGAGCCGTACCGTTCCTGATTTGTCTCGCACCTTCAGATCCGCCTTCATGCTTCGAGAAGAAGCAAAATATAAAGCAATCGTTCCGAAGGACCTAAATTACTACAGGATAAAGAACGAATAGAAAATTTGAATTTCGAAACAAAAAAGAGAGGGGTGCAACAAGAGGAATTCCCAGGGGGTCACCCATCCTAATACTGCTCACGCCCATGCACGCTTAACTTCGGAGTTCTGATGGGATACGGTGCATTAGTGCTGGTATGATCGCACCCACAACGTACCTTTCGTTTTATTCTTTTAAACTACCCCGTCCAGCGAAGCAGTGTGTCTTTTCTAAACCGGAATTCATTTTAAGCGTCAATTGAAGCATTTTCCTTTTATACTTTTATTTATTTACTTTATATATTTTTTTTTATTGATTTGCACCCTATTTTTTTCCATCATCCCGCAACTCTAAATTATCATGAAATCAATCCTTCACGCTTGTGCTGATACATTTGCCCCGACAAATTTGAGCGACGATCCAGGGTTTGATCGAGCCGTACCGTTCCTGATTTGTCTCGCGCCTTCAGATCCTCCTTCACGCTTCGACAAGAAGCAAAATATTAAGCAATCGTTCCGACGGAGCTAAATTACTACTGGATAAAGAACGAATAGGAAATTTGGATTTCGAAACAAAAAAGAGAGGGGTGCAACACGAGGACTTCCCAGGGGGTCACCAATCCAAGTACTACTCTCGCCCAAACACGCTTAATTTCGATGTTCTGATGGGATCCGGTGCATTAGTGCTGGTATGATCGCACCCGCCATATTCCTTTCGCTTTATTCTTTTAAACTGCCCCGTCCTGCGAAGCAGTGTTGATTTTCTAGACCGAAATTCATTTTAAGCGTCAATTCAAGCATTTTCCTATTATCCTTTTATTTATTTGCTTTCATATTTTTTTTTGTTATTGATTTGCCCCCTGTTTTTTTCCATCATCCCGCAACTCTAAATTATCGTGAAATCAATCCTTCACGCTTGCGCTGATACATTTGCGCCGATAAATTTGAGCGACGCTCCGGGCTTTGATCGAGCCGTACCGTTCCTGATTTGTCTCGCGCCTTCAGATCCGCCTTCATGCTTCGAGAAGAAGCAAAATATAAAGCAATCGTTCCGAAGGACCTAAATTACTACAGGATAAAGAACGAATCGAAAATTTGAATTTCGAAACAAAAAAGAGAGGGGTGCAACAAGAGGAATTCCCAGGGGGTCACCCATCCTAATACTGCTCACGCCCAAGCACGCTTAACTTCGGAGTTCTGATGGGATACGGTGCATTAGTGCTGGTATGATCGCACCCACAACGTTCCTTTCGCTTTATTCTTTTAAACTACCCCGTCCAGCGAAGCAGTGTGGCTTTTCTAGACCGGAATTCATTTTAAGCGTCAATTGAAGCATTTTCCTCTTATCCTTTTATTTATTTACTTTATATTTTTTTGTTATTGATTTGCACCCTGTTTTTTTCCATCATCCCGCAACTCTAAATTATCATGAAATCAATCCTTCACGCTTGCGGTGATACATTTGCGCCGACAAATTTGAGCGACGATCCGGGCTTTGATCGAGCCGTACCGTTCCTGATTTGTCTCGCGCCTTCAGATCCTCCTTCACGCTTCGACAAGAAGCAAAATATTAAGCAATCGTTCCGACGGAGCTAAATTACTACTGGATAAAGAACGAATAGGAAATTTGGATTTCGCAACAAAAAAGAGAGGGGTGCAACACGAGGACTTCCCAGGGGGTCACCAATCCAAGTACTACTCTCGCCCAAACACGCTTAATTTCGATGTTCTGATGGGATCCAGTGCATTAGTGCTGGTATGATCGCACCCGCCATATTCCTTTCGCTTTATTCTTTTAAACTACCCCGTCCTGCGAAGCAGTGTGGCTTTTCTAGACCGAAATTCATTTTAAGCGTCAATTCAAGCATTTTCCTATTATCCTTTTATTTATTTGCTTTCATATTTTTTTTTTGTTATTGATTTGCCCCCTGTTTTTTTCCATCATCCCGCAACTCCAAATTATCATGAAATCAATCCTTCACGCTTGCGCTGATACATTTGCGCCGACAAATTTGAGCGACGATCCGGGCTTTGATCGAGCCGTACCGTTCCTGATTTGTCTCGCGCCTTCAGATCCTCCTTCACGCTTCGAGAAGAAGCAAAATATTAAGCAATCGTTCCGACAGAGCTAAATTACTACAGGATAAAGAACGAATAGGAAATTTGGATTTCGAAACAAAAAAGAGAGGGGTGCAACACGAGGACTTCCCAGGGGGTCACCAATCCAAGTACTACTCTCGCCCAAACACGCTTAATTTCGAAGTTCTGATGGGATCCGGTGCATTAGTGCTGGTATGATCGCACCCGCCATATTCCTTTCGCTTTATTCTTTTAAACTACCCCGTCCTGCGAAGCAGTGTGGCTTTTCTAGACCGAAATTCATTTTAAGCGTCAATTCAAGCATTTTCCTATTATCCTTTTATTTATTTGCTTTCATATTTTTTTTTGTTATTGATTTGCCCCCTGTTTTTTTCCATCATCCCGCAACTCTAAATTATCATGAAATCAATCCTTCACGCTTGCGCTGATACATTTGCGCCGACAAATTTGAGCGACGATCCGGGCTTTGATCGAGCCGTACCGTTCCTGATTTGTCTCGCGCCTTCAGATCCTTCTTCACGCTTCGACAAGAAGCAAAATATTAAGCAATCGTTCCGACGAAGCTAAATTACTACAGGATAAAGAACGAATAGGAAATTTGGATTTCGAAACAAAAAAGAGAGGGGTGCAACACGAGGACTTCCCAGGGGGTCACCAATCCAAGTACTACTCTCGCCCAAACACGCTTAATTTCGAAGTTCTGATGGGATCCGGTGCATTAGTGCTGGTATGATCGCACCCGCCATATTCCTTTCGCTTTATTCTTTTAAACTACCCCGTCCTGCGAAGCAGTGTGGCTTTTCTAGACCGAAATTCATTTTAAGCGTCAATTCACGCATTTTCCTATTATCCTTTTATTTATTTGCTTTCATATTTTTTTTTGTTATTGATTTGCCCCCTGTTTTTTTCCATCATCCCGCAACTCTAAATTATCATGAAATCAATCCTTCACGCTTGCGCTGATACATTTGCGCCGACAAATTTGAGCGACGATCCGGGCTTTGATCGAGCCGTACTGTTCCTGATTTGTCTCGCGCCTTCAGATCCTCCTTCACGCTTCGACAAGAAGCAAAATATTAAGCAATCGTTCCGACGGAGCTAAATTACTACAGGATAAAGAACGAATAGAAAATTTGAATTTCGAAACAAAAAAGAGAGGGGTGCAACAAGAGGAATTCCCAGGAGGTCACCCATCCTAGCACTACTCTCGCCCAAGCATCCTTAACTTCGGAGTTCTGATGGGATCCGGTGCATTAGTGCTGGTATGATCGCACCCGCCATGTTCCTTTCGCTTTATTCTTTTAAACTACCCCGTCCTGCGAAGCAGTGTGGCTTTTCTAGACCGAAATTCATTTTAAGCGTCAATTCAAGCATTTTTCTCTTATCCTTTTGTTTATTGCTTTCATATTTTTTTTTGTTATTGATTTGCACCCTGTTTTTTTCCCTCATCGCGCAACAATAAATTGTCATGAAATCAATCCATCATGCTAGCGCTGATACATTTGCGCCGACAAATTTGAGCGATGATCCGGGCTTTGATCGAGCCGTACCGTTCCTGATTTCTCTCGCGCCTTCAGATCCGCCTTCATGCTTCGAGAAGAAGCAAAATATAAAGCAATCGTTCCGAAGGACCTAAATTACTACAAGATAAAGAACGAATAGAAAATTTGAATTTCGAAACAAAAAAGAAAGGGGTGCAACAAGAGGAATTCCCAGGGGGTCACCCATCCTAATACTGCTCACGCCCAAGCACGCTTAACTTCGGAGTTCTGATGGGATACGGTGCATTAGTGCTGGTATGATCGCACCCACAACGTTCCTTTCGATTTATTCTTTTAAACTACCCCGTCCTGCGAAGCAGTGCGGCTTTTCTAGACCGAAATTCATTTTAAGCGTCAATTCAAGCATTTACCTATTATCCTTTTATTTATTTGCTTTCATATTTTTTTTTTGTTATTGATTTGCCCCCTATTTTTTTCCATCATCCCGCAACTCTAAATTATCATGAAATCAATCCTTCACGCTTGCGCTGATACATTTGCGCCGACAAATTTGAGCGATGATCCGGGCTTTGATCGAGTCGTACCGTTCCTGATTTCTCTCGCGCCTTCAGATCCGCCTTCATGCTTCGAGAAGAAGCAAAATATAAAGCAATCGTTCCGAAGGACCTAAATTACTACAAGATAAAGAACGAATAGAAAATTTGAATTTCGAAACAAAAAAGAGAGGGGTGCAACACGAGGACTTCCCAGGGGGTCACCAATCCAAGTACTACTCTCGCCCAAACACGCTTAATTTCGAAGTTCTGATGGGATCCGGTGCATTAGTGCTGGTATGATCGCACCCGCCATGTTCCTTTCGCTTTATTCTTTTAAACTACCCCGTCCTGCGAAACAGTGTGGCTTTTCTAGACCGAAATTCATTTTAAGCGTCAATTGAAGCATTTTCCTTTTATCCTTTTATTTATTTACTTTATATATTTTTTTTTATTGATTTGCACCCTGTTTTTTTCCATCATCCCGCAACTCTAAATTATCATGAAATCAATCCTTCACGCTTGCGGTGATACATTTGCGCCGACAAATTTGAGCGACGATCCGGGCTTTGATCGAGCCGTACCGTTCCTGATTTGTCTCGCGCCTTCAGATCCTCCTTCACGCTTCGACAAGAAGCAAAATATTAAGCAATCGTTCCGACGGAGCTAAATTACTACAGGATAAAGAACGAATAGGAAATTTGGATTTCGAAACAAAAAAGAGAGGGGTGCAACACGAGGACTTCCCAGGGGGTCACCAATCCAAGTACTACTCTCGCCCAAACACGCTTAATTTCGAAGTTCTGATGGGATCCGGTGCATTAGTGCTGGTATGATCGCACCCACAACGTTCCTTTCGATTTATTCTTTTAAACTACCCCGTCCTGCGAAGCAGTGCGGCTTTTCTAGACCGAAATTCATTTTAAGCGTCAATTCAAGCATTTTCCTATTATCCTTTTATTTATTTCCTTTCATAATTTTTTTTGTTATTGATTTGCCCCCTGTATTTTTCCATCATCCCGCAACTCTAAATTATCGTGAAATCAATCCTTCACGCTTGCGCTGATACATTTGCGCCGATAAATTTGAGCGACGCTCCGGGCTTTGATCGAGCCGTACCGTTCCTGATTTGTCTCGCGCCTTCAGATCCGCCTTCATGCTTCGAGAAGAAGCAAAATATAAAGCAATCGTTCCGAAGGACCTAAATTACTACAGGATAAAGAACGAATAGAAAATTTGAATTTCGAAACAAAAAAGAGAGGGGTGCAACAAGAGGAATTCCCAGGGGGTCACCCATCCTAATACTGCTCACGCCCATGCACGCTTAACTTCGGAGTTCTGATGGGATACGATGCATTAGTGCTGGTATGATCGCACCCACAACGTACCTTTCGTTTTATTCTTTTAAACTACCCCGTCCAGCGAAGCAGTGTGTCTTTTCTAGACCAGAATTCATTTTAAGCGTCAATTGAAGCATTTTCCTTTTATCCTTTTATTTATTTACTTTATATATATTTTTTTTATTGATTTGCACCCTATTTTTTTCCATCATCCCGCAACTCTAAATTATCATGAAATCAATCCTTCACGCTTGCGGTGATACATTTGCGCCGACAAATTTGAGCGACGATCCGGGCTTTGATCGAGCCGTACCGTTCCTGATTTGTCTCGCGCCTTCAGATCCTCCTTCACGCTTCGACAAGAAGCAAAATATTAAGCAATCGTTCCGACAGAGCTAAATTACTACAGGATAAAGAACGAATAGGAAATTTGGATTTCGAAACAAAAAAGAGAGGGGTGCAACACGAGGACTTCCCAGGGGGTCACCAATCCAAGTACTACTCTCGCCCAAACACACTTAATTTCGAAGTTCTGATGGGATCCGGTGCATTAGTGCTGGTATGATCGCACCCGCCATATTCCTTTCGCTTTATTCTTTTAAACTACCCCGTCCTGCGAAGCAGTGTGGATTTTCTAGACCGAAATTCATTTTAAGCGTCAATTCAAGCATTTTCCTATTATCCTTTTATTTATTTGCTTTCATATTTTTTTTTGTTATTGATTTGCCCCCTGTTTTTTTCCATCATCCCGCAACTCTAAATTATCATGAAATCAATCCTTCACGCTTGCGCTGATACATTTGCGCCGACAAATTTGAGCGACGATCCGGGCTTTGATCGAGCCGTACCGTTCCTGATTTGTCTCGCGCCTTCAGATCCTCCTTCACGTTTCGACAAAAAGCAAAATATTAAGCAATCGTTCCAACGAAGCTAAATTACTACAGGATAAAGAACGAATAGGAAATTTGGATTTCGAAACAAAAAAGAGAGGGGTGCAACACGAGGACTTCCCAGGGGGTCACCAATCCAAGTACTACTCTCGCCCAAACACGCTTAATTTCGAAGTTCTGATGGGATCCGGTGCATTAGTGCTGGTATGATCGCACCCGCCATATTCCTTTCGCTTTATTCTTTTAAACTACCCCGTCCTGCGAAGCAGTGTGGCTTTTCTAGACCGAAATTCATTTTAAGCGTCAATTCACGCATTTTCCTATTATCCTTTTATTTATTTGCTTTCATATTTTTTTTTGTTATTGATTTGCCCCCTGTTTTTTTCCATCATCCCGCAACTCTAAATTATCATGAAATCAATCCTTCACGCTTGCGCTGATACATTTGCGCCGACAAATTTGAGCGACGATCCGGGCTTTGATCGAGCCGTACCGTTCCTGATTTGTCTCGCGCCTTCAGATCCTCCTTCACGCTTCGACAAGAAGCAAAATGTTAAGCAATCGTTCCGACGGAGCTAAATTACTACAGGATAAAGAACGAATAGAAAATTTGAATTTCGAAACAAAAAAGAGAGGGGTGCAACAAGAGGAATTCCCAGGGGGTCACCCATCCTAGCACTACTCTCGCCCAAGCATGCTTAACTTCGGAGTTCTGATGGGATCCGGTGCATTAGTGCTGGTATGATCGCACCCGCCATGTTCCTTTCGCTTTATTCTTTTAAACTACCCCGTCCTGAGAAGCAGTGTGGCTTTTCTAGACCGAAATTCATTTTAAGCATCAATTCAAGCATTTTTCTCTTATCCTTTTGTTTATTGCTTTCATATTTTTTTTTGTTATTGATTTGCACCCTGTTTTTTTCCCTCATCGCGCAACAATAAATTGTCATGAAATCAATCCATCACGCTAGCGCTGATACATTTGCGCCGACAAATTTGAGCGATGATCCGGGCTTTGATCGAGCCGTACCGTTCCTGATTTCTCTCGCGCCTTCAGATCCGCCTTCATGCTTCGAGAAGAAGCAAAATATAAAGCAATCGTTCCGAAGGACCTAAATTACTACAAGATAAAGAACGAATAGAAAATTTGAATTTCGAAACAAAAAAGAAAGGGGTGCAATAAGAGGAATTCCCAAGGGGTCACCCATCCTAATACTGCTCACGCCCAAGCACGCTTAACTTCGGAGTTCTGATGGGATACGGTGCATTAGTGCTGGTATGATCGCACCCACAACGTTCCTTTCGATTTATTCTTTTAAACTACCCCGTCCTGCGAAGCAGTGCGGCTTTTCTAGACCGAAATTCATTTTAAGCGTCAATTCAAGCATTTTCCTATTATCCTTTTATTTATTTCCTTTCATAATTTTTTTTGTTATTGATTTGCCCCCTGTATTTTTCCATCATCCCGCAACTCTAAATTATCGTGAAATCAATCCTTCACGCTTGCGCTGATACATTTGCGCCGATAAATTTGAGCGACGATCCGGGCTTTGATCGAGCCGTACCGTTCCTGATTTGTCTCGCGCCTTCAGATCCTCCTTCACGCTTCGACAAGAAGCAAAATATTAAGCAATCGTTCCGACGGAGCTAAATTACTACAGGATAAAGAACGAATAGGAAATTTGGATTTCGAAACAAAAAAGAGAGGGGTGCAACACGAGGACTTCCCAGGGGGTCACCAATCCAAGTACTACTCTTGCCCAAACACGCTTAATTTCGAAGTTCTGATGGGATCCGGTGCATTAGTGCTGGTATGATCGCACCCACCATATTCCTTTCGCTTTATTCTTTTAAACTACCCCGTCCTGCGAAGCAGTGTGGCTTTTCTAGACCGAAATTCATTTTAAGCGTCAATTCAAGCATTTTCCTATTATCCTTTTATTTATTTGCTTTCATAATTTTTTTTGTTTTTGATTTGCCCCCTGTTTTTTTCCATCATCCCGCAACTCTAAATTATCATGAAATCAATCCTTCACGCTTGCGCTAATACATTTGCGCCGACAAATTTGAGCGACGATCCGGGCTTTGATCGAGCCGTACCGTTCCTGATTTGTCTCGCGCCTTCAGATCCTCCTTCACGCTTCGACAAGAAGCAAAATATTAAGCAATCGTTCCGACGGAGCTAAATTACTACAGGATAAAGAACGAATAGGAACTTTGGATTTCGAAACAAAAAAGAGAGGGGTGCAACACGAGGACTTCCCAGGGGGTCACCAATCCAAGTACTACTCTCGCCCAAACACGCTTAATTTCGAAGTTCTGATGGGATCCGGTGCATTAGTGCTGGTATGATCGCACCCGCCATATTCCTTTCGCTTTATTCTTTTAAACTACCCCGTCCTGCGAAGCAGTGTGGCTTTTCTAGACTGAAATTCATTTTAAGCGTCAATTCAAGCATTTTCCTATTATCCTTTTATTTATTTGCTTTCATATTTTTTTTTGTTATTGATTTGCCCCCTGTTTTTTTCCATCATCCCGCAACTCTAAATTATCATGAAATCAATCCTTCACGCTTGCGCTGATACATTTGCGCCGACAAATTTGAGCGACGATCCGGGCTTTGATCGAGCCGTACCGTTCCTGATTTGTCTCGCGCCTTCAGATCCTCCTTCACGCTTCGACAAGAAGCAAAATATTAAGCAATCGTTCCGACGGAGCTAAATTACTACAGGATAAGGAACGAATAGAAAATTTGAATTTCGAAACAAAAAAGAGAGGGGTGCAACAAGAGGAATTCCCAGGGGGTCACCCATCCTAGCACTACTCTCGCCCAAGCATGCTTAACTTCGGAGTTCTGATGGGATCCGGTGCATTAGTGCTGGTATGATCGCACCCGCCATGTTCCTTTCGCTTTATTCTTTTAAACTACCCCGTCCTGCGAAACAGTGTGGCTTTTCTAGACCGAAATTCATTTTAAGCTTCAATTCAAGCATTTTTTTCTTATCCTTTTGTTTATTGCTTTCATATTTTTTTTTGTTGTTGATTTGCACCCTGTTTTTTTCCCTCATCGAGCAACAATAAATTGTCATGAAATCAATCCATCACGCTAGCGCTGATACATTTGCGCCGACAAATTTGAGCGCTGATCCGGGCTTTGATCGAGCCGTACCGTTCCTGATTTCTCTCGCGCCTTCAGATCCGCCTTCATGCTTCGAGAAGAAGCAAAATATAAAGCAATCGTTCTGAAGGACCTAAATTACTACAAGATAAAGAACGAATAGAAAATTTGAATTTCGAAACAAAAAAGAAAGGGGTGCAACAAGAGGAATTCCCAGGGGGTCACCCATCCTAATACTGCTCACGCCCATGCACGCTTAACTTCGGAGTTCTGATGGGATACGGTGCATTAGTGCTGGTATGATCGCACCCACAACGTTCCTTTCGTTTTATTCTTTTAAACTACCCCGTCCAGCGAAGCAGTGTGTCTTTTCTAGACCGGAATTCATTTTAAGCGTCAATTGAAGCATTTTCCTTTTATCCTTTTATTTATTTACTTTATATATTTTTTTTTATTGATTTGCACCCTGTTTTTTTCCATCATCCCGCAACTCTAAATTATCATGAAATCAATCCTTCACGCTTGCGGTGATACATTTGCGCCGACAAATTTGAGCGACGATCCGGGCTTTGATCGAGCCGTACCGTTCCTGATTTGTCTCGCGCCTTCAGATCCTCCTTCACGCTTCGACAAGAAGCAAAATATTAAGCAATCGTTCCGACGGAGCTAAATTACTACAGGATAAAGAACGAATAGGAAATTTGGATTTCGAAACAAAAAAGAGAGGGGTGCAACACGAGGACTTCCCAGGGGGTCACCAATCCAAGTACTACTCTCGCCCAAACACGCTTAATTTCGAAGTTCTGATGGGATCCGGTGCATTAGTGCTGGTATGATCGCACCCGCCATATTCCTTTCGCTTTATTCTTTTAAACTACCCCGTCCTGCGAAGCAGTGTTGCTTTTCTAGACCGAAATTCATTTTAAGCGTCAATTCAAGCATTTTCCTATTATCCTTTTATTTATTTGCTTTCATATTTTTTTTTGTTATTGATTTGCCCCCTGTTTTTTTCCATCATCCCGCAACTCTAAATTATCGTGAAATCAATCCTTCACGCTTGCGCTGATACATTTGCGCCGATAAATTTGAGCGGCGCTCCGGGCTTTGATCGAGCCGTACCGTTCCTGATTTGTCTCGCGCCTTCAGATCCGCCTTCATGGTTCGAGAAGAAGCAAAATATAAAGCAATCGTTCCGAAGGACCTAAATTACTACAGGATAAAGAACGAATAGAAAATTTGAATTTCGAAACAAAAAAGAGAGGGGTGCAACAAGAGGAATTCCCAGGGGGTCACCCATCCTAATACTGCTCACGCCCAAGCACGCTTAACTTCGGAGTTCTGATGGGATACGGTGCATTAGTGCTGGTATGATCGCACCCACAACGTTCCTTTCGCTTTATTCTTTTAAACTACCCCGTCCAGCGAAGCAGTGTGGCTTTTCTAGACCGGAATTCATTTTAAGCGTCAATTCAAGCATTTTTCTATTATCCTTTTATTTATTTGCTTTCATATTTTTTTTGTTATTGATTTGCCCCCTGTTTTTTTCCATCATCCCGCAACTCTAAATTATCATGAAATCAATCCTTCACGCTTGCGCTGATACATTTGCGCCGACAAATTTGAGCGACGATCCGGGCTTTGATCGAGCCGTACCGTTCCTGATTTGTCTCGCGCCTTCAGATCCTCCTTCACGTTTCGACAAAAAGCAAAATATTAAGCAATCGTTCCAACGAAGCTAAATTACTACAGGATAAAGAACGAATAGGAAATTTGGATTTCGAAACAAAAAAGAGAGGGGTGCAACACGAGGACTTCCCAGGGGGTCACCAATCCAAGTACTACTCTCGCCCAAACACGCTTAATTTCGAAGTTCTGATGGGATCCGGTGCATTAGTGCTGGTATGATCGCACCCGCCATATTCCTTTCGCTTTATTCTTTTAAACTACCCCGTCCTGCGAAGCAGTGTGGCTTTTCTAGACCGAAATTCATTTTAAGCGTCAATTCACGCATTTTCCTATTATCCTTTTATTTATTTGCTTTCATATTTTTTTTTGTTATTGATTTGCCCCCTGTTTTTTTCCATCATCCCGCAACTCTAAATTATCATGAAATCAATCCTTCACGCTTGCGCTGATACATTTGCGCCGACAAATTTGAGCGACGATCCGGGCTTTGATCGAGCCGTACCGTTCCTGATTTGTCTCGCGCCTTCAGATCCTCCTTCACGCTTCGACAAGAAGCAAAATGTTAAGCAATCGTTCCGACGGAGCTAAATTACTACAGGATAAAGAACGAATAGAAAATTTGAATTTCGAAACAAAAAAGAGAGGGGTGCAACAAGAGGAATTCCCAGGGGGTCACCCATCCTAGCACTACTCTCGCCCAAGCATGCTTAACTTCGGAGTTCTGATGGGATCCGGTGCATTAGTGCTGGTATGATCGCACCCGCCATGTTCCTTTCGCTTTATTCTTTTAAACTACCCCGTCCTGAGAAGCAGTGTGGCTTTTCTAGACCGAAATTCATTTTAAGCATCAATTCAAGCATTTTTCTCTTATCCTTTTGTTTATTGCTTTCATATTTTTTTTTGTTATTGATTTGCACCCTGTTTTTTTCCCTCATCGCGCAACAATAAATTGTCATGAAATCAATCCATCACGCTAGCGCTGATACATTTGCGCCGACAAATTTGAGCGATGATCCGGGCTTTGATCGAGCCGTACCGTTCCTGATTTCTCTCGCGCCTTCAGATCCGCCTTCATGCTTCGAGAAGAAGCAAAATATAAAGCAATCGTTCCGAAGGACCTAAATTACTACAAGATAAAGAACGAATAGAAAATTTGAATTTCGAAACAAAAAAGAAAGGGGTGCAATAAGAGGAATTCCCAAGGGGTCACCCATCCTAATACTGCTCACGCCCAAGCACGCTTAACTTCGGAGTTCTGATGGGATACGGTGCATTAGTGCTGGTATGATCGCACCCACAACGTTCCTTTCGATTTATTCTTTTAAACTACCCCGTCCTGCGAAGCAGTGCGGCTTTTCTAGACCGAAATTCATTTTAAGCGTCAATTCAAGCATTTTCCTATTATCCTTTTATTTATTTCCTTTCATAATTTTTTTTGTTATTGATTTGCCCCCTGTATTTTTCCATCATCCCGCAACTCTAAATTATCGTGAAATCAATCCTTCACGCTTGCGCTGATACATTTGCGCCGATAAATTTGAGCGACGCTCCGGGCTTTGATCGAGCCGTACCGTTCCTGATTTGTCTCGCGCCTTCAGATCCGCCTTCATGCTTCGAGAAGAAGCAAAATATAAAGCAATCGTTCCGAAGGACCTAAATTACTACAGGATAAAGAACGAATAGAAAATTTGAATTTCGAAACAAAAAAGAGAGGGGTGCAACAAGAGGAATTCCCAGGGGGTCACCCATCCTAATACTGCTCACGCCCATGCACGCTTAACTTCGGAGTTCTGATGGGATACGGTGCATTAGTGCTGGTATGATCGCACCCACAACGTACCTTTCGTTTTATTCTTTTAAACTACCCCGTCCAGCGAAGCAGTGTGTCTTTTCTAGACCGGAATTCATTTTAAGCGTCAATTGAAGCATTTTCCTCTTATCCTTTTATTTATTTACTTTATATTTTTTTGTTATTGATTTGCACCCTATTTTTTTCCATCATCCCGCAACTCTAAATTATCATGAAATCAATCCTTCACGCTTGCGGTGATACATTTGCGCCGACAAATTTGAGCGACGATCCGGGCTTTGATCGAGCCGTACCGTTCCTGATTTGTCTCGCGCCTTCAGATCCTCCTTCACGCTTCGACAAGAAGCAAAATATTAAGCAATCGTTCCGACGGAGCTAAATTACTACAGGATAAAGAACGAATAGGAAATTTGGATTTCGAAACAAAAAAGAGAGGGGTGCAACACGAGGACTTCCCAGGGGGTCACCAATCCAAGTACTACTCTTGCCCAAACACGCTTAATTTCGAAGTTCTGATGGGATCCGGTGCATTAGTGCTGGTATGATCGCACCCACCATATTCCTTTCGCTTTATTCTTTTAAACTACCCCGTCCTGCGAAGCAGTGTGGCTTTTCTAGACCGAAATTCATTTTAAGCGTCAATTCAAGCATTTTCCTATTATCCTTTTATTTATTTGCTTTCATAATTTTTTTTGTTTTTGATTTGCCCCCTGTTTTTTTCCATCATCCCGCAACTCTAAATTATCATGAAATCAATCCTTCACGCTTGCGCTAATACATTTGCGCCGACAAATTTGAGCGACGATCCGGGCTTTGATCGAGCCGTACCGTTCCTGATTTGTCTCGCGCCTTCAGATCCTCCTTCACGCTTCGACAAGAAGCAAAATATTAAGCAATCGTTCCGACGGAGCTAAATTACTACAGGATAAAGAACGAATAGGAACTTTGGATTTCGAAACAAAAAAGAGAGGGGTGCAACACGAGGACTTCCCAGGGGGTCACCAATCCAAGTACTACTCTCGCCCAAACACGCTTAATTTCGAAGTTCTGATGGGATCCGGTGCATTAGTGCTGGTATGATCGCACCCGCCATATTCCTTTCGCTTTATTCTTTTAAACTACCCCGTCCTGCGAAGCAGTGTGGCTTTTCTAGACTGAAATTCATTTTAAGCGTCAATTCAAGCATTTTCCTATTATCCTTTTATTTATTTGCTTTCATATTTTTTTTTGTTATTGATTTGCCCCCTGTTTTTTTCCATCATCCCGCAACTCTAAATTATCATGAAATCAATCCTTCACGCTTGCGCTGATACATTTGCGCCGACAAATTTGAGCGACGATCCGGGCTTTGATCGAGCCGTACCGTTCCTGATTTGTCTCGCGCCTTCAGATCCTCCTTCACGCTTCGACAAGAAGCAAAATATTAAGCAATCGTTCCGACGGAGCTAAATTACTACAGGATAAGGAACGAATAGAAAATTTGAATTTCGAAACAAAAAAGAGAGGGGTGCAACAAGAGGAATTCCCAGGGGGTCACCCATCCTAGCACTACTCTCGCCCAAGCATGCTTAACTTCGGAGTTCTGATGGGATCCGGTGCATTAGTGCTGGTATGATCGCACCCGCCATGTTCCTTTCGCTTTATTCTTTTAAACTACCCCGTCCTGCGAAACAGTGTGGCTTTTCTAGACCGAAATTCATTTTAAGCTTCAATTCAAGCATTTTTTTCTTATCCTTTTGTTTATTGCTTTCATATTTTTTTTTGTTGTTGATTTGCACCCTGTTTTTTTCCCTCATCGAGCAACAATAAATTGTCATGAAATCAATCCATCACGCTAGCGCTGATACATTTGCGCCGACAAATTTGAGCGCTGATCCGGGCTTTGATCGAGCCGTACCGTTCCTGATTTCTCTCGCGCCTTCAGATCCGCCTTCATGCTTCGAGAAGAAGCAAAATATAAAGCAATCGTTCTGAAGGACCTAAATTACTACAAGATAAAGAACGAATAGAAAATTTGAATTTCGAAACAAAAAAGAAAGGGGTGCAACAAGAGGAATTCCCAGGGGGTCACCCATCCTAATACTGCTCACGCCCATGCACGCTTAACTTCGGAGTTCTGATGGGATACGGTGCATTAGTGCTGGTATGATCGCACCCACAACGTTCCTTTCGTTTTATTCTTTTAAACTACCCCGTCCAGCGAAGCAGTGTGTCTTTTCTAGACCGGAATTCATTTTAAGCGTCAATTGAAGCATTTTCCTTTTATCCTTTTATTTATTTACTTTATATATTTTTTTTTATTGATTTGCACCCTGTTTTTTTCCATCATCCCGCAACTCTAAATTATCATGAAATCAATCCTTCACGCTTGCGGTGATACATTTGCGCCGACAAATTTGAGCGACGATCCGGGCTTTGATCGAGCCGTACCGTTCCTGATTTGTCTCGCGCCTTCAGATCCTCCTTCACGCTTCGACAAGAAGCAAAATATTAAGCAATCGTTCCGACGGAGCTAAATTACTACAGGATAAAGAACGAATAGGAAATTTGGATTTCGAAACAAAAAAGAGAGGGGTGCAACACGAGGACTTCCCAGGGGGTCACCAATCCAAGTACTACTCTCGCCCAAACACGCTTAATTTCGAAGTTCTGATGGGATCCGGTGCATTAGTGCTGGTATGATCGCACCCGCCATATTCCTTTCGCTTTATTCTTTTAAACTACCCCGTCCTGCGAAGCAGTGTTGCTTTTCTAGACCGAAATTCATTTTAAGCGTCAATTCAAGCATTTTCCTATTATCCTTTTATTTATTTGCTTTCATATTTTTTTTTGTTATTGATTTGCCCCCTGTTTTTTTCCATCATCCCGCAACTCTAAATTATCGTGAAATCAATCCTTCACGCTTGCGCTGATACATTTGCGCCGATAAATTTGAGCGGCGCTCCGGGCTTTGATCGAGCCGTACCGTTCCTGATTTGTCTCGCGCCTTCAGATCCGCCTTCATGGTTCGAGAAGAAGCAAAATATAAAGCAATCGTTCCGAAGGACCTAAATTACTACAGGATAAAGAACGAATAGAAAATTTGAATTTCGAAACAAAAAAGAGAGGGGTGCAACAAGAGGAATTCCCAGGGGGTCACCCATCCTAATACTGCTCACGCCCAAGCACGCTTAACTTCGGAGTTCTGATGGGATACGGTGCATTAGTGCTGGTATGATCGCACCCACAACGTTCCTTTCGCTTTATTCTTTTAAACTACCCCGTCCAGCGAAGCAGTGTGGCTTTTCTAGACCGGAATTCATTTTAAGCGTCAATTCAAGCATTTTTCTATTATCCTTTTATTTATTTGCTTTCATATTTTTTTTGTTATTGATTTGCCCCCTGTTTTTTTCCATCATCCCGCAACTCTAAATTATCATGAAATCAATCCTTCACGCTTGCGCTGATACATTTGCGCCGACAAATTTGAGCGACGATCCGGGCTTTGATCGAGCCGTACCGTTCCTGATTTGTCTCGCGCCTTCAGATCCTCCTTCACGTTTCGACAAAAAGCAAAATATTAAGCAATCGTTCCAACGAAGCTAAATTACTACAGGATAAAGAACGAATAGGAAATTTGGATTTCGAAACAAAAAAGAGAGGGGTGCAACACGAGGACTTCCCAGGGGGTCACCAATCCAAGTACTACTCTCGCCCAAACACGCTTAATTTCGAAGTTCTGATGGGATCCGGTGCATTAGTGCTGGTATGATCGCACCCGCCATATTCCTTTCGCTTTATTCTTTTAAACTACCCCGTCCTGCGAAGCAGTGTGGCTTTTCTAGACCGAAATTCATTTTAAGCGTCAATTCACGCATTTTCCTATTATCCTTTTATTTATTTGCTTTCATATTTTTTTTTGTTATTGATTTGCCCCCTGTTTTTTTCCATCATCCCGCAACTCTAAATTATCATGAAATCAATCCTTCACGCTTGCGCTGATACATTTGCGCCGACAAATTTGAGCGACGATCCGGGCTTTGATCGAGCCGTACCGTTCCTGATTTGTCTCGCGCCTTCAGATCCTCCTTCACGCTTCGACAAGAAGCAAAATGTTAAGCAATCGTTCCGACGGAGCTAAATTACTACAGGATAAAGAACGAATAGAAAATTTGAATTTCGAAACAAAAAAGAGAGGGGTGCAACAAGAGGAATTCCCAGGGGGTCACCCATCCTAGCACTACTCTCGCCCAAGCATGCTTAACTTCGGAGTTCTGATGGGATCCGGTGCATTAGTGCTGGTATGATCGCACCCGCCATGTTCCTTTCGCTTTATTCTTTTAAACTACCCCGTCCTGAGAAGCAGTGTGGCTTTTCTAGACCGAAATTCATTTTAAGCATCAATTCAAGCATTTTTCTCTTATCCTTTTGTTTATTGCTTTCATATTTTTTTTTGTTATTGATTTGCACCCTGTTTTTTTCCCTCATCGCGCAACAATAAATTGTCATGAAATCAATCCATCACGCTAGCGCTGATACATTTGCGCCGACAAATTTGAGCGATGATCCGGGCTTTGATCGAGCCGTACCGTTCCTGATTTCTCTCGCGCCTTCAGATCCGCCTTCATGCTTCGAGAAGAAGCAAAATATAAAGCAATCGTTCCGAAGGACCTAAATTACTACAAGATAAAGAACGAATAGAAAATTTGAATTTCGAAACAAAAAAGAAAGGGGTGCAATAAGAGGAATTCCCAAGGGGTCACCCATCCTAATACTGCTCACGCCCAAGCACGCTTAACTTCGGAGTTCTGATGGGATACGGTGCATTAGTGCTGGTATGATCGCACCCACAACGTTCCTTTCGATTTATTCTTTTAAACTACCCCGTCCTGCGAAGCAGTGCGGCTTTTCTAGACCGAAATTCATTTTAAGCGTCAATTCAAGCATTTTCCTATTATCCTTTTATTTATTTCCTTTCATAATTTTTTTTGTTATTGATTTGCCCCCTGTATTTTTCCATCATCCCGCAACTCTAAATTATCGTGAAATCAATCCTTCACGCTTGCGCTGATACATTTGCGCCGATAAATTTGAGCGACGCTCCGGGCTTTGATCGAGCCGTACCGTTCCTGATTTGTCTCGCGCCTTCAGATCCGCCTTCATGCTTCGAGAAGAAGCAAAATATAAAGCAATCGTTCCGAAGGACCTAAATTACTACAGGATAAAGAACGAATAGAAAATTTGAATTTCGAAACAAAAAAGAGAGGGGTGCAACAAGAGGAATTCCCAGGGGGTCACCCATCCTAATACTGCTCACGCCCATGCACGCTTAACTTCGGAGTTCTGATGGGATACGGTGCATTAGTGCTGGTATGATCGCACCCACAACGTACCTTTCGTTTTATTCTTTTAAACTACCCCGTCCAGCGAAGCAGTGTGTCTTTTCTAGACCGGAATTCATTTTAAGCGTCAATTGAAGCATTTTCCTCTTATCCTTTTATTTATTTACTTTATATTTTTTTGTTATTGATTTGCACCCTATTTTTTTCCATCATCCCGCAACTCTAAATTATCATGAAATCAATCCTTCACGCTTGCGGTGATACATTTGCGCCGACAAATTTGAGCGACGATCCGGGCTTTGATCGAGCCGTACCGTTCCTGATTTGTCTCGCGCCTTCAGATCCTCCTTCACGCTTCGACAAGAAGCAAAATATTAAGCAATCGTTCCGACGGAGCTAAATTACTACAGGATAAAGAACGAATAGGAAATTTGGATTTCGAAACAAAAAAGAGAGGGGTGCAACACGAGGACTTCCCAGGGGGTCACCAATCCAAGTACTACTCTTGCCCAAACACGCTTAATTTCGAAGTTCTGATGGGATCCGGTGCATTAGTGCTGGTATGATCGCACCCACCATATTCCTTTCGCTTTATTCTTTTAAACTACCCCGTCCTGCGAAGCAGTGTGGCTTTTCTAGACCGAAATTCATTTTAAGCGTCAATTCAAGCATTTTCCTATTATCCTTTTATTTATTTGCTTTCATAATTTTTTTTGTTTTTGATTTGCCCCCTGTTTTTTTCCATCATCCCGCAACTCTAAATTATCATGAAATCAATCCTTCACGCTTGCGCTAATACATTTGCGCCGACAAATTTGAGCGACGATCCGGGCTTTGATCGAGCCGTACCGTTCCTGATTTGTCTCGCGCCTTCAGATCCTCCTTCACGCTTCGACAAGAAGCAAAATATTAAGCAATCGTTCCGACGGAGCTAAATTACTACAGGATAAAGAACGAATAGGAACTTTGGATTTCGAAACAAAAAAGAGAGGGGTGCAACACGAGGACTTCCCAGGGGGTCACCAATCCAAGTACTACTCTCGCCCAAACACGCTTAATTTCGAAGTTCTGATGGGATCCGGTGCATTAGTGCTGGTATGATCGCACCCGCCATATTCCTTTCGCTTTATTCTTTTAAACTACCCCGTCCTGCGAAGCAGTGTGGCTTTTCTAGACTGAAATTCATTTTAAGCGTCAATTCAAGCATTTTCCTATTATCCTTTTATTTATTTGCTTTCATATTTTTTTTTGTTATTGATTTGCCCCCTGTTTTTTTCCATCATCCCGCAACTCTAAATTATCATGAAATCAATCCTTCACGCTTGCGCTGATACATTTGCGCCGACAAATTTGAGCGACGATCCGGGCTTTGATCGAGCCGTACCGTTCCTGATTTGTCTCGCGCCTTCAGATCCTCCTTCACGCTTCGACAAGAAGCAAAATATTAAGCAATCGTTCCGACGGAGCTAAATTACTACAGGATAAGGAACGAATAGAAAATTTGAATTTCGAAACAAAAAAGAGAGGGGTGCAACAAGAGGAATTCCCAGGGGGTCACCCATCCTAGCACTACTCTCGCCCAAGCATGCTTAACTTCGGAGTTCTGATGGGATCCGGTGCATTAGTGCTGGTATGATCGCACCCGCCATGTTCCTTTCGCTTTATTCTTTTAAACTACCCCGTCCTGCGAAACAGTGTGGCTTTTCTAGACCGAAATTCATTTTAAGCTTCAATTCAAGCATTTTTTTCTTATCCTTTTGTTTATTGCTTTCATATTTTTTTTTGTTATTGATTTGCACCCTGTTTTTTTCCCTCATCGAGCAACAATAAATTGTCATGAAATCAATCCATCACGCTAGCGCTGATACATTTGCGCCGACAAATTTGAGCGCTGATCCGGGCTTTGATCGAGCCGTACCGTTCCTGATTTCTCTCGCGCCTTCAGATCCGCCTTCATGCTTCGAGAAGAAGCAAAATATAAAGCAATCGTTCTGAAGGACCTAAATTACTACAAGATAAAGAACGAATAGAAAATTTGAATTTCGAAACAAAAAAGAAAGGGGTGCAACAAGAGGAATTCCCAGGGGGTCACCCATCCTAATACTGCTCACGCCCATGCACGCTTAACTTCGGAGTTCTGATGGGATACGGTGCATTAGTGCTGGTATGATCGCACCCACAACGTTCCTTTCGTTTTATTCTTTTAAACTACCCCGTCCAGCGAAGCAGTGTGTCTTTTCTAGACCGGAATTCATTTTAAGCGTCAATTGAAGCATTTTCCTTTTATCCTTTTATTTATTTACTTTATATATTTTTTTTTATTGATTTGCACCCTGTTTTTTTCCATCATCCCGCAACTCTAAATTATCATGAAATCAATCCTTCACGCTTGCGGTGATACATTTGCGCCGACAAATTTGAGCGACGATCCGGGCTTTGATCGAGCCGTACCGTTCCTGATTTGTCTCGCGCCTTCAGATCCTCCTTCACGCTTCGACAAGAAGCAAAATATTAAGCAATCGTTCCGACGGAGCTAAATTACTACAGGATAAAGAACGAATAGGAAATTTGGATTTCGAAACAAAAAAGAGAGGGGTGCAACACGAGGACTTCCCAGGGGGTCACCAATCCAAGTACTACTCTCGCCCAAACACGCTTAATTTCGAAGTTCTGATGGGATCCGGTGCATTAGTGCTGGTATGATCGCACCCGCCATATTCCTTTCGCTTTATTCTTTTAAACTACCCCGTCCTGCGAAGCAGTGTTGCTTTTCTAGACCGAAATTCATTTTAAGCGTCAATTCAAGCATTTTCCTATTATCCTTTTATTTATTTGCTTTCATATTTTTTTTTGTTATTGATTTGCCCCCTGTTTTTTTCCATCATCCCGCAACTCTAAATTATCGTGAAATCAATCCTTCACGCTTGCGCTGATACATTTGCGCCGATAAATTTGAGCGGCGCTCCGGGCTTTGATCGAGCCGTACCGTTCCTGATTTGTCTCGCGCCTTCAGATCCGCCTTCATGGTTCGAGAAGAAGCAAAATATAAAGCAATCGTTCCGAAGGACCTAAATTACTACAGGATAAAGAACGAATAGAAAATTTGAATTTCGAAACAAAAAAGAGAGGGGTGCAACAAGAGGAATTCCCAGGGGGTCACCCATCCTAATACTGCTCACGCCCAAGCACGCTTAACTTCGGAGTTCTGATGGGATACGGTGCATTAGTGCTGGTATGATCGCACCCACAACGTTCCTTTCGCTTTATTCTTTTAAACTACCCCGTCCAGCGAAGCAGTGTGGCTTTTCTAGACCGGAATTCATTTTAAGCGTCAATTGAAGCATTTTCCTCTTATCCTTTTATTTATTTACTTTATATTTTTTTGTTATTGATTTGCACCCTATTTTTTTCCATCATCCCGCAACTCTAAATTATCATGAAATCAATCCTTCACGCTTGCGGTGATACATTTGCGCCGACAAATTTGAGCGACGATCCGGGCTTTGATCGAGCCGTACCGTTCCTGATTTGTCTCGCGCCTTCAGATCCTCCTTCACGCTTCGACAAGAAGCAAAATATTAAGCAATCGTTCCGACGGAGCTAAATTACTACAGGATAAAGAACGAATAGGAAATTTGGATTTCGAAACAAAAAAGAGAGGGGTGCAACACGAGGACTTCCCAGGGGGTCACCAATCCAAGTACTACTCTCGCCCAAACACGCTTAATTTCGAAGTTCTGATGGGATCCGGTGCATTAGTGCTGGTATGATCGCACCCACCATATTCCTTTCGCTTTATTCTTTTAAACTACCCCGTCCTGCGAAGCAGTGTGGCTTTTCTAGACCGAAATTCATTTTAAGCGTCAATTCAAGCATTTTCCTATTATCCTTTTATTTATTTCCTTTCATAATTTTTTTTGTTATTGATTTGCCCCCTGTATTTTTCCATCATCCCGCAACTCTAAATTATCGTGAAATCAATCCTTCACGCTTGCGCTGATACATTTGCGCCGATAAATTTGAGCGACGCTCCGGGCTTTGATCGAGCCGTACCGTTCCTGATTTGTCTCGCGCCTTCAGATCCGCCTTCATGCTTCGAGAAGAAGCAAAATATAAAGCAATCGTTCCGAAGGACCTAAATTACTACAGGATAAAGAACGAATAGAAAATTTGAATTTCGAAACAAAAAAGAGAGGGGTGCAACAAGAGGAATTCCCAGGGGGTCACCCATCCTAATACTGCTCACGCCCATGCACGCTTAACTTCGGAGTTCTGATGGGATACGGTGCATTAGTGCTGGTATGATCGCACCCACAACGTACCTTTCGTTTTATTCTTTTAAACTACCCCGTCCAGCGAAGCAGTGTGTCTTTTCTAGACCGGAATTCATTTTAAGCGTCAATTGAAGCATTTTCCTCTTATCCTTTTATTTATTTACTTTATATTTTTTTGTTATTGATTTGCACCCTATTTTTTTCCATCATCCCGCAACTCTAAATTATCATGAAATCAATCCTTCACGCTTGCGGTGATACATTTGCGCCGACAAATTTGAGCGACGATCCGGGCTTTGATCGAGCCGTACCGTTCCTGATTTGTCTCGCGCCTTCAGATCCTCCTTCACGCTTCGACAAGAAGCAAAATATTAAGCAATCGTTCCGACGGAGCTAAATTACTACAGGATAAAGAACGAATAGGAAATTTGGATTTCGAAACAAAAAAGAGAGGGGTGCAACACGAGGACTTCCCAGGGGGTCACCAATCCAAGTACTACTCTCGCCCAAACACGCTTAATTTCGAAGTTCTGATGGGATCCGGTGCATTAGTGCTGGTATGATCGCACCCACCATATTCCTTTCGCTTTATTCTTTTAAACTACCCCGTCCTGCGAAGCAGTGTGGCTTTTCTAGACCGAAATTCATTTTAAGCGTCAATTCAAGCATTTTCCTATTATCCTTTTATTTATTTGCTTTCATAATTTTTTTTGTTTTTGATTTGCCCCCTGTTTTTTTCCATCATCCCGCAACTCTAAATTATCATGAAATCAATCCTTCACGCTTGCGCTAATACATTTGCGCCGACAAATTTGAGCGACGATCCGGGCTTTGATCGAGCCGTACCGTTCCTGATTTGTCTCGCGCCTTCAGATCCTCCTTCACGCTTCGACAAGAAGCAAAATATTAAGCAATCGTTCCGACGGAGCTAAATTACTACAGGATAAAGAACGAATAGAAAATTTGAATTTCGAAACAAAAAAGAGAGGGGTGCAACAAGAGGAATTCCCAGGGGGTCACCCATCCTAGCACTACTCTCGCCCAAGCATGCTTAACTTCGGAGTTCTGATGGGATCCGGTGCATTAGTGCTGGTATGATCGCACCCGCCATGTTCCTTTCGCTTTATTCTTTTAAACTACCCCGTCCTGCGAAGCAGTGTTGCTTTTCTTGACCGAAATTCGTTTTAAGCGTCAATTCAAGCATTTTCCTATTATCCTTTTATTTATTTGCTTTCATATTTTTTTTTGTTATTGATTTGCCCCCTGTTTTTTTCCATCATCCCGCAACTCTAAATTATCGTGAAATCAATCCTTCACGCTTGCGCTGATACATTTGCGCCGATAAATTTGAGCGACGCTCCGGGCTTTGATCGAGCCGTACCGTTCCTGATTTGTCTCGCGCCTTCAGATCCGCCTTCATGCTTCGAGAAGAAGCAAAATATAAAGCAATCGTTCCGAAGGACCTAAATTACTACAGGATAAAGAACGAATAGAAAATTTGAATTTAGAAACAAAAAAGAGAGGGGTGCAACAAGAGGAATTCCCAGGGGGTCACCCATCCTAATACTGCTCACGCCCAAGCACGCTTAACTTCGGAGTTCTGATGGGATACGGTGCATTAGTGCTGGTATGATCGCACCCACAACGTTCCTTTCGCTTTATTCTTTTAAACTACCCCGTCCAGCGAAGCAGTGTGGCTTTTCTAGACCGGAATTCATTTTAAGCGTCAATTGAAGCATTTTCCACTTATCCTTTTATTTATTTACTTTATATTTTTTTGTTATTGATTTGCACCCTGTTTTTTTCCATCATCCCGCAACTCTAAATTATCATGAAATCAATCCTTCACGCTTGCGGTGATACATTTGCGCCGACAAATTTGAGCGACGATCCGGGCTTTGATCGAGCCGTACCGTTCCTGATTTGTCTCGCGCCTTCAGATCCTCCTTCACGCTTCGACAAGAAGCAAAATATTAAGCAATCGTTCCGACGGAGCTAAATTACTACAGGATAAAGAACGAATAGGAAATTTGGATTTCGAAACAAAAAAGAGAGGGGTGCAACACGAGGACTTCCCAGGGGGTCACCAATCCAAGTACTACTCTCGCCCAAACACGCTTAATTTCGAAGTTCTGATGGGATCCGGTGCATTAGTGCTGGTATGATCGCACCCGCCATATTCCTTTCGCTTTATTCTTTTAAACTACCCCGTCCTGCGAAGCAGTGTGGCTTTTCTAGACCGAAATTCATTTTAAGCGTCAATTCAAGCATTTTCCTATTATCCTTTTATTTAGTTGCTTTCATAATTTTTTTTGTTATTGATTTGCCCCCTGTTTTTTTCCATCATCCCGCAACTCTAAATTATCATGAAATCAATCCTTCACGCTTGCGCTGATACATTTGCGCCGACAAATTTGAGCGACGATCCAGGCTTTGATCGAGCCGTACCGTTCCTGATTTGTCTCGCGCCTTCAGATCCTCCTTCACGCTTCGACAAGAAGCAAAATATTAAGCAATCGTTCCGACGGAGCTAAATTACTACTGGATAAAGAACGAATAGGAAATTTGGATTTCGAAACAAAAAAGAGAGGGGTGCAACACGAGGACTTCCCAGGGGGTCACCAATCCAAGTACTACTCTCGCCCAAACACGCTTAATTTCGATGTTCTGATGGGATCCGGTGCATTAGTGCTGGTATGATCGCACCCGCCATATTCCTTTCGCTTTATTCTTTTAAACTGCCCCGTCCTGCGAAGCAGTGTTGATTTTCTAGACCGAAATTCATTTTAAGCGTCAATTCAAGCATTTTCCTATTATCGTTTTATTTATTTGCTTTCATATTTTTTTTTGTTATTGATTTGCCCCCTGTTTTTTTCCATCATCCCGCAACTCTAAATTATCGTGAAATCAATCTTTCACGCTTGCGCTGATACATTTGCGCCGATAAATTTGAGCGACGCTCCGGGCTTTGATCGAGCCGTACCGTTCCTGATTTGTCTCGCGCCTTCAGATCCGCCTTCATGCTTCGAGAAGAAGCAAAATATAAAGCAATCGTTCCGAAGGACCTAAATTACTACAGGATAAAGAACGAATAGAAAATTTGAATTTCGAAACAAAAAAGAGAGGGGTGCAACAAGAGGAATTCCCAGGGGGTCACCCATCCTAATACTGCTCACGCCCCAGCACGCTTAACTTCGGAGTTCTGATGGGATACGGTGCATTAGTGCTGGTATGATCGCACCCACAACGTTCCTTTCGCTTTATTCTTTTAAACTACCCCGTCCAGCGAAGCAGTGTGGCTTTTCTAGACCGGAATTCATTTTAAGCGTCAATTGAAGCATTTTCCTCTTATCCTTTTATTTATTTACTTTATATTTTTTTGTTATTGATTTGCACCCTGTTTTTTTCCATCATCCCGCAACTCTAAATTATCATGAAATCAATCCTTCACGCTTGCGGTGATACATTTGCGCCGACAAATTTGAGCGACGATCCGGGCTTTGATCGAGCCGTACCGTTCCTGATTTGTCTCGCGCCTTCAGATCCTCCTTCACGCTTCGACAAGAAGCAAAATATTAAGCAATCGTTCCGACAGAGCTAAATTACTACAGGATAAAGAACGAATAGGAAATTTGGATTTCGAAACAAAAAAGAGAGGGGTGCAACACGAGGACTTCCCAGGGGGTCACCAATCCAAGTACTACTCTCGCCCAAACACGCTTAATTTCGATGTTCTGATGGGATCCAGTGCATTAGTGCTGGTATGATCGCACCCGCCATATTCCTTTCGCTTTATTCTTTTAAACTACCCCGTCCTGCGAAGCAGTGTGGCTTTTCTAGACCGAAATTCATTTTAAGCGTCAATTCAAGCATTTTCCTATTATCCTTTTATTTATTTGCTTTCATATTTTTTTTTTGTTATTGATTTGCCCCCTGTTTTTTTCCATCATCCCGCAACTCCAAATTATCATGAAATCAATCCTTCACGCTTGCGCTGATACATTTGCGCCGACAAATTTGAGCGACGATCCGGGCTTTGATCGAGCCGTACCGTTCCTGATTTGTCTCGCGCCTTCAGATCCTCCTTCACGCTTCGACAAGAAGCAAAATATTAAGCAATCGTTCCGACGGAGCTAAATTACTACAGGATAAAGAACGAATAGGAAATTTGGATTTCGAAACAAAAAAGAGAGGGGTGCAACACGAGGACTTCCCAGGGGGTCACCAATCCAAGTACTACTCTCGCCCAAACACGCTTAATTTCGAAGTTCTGATGGGATCCGGTGCATTAGTGCTGGTATGATCGCACCCGCCATATTCCTTTCGCTTTATTCTTTTAAACTACCCCGTCCTGCGAAGCAGTGTTGCTTTTCTAGACCGAAATTCATTTTAAGCGTCAATTCAAGCATTTTCCTATTATCCTTTTATTTATTTGCTTTCATATTTTTTTTTGTTATTGATTTGCCCCCTGTTTTTTTCCATCATCCCGCAACTCTAAATTATCGTGAAATCAATCCTTCACGCTTGCGCTGATACATTTGCGCCGACAAATTTGAGCGACGATCCGGGCTTTGATCGAGCCGTACCGTTCCTGATTTGTCTCGCGCCTTCAGATCCTCCTTCACGCTTCGACAAGAAGCAAAATATTAAGCAATCGTTCCGACGAAGCTAAATTACTACAGGATAAAGAACGAATAGGAAATTTGGATTTCGAAACAAAAAAGAGAGGGGTGCAACACGAGGACTTCCCAGGGGGTCACCAATCCAAGTACTACTCTCGCCCAAACACGCTTAATTTCGAAGTTCTGATGGGATCCGGTGCATTAGTGCTGGTATGATCGCACCCGCCATATTCCTTTCGCTTTATTCTTTTAAACTACCCCGTCCTGCGAAACAGTGTGGCTTTTCTAGACCGAAATTCATTTTAAGCGTCAATTCACGCATTTTCCTATTATCCTTTTATTTATTTGCTTTCATATTTTTTTTTGTTATTGATTTGCCCCCTGTTTTTTTCCATCATCCCGCAACTCTAAATTATCATGAAATCAATCCTTCACGCTTGCGCTGATACATTTGCGCCGACAAATTTGAGCGACGATCCGGGCTTTGATCGAGCCGTACTGTTCCTGATTTGTCTCGCGCCTTCAGATCCTCCTTCACGCTTCGACAAGAAGCAAAATATTAAGCAATCGTTCCGACGGAGCTAAATTACTACAGGATAAAGAACGAATAGAAAATTTGAATTTCGAAACAAAAAAGAGAGGGGTGCAACAAGAGGAATTCCCAGGAGGTCACCCATCCTAGCACTACTCTCGCCCAAGCATGCTTAACTTCGGAGTTCTGATGGGATCCGGTGCATTAGTGCTGGTATGATCGCACCCGCCATGTTCCTTTCGCTTTATTCTTTTAAACTACCCCGTCCTGCGAAGCAGTGTGGCTTTTCTAGACCGAAATTCATTTTAAGCGTCAATTCAAGCATTTTTCTCTTATCCTTTTGTTTATTGCTTTCATATTTTTTTTTGTTATTGATTTGCACCCTGTTTTTTTCCCTCATCGCGCAACAATAAATTGTCATGAAATCAATCCATCATGCTAGCGCTGATACATTTGCGCCGACAAATTTGAGCGATGATCCGGGCTTTGATCGAGCCGTACCGTTCCTGATTTCTCTCGCGCCTTCAGATCCGCCTTCATGCTTCGAGAAGAAGCAAAATATAAAGCAATCGTTCCGAAGGACCTAAATTACTACAAGATAAAGAACGAATAGAAAATTTGAATTTCGAAACAAAAAAGAAAGGGGTGCAACAAGAGGAATTCCCAGGGGGTCACCCATCCTAATACTGCTCACGCCCAAGCACGCTTAACTTCGGAGTTCTGATGGGATACGGTGCATTAGTGCTGGTATGATCGCACCCACAACGTTCCTTTCGATTTATTCTTTTAAACTACCCCGTCCTGCGAAGCAGTGCGGCTTTTCTAGACCGAAATTCATTTTAAGCGTCAATTCAAGCATTTACCTATTATCCTTTTATTTATTTGCTTTCATATTTTTTTTTTGTTATTGATTTGCCCCCTATTTTTTTCCATCATCCCGCAACTCTAAATTATCATGAAATCAATCCTTCACGCTTGCGCTGATACATTTGCGCCGACAAATTTGAGCGATGATCCGGGCTTTGATCGAGCCGTACCGTTCCTGATTTGTCTCGCGCCTTCAGATCCTCCTTCACGCTTCGACAAGAAGCAAAATATTAAGCAATCGTTCCGACAGAGCTAAATTACTACAGGATAAAGAACGAATAGGAAATTTGGATTTCGAAACAAAAAAGAGAGGGGTGCAACACGAGGACTTCCCAGGGGGTCACCAATCCAAGTACTACTCTCGCCCAAACACGCTTAATTTCGAAGTTCTGATGGGATCCGGTGCATTAGTGCTGGTATGATCGCACCCGCCATATTCCTTTCGCTTTATTCTTTTAAACTACCCCGTCCTGCGAAGCAGTGTGGCTTTTCTAGACCGAAATTCATTTTAAGCGTCAATTCAAGCATTTTCCTATTATCCTTTTATTTATTTGCTTTCATATTTTTTTTTTTGTTATTGATTTGCCCCCTGTTTTTTTCCATCATCCCGCAACTCCAAATTATCATGAAATCAATCCTTCACGCTTGCGCTGATACATTTGCGCCGACAAATTTGAGCGACGATCCGGGCTTTGATCGAGCCGTACCGTTCCTGATTTGTCTCGCGCCTTCAGATCCTCCTTCACGCTTCGACAAGAAGCAAAATATTAAGCAATCGTTCCGACAGAGCTAAATTACTACAGGATAAAGAACGAATAGGAAATTTGGATTTCGAAACAAAAAAGAGAGGGGTGCAACACGAGGACTTCCCAGGGGGTCACCAATCCAAGTACTACTCTCGCCCAAACACGCTTAATTTCGAAGTTCTGATGGGATCCGGTGCATTAGTGCTGGTATGATCGCACCCGCCATATTCCTTTCGCTTTATTCTTTTAAACTACCCCGTCCTGCGAAGCAGTGTGGCTTTTCTAGACCGAAATTCATTTTAAGCGTCAATTCAAGCATTTTCCTATTATCCTTTTATTTATTTGCTTTCATATTTTTTTTTGTTATTGATTTGCCCCCTGTTTTTTTCCATCATCCCGCAACTCTAAATTATCATGAAATCAATCCTTCACGCTTGCGCTGATACATTTGCGCCGACAAATTTGAGCGACGATCCGGGCTTTGATCCAGCCGTACCGTTCCTGATTTGTCTCGCGCCTTCAGATCCTCCTTCACGCTTCGACAAGAAGCAAAATATTAAGCAATCGTTCCGACGAAGCTAAATTACTACAGGATAAAGAACGAATAGGAAATTTGGATTTCGAAACAAAAAAGAGAGGGGTGCAACACGAGGACTTCCCAGGGGGTCACCAATCCAAGTACTACTCTCGCCCAAACACGCTTAATTTCGAAGTTCTGATGGGATCCGGTGCATTAGTGCTGGTATGATCGCACCCGCCATATTCCTTTCGCTTTATTCTTTTAAACTACCCCGTCCTGCGAAGCAGTGTGGCTTTTCTAGACCGAAATTCATTTTAAGCGTCAATTCACGCATTTTCCTATTATCCTTTTATTTATTTGCTTTCATATTTTTTTTTGTTATTGATTTGCCCCCTGTTTTTTTCCATCATCCCGCAACTCTAAATTATCATGAAATCAATCCTTCACGCTTGCGCTGATACATTTGCGCCGACAAATTTGAGCGACGATCCGGGCTTTGATCGAGCCGTACTGTTCCTGATTTGTCTCGCGCCTTCAGATCCTCCTTCACGCTTCGACAAGAAGCAAAATATTAAGCAATCGTTCCGACGGAGCTAAATTACTACAGGATAAAGAACGAATAGAAAATTTGAATTTCGAAACAAAAAAGAGAGGGGTGCAACAAGAGGAATTCCCAGGAGGTCACCCATCCTAGCACTACTCTCGCCCAAGCATGCTTAACTTCGGAGTTCTGATGGGATCCGGTGCATTAGTGCTGGTATGATCGCACCCGCCATGTTCCTTTCGCTTTATTCTTTTAAACTACCCCGTCCTGCGAAGCAGTGTGGCTTTTCTAGACCGAAATTCATTTTAAGCGTCAATTCAAGCATTTTTCTCTTATCCTTTTGTTTATTGCTTTCATATTTTTTTTTGTTATTGATTTGCACCCTGTTTTTTTCCCTCATCGCGCAACAATAAATTGTCATGAAATCAATCCATCATGCTAGCGCTGATACATTTGCGCCGACAAATTTGAGCGATGATCCGGGCTTTGATCGAGCCGTACCGTTCCTGATTTCTCTCGCGCCTTCAGATCCGCCTTCATGCTTCGAGAAGAAGCAAAATATAAAGCAATCGTTCCGAAGGACCTAAATTACTACAAGATAAAGAACGAATAGAAAATTTGAATTTCGAAACAAAAAAGAAAGGGGTGCAACAAGAGGAATTCCCAGGGGGTCACCCATCCTAATACTGCTCACGCCCAAGCACGCTTAACTTCGGAGTTCTGATGGGATACGGTGCATTAGTGCTGGTATGATCGCACCCACAACGTTCCTTTCGATTTATTCTTTTAAACTACCCCGTCCTGCGAAGCAGTGCGGCTTTTCTAGACCGAAATTCATTTTAAGCATCAATTCAAGCATTTACCTATTATCCTTTTATTTATTTGCTTTCATATTTTTTTTTTGTTATTGATTTGCCCCCTATTTTTTTCCATCATCCCGCAACTCTAAATTATCATGAAATCAATCCTTCACGCTTGCGCTGATACATTTGCGCCGACAAATTTGAGCGACGATCCGGGCTTTGATCGAGCCGTACCGTTCCTGATTTGTCTCGCGCCTTCAGGTCCTCCTTCACGCTTCGACAAGAAGCAAAATATTAAGCAATCGTTCCGACGGAGCTAAATTACTACAGGATAAAGAACGAATAGGAACTTTGGATTTCGAAACAAAAAAGAGAGGGGTGCAACACGAGGACTTCCCAGGGGGTCACCAATCCAAGTACTACTCTCGCCCAAACACGCTTAATTTCGAAGTTCTGATGGGATCCGGTGCATTAGTGCTGGTATGATCGCACCCGCCATATTCCTTTCGCTTTATTCTTTTAAACTACCCCGTCCTGCGAAGCAGTGTGGCTTTTCTAGACCGAAATTCATTTTAAGCGTCAATTCAAGCATTTTCCTATTATCCTTTTATTTATTTGCTTTCATATTTTTTTTTGTTATTGATTTGCCCCCTGTTTTTTTCCATCATCCCGCAACTCTAAATTATCATGAAATCAATCCTTCACGCTTGCGCTGATACATTTGCGCCGACAAATTTGAGCGACGATCCGGGCTTTGATCCAGCCGTACCGTTCCTGATTTGTCTCGCGCCTTCAGATCCTCCTTCACGCTTCGACAAGAAGCAAAATATTAAGCAATCGTTCCGACGAAGCTAAATTACTACAGGATAAAGAACGAATAGGAAATTTGGATTTCGAAACAAAAAAGAGAGGGGTGCAACACGAGGACTTCCCAGGGGGTCACCAATCCAAGTACTACTCTCGCCCAAACACGCTTAATTTCGAAGTTCTGATGGGATCCGGTGCATTAGTGCTGGTATGATCGCACCCGCCATATTCCTTTCGCTTTATTCTTTTAAACTACCCCGTCCTGCGAAGCAGTGTGGCTTTTCTAGACCGAAATTCATTTTAAGCGTCAATTCACGCATTTTCCTATTATCCTTTTATTTATTTGCTTTCATATTTTTTTTTGTTATTGATTTGCCCCCTGTTTTTTTCCATCATCCCGCAACTCTAAATTATCATGAAATCAATCCTTCACGCTTGCGCTGATACATTTGCGCCGACAAATTTGAGCGACGATCCGGGCTTTGATCGAGCCGTACTGTTCCTGATTTGTCTCGCGCCTTCAGATCCTCCTTCACGCTTCGACAAGAAGCAAAATATTAAGCAATCGTTCCGACGGAGCTAAATTACTACAGGATAAAGAACGAATAGAAAATTTGAATTTCGAAACAAAAAAGAGAGGGGTGCAACAAGAGGAATTCCCAGGAGGTCACCCATCCTAGCACTACTCTCGCCCAAGCATGCTTAACTTCGGAGTTCTGATGGGATCCGGTGCATTAGTGCTGGTATGATCGCACCCGCCATGTTCCTTTCGCTTTATTCTTTTAAACTACCCCGTCCTGCGAAGCAGTGTGGCTTTTCTAGACCGAAATTCATTTTAAGCGTCAATTCAAGCATTTTTCTCTTATCCTTTTGTTTATTGCTTTCATATTTTTTTTTGTTATTGATTTGCACCCTGTTTTTTTCCCTCATCGCGCAACAATAAATTGTCATGAAATCAATCCATCATGCTAGCGCTGATACATTTGCGCCGACAAATTTGAGCGATGATCCGGGCTTTGATCGAGCCGTACCGTTCCTGATTTCTCTCGCGCCTTCAGATCCGCCTTCATGCTTCGAGAAGAAGCAAAATATAAAGCAATCGTTCCGAAGGACCTAAATTACTACAAGATAAAGAACGAATAGAAAATTTGAATTTCGAAACAAAAAAGAAAGGGGTGCAACAAGAGGAATTCCCAGGGGGTCACCCATCCTAATACTGCTCACGCCCAAGCACGCTTAACTTCGGAGTTCTGATGGGATACGGTGCATTAGTGCTGGTATGATCGCACCCACAACGTTCCTTTCGATTTATTCTTTTAAACTACCCCGTCCTGCGAAGCAGTGCGGCTTTTCTAGACCGAAATTCATTTTAAGCATCAATTCAAGCATTTACCTATTATCCTTTTATTTATTTGCTTTCATATTTTTTTTTTGTTATTGATTTGCCCCCTATTTTTTTCCATCATCCCGCAACTCTAAATTATCATGAAATCAATCCTTCACGCTTGCGCTGATACATTTGCGCCGACAAATTTGAGCGACGATCCGGGCTTTGATCGAGCCGTACCGTTCCTGATTTGTCTCGCGCCTTCAGGTCCTCCTTCACGCTTCGACAAGAAGCAAAATATTAAGCAATCGTTCCGACGGAGCTAAATTACTACAGGATAAAGAACGAATAGGAACTTTGGATTTCGAAACAAAAAAGAGAGGGGTGCAACACGAGGACTTCCCAGGGGGTCACCAATCCAAGTACTACTCTCGCCCAAACACGCTTAATTTCGAAGTTCTGATGGGATCCGGTGCATTAGTGCTGGTATGATCGCACCCGCCATATTCCTTTCGCTTTATTCTTTTAAACTACCCCGTCCTGCGAAGCAGTGTGGCTTTTCTAGACTGAAATTCATTTTAAGCGTCAATTCAAGCATTTTCCTATTATCCTTTTATTTATTTGCTTTCATATTTTTTTTTGTTATTGATTTGCCCCCTGTTTTTTTCCATCATCCCGCAACTCTAAATTATCATGAAATCAATCCTTCACGCTTGCGCTGATACATTTGCGCCGACAAATTTGAGCGACGATCCGGGCTTTGATCGAGCCGTACCGTTCCTGATTTGTCTCGCGCCTACAGATCCTCCTTCACGCTTCGACAAGAAGCAAAATATTAAGCAATCGTTCCGACGGAGCTAAATTACTACAGGATAAAGAACGAATAGAAAATTTGAATTTCGAAACAAAAAAGAGAGGGGTGCAACAAGAGGAATTCCCAGGAGGTCACCCATCCTAGCACTACTCTCGCCCAAGCATGCTTAACTTCGGAGTTCTGATGGGATCCGGTGCATTAGTGCTGGTATGATCGCACCCGCCATGTTCCTTTCGCTTTATTCTTTTAAACTACCCCGTCCTGCGAAGCAGTGTGGCTTTTCTAGACCGAAATTCATTTTAAGCGTCAATTCAAGCATTTTTCTCTTATCCTTTTGTTTATTGCTTTCATATTTTTTTTTGTTATTGATTTGCACCCTGTTTTTTTCCCTCATCGCGCAACAATAAATTGTCATGAAATCAATCCATCATGCTAGCGCTGATACATTTGCGCCGACAAATTTGAGCGATGATCCGGGCTTTGATCGAGCCGTACCGTTCCTGATTTCTCTCGCGCCTTCAGATCCGCCTTCATGCTTCGAGAAGAAGCAAAATATAAAGCAATCGTTCCGAAGGACCTAAATTACTACAAGATAAAGAACGAATAGAAAATTTGAATTTCGAAACAAAAAAGAAAGGGGTGCAACAAGAGGAATTCCCAGGGGGTCACCCATCCTAATACTGCTCACGCCCAAGCACGCTTAACTTCGGAGTTCTGATGGGATACGGTGCATTAGTGCTGGTATGATCGCACCCACAACGTTCCTTTCGATTTATTCTTTTAAACTACCCCGTCCTGCGAAGCAGTGCGGCTTTTCTAGACCGAAATTCATTTTAAGCATCAATTCAAGCATTTACCTATTATCCTTTTATTTATTTGCTTTCATATTTTTTTTTTGTTATTGATTTGCCCCCTATTTTTTTCCATCATCCCGCAACTCTAAATTATCATGAAATCAATCCTTCACGCTTGCGCTGATACATTTGCGCCGACAAATTTGAGCGACGATCCGGGCTTTGATCGAGCCGTACCGTTCCTGATTTGTCTCGCGCCTTCAGGTCCTCCTTCACGCTTCGACAAGAAGCAAAATATTAAGCAATCGTTCCGACGGAGCTAAATTACTACAGGATAAAGAACGAATAGGAACTTTGGATTTCGAAACAAAAAAGAGAGGGGTGCAACACGAGGACTTCCCAGGGGGTCACCAATCCAAGTACTACTCTCGCCCAAACACGCTTAATTTCGAAGTTCTGATGGGATCCGGTGCATTAGTGCTGGTATGATCGCACCCGCCATATTCCTTTCGCTTTATTCTTTTAAACTACCCCGTCCTGCGAAGCAGTGTGGCTTTTCTAGACCGAAATTCATTTTAAGCGTCAATTCAAGCATTTTCCTATTATCCTTTTATTTATTTGCTTTCATATTTTTTTTTGTTATTGATTTGCCCCCTGTTTTTTTCCATCATCCCGCAACTCTAAATTATCATGAAATCAATCCTTCACGCTTGCGCTGATACATTTGCGCCGACAAATTTGAGCGACGATCCGGGCTTTGATCGAGCCGTACCGTTCCTGATTTGTCTCGCGCCTACAGATCCTCCTTCACGCTTCGACAAGAAGCAAAATATTAAGCAATCGTTCCGACGGAGCTAAATTACTACAGGATAAAGAACGAATAGAAAATTTGAATTTCGAAACAAAAAAGAGAGGGGTGCAACAAGAGGAATTCCCAGGGGGTCACCCATCCTAGCACTACTCTCGCCCAAGCATGCTTAACTTCGGAGTTCTGATGGGATCCGGTGCATTAGTGCTGGTATGATCGCACCCGCCATGTTCCTTTCGCTTTATTCTTTTAAACTACCCCGTCCTGCGAAGCAGTGTGGCTTTTCTAGACCGAAATTCATTTTATGCGTCAATTCAAGCATTTTTTTCTTATCCTTTTGTTTATTGCTTTCATATTTTTTTTTGTTATTGATTTGCACCCTGTTTTTTTCCCTCATCGCGCAACAATAAATTGTCATGAAATCAATCCATCACGCTAGCGCTGATACATTTGCGCCGACAAATTTGAGCGCTGATCCGGGCTTTGATCGAGCCGTACCGTTCCTGATTTCTCTCGCGCCTTCAGATCCGCCTTCATGCTTCGAGAAGAAGCAAAATATAAAGCAATCGTTCTGAAGGACCTAAATTACTACAAGATAAAGAACGAATAGAAAATTTGAATTTCGAAACAAAAAAGAAAAGGGTGCAACAAGAGGAATTTCCAGGGGGTCACCCATCCTAATACTGCTCACGCCCATGCACGCTTAACTTCGGAGTTCTGATGGGATACGGTGCATTAGTGCTGGTATGATCGCACCCACAATGTTCCTTTCGTTTTATTCTTTTAAACTACCCCGTCCAGCGAAGCAGTGTGTCTTTTCTAGACCGGAATTCATTTTAAGCGTCAATTGAAGCATTTTCCTTTTATCCTTTTATTTATTTACTTTATATATTTTTTTTATTGATTTGCACCCTGTTTTTTTCCATCATCCCGCAACTCTAAATTATCATGAAATCAATCCTTCACGCTTGCGGTGATACATTTGCGCCGACAAATTTGAGCGACGATCCGGGCTTTGATCGAGCCGTACCGTTCCTGATTTGTCTCGCGCCTTCAGATCCTCCTTCACGTTTCGACAAGAAGCAAAATATTAAGCAATCGTTCCGACGGAGCTAAATTACTACAGGATAAAGAACGAATAGGAAATTTGGATTTCGAAACAAAAAAGAGAGGGGTGCAACACGAGGACTTCCCAGGGGGTCACCAATCCAAGTACTACTCTCGCCCAAACACGCTTAATTTCGAAGTTCTGATGGGATCCGGTGCATTAGTGCTGGTATGATCGCACCCGCCATATTCCTTTCGCTTTATTCTTTTAAACTACCCCGTCCTGCGAAGCAGTGTTGCTTTTCTAGACCGAAATTCATTTTAAGCGTCAATTCAAGCATTTTCCAATTATCCTTTTATTTATTTGCTTTCATATTTTTTTTTGTTATTGATTTGCCCCCTGTTTTTTTCCATCATCCCGCAACTCTAAATTATCGTGAAATCAATCCTTCACGCTTGCGCTGATACATTTGCGCCGATAAATTTGAGCGGCGCTCCGGGCTTTGATCGAGCCGTACCGTTCCTGATTTGTCTCGCGCCTTCAGATCCGCCTTCATGCTTCGAGAAGAAGCAAAATATAAAGCAATCGTTCCGAAGGACCTAAATTACTACAGGATAAAGAACGAATAGAAAATTTGAATTTCGAAACAAAAAAGAGAGGGGTGCAACAAGAGGAATTCCCAGGGGGTCACCCATCCTAATACTGCTCACGCCCAAGCACGCTTAACTTCGGAGTTCTGATGGGATACGGTGCATTAGTGCTGGTATGATCGCACCCACAACGTTCCTTTCGCTTTATTCTTTTAAACTACCCCGTCCAGCGAAGCAGTGTGGCTTTTCTAGACCGGAATTCATTTTAAGCGTCAATTGAAGCATTTTCCTCTTATCCTTTTATTTATTTACTTTATATTTTTTTGTTATTGATTTGCACCCTATTTTTTTCCATCATCCCGCAACTCTAAATTATCATGAAATCAATCCTTCACGCTTGCGGTGATACATTTGCGCCGACAAATTTGAGCGACGATCCGGGCTTTGATCGAGCCGTACCGTTCCTGATTTGTCTCGCGCCTTCAGATCCTCCTTCACGCTTCGACAAGAAGCAAAATATTAAGCAATCGTTCCGACGGAGCTAAATTACTACAGGATAAAGAACGAATAGGAAATTTGGATTTCGAAACAAAAAAGAGAGGGGTGCAACACGAGGACTTCCCAGGGGGTCACCAATCCAAGTACTACTCTCGCCCAAACACGCTTAATTTCGAAGTTCTGATGGGATCCGGTGCATTAGTGCTGGTATGATCGCACCTACCATATTCCTTTCGCTTTATTCTTTTAAACTACCCCGTCCTGCGAAGCAGTGTGGCTTTTCTAGACCGAAATTCATTTTAAGCGTCAATTCAAGCATTTTCCTATTATCCTTTTATTTATTTGCTTTCATAATTTTTTTTGTTATTGATTTGCCCCCTGTTTTTTTCCATCATCCCGCAACTCTAAATTATCATGAAATCAATCCTTCACGCTTGCGCTGATACATTTGCGCCGACAAATTTGAGCGACGATCCGGGCTTTGATCGAGCCGTACCGTTCCTGATTTGTCTCGCGCCTTCAGATCCGCCTTCATGCTTTGAGAAGAAGCAAAATATAAAGCAATCGTTCCGAAGGACCTAAATTACTACAGGATAAAGAACGAATAGAAAATTTGAATTTCGAAACAAAAAAGAGAGGGGTGCAACAAGAGGAATTCCCAGGGGGTCACCCATCCTAGTACTACTCTCGCCCAAGCATGCTTAACTTCGGAGTTCTGATGGGATCCGGTGCATTAGTGCTGGTATGATCGCACCCGCCATGTTCCTTTCGCTTTATTCTTTTAAACTACCCCGTCCTGCGAAGCAGTGTGGCTTTTCTAGACCGAAATTCATTTTAAGCGTCAATTCAAGCATTTTCCTATTATCCTTTTATTTATTTGCTTTCATATTTTTTTTTGTTATTGATTTGCCCCCTGTTTTTTTCCATCATCCCGCAACTCTAAATTATCATGAAATCAATCCTTCACGCTTGCGCTGATACATTTGCGCCGACAAATTTGAGCGACGATCCGGGCTTTGATCGAGCCGTACCGTTCCTGATTTGTCTCGCGCCTTCAGATCCTCCTTCACGCTTCGACAAGAAGCAAAATATTAAGCAATCGTTCCGACGAAGCTAAATTACTACAGGATAAAGAACGAATAGGAAATTTGGATTTCGAAACAAAAAAGAGAGGGGTGCAACACGAGGACTTCCCAGGGGGTCACCAATCCAAGTACTACTCTCGCCCAAACACGCTTAATTTCGAAGTTCTGATGGGATCCGGTGCATTAGTGCTGGTATGATCGCACCCGCCATATTCCTTTCGCTTTATTCTTTTAAACTACCCCGTCCTGCGAAGCAGTGTGGCTTTTCTAGACCGAAATTCATTTTAAGCGTCAATTCACGCATTTTCCTATTATCCTTTTATTTATTTGCTTTCATATTTTTTTTTGTTATTGATTTGCCCCCTGTTTTTTTCCATCATCCCGCAACTCTAAATTATCATGAAATCAATCCTTCACGCTTGCGCTGATACATTTGCGCCGACAAATTTGAGCGACGATCCGGGCTTTGATCGAGCCGTACTGTTCCTGATTTGTCTCGCGCCTTCAGATCCTCCTTCACGCTTCGACAAGAAGCAAAATATTAAGCAATCGTTCCGACGGAGCTAAATTACTACAGGATAAAGAACGAATAGAAAATTTGAATTTCGAAACAAAAAAGAGAGGGGTGCAACAAGAGGAATTCCCAGGAGGTCACCCATCCTAGCACTACTCTCGCCCAAGCATGCTTAACTTCGGAGTTCTGATGGGATCCGGTGCATTAGTGCTGGTATGATCGCACCCGCCATGTTCCTTTCGCTTTATTCTTTTAAACTACCCCGTCCTGCGAAGCAGTGTGGCTTTTCTAGACCGAAATTCATTTTAAGCGTCAATTCAAGCATTTTTCTCTTATCCTTTTGTTTATTGCTTTCATATTTTTTTTTGTTATTGATTTGCACCCTGTTTTTTTCCCTCATCGCGCAACAATAAATTGTCATGAAATCAATCCATCATGCTAGCGCTGATACATTTGCGCCGACAAATTTGAGCGATGATCCGGGCTTTGATCGAGCCGTACCGTTCCTGATTTCTCTCGCGCCTTCAGATCCGCCTTCATGCTTCGAGAAGAAGCAAAATATAAAGCAATCGTTCCGAAGGACCTAAATTACTACAAGATAAAGAACGAATAGAAAATTTGAATTTCGAAACAAAAAAGAAAGGGGTGCAACAAGAGGAATTCCCAGGGGGTCACCCATCCTAATACTGCTCACGCCCAAGCACGCTTAACTTCGGAGTTCTGATGGGATACGGTGCATTAGTGCTGGTATGATCGCACCCACAACGTTCCTTTCGATTTATTCTTTTAAACTACCCCGTCCTGCGAAGCAGTGCGGCTTTTCTAGACCGAAATTCATTTTAAGCATCAATTCAAGCATTTACCTATTATCCTTTTATTTATTTGCTTTCATATTTTTTTTTTGTTATTGATTTGCCCCCTATTTTTTTCCATCATCCCGCAACTCTAAATTATCATGAAATCAATCCTTCACGCTTGCGGTGATACATTTGCGCCGACAAATTTGAGCGACGATCCGGGCTTTGATCGAGCCGTACCGTTCCTGATTTGTCTCGCGCCTTCAGGTCCTCCTTCACGCTTCGACAAGAAGCAAAATATTAAGCAATCGTTCCGACGGAGCTAAATTACTACAGGATAAAGAACGAATAGGAACTTTGGATTTCGAAACAAAAAAGAGAGGGGTGCAACACGAGGACTTCCCAGGGGGTCACCAATCCAAGTACTACTCTCGCCCAAACACGCTTAATTTCGAAGTTCTGATGGGATCCGGTGCATTAGTGCTGGTATGATCGCACCCGCCATATTCCTTTCGCTTTATTCTTTTAAACTACCCCGTCCTGCGAAGCAGTGTGGCTTTTCTAGACTGAAATTCATTTTAAGCGTCAATTCAAGCATTTTCCTATTATCCTTTTATTTATTTGCTTTCATATTTTTTTTTGTTATTGATTTGCCCCCTGTTTTTTTCCATCATCCCGCAACTCTAAATTATCATGAAATCAATCCTTCACGCTTGCGCTGATACATTTGCGCCGACAAATTTGAGCGACGATCCGGGCTTTGATCGAGCCGTACCGTTCCTGATTTGTCTCGCGCCTACAGATCCTCCTTCACGCTTCGACAAGAAGCAAAATATTAAGCAATCGTTCCGACGGAGCTAAATTACTACAGGATAAAGAACGAATAGAAAATTTGAATTTCGAAACAAAAAAGAGAGGGGTGCAACAAGAGGAATTCCCAGGGGGTCACCCATCCTAGCACTACTCTCGCCCAAGCATGCTTAACTTCGGAGTTCTGATGGGATCCGGTGCATTAGTGCTGGTATGATCGCACCCGCCATGTTCCTTTCGCTTTATTCTTTTAAACTACCCCGTCCTGCGAAGCAGTGTGGCTTTTCTAGACCGAAATTCATTTTATGCGTCAATTCAAGCATTTTTTTCTTATCCTTTTGTTTATTGCTTTCATATTTTTTTTTGTTATTGATTTGCACCCTGTTTTTTTCCCTCATCGCGCAACAATAAATTGTCATGAAATCAATCCATCACGCTAGCGCTGATACATTTGCGCCGACAAATTTGAGCGCTGATCCGGGCTTTGATCGAGCCGTACCGTTCCTGATTTCTCTCGCGCCTTCAGATCCGCCTTCATGCTTCGAGAAGAAGCAAAATATAAAGCAATCGTTCTGAAGGACCTAAATTACTACAAGATAAAGAACGAATAGAAAATTTGAATTTCGAAACAAAAAAGAAAAGGGTGCAACAAGAGGAATTTCCAGGGGGTCACCCATCCTAATACTGCTCACGCCCATGCACGCTTAACTTCGGAGTTCTGATGGGATACGGTGCATTAGTGCTGGTATGATCGCACCCACAATGTTCCTTTCGTTTTATTCTTTTAAACTACCCCGTCCAGCGAAGCAGTGTGTCTTTTCTAGACCGGAATTCATTTTAAGCGTCAATTGAAGCATTTTCCTTTTATCCTTTTATTTATTTACTTTATATATTTTTTTTATTGATTTGCACCCTGTTTTTTTCCATCATCCCGCAACTCTAAATTATCATGAAATCAATCCTTCACGCTTGCGGTGATACATTTGCGCCGACAAATTTGAGCGACGATCCGGGCTTTGATCGAGCCGTACCGTTCCTGATTTGTCTCGCGCCTTCAGATCCTCCTTCACGTTTCGACAAGAAGCAAAATATTAAGCAATCGTTCCGACGGAGCTAAATTACTACAGGATAAAGAACGAATAGGAAATTTGGATTTCGAAACAAAAAAGAGAGGGGTGCAACACGAGGACTTCCCAGGGGGTCACCAATCCAAGTACTACTCTCGCCCAAACACGCTTAATTTCGAAGTTCTGATGGGATCCGGTGCATTAGTGCTGGTATGATCGCACCCGCCATATTCCTTTCGCTTTATTCTTTTAAACTACCCCGTCCTGCGAAGCAGTGTTGCTTTTCTAGACCGAAATTCATTTTAAGCGTCAATTCAAGCATTTTCCAATTATCCTTTTATTTATTTGCTTTCATATTTTTTTTTGTTATTGATTTGCCCCCTGTTTTTTTCCATCATCCCGCAACTCTAAATTATCGTGAAATCAATCCTTCACGCTTGCGCTGATACATTTGCGCCGATAAATTTGAGCGGCGCTCCGGGCTTTGATCGAGCCGTACCGTTCCTGATTTGTCTCGCGCCTTCAGATCCGCCTTCATGCTTCGAGAAGAAGCAAAATATAAAGCAATCGTTCCGAAGGACCTAAATTACTACAGGATAAAGAACGAATAGAAAATTTGAATTTCGAAACAAAAAAGAGAGGGGTGCAACAAGAGGAATTCCCAGGGGGTCACCCATCCTAATACTGCTCACGCCCAAGCACGCTTAACTTCGGAGTTCTGATGGGATACGGTGCATTAGTGCTGGTATGATCGCACCCACAACGTTCCTTTCGCTTTATTCTTTTAAACTACCCCGTCCAGCGAAGCAGTGTGGCTTTTCTAGACCGGAATTCATTTTAAGCGTCAATTGAAGCATTTTCCTCTTATCCTTTTATTTATTTACTTTATATTTTTTTGTTATTGATTTGCACCATATTTTTTTCCATCATCCCGCAACTCTAAATTATCATGAAATCAATCCTTCACGCTTGCGGTGATACATTTGCGCCGACAAATTTGAGCGACGATCCGGGCTTTGATCGAGCCGTACCGTTCCTGATTTGTCTCGCGCCTTCAGATCCTCCTTCACGCTTCGACAAGAAGCAAAATATTAAGCAATCGTTCCGACGGAGCTAAATTACTACAGGATAAAGAACGAATAGGAAATTTGGATTTCGAAACAAAAAAGAGAGGGGTGCAACACGAGGACTTCCCAGGGGGTCACCAATCCAAGTACTACTCTCGCCCAAACACGCTTAATTTCGAAGTTCTGATGGGATCCGGTGCATTAGTGCTGGTATGATCGCACCTACCATATTCCTTTCGCTTTATTCTTTTAAACTACCCCGTCCTGCGAAGCAGTGTGGCTTTTCTAGACCGAAATTCATTTTAAGCGTCAATTCAAGCATTTTCCTATTATCCTTTTATTTATTTGCTTTCATAATTTTTTTTGTTATTGATTTGCCCCCTGTTTTTTTCCATCATCCCGCAACTCTAAATTATCATGAAATCAATCCTTCACGCTTGCGCTGATACATTTGCGCCGACAAATTTGAGCGACGATCCGGGCTTTGATCGAGCCGTACCGTTCCTGATTTGTCTCGCGCCTTCAGATCCTCCTTCACGCTACGACAAGAAGCAAAATATTAAGCAATCGTTCCGACGGAGCTAAATTACTACAGGATAAAGAACGAATAGAAAATTTGAATTTCGAAACAAAAAAGAGAGGGGTGCAACAAGAGGAATTCCCAGGGGGTAACCCATCCTAGCACTACTCTCGCCCAAGCATGCTTAACTTCGGAGTTCTGATGGGATCCGGTGCATTAGTGCTGGTATGATCGCACCCGCCATGTTCCTTTCGCTTTATTCTTTTAAACTACCCCGTCCTGCGAAGCAGTGTGGCTTTTCTAGACCGAAATTCATTTTAAGCGTCAATTCAAGCATTTTCCTATTATCCTTTTATTTATTTGCTTTCATATTTTTTTTTGTTATTGATTTGCCCCCTGTTTTTTTCCATCATCCCGCAACTCTAAATTATCATGAAATCAATCCTTCACGCTTGCGCTGATACATTTGCGCCGACAAATTTGAGCGACGATCCGGGCTTTGATCGAGCCGTACCGTTCCTGATTTGTCTCGCGCCTTCAGATCCTCCTTCACGCTTCGACAAGAAGCAAAATATTAAGCAATCGTTCCGACGAAGCTAAATTACTACAGGATAAAGAACGAATAGGAAATTTGGATTTCGAAACAAAAAAGAGAGGGGTGCAACACGAGGACTTCCCAGGGGGTCACCAATCCAAGTACTACTCTCGCCCAAACACGCTTAATTTCGAAGTTCTGATGGGATCCGGTGCATTAGTGCTGGTATGATCGCACCCGCCATATTCCTTTCGCTTTATTCTTTTAAACTACCCCGTCCTGCGAAGCAGTGTGGCTTTTCTAGACCGAAATTCATTTTAAGCGTCAATTCACGCATTTTCCTATTATCCTTTTATTTATTTGCTTTCATATTTTTTTTTGTTATTGATTTGCCCCCTGTTTTTTTCCATCATCCCGCAACTCTAAATTATCATGAAATCAATCCTTCACGCTTGCGCTGATACATTTGCGCCGACAAATTTGAGCGACGATCCGGGCTTTGATCGAGCCGTACTGTTCCTGATTTGTCTCGCGCCTTCAGATCCTCCTTCACGCTTCGACAAGAAGCAAAATATTAAGCAATCGTTCCGACGGAGCTAAATTACTACAGGATAAAGAACGAATAGAAAATTTGAATTTCGAAACAAAAAAGAGAGGGGTGCAACAAGAGGAATTCCCAGGAGGTCACCCATCCTAGCACTACTCTCGCCCAAGCATGCTTAACTTCGGAGTTCTGATGGGATCCGGTGCATTAGTGCTGGTATGATCGCACCCGCCATGTTCCTTTCGCTTTATTCTTTTAAACTACCCCGTCCTGCGAAGCAGTGTGGCTTTTCTAGACCGAAATTCATTTTAAGCGTCAATTCAAGCATTTTTCTCTTATCCTTTTGTTTATTGCTTTCATATTTTTTTTTGTTATTGATTTGCACCCTGTTTTTTTCCCTCATCGCGCAACAATAAATTGTCATGAAATCAATCCATCATGCTAGCGCTGATACATTTGCGCCGACAAATTTGAGCGATGATCCGGGCTTTGATCGAGCCGTACCGTTCCTGATTTCTCTCGCGCCTTCAGATCCGCCTTCATGCTTCGAGAAGAAGCAAAATATAAAGCAATCGTTCCGAAGGACCTAAATTACTACAAGATAAAGAACGAATAGAAAATTTGAATTTCGAAACAAAAAAGAAAGGGGTGCAACAAGAGGAATTCCCAGGGGGTCACCCATCCTAATACTGCTCACGCCCAAGCACGCTTAACTTCGGAGTTCTGATGGGATACGGTGCATTAGTGCTGGTATGATCGCACCCACAACGTTCCTTTCGATTTATTCTTTTAAACTACCCCGTCCTGCGAAGCAGTGCGGCTTTTCTAGACCGAAATTCATTTTAAGCATCAATTCAAGCATTTACCTATTATCCTTTTATTTATTTGCTTTCATATTTTTTTTTTGTTATTGATTTGCCCCCTATTTTTTTCCATCATCCCGCAACTCTAAATTATCATGAAATCAATCCTTCACGCTTGCGCTGATACATTTGCGCCGACAAATTTGAGCGACGATCCGGGCTTTGATCGAGCCGTACCGTTCCTGATTTGTCTCGCGCCTTCAGGTCCTCCTTCACGCTTCGACAAGAAGCAAAATATTAAGCAATCGTTCCGACGGAGCTAAATTACTACAGGATAAAGAACGAATAGGAACTTTGGATTTCGAAACAAAAAAGAGAGGGGTGCAACACGAGGACTTCCCAGGGGGTCACCAATCCAAGTACTACTCTCGCCCAAACACGCTTAATTTCGAAGTTCTGATGGGATCCGGTGCATTAGTGCTGGTATGATCGCACCCGCCATATTCCTTTCGCTTTATTCTTTTAAACTACCCCGTCCTGCGAAGCAGTGTGGCTTTTCTAGACTGAAATTCATTTTAAGCGTCAATTCAAGCATTTTCCTATTATCCTTTTATTTATTTGCTTTCATATTTTTTTTTGTTATTGATTTGCCCCCTGTTTTTTTCCATCATCCCGCAACTCTAAATTATCATGAAATCAATCCTTCACGCTTGCGCTGATACATTTGCGCCGACAAATTTGAGCGACGATCCGGGCTTTGATCGAGCCGTACCGTTCCTGATTTGTCTCGCGCCTACAGATCCTCCTTCACGCTTCGACAAGAAGCAAAATATTAAGCAATCGTTCCGACGGAGCTAAATTACTACAGGATAAAGAACGAATAGAAAATTTGAATTTCGAAACAAAAAAGAGAGGGGTGCAACAAGAGGAATTCCCAGGGGGTCACCCATCCTAGCACTACTCTCGCCCAAGCATGCTTAACTTCGGAGTTCTGATGGGATCCGGTGCATTAGTGCTGGTATGATCGCACCCGCCATGTTCCTTTCGCTTTATTCTTTTAAACTACCCCGTCCTGCGAAGCAGTGTGGCTTTTCTAGACCGAAATTCATTTTATGCGTCAATTCAAGCATTTTTTTCTTATCCTTTTGTTTATTGCTTTCATATTTTTTTTTGTTATTGATTTGCACCCTGTTTTTTTCCCTCATCGCGCAACAATAAATTGTCATGAAATCAATCCATCACGCTAGCGCTGATACATTTGCGCCGACAAATTTGAGCGCTGATCCGGGCTTTGATCGAGCCGTACCGTTCCTGATTTCTCTCGCGCCTTCAGATCCGCCTTCATGCTTCGAGAAGAAGCAAAATATAAAGCAATCGTTCTGAAGGACCTAAATTACTACAAGATAAAGAACGAATAGAAAATTTGAATTTCGAAACAAAAAAGAAAAGGGTGCAACAAGAGGAATTTCCAGGGGGTCACCCATCCTAATACTGCTCACGCCCATGCACGCTTAACTTCGGAGTTCTGATGGGATACGGTGCATTAGTGCTGGTATGATCGCACCCACAACGTTCCTTTCGATTTATTCTTTTAAACTACCCCGTCCTGCGAAGCAGTGCGGCTTTTCTAGACCGAAATTCATTTTAAGCATCAATTCAAGCATTTACCTATTATCCTTTTATTTATTTGCTTTCATATTTTTTTTTTGTTATTGATTTGCCCCCTATTTTTTTCCATCATCCCGCAACTCTAAATTATCATGAAATCAATCCTTCACGCTTGCGCTGATACATTTGCGCCGACAAATTTGAGCGACGATCCGGGCTTTGATCGAGCCGTACCGTTCCTGATTTGTCTCGCGCCTTCAGGTCCTCCTTCACGCTTCGACAAGAAGCAAAATATTAAGCAATCGTTCCGACGGAGCTAAATTACTACAGGATAAAGAACGAATAGGAACTTTGGATTTCGAAACAAAAAAGAGAGGGGTGCAACACGAGGACTTCCCAGGGGGTCACCAATCCAAGTACTACTCTCGCCCAAACACGCTTAATTTCGAAGTTCTGATGGGATCCGGTGCATTAGTGCTGGTATGATCGCACCCGCCATATTCCTTTCGCTTTATTCTTTTAAACTACCCCGTCCTGCGAAGCAGTGTGGCTTTTCTAGACCGAAATTCATTTTAAGCGTCAATTCAAGCATTTTCCTATTATCCTTTTATTTATTTGCTTTCATATTTTTTTTTGTTATTGATTTGCCCCCTGTTTTTTTCCATCATCCCGCAACTCTAAATTATCATGAAATCAATCCTTCACGCTTGCGCTGATACATTTGCGCCGACAAATTTGAGCGACGATCCGGGCTTTGATCGAGCCGTACCGTTCCTGATTTGTCTCGCGCCTACAGATCCTCCTTCACGCTTCGACAAGAAGCAAAATATTAAGCAATCGTTCCGACGGAGCTAAATTACTACAGGATAAAGAACGAATAGAAAATTTGAATTTCGAAACAAAAAAGAGAGGGGTGCAACAAGAGGAATTCCCAGGGGGTCACCCATCCTAGCACTACTCTCGCCCAAGCATGCTTAACTTCGGAGTTCTGATGGGATCCGGTGCATTAGTGCTGGTATGATCGCACCCGCCATGTTCCTTTCGCTTTATTCTTTTAAACTACCCCGTCCTGCGAAGCAGTGTGGCTTTTCTAGACCGAAATTCATTTTATGCGTCAATTCAAGCATTTTTTTCTTATCCTTTTGTTTATTGCTTTCATATTTTTTTTTGTTATTGATTTGCACCCTGTTTTTTTCCCTCATCGCGCAACAATAAATTGTCATGAAATCAATCCATCACGCTAGCGCTGATACATTTGCGCCGACAAATTTGAGCGCTGATCCGGGCTTTGATCGAGCCGTACCGTTCCTGATTTCTCTCGCGCCTTCAGATCCGCCTTCATGCTTCGAGAAGAAGCAAAATATAAAGCAATCGTTCTGAAGGACCTAAATTACTACAAGATAAAGAACGAATAGAAAATTTGAATTTCGAAACAAAAAAGAAAAGGGTGCAACAAGAGGAATTTCCAGGGGGTCACCCATCCTAATACTGCTCACGCCCATGCACGCTTAACTTCGGAGTTCTGATGGGATACGGTGCATTAGTGCTGGTATGATCGCACCCACAATGTTCCTTTCGTTTTATTCTTTTAAACTACCCCGTCCAGCGAAGCAGTGTGTCTTTTCTAGACCGGAATTCATTTTAAGCGTCAATTGAAGCATTTTCCTTTTATCCTTTTATTTATTTACTTTATATATTTTTTTTATTGATTTGCACCCTGTTTTTTTCCATCATCCCGCAACTCTAAATTATCATGAAATCAATCCTTCACGCTTGCGGTGATACATTTGCGCCGACAAATTTGAGCGACGATCCGGGCTTTGATCGAGCCGTACCGTTCCTGATTTGTCTCGCGCCTTCAGATCCTCCTTCACGTTTCGACAAGAAGCAAAATATTAAGCAATCGTTCCGACGGAGCTAAATTACTACAGGATAAAGAACGAATAGGAAATTTGGATTTCGAAACAAAAAAGAGAGGGGTGCAACACGAGGACTTCCCAGGGGGTCACCAATCCAAGTACTACTCTCGCCCAAACACGCTTAATTTCGAAGTTCTGATGGGATCCGGTGCATTAGTGCTGGTATGATCGCACCCGCCATATTCCTTTCGCTTTATTCTTTTAAACTACCCCGTCCTGCGAAGCAGTGTTGCTTTTCTAGACCGAAATTCATTTTAAGCGTCAATTCAAGCATTTTCCAATTATCCTTTTATTTATTTGCTTTCATATTTTTTTTTGTTATTGATTTGCCCCCTGTTTTTTTCCATCATCCCGCAACTCTAAATTATCGTGAAATCAATCCTTCACGCTTGCGCTGATACATTTGCGCCGATAAATTTGAGCGGCGCTCCGGGCTTTGATCGAGCCGTACCGTTCCTGATTTGTCTCGCGCCTTCAGATCCGCCTTCATGCTTCGAGAAGAAGCAAAATATAAAGCAATCGTTCCGAAGGACCTAAATTACTACAGGATAAAGAACGAATAGAAAATTTGAATTTCGAAACAAAAAAGAGAGGGGTGCAACAAGAGGAATTCCCAGGGGGTCACCCATCCTAATACTGCTCACGCCCAAGCACGCTTAACTTCGGAGTTCTGATGGGATACGGTGCATTAGTGCTGGTATGATCGCACCCACAACGTTCCTTTCGCTTTATTCTTTTAAACTACCCCGTCCAGCGAAGCAGTGTGGCTTTTCTAGACCGGAATTCATTTTAAGCGTCAATTGAAGCATTTTCCTCTTATCCTTTTATTTATTTACTTTATATTTTTTTGTTATTGATTTGCACCCTATTTTTTTCCATCATCCCGCAACTCTAAATTATCATGAAATCAATCCTTCACGCTTGCGGTGATACATTTGCGCCGACAAATTTGAGCGACGATCCGGGCTTTGATCGAGCCGTACCGTTCCTGATTTGTCTCGCGCCTTCAGATCCTCCTTCACGCTTCGACAAGAAGCAAAATATTAAGCAATCGTTCCGACGGAGCTAAATTACTACAGGATAAAGAACGAATAGGAAATTTGGATTTCGAAACAAAAAAGAGAGGGGTGCAACACGAGGACTTCCCAGGGGGTCACCAATCCAAGTACTACTCTCGCCCAAACACGCTTAATTTCGAAGTTCTGATGGGATCCGGTGCATTAGTGCTGGTATGATCGCACCTACCATATTCCTTTCGCTTTATTCTTTTAAACTACCCCGTCCTGCGAAGCAGTGTGGCTTTTCTAGACCGAAATTCATTTTAAGCGTCAATTCAAGCATTTTCCTATTATCCTTTTATTTATTTGCTTTCATAATTTTTTTTGTTATTGATTTGCCCCCTGTTTTTTTCCATCATCCCGCAACTCTAAATTATCATGAAATCAATCCTTCACGCTTGCGCTGATACATTTGCGCCGACAAATTTGAGCGACGATCCGGGCTTTGATCGAGCCGTACCGTTCCTGATTTGTCTCGCGCCTTCAGATCCGCCTTCATGCTTTGAGAAGAAGCAAAATATAAAGCAATCGTTCCGAAGGACCTAAATTACTACAGGATAAAGAACGAATAGAAAATTTGAATTTCGAAACAAAAAAGAGAGGGGTGCAACAAGAGGAATTCCCAGGGGGTCACCCATCCTAGTACTACTCTCGCCCAAGCATGCTTAACTTCGGAGTTCTGATGGGATCCGGTGCATTAGTGCTGGTATGATCGCACCCGCCATGTTCCTTTCGCTTTATTCTTTTAAACTACCCCGTCCTGCGAAGCAGTGTGGCTTTTCTAGACCGAAATTCATTTTAAGCGTCAATTCAAGCATTTTCCTATTATCCTTTTATTTATTTGCTTTCATATTTTTTTTTGTTATTGATTTGCCCCCTGTTTTTTTCCATCATCCCGCAACTCTAAATTATCATGAAATCAATCCTTCACGCTTGCGCTGATACATTTGCGCCGACAAATTTGAGCGACGATCCGGGCTTTGATCGAGCCGTACCGTTCCTGATTTGTCTCGCGCCTTCAGATCCTCCTTCACGCTTCGACAAGAAGCAAAATATTAAGCAATCGTTCCGACGAAGCTAAATTACTACAGGATAAAGAACGAATAGGAAATTTGGATTTCGAAACAAAAAAGAGAGGGGTGCAACACGAGGACTTCCCAGGGGGTCACCAATCCAAGTACTACTCTCGCCCAAACACGCTTAATTTCGAAGTTCTGATGGGATCCGGTGCATTAGTGCTGGTATGATCGCACCCGCCATATTCCTTTCGCTTTATTCTTTTAAACTACCCCGTCCTGCGAAGCAGTGTGGCTTTTCTAGACCGAAATTCATTTTAAGCGTCAATTCACGCATTTTCCTATTATCCTTTTATTTATTTGCTTTCATATTTTTTTTTGTTATTGATTTGCCCCCTGTTTTTTTCCATCATCCCGCAACTCTAAATTATCATGAAATCAATCCTTCACGCTTGCGCTGATACATTTGCGCCGACAAATTTGAGCGACGATCCGGGCTTTGATCGAGCCGTACTGTTCCTGATTTGTCTCGCGCCTTCAGATCCTCCTTCACGCTTCGACAAGAAGCAAAATATTAAGCAATCGTTCCGACGGAGCTAAATTACTACAGGATAAAGAACGAATAGAAAATTTGAATTTCGAAACAAAAAAGAGAGGGGTGCAACAAGAGGAATTCCCAGGAGGTCACCCATCCTAGCACTACTCTCGCCCAAGCATGCTTAACTTCGGAGTTCTGATGGGATCCGGTGCATTAGTGCTGGTATGATCGCACCCGCCATGTTCCTTTCGCTTTATTCTTTTAAACTACCCCGTCCTGCGAAGCAGTGTGGCTTTTCTAGACCGAAATTCATTTTAAGCGTCAATTCAAGCATTTTTCTCTTATCCTTTTGTTTATTGCTTTCATATTTTTTTTTGTTATTGATTTGCACCCTGTTTTTTTCCCTCATCGCGCAACAATAAATTGTCATGAAATCAATCCATCATGCTAGCGCTGATACATTTGCGCCGACAAATTTGAGCGATGATCCGGGCTTTGATCGAGCCGTACCGTTCCTGATTTCTCTCGCGCCTTCAGATCCGCCTTCATGCTTCGAGAAGAAGCAAAATATAAAGCAATCGTTCCGAAGGACCTAAATTACTACAAGATAAAGAACGAATAGAAAATTTGAATTTCGAAACAAAAAAGAAAGGGGTGCAACAAGAGGAATTCCCAGGGGGTCACCCATCCTAATACTGCTCACGCCCAAGCACGCTTAACTTCGGAGTTCTGATGGGATACGGTGCATTAGTGCTGGTATGATCGCACCCACAACGTTCCTTTCGATTTATTCTTTTAAACTACCCCGTCCTGCGAAGCAGTGCGGCTTTTCTAGACCGAAATTCATTTTAAGCATCAATTCAAGCATTTACCTATTATCCTTTTATTTATTTGCTTTCATATTTTTTTTTTGTTATTGATTTGCCCCCTATTTTTTTCCATCATCCCGCAACTCTAAATTATCATGAAATCAATCCTTCACGCTTGCGGTGATACATTTGCGCCGACAAATTTGAGCGACGATCCGGGCTTTGATCGAGCCGTACCGTTCCTGATTTGTCTCGCGCCTTCAGGTCCTCCTTCACGCTTCGACAAGAAGCAAAATATTAAGCAATCGTTCCGACGGAGCTAAATTACTACAGGATAAAGAACGAATAGGAACTTTGGATTTCGAAACAAAAAAGAGAGGGGTGCAACACGAGGACTTCCCAGGGGGTCACCAATCCAAGTACTACTCTCGCCCAAACACGCTTAATTTCGAAGTTCTGATGGGATCCGGTGCATTAGTGCTGGTATGATCGCACCCGCCATATTCCTTTCGCTTTATTCTTTTAAACTACCCCGTCCTGCGAAGCAGTGTGGCTTTTCTAGACTGAAATTCATTTTAAGCGTCAATTCAAGCATTTTCCTATTATCCTTTTATTTATTTGCTTTCATATTTTTTTTTGTTATTGATTTGCCCCCTGTTTTTTTCCATCATCCCGCAACTCTAAATTATCATGAAATCAATCCTTCACGCTTGCGCTGATACATTTGCGCCGACAAATTTGAGCGACGATCCGGGCTTTGATCGAGCCGTACCGTTCCTGATTTGTCTCGCGCCTACAGATCCTCCTTCACGCTTCGACAAGAAGCAAAATATTAAGCAATCGTTCCGACGGAGCTAAATTACTACAGGATAAAGAACGAATAGAAAATTTGAATTTCGAAACAAAAAAGAGAGGGGTGCAACAAGAGGAATTCCCAGGGGGTCACCCATCCTAGCACTACTCTCGCCCAAGCATGCTTAACTTCGGAGTTCTGATGGGATCCGGTGCATTAGTGCTGGTATGATCGCACCCGCCATGTTCCTTTCGCTTTATTCTTTTAAACTACCCCGTCCTGCGAAGCAGTGTGGCTTTTCTAGACCGAAATTCATTTTATGCGTCAATTCAAGCATTTTTTTCTTATCCTTTTGTTTATTGCTTTCATATTTTTTTTTGTTATTGATTTGCACCCTGTTTTTTTCCCTCATCGCGCAACAATAAATTGTCATGAAATCAATCCATCACGCTAGCGCTGATACATTTGCGCCGACAAATTTGAGCGCTGATCCGGGCTTTGATCGAGCCGTACCGTTCCTGATTTCTCTCGCGCCTTCAGATCCGCCTTCATGCTTCGAGAAGAAGCAAAATATAAAGCAATCGTTCTGAAGGACCTAAATTACTACAAGATAAAGAACGAATAGAAAATTTGAATTTCGAAACAAAAAAGAAAAGGGTGCAACAAGAGGAATTTCCAGGGGGTCACCCATCCTAATACTGCTCACGCCCATGCACGCTTAACTTCGGAGTTCTGATGGGATACGGTGCATTAGTGCTGGTATGATCGCACCCACAATGTTCCTTTCGTTTTATTCTTTTAAACTACCCCGTCCAGCGAAGCAGTGTGTCTTTTCTAGACCGGAATTCATTTTAAGCGTCAATTGAAGCATTTTCCTTTTATCCTTTTATTTATTTACTTTATATATTTTTTTTATTGATTTGCACCCTGTTTTTTTCCATCATCCCGCAACTCTAAATTATCATGAAATCAATCCTTCACGCTTGCGGTGATACATTTGCGCCGACAAATTTGAGCGACGATCCGGGCTTTGATCGAGCCGTACCGTTCCTGATTTGTCTCGCGCCTTCAGATCCTCCTTCACGTTTCGACAAGAAGCAAAATATTAAGCAATCGTTCCGACGGAGCTAAATTACTACAGGATAAAGAACGAATAGGAAATTTGGATTTCGAAACAAAAAAGAGAGGGGTGCAACACGAGGACTTCCCAGGGGGTCACCAATCCAAGTACTACTCTCGCCCAAACACGCTTAATTTCGAAGTTCTGATGGGATCCGGTGCATTAGTGCTGGTATGATCGCACCCGCCATATTCCTTTCGCTTTATTCTTTTAAACTACCCCGTCCTGCGAAGCAGTGTTGCTTTTCTAGACCGAAATTCATTTTAAGCGTCAATTCAAGCATTTTCCAATTATCCTTTTATTTATTTGCTTTCATATTTTTTTTTGTTATTGATTTGCCCCCTGTTTTTTTCCATCATCCCGCAACTCTAAATTATCGTGAAATCAATCCTTCACGCTTGCGCTGATACATTTGCGCCGATAAATTTGAGCGGCGCTCCGGGCTTTGATCGAGCCGTACCGTTCCTGATTTGTCTCGCGCCTTCAGATCCGCCTTCATGCTTCGAGAAGAAGCAAAATATAAAGCAATCGTTCCGAAGGACCTAAATTACTACAGGATAAAGAACGAATAGAAAATTTGAATTTCGAAACAAAAAAGAGAGGGGTGCAACAAGAGGAATTCCCAGGGGGTCACCCATCCTAATACTGCTCACGCCCAAGCACGCTTAACTTCGGAGTTCTGATGGGATACGGTGCATTAGTGCTGGTATGATCGCACCCACAACGTTCCTTTCGCTTTATTCTTTTAAACTACCCCGTCCAGCGAAGCAGTGTGGCTTTTCTAGACCGGAATTCATTTTAAGCGTCAATTGAAGCATTTTCCTCTTATCCTTTTATTTATTTACTTTATATTTTTTTGTTATTGATTTGCACCATATTTTTTTCCATCATCCCGCAACTCTAAATTATCATGAAATCAATCCTTCACGCTTGCGGTGATACATTTGCGCCGACAAATTTGAGCGACGATCCGGGCTTTGATCGAGCCGTACCGTTCCTGATTTGTCTCGCGCCTTCAGATCCTCCTTCACGCTTCGACAAGAAGCAAAATATTAAGCAATCGTTCCGACGGAGCTAAATTACTACAGGATAAAGAACGAATAGGAAATTTGGATTTCGAAACAAAAAAGAGAGGGGTGCAACACGAGGACTTCCCAGGGGGTCACCAATCCAAGTACTACTCTCGCCCAAACACGCTTAATTTCGAAGTTCTGATGGGATCCGGTGCATTAGTGCTGGTATGATCGCACCTACCATATTCCTTTCGCTTTATTCTTTTAAACTACCCCGTCCTGCGAAGCAGTGTGGCTTTTCTAGACCGAAATTCATTTTAAGCGTCAATTCAAGCATTTTCCTATTATCCTTTTATTTATTTGCTTTCATAATTTTTTTTGTTATTGATTTGCCCCCTGTTTTTTTCCATCATCCCGCAACTCTAAATTATCATGAAATCAATCCTTCACGCTTGCGCTGATACATTTGCGCCGACAAATTTGAGCGACGATCCGGGCTTTGATCGAGCCGTACCGTTCCTGATTTGTCTCGCGCCTTCAGATCCTCCTTCACGCTACGACAAGAAGCAAAATATTAAGCAATCGTTCCGACGGAGCTAAATTACTACAGGATAAAGAACGAATAGAAAATTTGAATTTCGAAACAAAAAAGAGAGGGGTGCAACAAGAGGAATTCCCAGGGGGTAACCCATCCTAGCACTACTCTCGCCCAAGCATGCTTAACTTCGGAGTTCTGATGGGATCCGGTGCATTAGTGCTGGTATGATCGCACCCGCCATGTTCCTTTCGCTTTATTCTTTTAAACTACCCCGTCCTGCGAAGCAGTGTGGCTTTTCTAGACCGAAATTCATTTTAAGCGTCAATTCAAGCATTTTCCTATTATCCTTTTATTTATTTGCTTTCATATTTTTTTTTGTTATTGATTTGCCCCCTGTTTTTTTCCATCATCCCGCAACTCTAAATTATCATGAAATCAATCCTTCACGCTTGCGCTGATACATTTGCGCCGACAAATTTGAGCGACGATCCGGGCTTTGATCGAGCCGTACCGTTCCTGATTTGTCTCGCGCCTTCAGATCCTCCTTCACGCTTCGACAAGAAGCAAAATATTAAGCAATCGTTCCGACGAAGCTAAATTACTACAGGATAAAGAACGAATAGGAAATTTGGATTTCGAAACAAAAAAGAGAGGGGTGCAACACGAGGACTTCCCAGGGGGTCACCAATCCAAGTACTACTCTCGCCCAAACACGCTTAATTTCGAAGTTCTGATGGGATCCGGTGCATTAGTGCTGGTATGATCGCACCCGCCATATTCCTTTCGCTTTATTCTTTTAAACTACCCCGTCCTGCGAAGCAGTGTGGCTTTTCTAGACCGAAATTCATTTTAAGCGTCAATTCACGCATTTTCCTATTATCCTTTTATTTATTTGCTTTCATATTTTTTTTTGTTATTGATTTGCCCCCTGTTTTTTTCCATCATCCCGCAACTCTAAATTATCATGAAATCAATCCTTCACGCTTGCGCTGATACATTTGCGCCGACAAATTTGAGCGACGATCCGGGCTTTGATCGAGCCGTACTGTTCCTGATTTGTCTCGCGCCTTCAGATCCTCCTTCACGCTTCGACAAGAAGCAAAATATTAAGCAATCGTTCCGACGGAGCTAAATTACTACAGGATAAAGAACGAATAGAAAATTTGAATTTCGAAACAAAAAAGAGAGGGGTGCAACAAGAGGAATTCCCAGGAGGTCACCCATCCTAGCACTACTCTCGCCCAAGCATGCTTAACTTCGGAGTTCTGATGGGATCCGGTGCATTAGTGCTGGTATGATCGCACCCGCCATGTTCCTTTCGCTTTATTCTTTTAAACTACCCCGTCCTGCGAAGCAGTGTGGCTTTTCTAGACCGAAATTCATTTTAAGCGTCAATTCAAGCATTTTTCTCTTATCCTTTTGTTTATTGCTTTCATATTTTTTTTTGTTATTGATTTGCACCCTGTTTTTTTCCCTCATCGCGCAACAATAAATTGTCATGAAATCAATCCATCATGCTAGCGCTGATACATTTGCGCCGACAAATTTGAGCGATGATCCGGGCTTTGATCGAGCCGTACCGTTCCTGATTTCTCTCGCGCCTTCAGATCCGCCTTCATGCTTCGAGAAGAAGCAAAATATAAAGCAATCGTTCCGAAGGACCTAAATTACTACAAGATAAAGAACGAATAGAAAATTTGAATTTCGAAACAAAAAAGAAAGGGGTGCAACAAGAGGAATTCCCAGGGGGTCACCCATCCTAATACTGCTCACGCCCAAGCACGCTTAACTTCGGAGTTCTGATGGGATACGGTGCATTAGTGCTGGTATGATCGCACCCACAACGTTCCTTTCGATTTATTCTTTTAAACTACCCCGTCCTGCGAAGCAGTGCGGCTTTTCTAGACCGAAATTCATTTTAAGCATCAATTCAAGCATTTACCTATTATCCTTTTATTTATTTGCTTTCATATTTTTTTTTTGTTATTGATTTGCCCCCTATTTTTTTCCATCATCCCGCAACTCTAAATTATCATGAAATCAATCCTTCACGCTTGCGCTGATACATTTGCGCCGACAAATTTGAGCGACGATCCGGGCTTTGATCGAGCCGTACCGTTCCTGATTTGTCTCGCGCCTTCAGGTCCTCCTTCACGCTTCGACAAGAAGCAAAATATTAAGCAATCGTTCCGACGGAGCTAAATTACTACAGGATAAAGAACGAATAGGAACTTTGGATTTCGAAACAAAAAAGAGAGGGGTGCAACACGAGGACTTCCCAGGGGGTCACCAATCCAAGTACTACTCTCGCCCAAACACGCTTAATTTCGAAGTTCTGATGGGATCCGGTGCATTAGTGCTGGTATGATCGCACCCGCCATATTCCTTTCGCTTTATTCTTTTAAACTACCCCGTCCTGCGAAGCAGTGTGGCTTTTCTAGACTGAAATTCATTTTAAGCGTCAATTCAAGCATTTTCCTATTATCCTTTTATTTATTTGCTTTCATATTTTTTTTTGTTATTGATTTGCCCCCTGTTTTTTTCCATCATCCCGCAACTCTAAATTATCATGAAATCAATCCTTCACGCTTGCGCTGATACATTTGCGCCGACAAATTTGAGCGACGATCCGGGCTTTGATCGAGCCGTACCGTTCCTGATTTGTCTCGCGCCTACAGATCCTCCTTCACGCTTCGACAAGAAGCAAAATATTAAGCAATCGTTCCGACGGAGCTAAATTACTACAGGATAAAGAACGAATAGAAAATTTGAATTTCGAAACAAAAAAGAGAGGGGTGCAACAAGAGGAATTCCCAGGGGGTCACCCATCCTAGCACTACTCTCGCCCAAGCATGCTTAACTTCGGAGTTCTGATGGGATCCGGTGCATTAGTGCTGGTATGATCGCACCCGCCATGTTCCTTTCGCTTTATTCTTTTAAACTACCCCGTCCTGCGAAGCAGTGTGGCTTTTCTAGACCGAAATTCATTTTATGCGTCAATTCAAGCATTTTTTTCTTATCCTTTTGTTTATTGCTTTCATATTTTTTTTTGTTATTGATTTGCACCCTGTTTTTTTCCCTCATCGCGCAACAATAAATTGTCATGAAATCAATCCATCACGCTAGCGCTGATACATTTGCGCCGACAAATTTGAGCGCTGATCCGGGCTTTGATCGAGCCGTACCGTTCCTGATTTCTCTCGCGCCTTCAGATCCGCCTTCATGCTTCGAGAAGAAGCAAAATATAAAGCAATCGTTCTGAAGGACCTAAATTACTACAAGATAAAGAACGAATAGAAAATTTGAATTTCGAAACAAAAAAGAAAAGGGTGCAACAAGAGGAATTTCCAGGGGGTCACCCATCCTAATACTGCTCACGCCCATGCACGCTTAACTTCGGAGTTCTGATGGGATACGGTGCATTAGTGCTGGTATGATCGCACCCACAATGTTCCTTTCGTTTTATTCTTTTAAACTACCCCGTCCAGCGAAGCAGTGTGTCTTTTCTAGACCGGAATTCATTTTAAGCGTCAATTGAAGCATTTTCCTTTTATCCTTTTATTTATTTACTTTATATATTTTTTTTATTGATTTGCACCCTGTTTTTTTCCATCATCCCGCAACTCTAAATTATCATGAAATCAATCCTTCACGCTTGCGGTGATACATTTGCGCCGACAAATTTGAGCGACGATCCGGGCTTTGATCGAGCCGTACCGTTCCTGATTTGTCTCGCGCCTTCAGATCCTCCTTCACGTTTCGACAAGAAGCAAAATATTAAGCAATCGTTCCGACGGAGCTAAATTACTACAGGATAAAGAACGAATAGGAAATTTGGATTTCGAAACAAAAAAGAGAGGGGTGCAACACGAGGACTTCCCAGGGGGTCACCAATCCAAGTACTACTCTCGCCCAAACACGCTTAATTTCGAAGTTCTGATGGGATCCGGTGCATTAGTGCTGGTATGATCGCACCCGCCATATTCCTTTCGCTTTATTCTTTTAAACTACCCCGTCCTGCGAAGCAGTGTTGCTTTTCTAGACCGAAATTCATTTTAAGCGTCAATTCAAGCATTTTCCAATTATCCTTTTATTTATTTGCTTTCATATTTTTTTTTGTTATTGATTTGCCCCCTGTTTTTTTCCATCATCCCGCAACTCTAAATTATCGTGAAATCAATCCTTCACGCTTGCGCTGATACATTTGCGCCGATAAATTTGAGCGGCGCTCCGGGCTTTGATCGAGCCGTACCGTTCCTGATTTGTCTCGCGCCTTCAGATCCGCCTTCATGCTTCGAGAAGAAGCAAAATATAAAGCAATCGTTCCGAAGGACCTAAATTACTACAGGATAAAGAACGAATAGAAAATTTGAATTTCGAAACAAAAAAGAGAGGGGTGCAACAAGAGGAATTCCCAGGGGGTCACCCATCCTAATACTGCTCACGCCCAAGCACGCTTAACTTCGGAGTTCTGATGGGATACGGTGCATTAGTGCTGGTATGATCGCACCCACAACGTTCCTTTCGCTTTATTCTTTTAAACTACCCCGTCCAGCGAAGCAGTGTGGCTTTTCTAGACCGGAATTCATTTTAAGCGTCAATTGAAGCATTTTCCTCTTATCCTTTTATTTATTTACTTTATATTTTTTTGTTATTGATTTGCACCCTATTTTTTTCCATCATCCCGCAACTCTAAATTATCATGAAATCAATCCTTCACGCTTGCGGTGATACATTTGCGCCGACAAATTTGAGCGACGATCCGGGCTTTGATCGAGCCGTACCGTTCCTGATTTGTCTCGCGCCTTCAGATCCTCCTTCACGCTTCGACAAGAAGCAAAATATTAAGCAATCGTTCCGACGGAGCTAAATTACTACAGGATAAAGAACGAATAGGAAATTTGGATTTCGAAACAAAAAAGAGAGGGGTGCAACACGAGGACTTCCCAGGGGGTCACCAATCCAAGTACTACTCTCGCCCAAACACGCTTAATTTCGAAGTTCTGATGGGATCCGGTGCATTAGTGCTGGTATGATCGCACCTACCATATTCCTTTCGCTTTATTCTTTTAAACTACCCCGTCCTGCGAAGCAGTGTGGCTTTTCTAGACCGAAATTCATTTTAAGCGTCAATTCAAGCATTTTCCTATTATCCTTTTATTTATTTGCTTTCATAATTTTTTTTGTTATTGATTTGCCCCCTGTTTTTTTCCATCATCCCGCAACTCTAAATTATCATGAAATCAATCCTTCACGCTTGCGCTGATACATTTGCGCCGACAAATTTGAGCGACGATCCGGGCTTTGATCGAGCCGTACCGTTCCTGATTTGTCTCGCGCCTTCAGATCCTCCTTCACGCTACGACAAGAAGCAAAATATTAAGCAATCGTTCCGACGGAGCTAAATTACTACAGGATAAAGAACGAATAGAAAATTTGAATTTCGAAACAAAAAAGAGAGGGGTGCAACAAGAGGAATTCCCAGGGGGTAACCCATCCTAGCACTACTCTCGCCCAAGCATGCTTAACTTCGGAGTTCTGATGGGATCCGGTGCATTAGTGCTGGTATGATCGCACCCGCCATGTTCCTTTCGTTTTATTCTTTTAAACTACCCCGTCCTGCGAAGCAGTGTTGCTTTTCTTGACCGAAATTAATTTTAAGCGTCAATTCAAGCATTTTCCTATTATCCTTTTATTTATTTGCTTTCATATTTTTTTTTGTTATTGATTTGCCCCCTGTTTTTTTCCATCATCCCGCAACTCTAAATTATCGTGAAATCAATCCTTCACGCTTGCGCTGATACATTTGCGCCGATAAATTTGAGCGACGCTCCGGGCTTTGATCGAGCCGTACCGTTCCTGATTTGTCTCGCGCCTTCAGATCCTCCTTCACGCTTCGACAAGAAGCAAAATATTAAGCAATCGTTCCGACGGAGCTAAATTACTACTGGATAAAGAACGAATAGGAAATTTGGATTTCGAAACAAAAAAGAGAGGGGTGCAACACGAGGACTTCCCAGGGGGTCACCAATCCAAGTACTACTCTCGCCCAAACACGCTTAATTTCGAAGTTCTGATGGGATCCGGTGCATTAGTGCTGGTATGATCGCACCCGCCATATTCCTTTCGCTTTATTCTTTTAAACTACCCCGTCCTGCGAAGCAGTGTGGCTTTTCTAGACCGAAATTCATTTTAAGCGTCAATTCAAGCATTTTCCTATTATCCTTTTGTTTATTTGCTTTCATAATTTTTTTTGTTATTGATTTGCCCCCTGTTTTTTTCCATCATCCCGCAACTCTAAATTATCATGAAATCAATCCTTCACGCTTGCGGTGATACATTTGCGCCGACAAATTTGAGCGACGATCCGGGCTTTGATCGAGCCGTACCGTTCCTGATTTGTCTCGCGCCTTCAGATCCTCCTTCACGCTTCGACAAGAAGCAAAATATTAAGCAATCGTTCCGACGGAGCTAAATTACTACTGGATAAAGAACGAATAGGAAATTTGGATTTCGAAACAAAAAAGAGAGGGGTGCAACACGAGGACTTCCCAGGGGGTCACCAATCCAAGTACTACTCTCGCCCAAACACGCTTAATTTCGATGTTCTGATGGGATCCGGTGCATTAGTGCTGGTATGATCGAACCCGCCATATTCCTTTCGCTTTATTCTTTTAAACTGCCCCGTCCTGCGAAGCAGTGTTGCTTTTCTAGACCGAAATTCATTTTAAGCGTCAATTCAAGCATTTTCCTATTATCCTTTTATTTATTTGCTTTCATATTTTTTTTTGTTATTGATTTGCCCCCTGTTTTTTTCCATCATCCCGCAACTCTAAATTATCGTGAAATCAATCCTTCACGCTTGCGCTGATACATTTGCGCCGATAAATTTGAGCGACGCTCCGGGCTTTGATCGAGCCGTACCGTTCCTGATTTGTCTCGCGCCTTCAGATCCGCCTTCATGCTTCGAGAAGAAGCAAAATATAAAGCAATCGTTCCGAAGGACCTAAATTACTACAGGATAAAGAACGAATAGAAAATTTGAATTTCGAAACAAAAAAGAGAGGGGTGCAACAAGAGGAATTCCCAGGGGGTCACCCATCCTAATACTGCTCACGCCCAAGCACGCTTAACTTCGGAGTTCTGATGGGATACGGTGCATTAGTGCTGGTATGATCGCACCCACAACGTTCCTTTCGCTTTATTCTTTTAAACTACCCCGTCCAGCGAAGCAGTGTGGCTTTTCTAGACCGGAATTCATTTTAAGCGTCAATTGAAGCATTTTCCTCTTATCCTTTTATTTATTTACTTTATATTTTTTTGTTATTGATTTGCACCCTGTTTTTTTCCATCATCCCGCAACTCTAAATTATCATGAAATCAATCCTTCACGCTTGCGGTGATACATTTGCGCCGACAAATTTGAGCGACGATCCGGGCTTTGATCGAGCCGTACCGTTCCTGATTTGTCTCGCGCCTTCAGATCCGCCTTCATGCTTCGAGAAGAAGCAAAATATAAAGCAATCGTTCCGAAGGACCTAAATTACTACAGGATAAAGAACGAATAGAAAATTTGAATTTTGAAACAAAAAAGAGAGGGGTGCAACAAGAGGAATTCCCAGGGGGTCACCCATCCTAGTACTACTCTCGCCCAAGCATGCTTAACTTCGGAGTTCTGATGGGATCCGGTGCATTAGTGCTGGTATGATCGCACCCGCCATGTTCCTTTCGCTTTATTCTTTTAAACTACCCCGTCCTGCGAAGCAGTGTGGCTTTTCTAGACCGGAATTCATTTTAAGCGTCAATTGAAGCATTTTCCTCTTATCCTTTTATTTATTTGCTTTCATATTTTTTTTTTGTTATTGATTTGCCCCCTGTTTTTTTCCATCATCCCGCAACTCTAAATTATCATGAAATCAATCCTTCACGCTTGCGCTGATGCATTTGCGCCGACAAATTTGAGCGACGATCCGGGCTTTGATCGAGCCGTACCGTTCCTGATTTGTCTCGCGCCTTCAGATCCGCCTTCATGCTTCGAGAAGAAGCAAAATATAAAGCAATCGTTCCGAAGGACCTAAATTACTACAGGATAAAGAACGAATAGGAAATTTGGATTTCGAAACAAAAAAGAGAGGGGTGCAACACGAGGACTTCCCAGGGGGTCACCAATCCAAGTACTACTCTCGCCCAAACACGCTTAATTTCGAAGTTCTGATGGGATCCGGTGCATTAGTGCTGGTATGATCGCACCCGCCATGTTCCTTTCGCTTTATTCTTTTAAACTACCCCGTCCTGCGAAGCAGTGTGGCTTTTCTAGACCGAAATTCATTTTAATCGTCAATTCAAGCATTTTCCTATTATCCTTTTATTTATTTGCTTTCATATTTTTTTTTTGTTATTGATTTGCCCCCTGTTTTTTTCCATCATCCCGCAACTCTAAATTATCATGAAATCAATCCTTCACGCTTGCGCTGATACATTTGCGCCGAAAAATTTGAGCGACGCTCCGGGCTTTGATCGAGCCGTACCGTTCCTGATTTGTCTCGCGCCTTCAGATCCGCCTTCATGCTTCGAGAAGATGCAAAATATAAAGCAATCGTTCCGAAGGACCTAAATTACTACAGGATAAAGAACGAATAGAAAATTTGAATTTCGAAACAAAAAAGAGAGGGGTGCAACAAGAGGAATTCCCAGGGGGTCACCCATCCTAATACTGCTCACGCCCAAGCACGCTTAACTTCGGAGTTCTGATGGGATACGGTGCATTAGTGCTGGTATGATCGCACCCACAACGTTCCTTTCGCTTTATTCTTTTAAACTACCCCGTCCAGCGAAGCAGTGTGTCTTTTCTAGACCGGAATTCATTTTAAGCGTCAATTGAAGCATTTTCCTTTTATCCTTTTATTTATTTACTTTATATATTTTTTTTTATTGATTTGCACCCTGTTTTTTTCCATCATCCCGCAACTCTAAATTATCATGAAATCAATCCTTCACGCTTGCGCTGATACATTTGCGCCGACAAATTTGAGCGACGATCCGGGCTTTGATCGAGCCGTACCGTTCCTGATTTGTCTCGCGCCTTCAGATCCTCCTTCACGCTTCGACAAGAAGCAAAATATTAAGCAATCGTTCCGACGGAGCTAAATTACTACAGGATAAAGAACGAATAGGAAATTTGGATTTCGAAACAAAAAAGAGAGGGGTGCAACACGAGGACTTCCCAGGGGGTCACCAATCCAAGTACTACTCTCGCCCAAACACGCTTAATTTCGAAGTTCTGATGGGATCCGGTGCATTAGTGCTGGTATGATCGCACCCGCCATATTCCTTTCGCTTTATTCTTTTAAACTACCCCGTCCTGCGAAGCAGTGTAGCTTTTCCAGACCGAAATTCATTTTAAGCGTCAATTCAAGCATTTTCCTTTTATCCTTTTATTTATTTGCTTTCATATTTTTTTTTGTTATTGATTTGCCCCCTGTTTTTTTCCATCATCCCGCAACTCTAAATTATCATGAAATCAATCCTTCACGCTTGCGCTGATACATTTGCGCCGATAAATTTGAGCGACGATCCGGGCTTTGATCGAGCCGTACCGTTCCTGATTTGTCTCGCGCCTTCAGATCCTCCTTCACGCTTCGACAAGAAGCAAAATATTAAGCAATCGTTCCGACGGAGCTAAATTACTACAGGATAAAGAACGAATAGGAAATTTGGATTTCGAAACAAAAAAGAGAGGGGTGCAACACGAGGACTTCCCAGGGGGTCACCAATCCAAGTACTACTCTCGCCCAAACACGCTTAATTTCGAAGTTCTGATGGGATCCGGTGCATTAGTGCTGGTATGATCGCACCCGCCATATTCCTTTCGCTTTATTCTTTTAAACTACCCCGTCCTGCGAAGCAGTGTGGCTTTTCTAGACCGAAATTCATTTTAAGCGTCAATTCAAGCATTTTCCTATTATCCTTTTATTTATTTGCTTTCATATTTTTTTTTGTTATTGATTTGCACCCTATTTTTTTCCATCATCCCGCAACTCTAAATTATCATGAAATCAATCCTTCACGCTTGCGCTGATACATTTGCGCCGACAAATTTGAGCGACGATCCGGGCTTTGATCGAGCCGTACCGTTCCTGATTTGTCTCGCGCCTTCAGATCCTCCTTCACGCTTCGACAAGAAGCAAAATATTAAGCAATCGTTCCGACGGAGCTAAATTACTACAGGATAAAGAACGAATAGGAAATTTGGATTTCGAAACAAAAAAGAGAGGGATGCAACACGAGGACTTCCCAGGGGGTCACCAATCCAAGTACTACTCTCGCCCAAACACGCTTAATTTCGAAGTTCTGATGGGATCCGGTGCATTAGTGCTGGTATGATCGCACCCGCCATATTCCTTTCGGTTTATTCTTTTAAACTACCCCGTCCTGCGAAGCAGTGTGGCTTTTCTAGACCGAAATTCATTTTAAGCGTCAATTCAAGCATTTTCCTATTATCCTTTTATTTATTTGCTTTCATAATTTTTTTTGTTATTGATTTGCCCCCTGTTTTTTTCCATCATCCCGCAACTCTAAATTATCATGAAATCAATCCTTCACGCTTGCGCTGATACATTTGCGCCGACAAATTTGAGCGACGATCCAGGCTTTGATCGAGCCGTACCGTTCCTGATTTGTCTCGCGCCTTCAGATCCTCCTTCACGCTTCGACAAGAAGCAAAATATTAAGCAATCGTTCCGACGGAGCTAAATTACTACTGGATAAAGAACGAATAGGAAATTTGGATTTCGAAACAAAAAAGAGAGGGGTGCAACACGAGGACTTCCCAGGGGGTCACCAATCCAAGTACTACTCTCGCCCAAACACGCTTAATTTCGATGTTCTGATGGGATCCGGTGCATTAGTGCTGGTATGATCGCGCCCGCCATATTCCTTTCGCTTTATTCTTTTAAACTGCCCCGTCCTGCGAAGCAGTGTTGCTTTTCTAGACCGAAATTCATTTTAAGCGTCAATTCAAGCATTTTCCTATTATCCTTTTATTTATTTGCTTTCATATTTTTTTTTGTTATTGATTTGCCCCCTGTTTTTTTCCATCATCCCGCAACTCTAAATTATCGTGAAATCAATCCTTCACGCTTGCGCTGATACATTTGCGCCGATAAATTTGAGCGACGCTCCGGGCTTTGATCGAGCCGTACCGTTCCTGATTTGTCTCGCGCCTTCAGATCCGCCTTCATGCTTCGAGAAGAAGCAAAATATAAAGCAATCGTTCCGAAGGACCTAAATTACTACAGGATAAAGAACGAATAGAAAATTTGAATTTCGAAACAAAAAAGAGAGGGGTGCAACAAGAGGAATTCCCAGGGGGTCACCCATCCTAATACTGCTCACGCCCAAGCACGCTTAACTTCGGAGTTCTGATGGGATACGGTGCATTAGTGCTGGTATGATCGCACCCACAACGTTCCTTTCGCTTTATTCTTTTAAACTACCCCGTCCAGCGAAGCAGTGTGGCTTTTCTAGACCGGAATTCATTTTAAGCGTCAATTGAAGCATTTTCCTCTTATCCTTTTATTTATTTACTTTATATTTTTTTGTTATTGATTTGCACCCTGTTTTTTTCCATCATCCCGCAACTCTAAATTATCATGAAATCAATCCTTCACGCTTGCGGTGATACATTTGCGCCGACAAATTTGAGCGACGATCCGGGCTTTGATCGAGCCGTACCGTTCCTGATTTGTCTCGCGCCTTCAGATCCGCCTTCATGCTTCGAGAAGAAGCAAAATATAAAGCAATCGTTCCGAAGGACCTAAATTACTACAGGATAAAGAACGAATAGAAAATTTGAATTTTGAAACAAAAAAGAGAGGGGTGCAACAAGAGGAATTCCCAGGGGGTCACCCATCCTAGTACTATTCTCGCCCAAGCATGCTTAACTTCGGAGTTCTGATGGGATCCGGTGCATTAGTGCTGGTATGATCGCACCCGCCATGTTCCTTTCGCTTTATTCTTTTAAACTACCCCGTCCTGCGAAGCAGTGTGGCTTTTCTAGACCGGAATTCATTTTAAGCGTCAATTGAAGCATTTTCCTCTTATCCTTTTATTTATTTGCTTTCATATTTTTTTTTTGTTATTGATTTGCCCCCTGTTTTTTTCCATCATCCCGCAACTCTAAATTATCATGAAATCAATCCTTCACGCTTGCGCTGATACATTTGCGCCGAAAAATTTGAGCGACGCTCCGGGCTTTAATCGAGCCGTACCGTTCCTGATTTGTCTCGCGCCTTCAGATCCGCCTTCATGCTTCGAGAAGATGCAAAATATAAAGCAATCGTTCCGAAAGACCTAAATTACTACAGGATAAAGAACGAATAGAAAATTTGAATTTCGAAACAAAAAAGAGAGGGGTGCAACAAGAGGAATTCCCAGGGGGTCACCCATCCTAATATTGCTCACGCCCAAGCACGCTTAACTTCGGAGTTCTGATGGGATACGGTGCATTAGTGCTGGTATGATCGCACCCACAACGTTCCTTTCGCTTTATTCTTTTAAACTACCCCGTCCAGCGAAGCAGTGTGTCTTTTCTAGACCGGAATTCATTTTAAGCGTCAATTGAAGCATTTTCCTTTTATCCTTTTATTTATTTACTTTATATATTTTTTTTTATTGATTTGCACCCTGTTTTTTTCCATCATCCCGCAACTCTAAATTATCATGAAATCAATCCTTCACGCTTGCGGTGATACATTTACGCCGACAAATTTGAGCGACGATCCGGGCTTTGATCGAGCCGTACCGTTCCTGATTTGTCTCGCGCCTTCAGATCCTCCTTCACGCTTCGACAAGAAGCAAAATATTAAGCAATCGTTCCGACGGAGCTAAATTACTACAGGATAAAGAACGAATAGGAAATTTGGATTACGAAACAAAAAAGAGAGGGGTGCAACACGAGGACTTCCCAGGGGGTCACCAATCCAAGTACTACTCTCGCCCAAACACGCTTAATTTCGAAGTTCTGATGGGATCCGGTGCATTAGTGCTGGTATGATCGCACCCGCCATATTCCTTTCGCTTTATTCTTTTAAACTACCCCGTCCTGCGAAGCAGTGTGGCTTTTCTAGACCGAAATTCATTTTAAGCGTCAATTCAAGCATTTTCCTATTATCCTTTTATTTATTTGCTTTCATAATTTTTTTTGTTATTGATTTGCCCCCTGTTTTTTTCCATCATCCCGCAACTCTAAATTATCATGAAATCAATCCTTCACGCTTGCGCTGATACATTTGCGCCGACAAATTTGAGCGACGATCCAGGCTTTGATCGAGCCGTACCGTTCCTGATTTGTCTCGCGCCTTCAGATCCTCCTTCACGCTTCGACAAGAAGCAAAATATTAACAATCGTTCCGACGGAGCTAAATTACTACTGGATAAAGAACGAATAGGAAATTTGGATTTCGAAACAAAAAAGAGAGGGGTGCAACACGAGGACTTCCCAGGGGGTCACCAATCCAAGTACTACTCTCGCCCAAACACGCTTAATTTCGATGTTCTGATGGGATCCGGTGCATTAGTGCTGGTATGATCGCACCCGCCATATTCCTTTCGCTTTATTCTTTTAAACTGCCCCGTCCTGCGAAGCAGTGTGTCTTTTCTAGACCGGAATTCATTTTAAGCGTCAATTGAAGCATTTTCCTTTTATCCTTTTATTTATTTACTTTATATATTTTTTTTTATTGATTTGCACCCTGTTTTTTTCCATCATCCCGCAACTCTAAATTATCATGAAATCAATCCTTCACGCTTGCGGTGATACATTTGCGCCGACAAATTTGAGCGACGATCCGGGCTTTGATCGAGCCGTACCGTTCCTGATTTGTCTCGCGCCTTCAGATCCTCCTTCACGCTTCGACAAGAAGCAAAATATTAAGCAATCGTTCCGACGGAGCTAAATTACTACAGGATAAAGAACGAATAGGAAATTTGGATTACGAAACAAAAAAGAGAGGGGTGCAACACGAGGACTTCCCAGGGGGTCACCAATCCAAGTACTACTCTCGCCCAAACACGCTTAATTTCGAAGTTCTGATGGGATCCGGTGCATTAGTGCTGGTATGATCGCACCCGCCATATTCCTTTCGCTTTATTCTTTTAAACTACCCCGTCCTGCGAAGCAGTGTGGCTTTTCTAGACCGAAATTCATTTTAAGCGTCAATTCAAGCATTTTCCTATTATCCTTTTATTTATTTGCTTTCATAATTTTTTTTGTTATTGATTTGCCCCCTGTTTTTTTCCATCATCCCGCAACTCTAAATTATCATGAAATCAATCCTTCACGCTTGCGCTGATACATTTGCGCCGACAAATTTGAGCGACGATCCAGGCTTTGATCGAGCCGTACCGTTCCTGATTTGTCTCGCGCCTTCAGATCCTCCTTCACGCTTCGACAAGAAGCAAAATATTAAGCAATCGTTCCGACGGAGCTAAATTACTACTGGATAAAGAACGAATAGGAAATTTGGATTTCGAAACAAAAAAGAGAGGGGTGCAACACGAGGACTTCCCAGGGGGTCACCAATCCAAGTACTACTCTCGCCCAAACACGCTTAATTTCGATGTTCTGATGGGATCCGGTGCATTAGTGCTGGTATGATCGCACCCGCCATATTCCTTTCGCTTTATTCTTTTAAACTGCCCCGTCCTGCGAAGCAGTGTTGCTTTTCTAGACCGAAATTCATTTTAAGCGTCAATTCAAGCATTTTCCTATTATCCTTTTATTTATTTGCTTTCATATTTTTTTTTGTTATTGATTTGCCCCCTGTTTTTTTCCATCATCCCGCAACTCTAAATTATCGTGAAATCAATCCTTCACGCTTGCGCTGATACATTTGCGCCGATAAATTTGAGCGACGCTCCGGGCTTTGATCGAGCCGTACCGTTCCTGATTTGTCTCGCGCCTTCAGATCCGCCTTCATGCTTCGAGAAGAAGCAAAATATAAAGCAATCGTTCCGAAGGACCTAAATTACTACAGGATAAAGAACGAATAGAAAATTTGAATTTCGAAACAAAAAAGAGAGGGGTGCAACAAGAGGAATTCCCAGGGGGTCACCCATCCTAATACTGCTCACGCCCAAGCACGCTTAACTTCGGAGTTCTGATGGGATACGGTGCATTAGTGCTGGTATGATCGCACCCACAACGTTCCTTTCGCTTTATTCTTTTAAACTACCCCGTCCAGCGAAGCAGTGTGGCTTTTCTAGACCGGAATTCATTTTAAGCGTCAATTGAAGCATTTTCCTCTTATCCTTTTATTTATTTACTTTATATTTTTTTGTTATTGATTTGCACCCTGTTTTTTTCCATCATCCCGCAACTCTAAATTATCATGAAATCAATCCTTCACGCTTGCGGTGATACATTTGCGCCGACAAATTTGAGCGACGATCCGGGCTTTGATCGAGCCGTACCGTTCCTGATTTGTCTCGCGCCTTCAGATCCGCCTTCATGCTTCGAGAAGAAGCAAAATATAAAGCAATCGTTCCGAAGGACCTAAATTACTACAGGATAAAGAACGAATAGAAAATTTGAATTTTGAAACAAAAAAGAGAGGGGTGCAACAAGAGGAATTCCCAGGGGGTCACCCATCCTAGTACTACTCTCGCCCAAGCATGCTTAACTTCGGAGTTCTGATGGGATCCGGTGCATTAGTGCTGGTATGATCGCACCCGCCATGTTCCTTTCGCTTTATTCTTTTAAACTACCCCGTCCTGCGAAGCAGTGTGGCTTTTCTAGACCGGAATTCATTTTAAGCGTCAATTGAAGCATTTTCCTCTTATCCTTTTATTTATTTGCTTTCATATTTTTTTTTTGTTATTGATTTGCCCCCTGTTTTTTTCCATCATCCCGCAACTCTAAATTATCATGAAATCAATCCTTCACGCTTGCGCTGATACATTTGCGCCGAAAAATTTGAGCGACGCTCCGGGCTTTGATCGAGCCGTACCGTTCCTGATTTGTCTCGCGCCTTCAGATCCGCCTTCATGCTTCGAGAAGATGCAAAATATAAAGCAATCGTTCCGAAGGACCTAAATTACTACAGGATAAAGAACGAATAGAAAATTTGAATTTCGAAACAAAAAAGAGAGGGGTGCAACAAGAGGAATTCCCAGGGGGTCACCCATCCTAATACTGCTCACGCCCAAGCACGCTTAACTTCGGAGTTCTGATGGGATACGGTGCATTAGTGCTGGTATGATCGCACCCACAACGTTCCTTTCGCTTTATTCTTTTAAACTACCCCGTCCAGCGAAGCAGTGTGTCTTTTCTAGACCGGAATTCATTTTAAGCGTCAATTGAAGCATTTTCCTTTTATCCTTTTATTTATTTACTTTATATATTTTTTTTTATTGATTTGCACCCTGTTTTTTTCCATCATCCCGCAACTCTAAATTATCATGAAATCAATCCTTCACGCTTGCGGTGATACATTTGCGCCGACAAATTTGAGCGACGATCCGGGCTTTGATCGAGCCGTACCGTTCCTGATTTGTCTCGCGCCTTCAGATCCTCCTTCACGCTTCGACAAGAAGCAAAATATTAAGCAATCGTTCCGACGGAGCTAAATTACTACAGGATAAAGAACGAATAGGAAATTTGGATTACGAAACAAAAAAGAGAGGGGTGCAACACGAGGACTTCCCAGGGGGTCACCAATCCAAGTACTACTCTCGCCCAAACACGCTTAATTTCGAAGTTCTGATGGGATCCGGTGCATTAGTGCTGGTATGATCGCACCCGCCATATTCCTTTCGCTTTATTCTTTTAAACTACCCCGTCCTGCGAAGCAGTGTGGCTTTTCTAGACCGAAATTCATTTTAAGCGTCAATTCAAGCATTTTCCTATTATCCTTTTATTTATTTGCTTTCATAATTTTTTTTGTTATTGATTTGCCCCCTGTTTTTTTCCATCATCCCGCAACTCTAAATTATCATGAAATCAATCCTTCACGCTTGCGCTGATACATTTGCGCCGACAAATTTGAGCGACGATCCAGGCTTTGATCGAGCCGTACCGTTCCTGATTTGTCTCGCGCCTTCAGATCCTCCTTCACGCTTCGACAAGAAGCAAAATATTAACAATCGTTCCGACGGAGCTAAATTACTACTGGATAAAGAACGAATAGGAAATTTGGATTTCGAAACAAAAAAGAGAGGGGTGCAACACGAGGACTTCCCAGGGGGTCACCAATCCAAGTACTACTCTCGCCCAAACACGCTTAATTTCGATGTTCTGATGGGATCCGGTGCATTAGTGCTGGTATGATCGCACCCGCCATATTCCTTTCGCTTTATTCTTTTAAACTGCCCCGTCCTGCGAAGCAGTGTTGCTTTTCTAGACCGAAATTCATTTTAAGCGTCAATTCAAGCATTTTCCTATTATCCTTTTATTTATTTGCTTTCATATTTTTTTTTGTTATTGATTTGCCCCCTGTTTTTTTCCATCATCCCGCAACTCTAAATTATCGTGAAATCAATCCTTCACGCTTGCGCTGATACATTTGCGCCGATAAATTTGAGCGACGCTCCGGGCTTTGATCGAGCCGTACCGTTCCTGATTTGTCTCGCGCCTTCAGATCCGCCTTCATGCTTCGAGAAGAAGCAAAATATAAAGCAATCGTTCCGAAGGACCTAAATTACTACAGGATAAAGAACGAATAGAAAATTTGAATTTCGAAACAAAAAAGAGAGGGGTGCAACAAGAGGAATTCCCAGGGGGTCACCCATCCTAATACTGCTCACGCCCAAGCACGCTTAACTTCGGAGTTCTGATGGGATACGGTGCATTAGTGCTGGTATGATCGCACCCACAACGTTCCTTTCGCTTTATTCTTTTAAACTACCCCGTCCAGCGAAGCAGTGTGGCTTTTCTAGACCGGAATTCATTTTAAGCGTCAATTGAAGCATTTTCCTCTTATCCTTTTATTTATTTACTTTATATTTTTTTGTTATTGATTTGCACCCTGTTTTTTTCCATCATCCCGCAACTCTAAATTATCATGAAATCAATCCTTCACGCTTGCGGTGATACATTTGCGCCGACAAATTTGAGCGACGATCCGGGCTTTGATCGAGCCGTACCGTTCCTGATTTGTCTCGCGCCTTCAGATCCGCCTTCATGCTTCGAGAAGAAGCAAAATATAAAGCAATCGTTCCGAAGGACCTAAATTACTACAGGATAAAGAACGAATAGAAAATTTGAATTTTGAAACAAAAAAGAGAGGGGTGCAACAAGAGGAATTCCCAGGGGGTCACCCATCCTAGTACTACTCTCGCCCAAGCATGCTTAACTTCGGAGTTCTGATGGGATCCGGTGCATTAGTGCTGGTATGATCGCACCCGCCATGTTCCTTTCGCTTTATTCTTTTAAACTACCCCGTCCTGCGAAGCAGTGTGGCTTTTCTAGACCGGAATTCATTTTAAGCGTCAATTGAAGCATTTTCCTCTTATCCTTTTATTTATTTGCTTTCATATTTTTTTTTTGTTATTGATTTGCCCCCTGTTTTTTTCCATCATCCCGCAACTCTAAATTATCATGAAATCAATCCTTCACGCTTGCGCTGATACATTTGCGCCGAAAAATTTGAGCGACGCTCCGGGCTTTGATCGAGCCGTACCGTTCCTGATTTGTCTCGCGCCTTCAGATCCGCCTTCATGCTTCGAGAAGATGCAAAATATAAAGCAATCGTTCCGAAGGACCTAAATTACTACAGGATAAAGAACGAATAGAAAATTTGAATTTCGAAACAAAAAAGAGAGGGGTGCAACAAGAGGAATTCCCAGGGGGTCACCCATCCTAATACTGCTCACGCCCAAGCACGCTTAACTTCGGAGTTCTGATGGGATACGGTGCATTAGTGCTGGTATGATCGCACCCACAACGTTCCTTTCGCTTTATTCTTTTAAACTACCCCGTCCAGCGAAGCAGTGTGTCTTTTCTAGACCGGAATTCATTTTAAGCGTCAATTGAAGCATTTTCCTTTTATCCTTTTATTTATTTACTTTATATATTTTTTTTTATTGATTTGCACCCTGTTTTTTTCCATCATCCCGCAACTCTAAATTATCATGAAATCAATCCTTCACGCTTGCGGTGATACATTTGCGCCGACAAATTTGAGCGACGATCCGGGCTTTGATCGAGCCGTACCGTTCCTGATTTGTCTCGCGCCTTCAGATCCTCCTTCACGCTTCGACAAGAAGCAAAATATTAAGCAATCGTTCCGACGGAGCTAAATTACTACAGGATAAAGAACGAATAGGAAATTTGGATTACGAAACAAAAAAGAGAGGGGTGCAACACGAGGACTTCCCAGGGGGTCACCAATCCAAGTACTACTCTCGCCCAAACACGCTTAATTTCGAAGTTCTGATGGGATCCGGTGCATTAGTGCTGGTATGATCGCACCCGCCATATTCCTTTCGCTTTATTCTTTTAAACTACCCCGTCCTGCGAAGCAGTGTGGCTTTTCTAGACCGAAATTCATTTTAAGCGTCAATTCAAGCATTTTCCTATTATCCTTTTATTTATTTGCTTTCATAATTTTTTTTGTTATTGATTTGCCCCCTGTTTTTTTCCATCATCCCGCAACTCTAAATTATCATGAAATCAATCCTTCACGCTTGCGCTGATACATTTGCGCCGACAAATTTGAGCGACGATCCAGGCTTTGATCGAGCCGTACCGTTCCTGATTTGTCTCGCGCCTTCAGATCCTCCTTCACGCTTCGACAAGAAGCAAAATATTAAGCAATCGTTCCGACGGAGCTAAATTACTACTGGATAAAGAACGAATAGGAAATTTGGATTTCGAAACAAAAAAGAGAGGGGTGCAACACGAGGACTTCCCAGGGGGTCACCAATCCAAGTACTACTCTCGCCCAAACACGCTTAATTTCGATGTTCTGATGGGATCCGGTGCATTAGTGCTGGTATGATCGCACCCGCCATATTCCTTTCGCTTTATTCTTTTAAACTGCCCCGTCCTGCGAAGCAGTGTTGCTTTTCTAGACCGAAATTCATTTTAAGCGTCAATTCAAGCATTTTCCTATTATCCTTTTATTTATTTGCTTTCATATTTTTTTTTGTTATTGATTTGCCCCCTGTTTTTTTCCATCATCCCGCAACTCTAAATTATCGTGAAATCAATCCTTCACGCTTGCGCTGATACATTTGCGCCGATAAATTTGAGCGACGCTCCGGGCTTTGATCGAGCCGTACCGTTCCTGATTTGTCTCGCGCCTTCAGATCCGCCTTCATGCTTCGAGAAGAAGCAAAATATAAAGCAATCGTTCCGAAGGACCTAAATTACTACAGGATAAAGAACGAATAGAAAATTTGAATTTCGAAACAAAAAAGAGAGGGGTGCAACAAGAGGAATTCCCAGGGGGTCACCCATCCTAATACTGCTCACGCCCAAGCACGCTTAACTTCGGAGTTCTGATGGGATACGGTGCATTAGTGCTGGTATGATCGCACCCACAACGTTCCTTTCGCTTTATTCTTTTAAACTACCCCGTCCAGCGAAGCAGTGTGGCTTTTCTAGACCGGAATTCATTTTAAGCGTCAATTGAAGCATTTTCCTCTTATCCTTTTATTTATTTACTTTATATTTTTTTGTTATTGATTTGCACCCTGTTTTTTTCCATCATCCCGCAACTCTAAATTATCATGAAATCAATCCTTCACGCTTGCGGTGATACATTTGCGCCGACAAATTTGAGCGACGATCCGGGCTTTGATCGAGCCGTACCGTTCCTGATTTGTCTCGCGCCTTCAGATCCGCCTTCATGCTTCGAGAAGAAGCAAAATATAAAGCAATCGTTCCGAAGGACCTAAATTACTACAGGATAAAGAACGAATAGAAAATTTGAATTTTGAAACAAAAAAGAGAGGGGTGCAACAAGAGGAATTCCCAGGGGGTCACCCATCCTAGTACTACTCTCGCCCAAGCATGCTTAACTTCGGAGTTCTGATGGGATCCGGTGCATTAGTGCTGGTATGATCGCACCCGCCATGTTCCTTTCGCTTTATTCTTTTAAACTACCCCGTCCTGCGAAGCAGTGTGGCTTTTCTAGACCGGAATTCATTTTAAGCGTCAATTGAAGCATTTTCCTCTTATCCTTTTATTTATTTGCTTTCATATTTTTTTTTTGTTATTGATTTGCCCCCTGTTTTTTTCCATCATCCCGCAACTCTAAATTATCATGAAATCAATCCTTCACGCTTGCGCTGATACATTTGCGCCGAAAAATTTGAGCGACGCTCCGGGCTTTGATCGAGCCGTACCGTTCCTGATTTGTCTCGCGCCTTCAGATCCGCCTTCATGCTTCGAGAAGATGCAAAATATAAAGCAATCGTTCCGAAGGACCTAAATTACTACAGGATAAAGAACGAATAGAAAATTTGAATTTCGAAACAAAAAAGAGAGGGGTGCAACAAGAGGAATTCCCAGGGGGTCACCCATCCTAATACTGCTCACGCCCAAGCACGCTTAACTTCGGAGTTCTGATGGGATACGGTGCATTAGTGCTGGTATGATCGCACCCACAACGTTCCTTTCGCTTTATTCTTTTAAACTACCCCGTCCAGCGAAGCAGTGTGTCTTTTCTAGACCGGAATTCATTTTAAGCGTCAATTGAAGCATTTTCCTTTTATCCTTTTATTTATTTACTTTATATATTTTTTTTTATTGATTTGCACCCTGTTTTTTTCCATCATCCCGCAACTCTAAATTATCATGAAATCAATCCTTCACGCTTGCGGTGATACATTTGCGCCGACAAATTTGAGCGACGATCCGGGCTTTGATCGAGCCGTACCGTTCCTGATTTGTCTCGCGCCTTCAGATCCTCCTTCACGCTTCGACAAGAAGCAAAATATTAAGCAATCGTTCCGACGGAGCTAAATTACTACAGGATAAAGAACGAATAGGAAATTTGGATTACGAAACAAAAAAGAGAGGGGTGCAACACGAGGACTTCCCAGGGGGTCACCAATCCAAGTACTACTCTCGCCCAAACACGCTTAATTTCGAAGTTCTGATGGGATCCGGTGCATTAGTGCTGGTATGATCGCACCCGCCATATTCCTTTCGCTTTATTCTTTTAAACTACCCCGTCCTGCGAAGCAGTGTGGCTTTTCTAGACCGAAATTCATTTTAAGCGTCAATTCAAGCATTTTCCTATTATCCTTTTATTTATTTGCTTTCATAATTTTTTTTGTTATTGATTTGCCCCCTGTTTTTTTCCATCATCCCGCAACTCTAAATTATCATGAAATCAATCCTTCACGCTTGCGCTGATACATTTGCGCCGACAAATTTGAGCGACGATCCAGGCTTTGATCGAGCCGTACCGTTCCTGATTTGTCTCGCGCCTTCAGATCCTCCTTCACGCTTCGACAAGAAGCAAAATATTAAGCAATCGTTCCGACGGAGCTAAATTACTACTGGATAAAGAACGAATAGGAAATTTGGATTTCGAAACAAAAAAGAGAGGGGTGCAACACGAGGACTTCCCAGGGGGTCACCAATCCAAGTACTACTCTCGCCCAAACACGCTTAATTTCGATGTTCTGATGGGATCCGGTGCATTAGTGCTGGTATGATCGCACCCGCCATATTCCTTTCGCTTTATTCTTTTAAACTGCCCCGTCCTGCGAAGCAGTGTTGCTTTTCTAGACCGAAATTCATTTTAAGCGTCAATTCAAGCATTTTCCTATTATCCTTTTATTTATTTGCTTTCATATTTTTTTTTGTTATTGATTTGCCCCCTGTTTTTTTCCATCATCCCGCAACTCTAAATTATCGTGAAATCAATCCTTCACGCTTGCGCTGATATATTTGCGCCGATAAATTTGAGCGACGCTCCGGGCTTTGATCGAGCCGTACCGTTCCTGATTTGTCTCGCGCCTTCAGATCCGCCTTCATGCTTCGAGAAGAAGCAAAATATAAAGCAATCGTTCCGAAGGACCTAAATTACTACAGGATAAAGAACGAATAGAAAATTTGAATTTCGAAACAAAAAAGAGAGGGGTGCAACAAGAGGAATTCCCAGGGGGTCACCCATCCTAATACTGCTCACGCCCAAGCACGCTTAACTTCGGAGTTCTGATGGGATACGGTGCATTAGTGCTGGTATGATCGCACCCACAACGTTCCTTTCGCTTTATTCTTTTAAACTACCCCGTCCAGCGAAGCAGTGTGGCTTTTCTAGACCGGAATTCATTTTAAGCGTCAATTGAAGCATTTTCCTCTTATCCTTTTATTTATTTACTTTATATTTTTTTGTTATTGATTTGCACCCTGTTTTTTTCCATCATCCCGCAACTCTAAATTATCATGAAATCAATCCTTCACGCTTGCGGTGATACATTTGCGCCGACAAATTTGAGCGACGATCCGGGCTTTGATCGAGCCGTACCGTTCCTGATTTGTCTCGCGCCTTCAGATCCGCCTTCATGCTTCGAGAAGAAGCAAAATATAAAGCAATCGTTCCGAAGGACCTAAATTACTACAGGATAAAGAACGAATAGAAAATTTGAATTTTGAAACAAAAAAGAGAGGGGTGCAACAAGAGGAATTCCCAGGGGGTCACCCATCCTAGTACTACTCTCGCCCAAGCATGCTTAACTTCGGAGTTCTGATGGGATCCGGTGCATTAGTGCTGGTATGATCGCACCCGCCATGTTCCTTTCGCTTTATTCTTTTAAACTACCCCGTCCTGCGAAGCAGTGTGGCTTTTCTAGACCGGAATTCATTTTAAGCGTCAATTGAAGCATTTTCCTCTTATCCTTTTATTTATTTGCTTTCATATTTTTTTTTTGTTATTGATTTGCCCCCTGTTTTTTTCCATCATCCCGCAACTCTAAATTATCATGAAATCAATCCTTCACGCTTGCGCTGATACATTTGCGCCGAAAAATTTGAGCGACGCTCCGGGCTTTGATCGAGCCGTACCGTTCCTGATTTGTCTCGCGCCTTCAGATCCGCCTTCATGCTTCGAGAAGATGCAAAATATAAAGCAATCGTTCCGAAGGACCTAAATTACTACAGGATAAAGAACGAATAGAAAATTTGAATTTCGAAACAAAAAAGAGAGGGGTGCAACAAGAGGAATTCCCAGGGGGTCACCCATCCTAATACTGCTCACGCCCAAGCACGCTTAACTTCGGAGTTCTGATGGGATACGGTGCATTAGTGCTGGTATGATCGCACCCACAACGTTCCTTTCGCTTTATTCTTTTAAACTACCCCGTCCAGCGAAGCAGTGTGTCTTTTCTAGACCGGAATTCATTTTAAGCGTCAATTGAAGCATTTTCCTTTTATCCTTTTATTTATTTACTTTATATATTTTTTTTTATTGATTTGCACCCTGTTTTTTTCCATCATCCCGCAACTCTAAATTATCATGAAATCAATCCTTCACGCTTGCGGTGATACATTTGCGCCGACAAATTTGAGCGACGATCCGGGCTTTGATCGAGCCGTACCGTTCCTGATTTGTCTCGCGCCTTCAGATCCTCCTTCACGCTTCGACAAGAAGCAAAATATTAAGCAATCGTTCCGACGGAGCTAAATTACTACAGGATAAAGAACGAATAGGAAATTTGGATTACGAAACAAAAAAGAGAGGGGTGCAACACGAGGACTTCCCAGGGGGTCACCAATCCAAGTACTACTCTCGCCCAAACACGCTTAATTTCGAAGTTCTGATGGGATCCGATGCATTAGTGCTGGTATGATCGCACCCGCCATATTCCTTTCGCTTTATTCTTTTAAACTACCCCGTCCTGCGAAGCAGTGTGGCTTTTCTAGACCGAAATTCATTTTAAGCGTCAATTCAAGCATTTTCCTATTATCCTTTTATTTATTTGCTTTCATAATTTTTTTTGTTATTGATTTGCCCCCTGTTTTTTTCCATCATCCCGCAACTCTAAATTATCATGAAATCAATCCTTCACGCTTGCGCTGATACATTTGCGCCGACAAATTTGAGCGACGATCCAGGCTTTGATCGAGCCGTACCGTTCCTGATTTGTCTCGCGCCTTCAGATCCTCCTTCACGCTTCGACAAGAAGCAAAATATTAAGCAATCGTTCCGACGGAGCTAAATTACTACTGGATAAAGAACGAATAGGAAATTTGGATTTCGAAACAAAAAAGAGAGGGGTGCAACACGAGGACTTCCCAGGGGGTCACCAATCCAAGTACTACTCTCGCCCAAACACGCTTAATTTCGATGTTCTGATGGGATCCGGTGCATTAGTGCTGGTATGATCGCACCCGCCATATTCCTTTCGCTTTATTCTTTTAAACTGCCCCGTCCTGCGAAGCAGTGTTGCTTTTCTAGACCGAAATTCATTTTAAGCGTCAATTCAAGCATTTTCCTATTATCCTTTTATTTATTTGCTTTCATATTTTTTTTTGTTATTGATTTGCCCCCTGTTTTTTTCCATCATCCCGCAACTCTAAATTATCGTGAAATCAATCCTTCACGCTTGCGCTGATACATTTGCGCCGATAAATTTGAGCGACGCTACGGGCTTTGATCGAGCCGTACCGTTCCTGATTTGTCTCGCGCCTTCAGATCCGCCTTCATTCTTCGAGAAGAAGCAAAATATAAAGCAATCGTTCCGAAGGACCTAAATTACTACAGGATAAAGAACGAATAGAAAATTTGAATTTCGAAACAAAAAAGAGAGGGGTGCAACAAGAGGAATTCCCAGGGGGTCACCCATCCTAATACTGCTCACGCCCAAGCACGCTTAACTTCGGAGTTCTGATGGGATACGGTGCATTAGTGCTGGTATGATCGCACCCACAACGTTCCTTTCGCTTTATTCTTTTAAACTACCCCGTCCAGCGAAGCAGTGTGTCTTTTCTAGACCGGAATTCATTTTAAGCGTCAATTGAAGCATTTTCCTTTTATCCTTTTATTTATTTACTTTATATATTTTTTTTTATTGATTTGCACCCTGTTTTTTTCCATCATCCCGCAACTCTAAATTATCATGAAATCAATCCTTCACGCTTGCGGTGATACATTTGCGCCGACAAATTTGAGCGACGATCCGGGCTTTGATCGAGCCGTACCGTTCCTGATTTGTCTCGCGCCTTCAGATCCTCCTTCACGCTTCGACAAGAAGCAAAATATTAAGCAATCGTTCCGACGGAGCTAAATTACTACAGGATAAGGAACGAATAGGAAATTTGGATTACGAAACAAAAAAGAGAGGGGTGCAACACGAGGACTTCCCAGGGGGTCACCAATCCAAGTACTACTCTCGCCCAAACACGCTTAATTTCGAAGTTCTGATGGGATCCGGTGCATTAGTGCTGGTATGATCGCACCCGCCATATTCCTTTCGCTTTATTCTTTTAAACTACCCCGTCCTGCGAAGCAGTGTGGCTTTTCTAGACCGAAATTCATTTTAAGCGTCAATTCAAGCATTTTCCTATTATCCTTTTATTTATTTGCTTTCATAATTTTTTTTGTTATTGATTTGCCCCCTGTTTTTTTCCATCATCCCGCAACTCTAAATTATCATGAAATCAATCCTTCACGCTTGCGCTGATACATTTGCGCCGACAAATTTGAGCGACGATCCAGGCTTTGATCGAGCCGTACCGTTCCTGATTTGTCTCGCGCCTTTAGATCCTCCTTCACGCTTCGACAAGAAGCAAAATATTAAGCAATCGTTCCGACGGAGCTAAATTACTACTGGATAAAGAACGAATAGGAAATTTGGATTTCGAAACAAAAAAGAGAGGGGTGCAACACGAGGACTTCCCAGGGGGTCACCAATCCAAGTACTACTCTCGCCCAAACACGCTTAATTTCGATGTTCTGATGGGATCCGGTGCATTAGTGCTGGTATGATCGCACCCGCCATATTCCTTTCGCTTTATTCTTTTAAACTGCCCCGTCCTGCGAAGCAGTGTTGCTTTTCTAGACCGAAATTCATTTTAAGCGTCAATTCAAGCATTTTCCTATTATCCTTTTATTTATTTGCTTTCATATTTTTTTTTGTTATTGATTTCCCCCTGTTTTTTTCCATCATCCCGCAACTCTAAATTATCGTGAAATCAATCCTTCACGCTTGCGCTGATACATTTGCGCCGATAAATTTGAGCGACGCTCCGGGCTTTGATCGAGCCGTACCGTTCCTGATTTGTCTCGCGCCTTCAGATCCGCCTTCATGCTTCGAGAAGAAGCAAAATATAAAGCAATCGTTCCGAAGGACCTAAATTACTACAGGATAAAGAACGAATAGAAAATTTGAATTTCGAAACAAAAAAGAGAGGGGTGCAACAAGAGGAATTCCCAGGGGGTCACCCATCCTAATACTGCTCACGCCCAAGCACGCTTAACTTCGGAGTTCTGATGGGATACGGTGCATTAGTGCTGGTATGATCGCTCCCACAACGTTCCTTTCGCTTTATTCTTTTAAACTACCCCGTCCAGCGAAGCAGTGTGGCTTTTCTAGACCGGAATTCATTTTAAGCGTCAATTGAAGCATTTTCCTCTTATCCTTTTATTTATTTACTTTATATTTTTTTGTTATTGATTTGCACCCTGTTTTTTTCCATCATCCCGCAACTCTAAATTATCATGAAATCAATCCTTCACGCTTGCGGTGATACATTTGCGCCGACAAATTTGAGCGACGATCCGGGCTTTGATCGAGCCGTACCGTTCCTGATTTGTCTCGCGCCTTCAGATCCGCCTTCATGCTTCGAGAAGAAGCAAAATATAAAGCAATCGTTCCGAAGGACCTAAATTACTACAGGATAAAGAACGAATAGAAAATTTGAATTTTGAAACAAAAAAGAGAGGGGTGCAACAAGAGGAATTCCCAGGGGGTCACCCATCCTAGTACTACTCTCGCCCAAGCATGCTTAACTTCGGAGTTCTGATGGGATCCGGTGCATTAGTGCTGGTATGATCGCACCCGCCATGTTCCTTTCGCTTTATTCTTTTAAATTACCCCGTCCTGCGAAGCAGTGTGGCTTTTCTAGACCGGAATTCATTTTAAGCGTCAATTGAAGCATTTTCCTCTTATCCTTTTATTTATTTGCTTTCATATTTTTTTTTTGTTATTGATTTGCCCCCTGTTTTTTTCCATCATCCCGCAACTCTAAATTATCATGAAATCAATCCTTCACGCTTGCGCTGATACATTTGCGCCGACAAATTTGAGCGACGATCCGGGCTTTGATCGAGCCGTACCGTTCCTGATTTGTCTCGCGCCTTCAGATCCGCCTTCATGCTTCGAGAAGAAGCAAAATATAAAGCAATCGTTCCGAAGGACCTAAATTACTACAGGATAAAGAACGAATAGAAAATTTGAATTTCGAAACAAAAAAGAGAGGGGTGCAACAAGAGGAATTCCCAGGGGGTCACCCATCCTAGTACTACTCTCGCCCAAGCATGCTTAACTTCGGAGTTCTGATGGGATCCGGTGCATTAGTGCTGGTATGATCGCACCCGCCATGTTCCTTTCGCTTTATTCTTTTAAACTACCCCGTCCTGCGAAGCAGTGTGGCTTTTCTAGACCGAAATTCATTTTAAGCGTCAATTCAAGCATTTTCCTATTATCCTTTTATTTATTTGCTTTCATATTTTTTTTTATTATTGATTTGCCCCCTATTTTTTTCCATCATCCCGCAACTCTAAATTATCATGAAATCAATCCTTCACGCTTGCGCTGATACATTTGCGCCGATAAATTTGAGCGACGCTCCGGGCTTTGATCGAGCCGTACCGTTCCTGATTTGTCTCGCGCCTTCAGATCCGCCTTCATGCTTCTAGAAGATGCAAAATATAAAGCAATCGTTCCGAAGGACCTAAATTACTACAGGATAAAGAACGAATAGAAAATTTGAATTTCGAAACAAAAAAGAGAGGGGTGCAACAAGAGGAATTCCCAGGGGGTCACCCATCCTAATACTGCTCACGCCCAAGCACGCTTAACTTCGGAGTTCTGATGGGATACGGTGCATTAGTGCTGGTATGATCGCACCCACAACGTTCCTTTCGCTTTATTCTTTTAAACTACCCCGTCCAGCGAAACAGTGTGTCTTTTCTAGACCGGAATTCATTTTAAGCGTCAATTGAAGCATTTTCCTTTTATCCTTTTATTTATTTACTTTATATATTTTTTTTTATTGATTTACACCCTGTTTTTTTCCATCATCCCGCAACTCTAAATTATCATGAAATCAATCCTTCACGCTTGCGGTGATACATTTGCGCCGACAAATTTGAGCGACGATCCGGGCTTTGATCGAGCCGTACCGTTCCTGATTTGTCTCGCGCCTTCAGATCCGCCTTCAGGCTTCGAGAAGAAGCAAAATATAAAGCAATCGTTCCGAAGGACCTAAATTACTACAGGATAAAGAACGAATAGAAAATTTGAATTTGGAAACAAAAAAGAGAGGGGTGCAACAAGAGGAATTCCCAGGGGGTCACCCATCCTAGTACTACTCTCGCCCAAGCATGCTTAACTTCGGAGTTCTGATGGGATCCGGTGCATTAGTGCTGGTATGATCGCACCCGCCATGTTCCTTTCGCTTTATTCTTTTAAACTACCCCGTCCTGCGAAGCAGTGTGGCTTTTCTAGACCGGAATTCATTTTAAGCGTCAATTCAAGCATTTTCCTATTATCCTTTTATTTATTTGCTTTCATATTTTTTTTTTGTTATTGATTTGCCCCCTGTTTTTTTCCATCATCCCGCAACTCTAAATTATCATGAAATCAATCCTTCACGCTTGCGCTGATACATTTGCGCCGATAAATTTGAGCGACGCTCCGGGCTTTGATCGAGCCGTACCGTTCCCGATTTGTCTCGCGCCTTCAGATCCGCCTTCATGCTTCGAGAAGAAGCAAAATATAAAGCAATCGTTCCGAAGGACCTAAATTACTACAGGATAAAGAACAAATAGAAAATTTGAATTTCGAAACAAAAAAGAGAGGGGTGCAACAAGAGGAATTCCCAGGGGGTCACCCATCCTAATACTGCTCACGCCCAAGCACGCTTAACTTCGGAGTTCTGATGGGATACGGTGCATTAGTGCTGGTATGATCGCACCCACAACGTTCCTTTCGCTTTATTCTTTTAAACTACCCCGTCCAGCGAAGCAGTGTGTCTTTTCTAGACCGGAATTCATTTTAAGCGTCAATTGAAGCATTTTCCTTTTATCCTTTTATTTATTTACTTTATATATTTTTTTTTATTGATTTGCACCCTGTTTTTTTCCATCATCCCGCAACTCTAAATTATCATGAAATCAATCCTTCACGCTTGCGGTGATACATTTACGCCGACAAATTTGAGCGACGATCCGGGCTTTGATCGAGCCGTACCGTTCCTGATTTGTCTCGCGCCTTCAGATCCTCCTTCACGCTTCGACAAGAAGCAAAATATTAAGCAATCGTTCCGACGGAGCTAAATTACTACAGGATAAAGAACGAATAGGAAATTTGGATTACGAAACAAAAAAGAGAGGGGTGCAACACGAGGACTTCCCAGGGGGTCACCAATCCAAGTACTACTCTCGCCCAAACACGCTTAATTTCGAAGTTCTGATGGGATCCGGTGCATTAGTGCTGGTATGATCGCACCCGCCATATTCCTTTCGCTTTATTCTTTTAAACTACCCCGTCCTGCGAAGCAGTGTGGCTTTTCTAGACCGAAATTCATTTTAAGCGTCAATTCAAGCATTTTCCTATTATCCTTTTATTTATTTGCTTTCATAATTTTTTTTGTTATTGATTTGCCCCCTGTTTTTTTCCATCATCCCGCAACTCTAAATTATCATGAAATCAATCCTTCACGCTTGCGGTGATACATTTGCGCCGACAAATTTGAGCGACGATCCGGGCTTTGATCGAGCCGTACCGTTCCTGATTTGTCTCGCGCCTTCAGATCCTCCTTCACGCTTCGACAAGAAGCAAAATATTAAGCAATCGTTCCGACGGAGCTAAATTACTACAGGATAAAGAACGAATAGGAAATTTGGATTTCGAAACAAAAAAGAGAGGGGTGCAACACGAGGACTTCCCAGGGGGTCACCAATCCAAGTACTACTCTCGCCCAAACACGCTTAATTTCGAAGTTCTGATGGGATCCGGTGCATTAGTGCTGGTATGATCGCGCCCGCCATATTCCTTTCGCTTTATTCTTTTAAACTACCCCGTCCTGCGAAGCAGTGTGGCTTTTCTAGACCGAAATTCATTTTAAGCGTCAATTCAAGCATTTTTCTATTATCCTTTTATTTATTTGCTTTCATAATTTTTTTTGTTATTGATTTGCCCCCTGTTTTTTTCCATCATCCCGCAACTCTAAATTATCATGAAATCAATCCTTCACGCTTGCGCTGATACATTTGCGCCGACAAATTTGAGCGACGATCCAGGCTTTGATCGAGCCGTACCGTTCCTGATTTGTCTCGCGCCTTCAGATCCTCCTTCACGCTTCGACAAGAAGCAAAATATTAAGCAATCGTTCCGACGGAGCTAAATTACTACTGGATAAAGAACGAATAGGAAATTTGGATTTCGAAACAAAAAAGAGAGGGGTGCAACACGAGGACTTCCCAGGGGGTCACCAATCCAAGTACTACTCTCGCCCAAACACGCTTAATTTCGATGTTCTGATGGGATCCGGTGCATTAGTGCTGGTATGATCGCACCCGCCATATTCCTTTCGCTTTATTCTTTTAAACTGCCCCGTCCTGCGAAGCAGTGTTGCTTTTCTAGACCGAAATTCATTTTAAGCGTCAATTCAAGCATTTTCCTATTATCCTTTTATTTATTTGCTTTCATATTTTTTTTTGTTATTGATTTGCCCCCTGTTTTTTTCCATCATCCCGCAACTCTAAATTATCGTGAAATCAATCCTTCACGCTTGCGCTGATACATTTGCGCCGATAAATTTGAGCGACGCTCCGGGCTTTGATCGAGCCGTACCGTTCCTGATTTGTCTCGCGCCTTCAGATCCGCCTTCATGCTTCGAGAAGAAGCAAAATATAAAGCAATCGTTCCGAAGGACCTAAATTACTACAGGATAAAGAACGAATAGAAAATTTGAATTTCGAAACAAAAAAGAGAGGGGTGCAACAAGAGGAATTCCCAGGGGGTCACCCATCCTAGTACTACTCTCGCCCAAGCATGCTTAACTTCGGAGTTCTGATGGGATCCGGTGCATTAGTGCTGGTATGATCGCACCCGCCATGTTCCTTTCGCTTTATTCTTTTAAACTACCCCGTCCTGCGAAGCAGTGTGGCTTTTCTAGACCGAAATTCATTTTAAGCGTCAATTCAAGCATTTTCCTATTATCCTTTTATTTATTTGCTTTCATATTTTTTTTTATTATTGATTTGCCCCCTATTTTTTTCCATCATCCCGCAACTCTAAATTATCATGAAATCAATCCTTCACGCTTGCGCTGATACATTTGCGCCGATAAATTTGAGCGACGCTCCGGGCTTTGATCGAGCCGTACCGTTCCTGATTTGTCTCGCGCCTTCAGATCCGCCTTCATGCTTCTAGAAGATGCAAAATATAAAGCAATCGTTCCGAAGGACCTAAATTACTACAGGATAAAGAACGAATAGAAAATTTGAATTTCGAAACAAAAAAGAGAGGGGTGCAACAAGAGGAATTCCCAGGGGGTCACCCATCCTAATACTGCTCACGCCCAAGCACGCTTAACTTCGGAGTTCTGATGGGATACGGTGCATTAGTGCTGGTATGATCGCACCCACAACGTTCCTTTCGCTTTATTCTTTTAAACTACCCCGTCCAGCGAAACAGTGTGTCTTTTCTAGACCGGAATTCATTTTAAGCGTCAATTGAAGCATTTTCCTTTTATCCTTTTATTTATTTACTTTATATATTTTTTTTTATTGATTTACACCCTGTTTTTTTCCATCATCCCGCAACTCTAAATTATCATGAAATCAATCCTTCACGCTTGCGGTGATACATTTGCGCCGACAAATTTGAGCGACGATCCGGGCTTTGATCGAGCCGTACCGTTCCTGATTTGTCTCGCGCCTTCAGATCCGCCTTCAGGCTTCGAGAAGAAGCAAAATATAAAGCAATCGTTCCGAAGGACCTAAATTACTACAGGATAAAGAACGAATAGAAAATTTGAATTTGGAAACAAAAAAGAGAGGGGTGCAACAAGAGGAATTCCCAGGGGGTCACCCATCCTAGTACTACTCTCGCCCAAGCATGCTTAACTTCGGAGTTCTGATGGGATCCGGTGCATTAGTGCTGGTATGATCGCACCCGCCATGTTCCTTTCGCTTTATTCTTTTAAACTACCCCGTCCTGCGAAGCAGTGTGGCTTTTCTAGACCGGAATTCATTTTAAGCGTCAATTCAAGCATTTTCCTATTATCCTTTTATTTATTTGCTTTCATATTTTTTTTTTGTTATTGATTTGCCCCCTGTTTTTTTCCATCATCCCGCAACTCTAAATTATCATGAAATCAATCCTTCACGCTTGCGCTGATACATTTGCGCCGATAAATTTGAGCGACGCTCCGGGCTTTGATCGAGCCGTACCGTTCCCGATTTGTCTCGCGCCTTCAGATCCGCCTTCATGCTTCGAGAAGAAGCAAAATATAAAGCAATCGTTCCGAAGGACCTAAATTACTACAGGATAAAGAACAAATAGAAAATTTGAATTTCGAAACAAAAAAGAGAGGGGTGCAACAAGAGGAATTCCCAGGGGGTCACCCATCCTAATACTGCTCACGCCCAAGCACGCTTAACTTCGGAGTTCTGATGGGATACGGTGCATTAGTGCTGGTATGATCGCACCCACAACGTTCCTTTCGCTTTATTCTTTTAAACTACCCCGTCCAGCGAAGCAGTGTGTCTTTTCTAGACCGGAATTCATTTTAAGCGTCAATTGAAGCATTTTCCTTTTATCCTTTTATTTATTTACTTTATATATTTTTTTTTATTGATTTGCACCCTGTTTTTTTCCATCATCCCGCAACTCTAAATTATCATGAAATCAATCCTTCACGCTTGCGGTGATACATTTACGCCGACAAATTTGAGCGACGATCCGGGCTTTGATCGAGCCGTACCGTTCCTGATTTGTCTCGCGCCTTCAGATCCTCCTTCACGCTTCGACAAGAAGCAAAATATTAAGCAATCGTTCCGACGGAGCTAAATTACTACAGGATAAAGAACGAATAGGAAATTTGGATTACGAAACAAAAAAGAGAGGGGTGCAACACGAGGACTTCCCAGGGGGTCACCAATCCAAGTACTACTCTCGCCCAAACACGCTTAATTTCGAAGTTCTGATGGGATCCGGTGCATTAGTGCTGGTATGATCGCACCCGCCATATTCCTTTCGCTTTATTCTTTTAAACTACCCCGTCCTGCGAAGCAGTGTGGCTTTTCTAGACCGAAATTCATTTTAAGCGTCAATTCAAGCATTTTCCTATTATCCTTTTATTTATTTGCTTTCATAATTTTTTTTGTTATTGATTTGCCCCCTGTTTTTTTCCATCATCCCGCAACTCTAAATTATCATGAAATCAATCCTTCACGCTTGCGGTGATACATTTGCGCCGACAAATTTGAGCGACGATCCGGGCTTTGATCGAGCCGTACCGTTCCTGATTTGTCTCGCGCCTTCAGATCCTCCTTCACGCTTCGACAAGAAGCAAAATATTAAGCAATCGTTCCGACGGAGCTAAATTACTACAGGATAAAGAACGAATAGGAAATTTGGATTTCGAAACAAAAAAGAGAGGGGTGCAACACGAGGACTTCCCAGGGGGTCACCAATCCAAGTACTACTCTCGCCCAAACACGCTTAATTTCGAAGTTCTGATGGGATCCGGTGCATTAGTGCTGGTATGATCGCGCCCGCCATATTCCTTTCGCTTTATTCTTTTAAACTACCCCGTCCTGCGAAGCAGTGTGGCTTTTCTAGACCGAAATTCATTTTAAGCGTCAATTCAAGCATTTTTCTATTATCCTTTTATTTATTTGCTTTCATAATTTTTTTTGTTATTGATTTGCCCCCTGTTTTTTTCCATCATCCCGCAACTCTAAATTATCATGAAATCAATCCTTCACGCTTGCGCTGATACATTTGCGCCGACAAATTTGAGCGACGATCCAGGCTTTGATCGAGCCGTACCGTTCCTGATTTGTCTCGCGCCTTCAGATCCTCCTTCACGCTTCGACAAGAAGCAAAATATTAAGCAATCGTTCCGACGGAGCTAAATTACTACTGGATAAAGAACGAATAGGAAATTTGGATTTCGAAACAAAAAAGAGAGGGGTGCAACACGAGGACTTCCCAGGGGGTCACCAATCCAAGTACTACTCTCGCCCAAACACGCTTAATTTCGATGTTCTGATGGGATCCGGTGCATTAGTGCTGGTATGATCGCACCCGCCATATTCCTTTCGCTTTATTCTTTTAAACTGCCCCGTCCTGCGAAGCAGTGTTGCTTTTCTAGACCGAAATTCATTTTAAGCGTCAATTCAAGCATTTTCCTATTATCCTTTTATTTATTTGCTTTCATATTTTTTTTTGTTATTGATTTGCCCCCTGTTTTTTTCCATCATCCCGCAACTCTAAATTATCGTGAAATCAATCCTTCACGCTTGCGCTGATACATTTGCGCCGATAAATTTGAGCGACGCTCCGGGCTTTGATCGAGCCGTACCGTTCCTGATTTGTCTCGCGCCTTCAGATCCGCCTTCATGCTTCGAGAAGAAGCAAAATATAAAGCAATCGTTCCGAAGGACCTAAATTACTACAGGATAAAGAACGAATAGAAAATTTGAATTTCGAAACAAAAAAGAGAGGGGTGCAACAAGAGGAATTCCCAGGGGGTCACCCATCCTAATACTGCTCACGCCCAAGCACGCTTAACTTCGGAGTTCTGATGGGATACGGTGCATTAGTGCTGGTATGATCGCACCCACAACGTTCCTTTCGCTTTATTCTTTTAAACTACCCCGTCCAGCGAAGCAGTGTGGCTTTTCTAGACCGGAATTCATTTTAAGCGTCAATTGAAGCATTTTCCTCTTATCCTTTTATTTATTTACTTTATATTTTTTTGTTATTGATTTGCACCCTGTTTTTTTCCATCATCCCGCAACTCTAAATTATCATGAAATCAATCCTTCACGCTTGCGGTGATACATTTGCGCCGACAAATTTGAGCGACGATCCGGGCTTTGATCGAGCCGTACCGTTCCTGATTTGTCTCGCGCCTTCAGATCCGCCTTCATGCTTCGAGAAGAAGCAAAATATAAAGCAATCGTTCCGAAGGACCTAAATTACTACAGGATAAAGAACGAATAGAAAATTTGAATTTTGAAACAAAAAAGAGAGGGGTGCAACAAGAGGAATTCCCAGGGGGTCACCCATCCTAGTACTACTCTCGCCCAAGCATGCTTAACTTCGGAGTTCTGATGGGATCCGGTGCATTAGTGCTGGTATGATCGCACCCGCCATGTTCCTTTCGCTTTATTCTTTTAAACTACCCCGTCCTGCGAAGCAGTGTGGCTTTTCTAGACCGGAATTCATTTTAAGCGTCAATTGAAGCATTTTCCTCTTATCCTTTTATTTATTTGCTTTCATATTTTTTTTTTGTTATTGATTTGCCCCCTGTTTTTTTCCATCATCCCGCAACTCTAAATTATCATGAAATCAATCCTTCACGCTTGCGGTGATACATTTGCGCCGACAAATTTGAGCGACGATCCGGGCTTTGATCGAGCCGTACCGTTCCTGATTTGTCTCGCGCCTTCAGATCCGCCTTCATGCTTCGAGAAGAAGCAAAATATAAAGCAATCGTTCCGAATGACCTAAATTACTACAGGATAAAGAACGAATAGAAAATTTGAATTTCGAAACAAAAAAGAGAGGGGTGCAACAAGAGGAATTCCCAGGGGGTCACCCATCCTAGTACTACTCTCGCCCAAGCATGCTTAACTTCGGAGTTCTGATGGGATCCGGTGCATTAGTGCTGGTATGATCGCACCCGCCATGTTCCTTTCGCTTTATTCTTTTAAACTACCCCGTCCTGCGAAGCAGTGTGGCTTTTCTAGACCGAAATTCATTTTAAGCGTCAATTCAAGCATTTTCCTATTATCCTTTTATTTATTTGCTTTCATATTTTTTTTTTGTTATTGATTTGCCCCCTGTTTTTTTCCATCATCCCGCAACTCTAAATTATCATGAAATCAATCCTTCACGCTTGCGCTGATACATTTGCGCCGATAAATTTGAGCGACGCTCCGGGCTTTGATCGAGCCGTACCGTTCCTGATTTGTCTCGCGCCTTCAGATCCGCCTTCATGCTTCGAGAAGAAGCAAAATATAAAGCAATCGTTCCGAAGGACCTAAATTACTACAGGATAAAGAACGAATAGAAAATTTGAATTTCGAAACAAAAAAGAGAGGGGTGCAACAAGAGGAATTCCCAGGGGGTCACCCATCCTAATACTGCTCACGCCCAAGCACGCTTAACTTCGGAGTTCTGATGGGATACGGTGCATTAGTGCTGGTATGATCGCACCCACAACGTTCCTTTCGCTTTATTCCTTTAAACTACCCCGTCCAGCGAAGCAGTGTGTCTTTTCTAGACCGAAATTCATTTTAAGCGTCAATTGAAGCATTTTCCTTTTATCCTTTTATTTATTTACTTTATATATTTTTTTTTATTGATTTGCACCCTGTTTTTTTCCATCATCCCGTAACTCTAAATTATCATGAAATCAATCCTTCACGCTTGCGGTGATACATTTGCGCCGACAAATTTGAGCGACGATCCGGGCTTTGATCGAGCCGTACCGTTCCTGATTTGTCTCGCGCCTTCAGATCCTCCTTCACGCTTCGACAAGAAGCAAAATATTAAGCAATCGTTCCGACGGAGCTAAATTACTACAGGATAAAGAACGAATAGGAAATTTGGATTTCGAAACAAAAAAGAGAGGGGTGCAACACGAGGACTTCCCAGGGGGTCACCAATCCAAGTACTACTCTCGCCCAAACACGCTTAATTTCGAAGTTCTGATGGGATCCGGTGCATTAGTGCTGGTATGATCGCACCCGCCATATTCCTTTCGCTTTATTCTTTTAAACTACCCCGTCCTGCGAAGCAGTGTGGCTTTTCTAGACCGAAATTCATTTTAAGCGTCAATTCAAGCATTTTCCTATTATCCTTTTATTTATTTGCTTTCATAATTTTTTTTGTTATTGATTTGCCCCCTGTTTTTTTTCATCATCCCGCAACTCTAAATTATCATGAAATCAATCCTTCACGCTTGCGCTGATACATTTGTGCCGACAAATTTGAGCGACGATCCAGGCTTTGATCGAGCCGTACCGTTCCTGATTTGTCTCGCGCCTTCAGATCCTCCTTCACGCTTCGACAAGAAGCAAAATATTAAGCAATCGTTCCGACGGAGCTAAATTACTACTGGATAAAGAACGAATAGGAAATTTGGATTTCGAAACAAAAAAGAGAGGGGTGCAACACGAGGACTTCCCAGGGGGTCACCAATCCAAGTACTACTCTCGCCCAAACACGCTTAATTTCGATGTTCTGATGGGATCCGGTGCATTAGTGCTGGTATGATCGCACCCGCCATATTCCTTTCGCTTTATTCTTTTAAACTGCCCCGTCCTGCGAAGCAGTGTTGCTTTTCTAGACCGAAATTCATTTTAAGCGTCAATTCAAGCATTTTCCTATTATCCTTTTATTTATTTGCTTTCATATTTTTTTTTGTTATTGATTTGCCCCCTGTTTTTTTCCATCATCCCGCAACTCTAAATTATCGTGAAATCAATCCTTCACGCTTGCGCTGATACATTTGCGCCGATAAATTTGAGCGACGCTCCGGGCTTTGATCGAGCCGTACCGTTCCTGATTTGTCTCGCGCCTTCAGATCCGCCTTCATGCTTCGAGAAGAAGCAAAATATAAAGCAATCGTTCCGAAGGACCTAAATTACTACAGGATAAAGAACGAATAGAAAATTTGAATTTCGAAACAAAAAAGAGAGGGGTGCAACAAGAGGAATTCCCAGGGGGTCACCCATCCTAATACTGCTCACGCCCAAGCACGCTTAACTTCGGAGTTCTGATGGGATACGGTCCATTAGTGCTGGTATGATCGCACCCACAACGTTCCTTTCGCTTTATTCTTTTAAACTACCCCGTCCAGCGAAGCAGTGTGGCTTTTCTAGACCGGAATTCATTTTAAGCGTCAATTGAAGCATTTTCCTCTTATCCTTTTATTTATTTACTTTATATTTTTTTGTTATTGATTTGCACCCTGTTTTTTTCCATCATCCCGCAACTCTAAATTATCATGAAATCAATCCTTCACGCTTGCGGTGATACATTTGCGCCGACAAATTTGAGCGACGATCCGGGCTTTGATCGAGCCGTACCGTTCCTGATTTGTCTCGCGCCTTCAGATCCGCCTTCATGCTTCGAGAAGAAGCAAAATATAAAGCAATCGTTCCGAAGGACCTAAATTACTACAGGATAAAGAACGAATAGAAAATTTGAATTTTGAAACAAAAAAGAGAGGGGTGCAACAAGAGGAATTCCCAGGGGGTCACCCATCCTAGTACTACTCTCGCCCAAGCATGCTTAACTTCGGAGTTCTGATGGGATCCGGTGCATTAGTGCTGGTATGATCGCACCCGCCATGTTCCTTTCGCTTTATTCTTTTAAACTACCCCGTCCTGCGAAGCAGTGTGGCTTTTCTAGACCGGAATTCATTTTAAGCGTCAATTGAAGCATTTTCCTCTTATCCTTTTATTTATTTGCTTTCATATTTTTTTTTTGTTATTGATTTGCCCCCTGTTTTTTTCCATCATCCCGCAACTCTAAATTATCATGAAATCAATCCTTCACGCTTGCGCTGATACATTTGCGCCGACAAATTTGAGCGACGATCCGGGCTTTGATCGAGCCGTACCGTTCCTGATTTGTCTCGCGCCTTCAGATCCGCCTTCATGCTTCGAGAAGAAGCAAAATATAAAGCAATCGTTCCGAATGACCTAAATTACTACAGGATAAAGAACGAATAGAAAATTTGAATTTCGAAACAAAAAAGAGAGGGGTGCAACAAGAGGAATTCCCAGGGGGTCACCCATCCTAGTACTACTCTCGCCCAAGCATGCTTAACTTCGGAGTTCTGATGGGATCCGGTGCATTAGTGCTGGTATGATCGCACCCGCCATGTTCCTTTCGCTTTATTCTTTTAAACTACCCCGTCCTGCGAAGCAGTGTGGCTTTTCTAGACCGAAATTCATTTTAAGCGTCAATTCAAGCATTTTCCTATTATCCTTTTATTTATTTGCTTTCATATTTTTTTTTTGTTATTGATTTGCCCCCTGTTTTTTTCCATCATCCCGCAACTCTAAATTATCATGAAATCAATCCTTCACGCTTGCGCTGATACATTTGCGCCGATAAATTTGAGCGACGCTCCGGGCTTTGATCGAGCCGTACCGTTCCTGATTTGTCTCGCGCCTTCAGATCCGCCTTCATGCTTCGAGAAGAAGCAAAATATAAAGCAATCGTTCCGAAGGACCTAAATTACTACAGGATAAAGAACGAATAGAAAATTTGAATTTCGAAACAAAAAAGAGAGGGGTGCAACAAGAGGAATTCCCAGGGGGTCACCCATCCTAATACTGCTCACGCCCAAGCACGCTTAACTTCGGAGTTCTGATGGGATACGGTGCATTAGTGCTGGTATGATCGCACCCACAACGTTCCTTTCGCTTTATTCCTTTAAACTACCCCGTCCAGCGAAGCAGTGTGTCTTTTCTAGACCGAAATTCATTTTAAGCGTCAATTGAAGCATTTTCCTTTTATCCTTTTCTTTATTTACTTTATATATTTTTTTTTATTGATTTGCACCCTGTTTTTTTCCATCATCCCGTAACTCTAAATTATCATGAAATCAATCCTTCACGCTTGCGGTGATACATTTGCGCCGACAAATTTGAGCGACGATCCGGGCTTTGATCGAGCCGTACCGTTCCTGATTTGTCTCGCGCCTTCAGATCCTCCTTCACGCTTCGACAAGAAGCAAAATATTAAGCAATCGTTCCGACGGAGCTAAATTACTACAGGATAAAAAACGAATAGGAAATTTGGATTTCGAAACAAAAAAGAGAGGGGTGCAACACGAGGACTTCCCAGGGGGTCACCAATCCAAGTACTACTCTCGCCCAAACACGCTTAATTTCGAAGTTCTGATGGGATCCGGTGCATTAGTGCTGGTATGATCGCACCCGCCATATTCCTTTCGCTTTATTCTTTTAAACTACCCCGTCCTGCGAAGCAGTGTGGCTTTTCTAGACCGAAATTCATTTTAAGCGTCAATTCAAGCATTTTCCTATTATCCTTTTATTTATTTGCTTTCATAATTTTTTTTGTTATTGATTTGCCCCCTGTTTTTTTTCATCATCCCGCAACTCTAAATTATCATGAAATCAATCCTTCACGCTTGCGCTGATACATTTGTGCCGACAAATTTGAGCGACGATCCAGGCTTTGATCGAGCCGTACCGTTCCTGATTTGTCTCGCGCCTTCAGATCCTCCTTCACGCTTCGACAAGAAGCAAAATATTAAGCAATCGTTCCGACGGAGCTAAATTACTACTGGATAAAGAACGAATAGGAAATTTGGATTTCGAAACAAAAAAGAGAGGGGTGCAACACGAGGACTTCCCAGGGGGTCACCAATCCAAGTACTACTCTCGCCCAAACACGCTTAATTTCGATGTTCTGATGGGATCCGGTGCATTAGTGCTGGTATGATCGCACCCGCCATATTCCTTTCGCTTTATTCTTTTAAACTGCCCCGTCCTGCGAAGCAGTGTTGCTTTTCTAGACCGAAATTCATTTTAAGCGTCAATTCAAGCATTTTCCTATTATCCTTTTATTTATTTGCTTTCATATTTTTTTTTGTTATTGATTTGCCCCCTGTTTTTTTCCATCATCCCGCAACTCTAAATTATCGTGAAATCAATCCTTCACGCTTGCGCTGATACATTTGCGCCGATAAATTTGAGCGACGCTCCGGGCTTTGATCGAGCCGTACCGTTCCTGATTTGTCTCGCGCCTTCAGATCCGCCTTCATGCTTCGAGAAGAAGCAAAATATAAAGCAATCGTTCCGAAGGACCTAAATTACTACAGGATAAAGAACGAATAGAAAATTTGAATTTCGAAACAAAAAAGAGAGGGGTGCAACAAGAGGAATTCCCAGGGGGTCACCCATCCTAATACTGCTCACGCCCAAGCACGCTTAACTTCGGAGTTCTGATGGGATACGGTGCATTAGTGCTGGTATGATCGCACCCACAACGTTCCTTTCGCTTTATTCTTTTAAACTACCCCGTCCAGCGAAGCAGTGTGGCTTTTCTAGACCGGAATTCATTTTAAGCGTCAATTGAAGCATTTTCCTCTTATCCTTTTATTTATTTACTTTATATTTTTTTGTTATTGATTTGCACCCTGTTTTTTTCCATCATCCCGCAACTCTAAATTATCATGAAATCAATCCTTCACGCTTGCGGTGATACATTTGCGCCGACAAATTTGAGCGACGATCCGGGCTTTGATCGAGCCGTACCGTTCCTGATTTGTCTCGCGCCTTCAGATCCGCCTTCATGCTTCGAGAAGAAGCAAAATATAAAGCAATCGTTCCGAAGGACCTAAATTACTACAGGATAAAGAACGAATAGAAAATTTGAATTTCGAAACAAAAAAGAGAGGGGTGCAACAAGAGGAATTCCCAGGGGGTCACCCATCCTAATACTGCTCACGCCCAAGCACGCTTAACTTCGGAGTTCTGATGGGATACGGTGCATTAGTGCTGGTATGATCGCACCCACAACGTTCCTTTCGCTTTATTCTTTTAAACTATCCCGTCCAGCGAAGCAGTGTGGCTTTTTTAGACCGGAATTCATTTTAAGCGTCAATTGAAGCATTTTCCTCTTATCCTTTTATTTATTTACTTTATATTTTTTTGTTATTGATTTGCACCCTGGTTTTTTCCATCATCCCGCAATTCTAAATTATCATGAAATCAATCCTTCACGCTTGCGGTGATACATTTGCGCCGACAAATTTGAGCGACGATCCGGGCTTTGATCGAGCCGTACCGTTCCTGATTTGTCTCGCGCCTTCAGATCCTCCTTCACGCTTCGATAAGAAGCAAAATATTAAGCAATCGTTCCGACGGAGCTAAATTACTACAGGATAAAGAACGAATAGGAAATTTGGATTTCGAAACAAAAAAGAGAGGGGTGCAACACGAGGGCTTCCCAGGGGGTCACCAATCCAAGTACTACTCTCGCCCAAACACGTTTAATTTCGAAGTTCTGATGGGATCCGGTGCATTAGTGCTGGTATGATCGCACCCGCCATATTCCTTTCGCTTTATTCTTTTAAACTACCCCGTCCTGCGAAGCAGTGTGGCTTTTCTAGACCGAAATTCATTTTAAGCGTCAATTCAAGCATTTTCCTATTATCCTTTTATTTATTTGCTTTCATAATTTTTTTTGTTATTGATTTGCCCCCTGTTTTTTTCCATCATCCCGCAACTCTAAATTATCATGAAATCAATCCTTCACGCTTGCGCTGATACATTTGCGCCGACAAATTTGAGCGACGCTCCGGGCTTTGATCGAGCCGTACCGTTCCTGATTTGTCTCGCGCCTTCAGATCCGCCTTCATGCTTCGAGAAGAAGCAAAATATAAAGCAATCGTTCCGAAGGACCTAAATTACTACAGGATAAAGAACGAATAGAAAATTTGAATTTCGAAACAAAAAAGAGAGGGGTGCAACAAGAGGAATTCCCAGGGGGTCACCCATCCTAGTACTACTCTCGCCCAAGCATGCTTAACTTCGGAGTTCTGATGGGATCCGGTGCATTAGTGCTGGTATGATCGCACCCGCCATGTTCCTTTCGCTTTATTCTTTTAAACTACCCCGTCCTGCGAAGCAGTGTGGCTTTTCTAGACCGAAATTCATTTTAAGCGTCAATTCAAGCATTTTCCTATTATCCTTTTATTTATTTGCTTTCATATTTTTTTTTGTTATTGATTTGCCCCCTGTTTTTTTCCATCATCCCGCAACTCTAAATTATCATGAAATCAATCCTTCACGCTTGCGCTGATACATTTGCGCCGACAAATTTGAGCAACGATCCGGGCTTTGATCGAGCCGTACCGTTCCTGATTTGTCTCGCGCCTTCAGATCCTCCTTCACGCTTCGACAAGAAGCAAAATATTAAGCAATCGTTCCGACGGAGCTAAATTACTACAGGATAAAGAACGAATAGAAAAATTTGGATTTCGAAACAAAAAAAAGAGGGGTGCAACAAGAGGAATTCCCAGGGGGTCACCCATCCTAATACTGCTCACGCCCAAGCACGCTTAACTTCGGAGTTCTGATGGGATACGGTGCATTAGTGCTGGTATGATCGCACCCACAACGTTCCTTTCGCTTTATTCTTTTAAACTACCCCGTCCAGCGAAGCAGTGTGTCTTTTCTAGACCGAAATTCATTTTAAGCGTCAATTGAAGCATTTTCCTTTTATCCTTTTATTTATTTACTTTATATATTTTTTTTTATTGATTTGCACCCTGTTTTTTTCCATCATCCCGCAACTCTAAATTATCATGAAATCAATCCTTCACGCTTGCGGTGATACATTTGCGCCGACAAATTTGAGCGACGATCCGGGCTTTGATCGAGCCGTACCGTTCCTGATTTGTCTCGCGCCTTCAGATCCTCCTTCACGCTTCGACAAGAAGCAAAATATTAAGCAATCGTTCCGACGGAGCTAAATTACTACAGGATAAAGAACAAATAGGAAATTTGGATTTCGAAACAAAAAAGAGAGGGGTGCAACACGAGGACTTCCCAGGGGGTCACCAATCCAAGTACTACTCTCGCCCAAACACGCTTAATTTCGAAGTTCTGATGGGATCCGGTGCATTAGTGCTGGTATGATCGCACCCGCCATATTCCTTTCGCTTTATTCTTTTAAACTACCCCGTCCTGCGAAGCAGTGTGGCTTTTCTAGACCGAAATTCATTTTAAGCGTCAATTCAAGCATTTTCCTATTATCCTTTTATTTATTTGCTTTCATAATTTTTTTTGTTATTGATTTGCCCCCTGTTTTTTTTCATCATCCCGCAACTCTAAATTATCATGAAATCAATCCTTCACGCTTGCGCTGATACATTTGTGCCGACAAATTTGAGCGACGATCCAGGCTTTGATCGAGCCGTACCGTTCCTGATTTGTCTCGCGCCTTCAGATCCTCCTTCACGCTTCGACAAGAAGCAAAATATTAAGCAATCGTTCCGACGGAGCTAAATTACTACTGGATAAAGAACGAATAGGAAATTTGGATTTCGAAACAAAAAAGAGAGGGGTGCAACACGAGGACTTCCCAGGGGGTCACCAATCCAAGTACTACTCTCGCCCAAACACGCTTAATTTCGATGTTCTGATGGGATCCGGTGCATTAGTGCTGGTATGATCGCACCCGCCATATTCCTTTCGCTTTATTCTTTTAAACTGCCCCGTCCTGCGAAGCAGTGTTGCTTTTCTAGACCGAAATTCATTTTAAGCGTCAATTCAAGCATTTTCCTATTATCCTTTTATTTATTTGCTTTCATATTTTTTTTTGTTATTGATTTGCCCCCTGTTTTTTTCCATCATCCCGCAACTCTAAATTATCGTGAAATCAATCCTTCACGCTTGCGCTAATACATTTGCGCCGATAAATTTGAGCGACGCTCCGGGCTTTGATCGAGCCGTACCGTTCCTGATTTGTCTCGCGCCTTCAGATCCGCCTTCATGCTTCGAGAAGAAGCAAAATATAAAGCAATCGTTCCGAAGGACCTAAATTACTACAGGATAAAGAACGAATAGAAAATTTGAATTTCGAAACAAAAAAGAGAGGGGTGCAACAAGAGGAATTCCCAGGGGGTCACCCATCCTAATACTGCTCACGCCCAAGCACGCTTAACTTCGGAGTTCTGATGGGATACGGTGCATTAGTGCTGGTATGATCGCACCCACAACGTTCCTTTCGCTTTATTCTTTTAAACTATCCCGTCCAGCGAAGCAGTGTGGCTTTTTTAGACCGGAATTCATTTTAAGCGTCAATTGAAGCATTTTCCTCTTATCCTTTTATTTATTTACTTTATATTTTTTTGTTATTGATTTGCACCCTGTTTTTTTCCATCATCCCGCAACTCTAAATTATCATGAAATCAATCCTTCACGCTTGCGGTGATACATTTGCGCCGACAAATTTGAGCGACGATCCGGGCTTTGATCGAGCCGTACCGTTCCTGATTTGTCTCGCGCCTTCAGATCCTCCTTCACGCTTCGATAAGAAGCAAAATATTAAGCAATCGTTCCGACGGAGCTAAATTACTACAGGATAAAGAACGAATAGGAAATTTGGATTTCGAAACAAAAAAGAGAGGGGTGCAACACGAGGGCTTCCCAGGGGGTCACCAATCCAAGTACTACTCTCGCCCAAACACGCTTAATTTCGAAGTTCTGATGGGATCCGGTGCATTAGTGCTGGTTTGATCGCACCCGCCATATTCCTTTCCCTTTATTCTTTTAAACTACCCCGTCCTGCGAAGCAGTGTAGCTTTTCTAGACCGAAATTCATTTTAAGCGTCAATTCAAGCATTTTCCTATTATCCTTTTATTTATTTGCTTTCATATTTTTTTTTTTGTTATTGATTTGCCCCCTGTTTTTTTCCATCATCCTGCAACTCTAAATTATCATGAAATCAATCCTTCACGCTTGCGCTGATACATTTCCGCCGACAAATTTGAGCGACGATCCGGGCTTTGATCGAGCCGTACCGTTCCTGATTTGTCTCGCGCCTTCAGATCCTCCTTCACGCTTCGACAAGAAGCAAAATATTAAGCAATCGTTCCGACGGAGCTAAATTACTACAGGATAAAGAACGAATAGGAAATTTGGATTTCGAAACAAAAAAGAGAGGGGTGCAACACGAGGACTTCCCAGGGGGTCACCAATCCAAGTACTACTCTCGCCCAAACACGCTTAATTTCGAAGTTCTGATGGGATCCGGTGCATTAGTGCTGGTATGATCGCACCCGCCATATTCCTTTCGCTTTATTCTTTTAAACTACCCCGTCCTGCGAAGCAGTGTGGCTTTTCTAGACCGAAATTCATTTTAAGCGTCAATTCAAGCATTTTCCTATTATCCTTTTATTTATTTGCTTTCATAATTTTTTTTGTTATTGATTTGCCCCCTGTTTTTTTCCATCATCCCGCAACTCTAAATTATCATGAAATCAATCCTTCACGCTTGCGGTGATACATTTGCGCCGACAAATTTGAGCGACGATCCGGGCTTTGATCGAGCCGTACCGTTCCTGATTTGTCTCGCGCCTTCAGATCCTCCTTCACGCTTCGATAAGAAGCAAAATATTAAGCAATCGTTCCGACGGAGCTAAATTACTACAGGATAAAGAACGAATAGGAAATTTGGATTTCGAAACAAAAAAGAGAGGGGTGCAACACGAGGGCTTCCCAGGGGGTCACCAATCCAAGTACTACTCTCGCCCAAACACGCTTAATTTCGAAGTTCTGATGGGATCCGGTGCATTAGTGCTGGTTTGATCGCACCCGCCATATTCCTTTCCCTTTATTCTTTTAAACTACCCCGTCCTGCGAAGCAGTGTAGCTTTTCTAGACCGAAATTCATTTTAAGCGTCAATTCAAGCATTTTCCTATTATCCTTTTATTTATTTGCTTTCATATTTTTTTCTGTTATTGATTTGCCCCCTGTTTTTTTCCATCATCCCGCAACTCTAAATTATCGTGAAATCAATCCTTCACGCTTGCGCTGATACATTTGCGCCGATAAATTTGAGCGACGCTCCGGGCTTTGATCGAGCCGTACCGTTCCTGATTTGTCTCGCGCCTTCAGATCCGCCTTCATGCTTCGAGAAGAAGCAAAATATAAAGCAATCGTTCCGAAGGACCTAAATTACTACAGGATAAAGAACGAATAGAAAATTTGAATTTTGAAACAAAAAAGAGAGGGGTGCAACAAGAGGAATTCCCAGGGGGTCACCCATCCTAATACTGCTCACGCCCAAGCACGCTTAACTTCGGAGTTCTGATGGGATACAGTGCATTAGTGCTGGTATGATCGCACCCACAACGTTCCTTTCGCTTTATTCTTTTAAACTACCCCGTCCAGCGAAGCAGTGTGGCTTTTCTAGACCGGAATTCATTTTAAGCGTCAATTGAAGCATTTTCCTCTTATCCTTTTATTTATTTACTTTATTTTTTTTTGTTATTGATTTGCACCCTGTTTTTTTCCATCATCCCGCAACTCTAAATTATCATGAAATCAATCCTTCACGCTTGCGGTGATACATTTGCGCCGACAAATTTGAGCGACGATCCGGGCTTTGATCGAGCCGTACCGTTCCTGATTTGTCTCGCGCCTTCAGATCCTCCTTCACGCTTCGACAAGAAGCAAAATATTAAGCAATCGTTCCGACGGAGCTAAATTACTACAGGATAAAGAACGAATAGGAAATTTGGATTTCGAAACAAAAAAGAGAGGGGTGCAACACGAGGACTTCCCAGGGGGTCACCAATCCAAGTACTACTCTCGCCCAAACACGCTTAATTTCGAAGTTCTGATGGGATCCGGTGCATTAGTGCTGGTATGATCGCACCCGCCATATTCCTTTCGCTTTATTCTTTTAAACTACCCCGTCCTGCGAAGCAGTGTGGCTTTTCTAGACCGAAATTCATTTTAAGCGTCAATACAAGCATTTTCCTATTATCCTTTTATTTATTTGCTTTCATAATTTTTTTTGTTATTGATTTGCCCCCTGTTTTTTTCCATCATCCCGCAACTCTAAATTATCATGAAATCAATCCTTCACGCTTGCGCTGATACATTTGCGCCGACAAATTTGAGCGACGATCCAGGCTTTGATCGAGCCGTACCGTTCCTGATTTGTCTCGCGCCTTCAGATCCTCCTTCACGCTTCGACAAGAAACAAAATATTAAGCAATCGTTCCGACGGAGCTAAATTACTACTGGATAAAGAACGAATAGGAAATTTGGATTTCGAAACAAAAAAGAGAGGGGTGCAACACGAGGACTTCCCAGGGGGTCACCAATCCAAGTACTACTCTCGCCCAAACACGCTTAATTTCGATGTTCTGATGGGATCCGGTGCATTAGTGCTGGTATGATCGCACCCGCCATATTCCTTTCGCTTTATTCTTTTAAACTGCCCCGTCCTGCGAAGCAGTGTTGCTTTTCTAGACCGAAATTCATTTTAAGCGTCAATTCAAGCATTTTCCTATTATCCTTTTATTTATTTGCTTTCATATTTTTTTTTGTTATTGATTTGCCCCCTGTTTTTTTCCATCATCCCGCAACTCTAAATTATCGTGAAATCAATCCTTCACGCTTGCGCTGATACATTTGCGCCGATAAATTTGAGCGACGCTCCGGGCTTTGATCGAGCCGTACCGTTCCTGATTTGTCTCGCGCCTTCAGATCCGCCTTCATGCTTCGAGAAGAAGCAAAATATAAAGCAATCGTTCCGAAGGACCTAAATTACTACAGGATAAAGAACGAATAGAAAATTTGAATTTCGAAACAAAAAAGAGAGGGGTGCAACAAGAGGAATTCCCAGGGGGTCACCCATCCTAATACTGCTCACGCCCAAGCACGCTTAACTTCGGAGTTCTGATGGGATACGGTGCATTAGTGCTGGTATGATCGCACCCACAACGTTCCTTTCGCTTTATTCTTTTAAACTACCCCGTCCAGCGAAGCAGTGTGGCTTTTCTAGACCAGAATTCATTTTAAGCGTCAATTCAAGCATTTTCCTATTATCCTTTTATTTATTTACTTTATATTTTTTTGTTATTGATTTGCACCCTGTTTTTTTCCATCATCCCGCAACTCTAAATTATCATGAAATCAATCCTTCACGCTTGCGCTGATACATTTGCGCCGACAAATTTGAGCGACGATTCGGGCTTTGATCGAGCCGTACCGTTCCTGATTTGTCTCGCTTCAGATCCGCCTTCATGCTTCGAGAAGAAGCAAAATATAAAGCAATCGTTCCGAAGGACCTAAATTACTACAGGATAAAGAACGAATAGAAAATTTGAATTTCGAAACAAAAAAGAGAGGGGTGCAACAAGAGGAATTCCCAGGGGGTCACCCATCCTAGTACTACTCTCGCCCAAGCATGCTTAACTTCGGAGTTCTGATGGGATCCGGTGCATTAGTGCTGGTATGATCGCACCCGCCATGTTCCTTTCGCTTTATTCTTTTAAACTACCCCGTCCTGCGAAGCAGTGTGGCTTTTCTAGACCGAAATTCATTTTAAGCGTCAATTCAAGCATTTTCCTATTATCCTTTTATTTATTTGCTTTCATATTTTTTTTTGTTATTGATTTGCCCCCTGTTTTTTTCCATCATCCCGCAACTCTAAATTATCATGAAATCAATCCTTCACGCTTGCGCTGATACATTTGCGCCGACAAATTTGAGCGACGATCCGGGCTTTGATCGAGCCGTACCGTTCCTGATTTGTCTCGCGCCTTCAGATCCTCCTTCACGCTTCGACAAGAAGCAAAATATTAAGCAATCGTTCCGACGGAGCTAAATTACTACTGGATAAAGAACGAATAGGAAATTTGGATTTCGAAACAAAAAAGAGAGGGGTGCAACACGAGGACTTCCCAGGGGGTCACCAATCCAAGTACTACTCTCACCCAAACACGCTTAATTTCGATGTTCTGATGGGATCCGGTTCATTAGTGCTGGTATGATCGCACCCGCCATATTCCTTTCGCTTTATTCTTTTAAACTGCCCCGTCCTGCGAAGCAGTGTTGCTTTTCTAGACCGAAATTCATTTTAAGCGTCAATTCAAGCATTTTCCTATTATCCTTTTATTTATTTGCTTTCATATTTTTTTCTGTTATTGATTTGCCCCCTGTTTTTTTCCATCATCCCGCAACTCTAAATTATCGTGAAATCAATCCTTCACGCTTGCGCTGATACATTTGCGCCGATAAATTTGAGCGACGCTCCGGGCTTTGATCGAGCCGTACCGTTCCTGATTTGTCTCGCGCCTTCAGATCCGCCTTCATGCTTCGAGAAGAAGCAAAATATAAAGCAATCGTTCCGAAGGACCTAAATTACTACAGGATAAAGAACGAATAGAAAATTTGAATTTTGAAACAAAAAAGAGAGGGGTGCAACAAGAGGAATTCCCAGGGGGTCACCCATCCTAGTACTACTCTCGCCCAAGCATGCTTAACTTCGGAGTTCTGATGGGATCCGGTGCATTAGTGCTGGTATGATCGCACCCGCCATGTTCCTTTCGCTTTATTCTTTTAAACTACCCCGTCCAGCGAAGCAGTGTGGCTTTTCTAGACCGGAATTCATTTTAAGCGTCAATTGAAGCATTTTCCTCTTATCCTTTTATTTATTTACTTTATATATTTTTTTTTATTGATTTGCACCCTGTTTTTTTCCATCATCCCGCAACTCTAAATTATCATGAAATCAATCCTTCACGCTTGCGGTGATACATTTGCGCCGACAAATTTGAGCGACGATCCGGGCTTTGATCGAGCCGTACCGTTCCTGATTTGTCTCGCGCCTTCAGATCCTCCTTCACGCTTCGACAAGAAGCAAAATATTAAGCAATCGTTCCGACGGAGCTAAATTACTACAGGATAAAGAACGAATAGGAAATTTGGATTTCGAAACAAAAAAGAGAGGGGTGCAACACGAGGACTTCCCAGGGGGTCACCAATCCAAGTACTACTCTCGCCCAAACACGCTTAATTTCGAAGTTCTGACGGGATCCGGTGCATTAGTGCTGGTATGATCGCACCCGCCATATTCCTTTCGCTTTATTCTTTTAAACTGCCCCGTCCTGCGAAGCAGTGTTGCTTTTCTAGACCGAAATTCATTTTAAGCGTCAATTCAAGCATTTTCCAATTATCCTTTTATTTATTTGCTTTCATATTTTTTTCTGTTATTGATTTGCCCCCTGTTTTTTTCCATCATCCCGCAACTCTAAATTATCGTGAAATCAATCCTTCACGCTTGCGCTGATACATTTGCGCCGATAAATTTGAGCGACGCTCCGGGCTTTGATCGAGCCGTACCGTTCCTGATTTGTCTCGCGCCTTCAGATCCGCCTTCATGCTTCGAGAAGAAGCAAAATATAAAGCAATCGTTCCGAAGGACCTAAATTACTACAGGATAAAGAACGAATAGAAAATTTGAATTTTGAAACAAAAAAGAGAGGGGTGCAACAAGAGGAATTCCCAGGGGGTCACCCATCCTAGTACTACTCTCGCCCAAGCATGCTTAACTTCGGAGTTCTGATGGGATCCGGTGCATTAGTGCTGGTATGATCGCACCCGCCATGTTCCTTTCGCTTTATTCTTTTAAACTACCCCGTCCTGCGAAGCAGTGTGGCTTTTCTAGACCGGAATTCATTTTAAGCTTCAATTGAAGCATTTTCCTCTTATCCTTTTATTTATTTACTTTATATATTTTTTTTTATTGATTTGCACCCTGTTTTTTTCCATCATCCCGCAACTCTAAATTATCATGAAATCAATCCTTCACGCTTGCGGTGATACATTTGCGCCGACAAATTTGAGCGACGATCCGGGCTTTGATCGAGCCGTACCGTTCCTGATTTGTCTCGCGCCTTCAGATCCTCCTTCACGCTTCGACAAGAAGCAAAATATTAAGCAATCGTTCCGACGGAGCTAAATTACTACAGGATAAAGAACGAATAGGAAATTTGGATTTCGAAACAAAAAAGAGAGGGGTGCAACACGAGGACTTCCCAGGGGGTCACCAATCCAAGTACTACTCTCGCCCAAACACGCTTAATTTCGAAGTTCTGATGGGATCCGGTGCATTAGTGCTGGTATGATCGCACCCGCCATATTCCTTTCACTTTATTCTTTTAAACTACCCCATCCTGCGAAGCAGTGTGGCTTTTCTAGACCGAAATTCATTTTAAGCGTCAATTCAAGCATTTTCCTATTATCCTTTTATTTATTTGCTTTCATAATTTTTTTTGTTATTGATTTGCCCCCTGTTTTTTTCCATCATCCCGCAACTCTAAATTATCATGAAATCAATCCTTCACGCTTGCGCTGATACATTTGCGCCGACAAATTTGAGCGACGATCCAGGCTTTGATCGAGCCGTACCGTTCCTGATTTGTCTCGCGCCTTCAGATCCTCCTTCACGCTTCGACAAGAAGCAAAATATTAAGCAATCGTTCCGACGGAGCTAAATTACTACTGGATAAAGAACGAATAGGAAATTTGGATTTCGAAACAAAAAAGAGAGGGGTGCAACACGAGGACTTCCCAGGGGGTCACCAATCCAAGTACTACTCTCGCCCAAACACGCTTAATTTCGATGTTCTGATGGGATCCGGTGCATTAGTGCTGGTATGATCGCACCCGCCATATTCCTTTCGCTTTATTCTTTTAAACTGCCCCGTCCTGCGAAGCAGTGTTGCTTTTCTAGACCGAAATTCATTTTAAGCGTCAATTCAAGCATTTTCCTATTATCCTTTTATTTATTTGCTTTCATATTTTTTTTTGTTATTGATTTGCCCCCTGTTTTTTTCCATCATCCCGCAACTCTAAATTATCGTGAAATCAATCCTTCACGCTTGCGCTGATACATTTGCGCCGATAAATTTGAGCGACGCTCCGGGCTTTGATCGAGCCGTACCGTTCCTGATTTGTCTCGCGCCTTCAGATCCGCCTTCATGCTTCGAGAAGAAGCAAAATATAAAGCAATCGTTCCGAAGGACCTAAATTACTACAGGATAAAGAACGAATAGAAAATTTGAATTTCGAAACAAAAAAGAGAGGGGTGCAACAAGAGGAATTCCCAGGGGGTCACCCATCCTAATACTGCTCACGCCCAAGCACGCTTAACTTCGGAGTTCTGATGGGATACAGTGCATTAGTGCTGGTATGATCGCACCCACAACGTTCCTTTCGCTTTATTCTTTTAAACTACCCCGTCCAGCGAAGCAGTGTGGCTTTTCTAGACCGGAATTCATTTTAAGCGTCAATTGAAGCATTTTCCTCTTATCCTTTTATTTATTTACTTTATTTTTTTTTGTTATTGATTTGCACCCTGTTTTTTTCCATCATCCCGCAACTCTAAATTATCATGAAATCAATCCTTCACGCTTGCGGTGATACATTTGCGCCGACAAATTTGAGCGACGATCCGGGCTTTGATCGAGCCGTACCGTTCCTGATTTGTCTCGCGCCTTCAGATCCTCCTTCACGCTTCGACAAGAAGCAAAATATTAAGCAATCGTTCCGACGGAGCTAAATTACTACAGGATAAAGAACGAATAGGAAATTTGGATTTCGAAACAAAAAAGAGAGGGGTGCAACACGAGGACTTCCCAGGGGGTCACCAATCCAAGTACTACTCTCGCCCAAACACGCTTAATTTCGAAGTTCTGATGGGATCCGGTGCATTAGTGCTGGTATGATCGCACCCGCCATATTCCTTTCGCTTTATTCTTTTAAACTACCCCGTCCTGCGAAGCAGTGTGGCTTTTCTAGACCGAAATTCATTTTAAGCGTCAATTCAAGCATTTTCCTATTATCCTTTTATTTATTTGCTTTCATAATTTTTTTTGTTATTGATTTGCCCCCTGTTTTTTTCCATCATCCCGCAACTCTAAATTATCATGAAATCAATCCTTCACGCTTGCGCTGATACATTTGCGCCGACAAATTTGAGCGACGATCCAGGCTTTGATCGAGCCGTACCGTTCCTGATTTGTCTCGCGCCTTCAGATCCTCCTTCACGCTTCGACAAGAAGCAAAATATTAAGCAATCGTTCCGACGGAGCTAAATTACTACTGGATAAAGAACGAATAGGAAATTTGGATTTCGAAACAAAAAAGAGAGGGGTGCAACACGAGGACTTCCCAGGGGGTCACCAATCCAAGTACTACTCTCGCCCAAACACGCTTAATTTCGATGTTCTGATGGGATCCGGTGCATTAGTGCTGGTATGATCGCACCCGCCATATTCCTTTCGTTTTATTCTTTTAAACTGCCCCGTCCTGCGAAGCAGTGTTGCTTTTCTAGACCGAAATTCATTTTAAGCGTCAATTCAAGCATTTTCCTATTATCCTTTTATTTATTTGCTTTCATATTTTTTTTTGTTATTGATTTGCCCCCTGTTTTTTTCCATCATCCCGCAACTCTAAATTATCGTGAAATCAATCATTCACGCTTGCGCTGATACATTTGCGCCGATAAATTTGAGCGACGCTCCGGGCTTTGATCGAGCCGTACCGTTCCTGATTTGTCTCGCGCCTTCAGATCCGCCTTCATGCTTCGAGAAGAAGCAAAATATAAAGCAATCGTTCCGAAGGACCTAAATTACTACAGGATAAAGAACGAATAGAAAATTTGAATTTCGAAACAAAAAAGAGAGGGGTGCAACAAGAGGAATTCCCAGGGGGTCACCCATCCTAATACTGCTCACGCCCAAGCACGCTTAACTTCGGAGTTCTGATGGGATACAGTGCATTAGTGCTGGTATGATCGCACCCACAACGTTCCTTTCGCTTTATTCTTTTAAACTACCCCGTCCAGCGAAGCAGTGTGGCTTTTCTAGACCGGAATTCATTTTAAGCGTCAATTGAAGCATTTTCCTCTTATCCTTTTATTTATTTACTTTATTTTTTTTTGTTATTGATTTGCACCCTGTTTTTTTCCATCATCCCGCAACTCTAAATTATCATGAAATCAATCCTTCACGCTTGCGGTGATACATTTGCGCCGACAAATTTGAGCGACGATCCGGGCTTTGATCGAGCCGTACCGTTCCTGATTTGTCTCGCGCCTTCAGATCCTCCTTCACGCTTCGACAAGAAGCAAAATATTAAGCAATCGTTCCGACGGAGCTAAATTACTACAGGATAAAGAACAAATAGGAAATTTGGATTTCGAAACAAAAAAGAGAGGGGTGCAACACGAGGACTTCCCAGGGGGTCACCAATCCAAGTACTACTCTCGCCCAAACACGCTTAATTTCGAAGTTCTGATGGGATCCGGTGCATTAGTGCTGGTATGATCGCACCCGCCATATTCCTTTCGCTTTATTCTTTTAAACTACCCCGTCCTGCGAAGCAGTGTGGCTTTTCTAGACCGAAATTCATTTTAAGCGTCAATTCAAGCATTTTCCTATTATCCTTTTATTTATTTGCTTTCATAATTTTTTTTGTTATTGATTTGCCCCCTGTTTTTTTTCATCATCCCGCAACTCTAAATTATCATGAAATCAATCCTTCACGCTTGCGCTGATACATTTGTGCCGACAAATTTGAGCGACGATCCAGGCTTTGATCGAGCCGTACCGTTCCTGATTTGTCTCGCGCCTTCAGATCCTCCTTCACGCTTCGACAAGAAGCAAAATATTAAGCAATCGTTCCGACGGAGCTAAATTACTACAGGATAAAGAACGAATAGGAAATTTGGATTTCGAAACAAAAAAGAGAGGGGTGCAACACGAGGACTTCCCAGGGGGTCACCAATCCAAGTACTACTCTCGCCCAAACACGCTTAATTTCGATGTTCTGATGGGATCCGGTGCATTAGTGCTGGTATGATCGCACCCGCCATATTCCTTTCGCTTTATTCTTTTAAACTGCCCCGTCCTGCGAAGCAGTGTTGCTTTTCTAGACCGAAATTCATTTTAAGCGTCAATTCAAGCATTTTCCTATTATCCTTTTATTTATTTGCTTTCATATTTTTTTTTGTTATTGATTTGCCCCCTGTTTTTTTCCATCATCCCGCAACTCTAAATTATCGTGAAATCAATCCTTCACGCTTGCGCTGATACATTTGCGCCGATAAATTTGAGCGACGCTCCGGGCTTTGATCGAGCCGTACCGTTCCTGATTTGTCTCGCGCCTTCAGATCCGCCTTCATGCTTCGAGAAGAAGCAAAATATAAAGCAATCGTTCCGAAGGACCTAAATTACTACAGGATAAAGAACGAATAGAAAATTTGAATTTCGAAACAAAAAAGAGAGGGGTGCAACAAGAGGAATTCCCAGGGGGTCACCCATCCTAATACTGCTCACGCCCAAGCACGCTTAACTTCGGAGTTCTGATGGGATACGGTGCATTAGTGCTGGTATGATCGCACCCACAACGTTCCTTTCGCTTTATTCTTTTAAACTACCCCGTCCAGCGAAGCAGTGTGGCTTTTCTAGACCGGAATTCATTTTAAGCGTCAATTGAAGCATTTTCCTCTTATCCTTTTATTTATTTACTTTATATTTTTTTGTTATTGATTTGCACCCTGTTTTTTTCCATCATCCCGCAACTCTAAATTATCATGAAATCAATCCTTCACGCTTGCGGTGATACATTTGCGCCGACAAATTTGAGCGACGATCCGGGCTTTGATCGAGCCGTACCGTTCCTGATTTGTCTCGCGCCTTCAGATCCGCCTTCATGCTTCGAGAAGAAGCAAAATATAAAGCAATCGTTCCGAAGGACCTAAATTACTACAGGATAAAGAACGAATAGAAAATTTGAATTTCGAAACAAAAAAGAGAGGGGTGCAACAAGAGGAATTCCCAGGGGGTCACCCATCCTAATACTGCTCACGCCCAAGCACGCTTAACTTCGGAGTTCTGATGGGATACGGTGCATTAGTGCTGGTATGATCGCACCCACAACGTTCCTTTCGCTTTATTCTTTTAAACTATCCCGTCCAGCGAAGCAGTGTGGCTTTTTTAGACCGGAATTCATTTTAAGCGTCAATTGAAGCATTTTCCTCTTATCCTTTTATTTATTTACTTTATATTTTTTTGTTATTGATTTGCACCCTGGTTTTTTCCATCATCCCGCAATTCTAAATTATCATGAAATCAATCCTTCACGCTTGCGGTGATACATTTGCGCCGACAAATTTGAGCGACGATCCGGGCTTTGATCGAGCCGTACCGTTCCTGATTTGTCTCGCGCCTTCAGATCCTCCTTCACGCTTCGATAAGAAGCAAAATATTAAGCAATCGTTCCGACGGAGCTAAATTACTACAGGATAAAGAACGAATAGGAAATTTGGATTTCGAAACAAAAAAGAGAGGGGTGCAACACGAGGGCTTCCCAGGGGGTCACCAATCCAAGTACTACTCTCGCCCAAACACGTTTAATTTCGAAGTTCTGATGGGATCCGGTGCATTAGTGCTGGTATGATCGCACCCGCCATATTCCTTTCGCTTTATTCTTTTAAACTACCCCGTCCTGCGAAGCAGTGTGGCTTTTCTAGACCGAAATTCATTTTAAGCGTCAATTCAAGCATTTTCCTATTATCCTTTTATTTATTTGCTTTCATAATTTTTTTTGTTATTGATTTGCCCCCTGTTTTTTTCCATCATCCCGCAACTCTAAATTATCATGAAATCAATCCTTCACGCTTGCGCTGATACATTTGCGCCGACAAATTTGAGCGACGCTCCGGGCTTTGATCGAGCCGTACCGTTCCTGATTTGTCTCGCGCCTTCAGATCCGCCTTCATGCTTCGAGAAGAAGCAAAATATAAAGCAATCGTTCCGAAGGACCTAAATTACTACAGGATAAAGAACGAATAGAAAATTTGAATTTCGAAACAAAAAAGAGAGGGGTGCAACAAGAGGAATTCCCAGGGGGTCACCCATCCTAGTACTACTCTCGCCCAAGCATGCTTAACTTCGGAGTTCTGATGGGATCCGGTGCATTAGTGCTGGTATGATCGCACCCGCCATGTTCCTTTCGCTTTATTCTTTTAAACTACCCCGTCCTGCGAAGCAGTGTGGCTTTTCTAGACCGAAATTCATTTTAAGCGTCAATTCAAGCATTTTCCTATTATCCTTTTATTTATTTGCTTTCATATTTTTTTTTGTTATTGATTTGCCCCCTGTTTTTTTCCATCATCCCGCAACTCTAAATTATCATGAAATCAATCCTTCACGCTTGCGCTGATACATTTGCGCCGACAAATTTGAGCAACGATCCGGGCTTTGATCGAGCCGTACCGTTCCTGATTTGTCTCGCGCCTTCAGATCCTCCTTCACGCTTCGACAAGAAGCAAAATATTAAGCAATCGTTCCGACGGAGCTAAATTACTACAGGATAAAGAACGAATAGAAAAATTTGGATTTCGAAACAAAAAAAAGAGGGGTGCAACAAGAGGAATTCCCAGGGGGTCACCCATCCTAATACTGCTCACGCCCAAGCACGCTTAACTTCGGAGTTCTGATGGGATACGGTGCATTAGTGCTGGTATGATCGCACCCACAACGTTCCTTTCGCTTTATTCTTTTAAACTACCCCGTCCAGCGAAGCAGTGTGTCTTTTCTAGACCGAAATTCATTTTAAGCGTCAATTGAAGCATTTTCCTTTTATCCTTTTATTTATTTACTTTATATATTTTTTTTTATTGATTTGCACCCTGTTTTTTTCCATCATCCCGCAACTCTAAATTATCATGAAATCAATCCTTCACGCTTGCGGTGATACATTTGCGCCGACAAATTTGAGCGACGATCCGGGCTTTGATCGAGCCGTACCGTTCCTGATTTGTCTCGCGCCTTCAGATCCTCCTTCACGCTTCGACAAGAAGCAAAATATTAAGCAATCGTTCCGACGGAGCTAAATTACTACAGGATAAAGAACAAATAGGAAATTTGGATTTCGAAACAAAAAAGAGAGGGGTGCAACACGAGGACTTCCCAGGGGGTCACCAATCCAAGTACTACTCTCGCCCAAACACGCTTAATTTCGAAGTTCTGATGGGATCCGGTGCATTAGTGCTGGTATGATCGCACCCGCCATATTCCTTTCGCTTTATTCTTTTAAACTACCCCGTCCTGCGAAGCAGTGTGGCTTTTCTAGACCGAAATTCATTTTAAGCGTCAATTCAAGCATTTTCCTATTATCCTTTTATTTATTTGCTTTCATAATTTTTTTTGTTATTGATTTGCCCCCTGTTTTTTTTCATCATCCCGCAACTCTAAATTATCATGAAATCAATCCTTCACGCTTGCGCTGATACATTTGTGCCGACAAATTTGAGCGACGATCCAGGCTTTGATCGAGCCGTACCGTTCCTGATTTGTCTCGCGCCTTCAGATCCTCCTTCACGCTTCGACAAGAAGCAAAATATTAAGCAATCGTTCCGACGGAGCTAAATTACTACTGGATAAAGAACGAATAGGAAATTTGGATTTCGAAACAAAAAAGAGAGGGGTGCAACACGAGGACTTCCCAGGGGGTCACCAATCCAAGTACTACTCTCGCCCAAACACGCTTAATTTCGATGTTCTGATGGGATCCGGTGCATTAGTGCTGGTATGATCGCACCCGCCATATTCCTTTCGCTTTATTCTTTTAAACTGCCCCGTCCTGCGAAGCAGTGTTGCTTTTCTAGACCGAAATTCATTTTAAGCGTCAATTCAAGCATTTTCCTATTATCCTTTTATTTATTTGCTTTCATATTTTTTTTTGTTATTGATTTGCCCCCTGTTTTTTTCCATCATCCCGCAACTCTAAATTATCGTGAAATCAATCCTTCACGCTTGCGCTAATACATTTGCGCCGATAAATTTGAGCGACGCTCCGGGCTTTGATCGAGCCGTACCGTTCCTGATTTGTCTCGCGCCTTCAGATCCGCCTTCATGCTTCGAGAAGAAGCAAAATATAAAGCAATCGTTCCGAAGGACCTAAATTACTACAGGATAAAGAACGAATAGAAAATTTGAATTTCGAAACAAAAAAGAGAGGGGTGCAACAAGAGGAATTCCCAGGGGGTCACCCATCCTAATACTGCTCACGCCCAAGCACGCTTAACTTCGGAGTTCTGATGGGATACGGTGCATTAGTGCTGGTATGATCGCACCCACAACGTTCCTTTCGCTTTATTCTTTTAAACTATCCCGTCCAGCGAAGCAGTGTGGCTTTTTTAGACCGGAATTCATTTTAAGCGTCAATTGAAGCATTTTCCTCTTATCCTTTTATTTATTTACTTTATATTTTTTTGTTATTGATTTGCACCCTGTTTTTTTCCATCATCCCGCAACTCTAAATTATCATGAAATCAATCCTTCACGCTTGCGGTGATACATTTGCGCCGACAAATTTGAGCGACGATCCGGGCTTTGATCGAGCCGTACCGTTCCTGATTTGTCTCGCGCCTTCAGATCCTCCTTCACGCTTCGATAAGAAGCAAAATATTAAGCAATCGTTCCGACGGAGCTAAATTACTACAGGATAAAGAACGAATAGGAAATTTGGATTTCGAAACAAAAAAGAGAGGGGTGCAACACGAGGGCTTCCCAGGGGGTCACCAATCCAAGTACTACTCTCGCCCAAACACGCTTAATTTCGAAGTTCTGATGGGATCCGGTGCATTAGTGCTGGTTTGATCGCACCCGCCATATTCCTTTCCCTTTATTCTTTTAAACTACCCCGTCCTGCGAAGCAGTGTAGCTTTTCTAGACCGAAATTCATTTTAAGCGTCAATTCAAGCATTTTCCTATTATCCTTTTATTTATTTGCTTTCATATTTTTTTTTTTGTTATTGATTTGCCCCCTGTTTTTTTCCATCATCCTGCAACTCTAAATTATCATGAAATCAATCCTTCACGCTTGCGCTGATACATTTCCGCCGACAAATTTGAGCGACGATCCGGGCTTTGATCGAGCCGTACCGTTCCTGATTTGTCTCGCGCCTTCAGATCCTCCTTCACGCTTCGACAAGAAGCAAAATATTAAGCAATCGTTCCGACGGAGCTAAATTACTACAGGATAAAGAACGAATAGGAAATTTGGATTTCGAAACAAAAAAGAGAGGGGTGCAACACGAGGACTTCCCAGGGGGTCACCAATCCAAGTACTACTCTCGCCCAAACACGCTTAATTTCGAAGTTCTGATGGGATCCGGTGCATTAGTGCTGGTATGATCGCACCCGCCATATTCCTTTCGCTTTATTCTTTTAAACTACCCCGTCCTGCGAAGCAGTGTGGCTTTTCTAGACCGAAATTCATTTTAAGCGTCAATTCAAGCATTTTCCTATTATCCTTTTATTTATTTGCTTTCATAATTTTTTTTGTTATTGATTTGCCCCCTGTTTTTTTCCATCATCCCGCAACTCTAAATTATCATGAAATCAATCCTTCACGCTTGCGGTGATACATTTGCGCCGACAAATTTGAGCGACGATCCGGGCTTTGATCGAGCCGTACCGTTCCTGATTTGTCTCGCGCCTTCAGATCCTCCTTCACGCTTCGATAAGAAGCAAAATATTAAGCAATCGTTCCGACGGAGCTAAATTACTACAGGATAAAGAACGAATAGGAAATTTGGATTTCGAAACAAAAAAGAGAGGGGTGCAACACGAGGGCTTCCCAGGGGGTCACCAATCCAAGTACTACTCTCGCCCAAACACGCTTAATTTCGAAGTTCTGATGGGATCCGGTGCATTAGTGCTGGTTTGATCGCACCCGCCATATTCCTTTCCCTTTATTCTTTTAAACTACCCCGTCCTGCGAAGCAGTGTAGCTTTTCTAGACCGAAATTCATTTTAAGCGTCAATTCAAGCATTTTCCTATTATCCTTTTATTTATTTGCTTTCATATTTTTTTCTGTTATTGATTTGCCCCCTGTTTTTTTCCATCATCCCGCAACTCTAAATTATCGTGAAATCAATCCTTCACGCTTGCGCTGATACATTTGCGCCGATAAATTTGAGCGACGCTCCGGGCTTTGATCGAGCCGTACCGTTCCTGATTTGTCTCGCGCCTTCAGATCCGCCTTCATGCTTCGAGAAGAAGCAAAATATAAAGCAATCGTTCCGAAGGACCTAAATTACTACAGGATAAAGAACGAATAGAAAATTTGAATTTTGAAACAAAAAAGAGAGGGGTGCAACAAGAGGAATTCCCAGGGGGTCACCCATCCTAATACTGCTCACGCCCAAGCACGCTTAACTTCGGAGTTCTGATGGGATACAGTGCATTAGTGCTGGTATGATCGCACCCACAACGTTCCTTTCGCTTTATTCTTTTAAACTACCCCGTCCAGCGAAGCAGTGTGGCTTTTCTAGACCGGAATTCATTTTAAGCGTCAATTGAAGCATTTTCCTCTTATCCTTTTATTTATTTACTTTATTTTTTTTTGTTATTGATTTGCACCCTGTTTTTTTCCATCATCCCGCAACTCTAAATTATCATGAAATCAATCCTTCACGCTTGCGGTGATACATTTGCGCCGACAAATTTGAGCGACGATCCGGGCTTTGATCGAGCCGTACCGTTCCTGATTTGTCTCGCGCCTTCAGATCCTCCTTCACGCTTCGACAAGAAGCAAAATATTAAGCAATCGTTCCGACGGAGCTAAATTACTACAGGATAAAGAACGAATAGGAAATTTGGATTTCGAAACAAAAAAGAGAGGGGTGCAACACGAGGACTTCCCAGGGGGTCACCAATCCAAGTACTACTCTCGCCCAAACACGCTTAATTTCGAAGTTCTGATGGGATCCGGTGCATTAGTGCTGGTATGATCGCACCCGCCATATTCCTTTCGCTTTATTCTTTTAAACTACCCCGTCCTGCGAAGCAGTGTGGCATTTCTAGACCGAAATTCATTTTAAGCGTCAATACAAGCATTTTCCTATTATCCTTTTATTTATTTGCTTTCATAATTTTTTTTGTTATTGATTTGCCCCCTGTTTTTTTCCATCATCCCGCAACTCTAAATTATCATGAAATCAATCCTTCACGCTTGCGCTGATACATTTGCGCCGACAAATTTGAGCGACGATCCAGGCTTTGATCGAGCCGTACCGTTCCTGATTTGTCTCGCGCCTTCAGATCCTCCTTCACGCTTCGACAAGAAACAAAATATTAAGCAATCGTTCCGACGGAGCTAAATTACTACTGGATAAAGAACGAATAGGAAATTTGGATTTCGAAACAAAAAAGAGAGGGGTGCAACACGAGGACTTCCCAGGGGGTCACCAATCCAAGTACTACTCTCGCCCAAACACGCTTAATTTCGATGTTCTGATGGGATCCGGTGCATTAGTGCTGGTATGATCGCACCCGCCATATTCCTTTCGCTTTATTCTTTTAAACTGCCCCGTCCTGCGAAGCAGTGTTGCTTTTCTAGACCGAAATTCATTTTAAGCGTCAATTCAAGCATTTTCCTATTATCCTTTTATTTATTTGCTTTCATATTTTTTTTTGTTATTGATTTGCCCCCTGTTTTTTTCCATCATCCCGCAACTCTAAATTATCGTGAAATCAATCCTTCACGCTTGCGCTGATACATTTGCGCCGATAAATTTGAGCGACGCTCCGGGCTTTGATCGAGCCGTACCGTTCCTGATTTGTCTCGCGCCTTCAGATCCGCCTTCATGCTTCGAGAAGAAGCAAAATATAAAGCAATCGTTCCGAAGGACCTAAATTACTACAGGATAAAGAACGAATAGAAAATTTGAATTTCGAAACAAAAAAGAGAGGGGTGCAACAAGAGGAATTCCCAGGGGGTCACCCATCCTAATACTGCTCACGCCCAAGCACGCTTAACTTCGGAGTTCTGATGGGATACGGTGCATTAGTGCTGGTATGATCGCACCCACAACGTTCCTTTCGCTTTATTCTTTTAAACTACCCCGTCCAGCGAAGCAGTGTGGCTTTTCTAGACCAGAATTCATTTTAAGCGTCAATTCAAGCATTTTCCTATTATCCTTTTATTTATTTACTTTATATTTTTTTGTTATTGATTTGCACCCTGTTTTTTTCCATCATCCCGCAACTCTAAATTATCATGAAATCAATCCTTCACGCTTGCGCTGATACATTTGCGCCGACAAATTTGAGCGACGATTCGGGCTTTGATCGAGCCGTACCGTTCCTGATTTGTCTCGCTTCAGATCCGCCTTCATGCTTCGAGAAGAAGCAAAATATAAAGCAATCGTTCCGAAGGACCTAAATTACTACAGGATAAAGAACGAATAGAAAATTTGAATTTCGAAACAAAAAAGAGAGGGGTGCAACAAGAGGAATTCCCAGGGGGTCACCCATCCTAGTACTACTCTCGCCCAAGCATGCTTAACTTCGGAGTTCTGATGGGATCCGGTGCATTAGTGCTGGTATGATCGCACCCGCCATGTTCCTTTCGCTTTATTCTTTTAAACTACCCCGTCCTGCGAAGCAGTGTGGCTTTTCTAGACCGAAATTCATTTTAAGCGTCAATTCAAGCATTTTCCTATTATCCTTTTATTTATTTGCTTTCATATTTTTTTTTGTTATTGATTTGCCCCCTGTTTTTTTCCATCATCCCGCAACTCTAAATTATCATGAAATCAATCCTTCACGCTTGCGCTGATACATTTGCGCCGACAAATTTGAGCGACGATCCGGGCTTTGATCGAGCCGTACCGTTCCTGATTTGTCTCGCGCCTTCAGATCCTCCTTCACGCTTCGACAAGAAGCAAAATATTAAGCAATCGTTCCGACGGAGCTAAATTACTACTGGATAAAGAACGAATAGGAAATTTGGATTTCGAAACAAAAAAGAGAGGGGTGCAACACGAGGACTTCCCAGGGGGTCACCAATCCAAGTACTACTCTCACCCAAACACGCTTAATTTCGATGTTCTGATGGGATCCGGTTCATTAGTGCTGGTATGATCGCACCCGCCATATTCCTTTCGCTTTATTCTTTTAAACTGCCCCGTCCTGCGAAGCAGTGTTGCTTTTCTAGACCGAAATTCATTTTAAGCGTCAATTCAAGCATTTTCCTATTATCCTTTTATTTATTTGCTTTCATATTTTTTTCTGTTATTGATTTGCCCCCTGTTTTTTTCCATCATCCCGCAACTCTAAATTATCGTGAAATCAATCCTTCACGCTTGCGCTGATACATTTGCGCCGATAAATTTGAGCGACGCTCCGGGCTTTGATCGAGCCGTACCGTTCCTGATTTGTCTCGCGCCTTCAGATCCGCCTTCATGCTTCGAGAAGAAGCAAAATATAAAGCAATCGTTCCGAAGGACCTAAATTACTACAGGATAAAGAACGAATAGAAAATTTGAATTTTGAAACAAAAAAGAGAGGGGTGCAACAAGAGGAATTCCCAGGGGGTCACCCATCCTAGTACTACTCTCGCCCAAGCATGCTTAACTTCGGAGTTCTGATGGGATCCGGTGCATTAGTGCTGGTATGATCGCACCCGCCATGTTCCTTTCGCTTTATTCTTTTAAACTACCCCGTCCAGCGAAGCAGTGTGGCTTTTCTAGACCGGAATTCATTTTAAGCGTCAATTGAAGCATTTTCCTCTTATCCTTTTATTTATTTACTTTATATATTTTTTTTTATTGATTTGCACCCTGTTTTTTTCCATCATCCCGCAACTCTAAATTATCATGAAATCAATCCTTCACGCTTGCGGTGATACATTTGCGCCGACAAATTTGAGCGACGATCCGGGCTTTGATCGAGCCGTACCGTTCCTGATTTGTCTCGCGCCTTCAGATCCTCCTTCACGCTTCGACAAGAAGCAAAATATTAAGCAATCGTTCCGACGGAGCTAAATTACTACAGGATAAAGAACGAATAGGAAATTTGGATTTCGAAACAAAAAAGAGAGGGGTGCAACACGAGGACTTCCCAGGGGGTCACCAATCCAAGTACTACTCTCGCCCAAACACGCTTAATTTCGAAGTTCTGACGGGATCCGGTGCATTAGTGCTGGTATGATCGCACCCGCCATATTCCTTTCGCTTTATTCTTTTAAACTGCCCCGTCCTGCGAAGCAGTGTTGCTTTTCTAGACCGAAATTCATTTTAAGCGTCAATTCAAGCATTTTCCAATTATCCTTTTATTTATTTGCTTTCATATTTTTTTCTGTTATTGATTTGCCCCCTGTTTTTTTCCATCATCCCGCAACTCTAAATTATCGTGAAATCAATCCTTCACGCTTGCGCTGATACATTTGCGCCGATAAATTTGAGCGACGCTCCGGGCTTTGATCGAGCCGTACCGTTCCTGATTTGTCTCGCGCCTTCAGATCCGCCTTCATGCTTCGAGAAGAAGCAAAATATAAAGCAATCGTTCCGAAGGACCTAAATTACTACAGGATAAAGAACGAATAGAAAATTTGAATTTTGAAACAAAAAAGAGAGGGGTGCAACAAGAGGAATTCCCAGGGGGTCACCCATCCTAGTACTACTCTCGCCCAAGCATGCTTAACTTCGGAGTTCTGATGGGATCCGGTGCATTAGTGCTGGTATGATCGCACCCGCCATGTTCCTTTCGCTTTATTCTTTTAAACTACCCCGTCCTGCGAAGCAGTGTGGCTTTTCTAGACCGGAATTCATTTTAAGCTTCAATTGAAGCATTTTCCTCTTATCCTTTTATTTATTTACTTTATATATTTTTTTTTATTGATTTGCACCCTGTTTTTTTCCATCATCCCGCAACTCTAAATTATCATGAAATCAATCCTTCACGCTTGCGGTGATACATTTGCGCCGACAAATTTGAGCGACGATCCGGGCTTTGATCGAGCCGTACCGTTCCTGATTTGTCTCGCGCCTTCAGATCCTCCTTCACGCTTCGACAAGAAGCAAAATATTAAGCAATCGTTCCGACGGAGCTAAATTACTACAGGATAAAGAACGAATAGGAAATTTGGATTTCGAAACAAAAAAGAGAGGGGTGCAACACGAGGACTTCCCAGGGGGTCACCAATCCAAGTACTACTCTCGCCCAAACACGCTTAATTTCGAAGTTCTGATGGGATCCGGTGCATTAGTGCTGGTATGATCGCACCCGCCATATTCCTTTCACTTTATTCTTTTAAACTACCCCATCCTGCGAAGCAGTGTGGCTTTTCTAGACCGAAATTCATTTTAAGCGTCAATTCAAGCATTTTCCTATTATCCTTTTATTTATTTGCTTTCATAATTTTTTTTGTTATTGATTTGCCCCCTGTTTTTTTCCATCATCCCGCAACTCTAAATTATCATGAAATCAATCCTTCACGCTTGCGCTGATACATTTGCGCCGACAAATTTGAGCGACGATCCAGGCTTTGATCGAGCCGTACCGTTCCTGATTTGTCTCGCGCCTTCAGATCCTCCTTCACGCTTCGACAAGAAGCAAAATATTAAGCAATCGTTCCGACGGAGCTAAATTACTACTGGATAAAGAACGAATAGGAAATTTGGATTTCGAAACAAAAAAGAGAGGGGTGCAACACGAGGACTTCCCAGGGGGTCACCAATCCAAGTACTACTCTCGCCCAAACACGCTTAATTTCGATGTTCTGATGGGATCCGGTGCATTAGTGCTGGTATGATCGCACCCGCCATATTCCTTTCGCTTTATTCTTTTAAACTGCCCCGTCCTGCGAAGCAGTGTTGCTTTTCTAGACCGAAATTCATTTTAAGCGTCAATTCAAGCATTTTCCTATTATCCTTTTATTTATTTGCTTTCATATTTTTTTTTGTTATTGATTTGCCCCCTGTTTTTTTCCATCATCCCGCAACTCTAAATTATCGTGAAATCAATCCTTCACGCTTGCGCTGATACATTTGCGCCGATAAATTTGAGCGACGCTCCGGGCTTTGATCGAGCCGTACCGTTCCTGATTTGTCTCGCGCCTTCAGATCCGCCTTCATGCTTCGAGAAGAAGCAAAATATAAAGCAATCGTTCCGAAGGGCCTAAATTACTACAGGATAAAGAACGAATAGAAAATTTGAATTTCGAAACAAAAAAGAGAGGGGTGCAACAAGAGGAATTCCCAGGGGGTCACCCATCCTAATACTGCTCACGCCCAAGCACGCTTAACTTCGGAGTTCTGATGGGATACAGTGCATTAGTGCTGGTATGATCGCACCCACAACGTTCCTTTCGCTTTATTCTTTTAAACTACCCCGTCCAGCGAAGCAGTGTGGCTTTTCTAGACCGGAATTCATTTTAAGCGTCAATTGAAGCATTTTCCTCTTATCCTTTTATTTATTTACTTTATTTTTTTTTGTTATTGATTTGCACCCTGTTTTTTTCCATCATCCCGCAACTCTAAATTATCATGAAATCAATCCTTCACGCTTGCGGTGATACATTTGCGCCGACAAATTTGAGCGACGATCCGGGCTTTGATCGAGCCGTACCGTTCCTGATTTGTCTCGCGCCTTCAGATCCTCCTTCACGCTTCGACAAGAAGCAAAATATTAAGCAATCGTTCCGACGGAGCTAAATTACTACAGGATAAAGAACGAATAGGAAATTTGGATTTCGAAACAAAAAAGAGAGGGGTGCAACACGAGGACTTCCCAGGGGGTCACCAATCCAAGTACTACTCTCGCCCAAACACGCTTAATTTCGAAGTTCTGATGGGATCCGGTGCATTAGTGCTGGTATGATCGCACCCGCCATATTTCTTTCGCTTTATTCTTTTAAACTACCCCGTCCTGCGAAGCAGTGTGGCTTTTCTAGACCGAAATTCATTTTAAGCGTCAATTCAAGCATTTTCCTATTATCCTTTTATTTATTTGCTTTCATAATTTTTTTTGTTATTGATTTGCCCCCTGTTTTTTTCCATCATCCCGCAACTCTAAATTATCATGAAATCAATCCTTCACGCTTGCGCTGATACATTTGCGCCGACAAATTTGAGCGACGATCCAGGCTTTGATCGAGCCGTACCGTTCCTGATTTGTCTCGCGCCTTCAGATCCTCCTTCACGCTTCGACAAGAAGCAAAATATTAAGCAATCGTTCCGACGGAGCTAAATTACTACTGGATAAAGAACGAATAGGAAATTTGGATTTCGAAACAAAAAAGAGAGGGGTGCAACACGAGGACTTCCCAGGGGGTCACCAATCCAAGTACTACTCTCGCCCAAACACGCTTAATTTCGATGTTCTGATGGGATCCGGTGCATTAGTGCTGGTATGATCGCACCCGCCATATTCCTTTCGTTTTATTCTTTTAAACTGCCCCGTCCTGCGAAGCAGTGTTGCTTTTCTAGACCGAAATTCATTTTAAGCGTCAATTCAAGCATTTTCCTATTATCCTTTTATTTATTTGCTTTCATATTTTTTTTTGTTATTGATTTGCCCCCTGTTTTTTTCCATCATCCCGCAACTCTAAATTATCGTGAAATCAATCATTCACGCTTGCGCTGATACATTTGCGCCGATAAATTTGAGCGACGCTCCGGGCTTTGATCGAGCCGTACCGTTCCTGATTTGTCTCGCGCCTTCAGATCCGCCTTCATGCTTCGAGAAGAAGCAAAATATAAAGCAATCGTTCCGAAGGACCTAAATTACTACAGGATAAAGAACGAATAGAAAATTTGAATTTCGAAACAAAAAAGAGAGGGGTGCAACAAGAGGAATTCCCAGGGGGTCACCCATCCTAATACTGCTCACGCCCAAGCACGCTTAACTTCGGAGTTCTGATGGGATACAGTGCATTAGTGCTGGTATGATCGCACCCACAACGTTCCTTTCGCTTTATTCTTTTAAACTACCCCGTCCAGCGAAGCAGTGTGGCTTTTCTAGACCGGAATTCATTTTAAGCGTCAATTGAAGCATTTTCCTCTTATCCTTTTATTTATTTACTTTATTTTTTTTTGTTATTGATTTGCACCCTGTTTTTTTCCATCATCCCGCAACTCTAAATTATCATGAAATCAATCCTTCACGCTTGCGGTGATACATTTGCGCCGACAAATTTGAGCGACGATCCGGGCTTTGATCGAGCCGTACCGTTCCTGATTTGTCTCGCGCCTTCAGATCCGCCTTCATGCTTCGAGAAGAAGCAAAATATAAAGCAATCGTTCCGAAGGACCTAAATTACTACAGGATAAAGAACGAATAGAAAATTTGAATTTCGAAACAAAAAAGAGAGGGGTGCAACAAGAGGAATTCCCAGGGGGTCACCCATCCTAGTACTACTCTCGCCCAAGCATGCTTAACTTCGGAGTTCTGATGGGATCCGGTGCATTAGTGCTGGTATGATCGCGCCCGCCATGTTCCTTTCGCTTTATTCTTTTAAACTACCCCGTCCTGCGAAGCAGTGTGGCTTTTCTAGACCGAAATTCATTTTAAGTGTCAATTCAAGCATTTTCCTATTATCCTTTTATTTATTTGCTTTCATATTTTTTTTTGTTATTGATTTGCCCCCTGTTTTTTTCCATCATCCCGCAACTCTAAATTATCATGAAATCAATCCTTCACGCTTGCGCTGATACATTTGCGCCGACAAATTTGAGCAACGATCCGGGCTTTGATCGAGCCGTACCGTTCCTGATTTGTCTCGCGCCTTCAGATCCTCCTTCACGCTTCGACAAGAAGCAAAATATTAAGCAATCGTTCCGACGGAGCTAAATTACTACAGGATAAAGAACGAATAGGAAATTTGGATTTCGAAACAAAAAAGAGAGGAGTGCAACACGAGGACTTCCCAGGGGGTCACCAATCAAAGTACTACTCTCGCCCAAACACGCTTAATTTCGATGTTCTGATGGGAACCGGTGCATTAGTGCTGGTATGATCGCACCCGCCATGTTCCTTTCGCTTTATTCTTTTAAACTACCCTGTCCTGCGAAGCAGTGTGGCTTTTCTAGACCGAAATTCATTTTAAGCGTCAATTCAACCATTTTCCTATTATCCTTTTATTTATTTGCTTTCATATTTTTTTTTTGTTATTGATTTGCCCCCTGTTTTTTTCCATCATCCCGCAACTCTAAATTATCATGAAATCAATCCTTCACGCTTGCGCTGATACATTTGCGCCGACAAATTTGAGCGACGATCCGGGCTTTGATCGAGCCGTACCGTTCCTGATTTGTCTCGCGCCTTCAGATCCGCCTTCATGCTTCGAGAAGAAGCAAAATATAAATCAATCGTTCCGAAGGACCTAAATTACTACAGGATAAAGAACGAATAGAAAATTTGAATTTCGAAACAAAAAAGAGAGGGGTGCAACAAGAGGAATTCCCAGGGGGTCACCCATCCTAGTACTCCTCTCGCCCAAGCATGCTTAACTTCGGAGTTCTGATGGGATCCGGTGCATTAGTGCTGGTATGATCGCACCCGCCATGTTCCTTTCGCTTTATTCTTTTAAACTACCCCGTCCTGCGAAGCAGTGTGGCTTTTCTAGACCGCAATTCATTTTAAGTGTCAATTCAAGCATTTTCCTATTATCCTTTTATTTATTTGCTTTCATATTTTTTTTTGTTATTGATTTGCCCCCTGTTTTTTTCCATCATCCCGCAACTCTAAATTATCATGAAATCAATCCTTCACGCTTGCGCTGATACATTTGCGCCGACAAATTTGAGCGACGATCCGGGCTTTGATCGAGCCGTACCGTTCCTGATTTGTCTCGCGCCTTCAGATCCTCCTTCACGCTTCGACAAGAAGCAAAATATTAAGCAATCGTTCCGACGGAGCTAAATTACTACAGGATAAAGAACGAATAGGAAATTTGGATTTCGAAACAAAAAAGAGAGGGGTGCAACACGAGGACTTCCCAGGGGGTCACCAATCCAAGTACTACTCTCGCCCAAACACGCTTAATTTCGAAGTTCTGATGGGATCCGGTGCATTAGTGCTGGTATGATCGCACCCGCCATATTCCTTTCGCTTTATTCTTTTAAACTACCCCATCCTGCGAAGCAGTGTTGCTTTTCTTGACCGAAATTCATTTTAAGCGTCAATTCAAGCATTTTCCTATTATCCTTTTATTTATTTGCTTTCATATTTTTTTTTGTTATTGATTTGCCCCCTGTTTTTTTCCATCATCCCGCAACTCTAAATTATCGTGAAATCAATCCTTCACGCTCGCGCTGATACATTTGCGCCGATAAATTTTGAGCGACGCTCCGGGCTTTGATCGAGCCGTACCGTTCCTGATTTGTCTCGCGCCTTCAGATCCGCCTTCATGCTTCGAGAAGAAGCAAAATATAAAGCAATCGTTCCGAAGGAACTAAATTACTACAGGATAAAGAACGAATAGAAAATTTGAATTTCGAAACAAAAAAGAGAGGGGTGCAACAAGAGGAATTCCCAGGGGGTCACCCATCCTAATACTGCTCACGCCCAAGCACGCTTAACTTCGGAGTTCCGATGGGATACGGTGCATTAGTGCTGGTATGATCGCACCCACAACGTTCCTTTCGCTTTATTCTTTTAAACTACCCTGTCCAGCGAAGCAGTGTGGCTTTTCTAGACCGGAATTCATTTTAAGCGTCAATTGAAGCATTTTCCTCTTATCCTTTTATTTATTTACTTTATATTTTTTTGTTATTGATTTGCACCCTGTTTTTTTCCATCATCCCGCAACTCTAAATTATCATGAAATCAATCCTTCACGCTTGCGGTGATACATTTGCGCCGACAAATTTGAGCGACGATCCGGGCTTTGATCGAGCCGTATCGTTCCTGATTTGTCTCGCGCCTTCAGATCCTCCTTCACGCTTCGATAAGAAGCAAAATATTAAGCAATCGTTCCGACGGAGCTAAATTACTACAGGATAAAGAACGAATAGGAAATTTGGATTTCGAAACAAAAAAGAGAGGGGTGCAACACGAGGACTTCCCAGGGGGTCACCAATCCAAGTACTACTCTCGCCCAAACACGCTTAATTTCGAAGTTCTGACGGGATCCGGTGCATTAGTGCTGGTATGATCGCACCCGCCATATTCCTTTCGCTTTATTCTTTTAAACTACCCCGTCCTGCGAAGCAGTGTGGCTTTTCTGGACCGAAATTCATTTTAAGCGTCAATTCAAGCATTTTCCTATTATCCTTTTATTTATTTGCTTTCATAATTTTTTTTGTTATTGATTTGCCCCCTGTTTTTTTCCATCATCCCGCAACTCTAAATTATCATGAAATCAATCCTTCACGCTTGCGCTGATACATTTGCGCCGATAAATTTGAGCGACGCTCCGGGCTTTGATCGAGCCGTACCGTTCCTGATTTGTCTCGCGCCTTCAGATCCGCCTTCATGCTTCGAGAAGAAGCAAAATATAAAGCAATCGTTCCGAAGGACCTAAATTACTACAGGATAAAGAACGAATAGAAAATTTGAATTTTGAAACAAAAAAGAGAGGGGTGCAACAAGAGGAATTCCCAGGGGGTCACCCATCCTAGTACTACTCTCGCCCAAGCATGCTTAACTTCGGAGTTCTGATGGGATCCGGTGCATTAGTGCTGGTATGATCGCGCCCGCCATGTTCCTTTCGCTTTATTCTTTTAAACTACCCCGTCCTGCGAAGCAGTGTGGCTTTTCTAGACCGGAATTCATTTTAAGCGTCAATTGAAGCATTTTCCTCTTATCCTTTTATTTATTTGCTTTCATATTTTTTTTTTGTTATTGATTTGCCCCCTGTTTTTTTCCATCATCCCGCAACTCTAAATTATCATGAAATCAATCCTTCACGTTTGCGCTGATACATTTGCGCCGACAAATTTGAGCGACGATCCGGGCTTTGATCGAGCCGTACCGTTCCTGATTTGTCTCGCGCCTTCAGATCCGCCTTCATGCTTCGAGAAGAAGCAAAATATAAAGCAATCGTTCCGAACGACCTAAATTACTACAGGATAAAGAACGAATAGAAAATTTGAATTTCGAAACAAAAAAGAGAGGGGTGCAACAAGAGGAATTCCCAGGGGGTCACCCATCCTAGTACTACTCTCGCCCAAGCATGCTTAACTTCGGAGTTCTGATGGGATCCGGTGCATTAGTGCTGGTATGATCGCACCCGCCATGTTCCTTTCGCTTTATTCTTTTAAACTACCCCGTCCTGCGAAGCAGTGTGGCTTTTCTAGACCGAAATTCATTTTAAGCGTCAATTCAAGCATTTTCCTATTATCCTTTTATTTATTTGCTTTCATATTTTTTTTTTGTTATTGATTTGCCCCCTGTTTTTTTCCATCATCCCGCAACTCTAAATTATCATGAAATCAATCCTTCACGCTTGCGCTGATACATTTGCGCCGATAAATTTGAGCGACGCTCCGGGCTTTGATCGAGCCGTACCGTTCCTGATTTGTCTCGCGCCTTCAGATCCGCCTTCATGCTTCGAGAAGAAGCAAAATATAAAGCAATCGTTCCGAAGGACCTAAATTACTACAGGATAAAGAACGAATAGAAAATTTGAATTTCGAAACAAAAAAGAGAGGGGTGCAACAAGAGGAATTCCCAGGGGGTCACCCATCCTAATACTGCTCACGCCCAAGCACGCTTAACTTCGGAGTTCTGATGGGATACGGTGCATTAGTGCTGGTATGATCGCACCCACAACGTTCCTTTCGCTTTATTCTTTTAAACTACCCCGTCCAGCGAAGCAGTGTGTCTTTTCTAGACCGGAATTCATTTTAAGCGTCAATTGAAGCATTTTCCTTTTATCCTTTTATTTATTTACTTTATATATTTTTTTTTATTGATTTGCACCCTGTTTTTTTCCATCATCCCGCAACTCTAAATTATCATGAAATCAATCCTTCACGCTTGCGGTGATACATTTGCGCCGACAAATTTGAGCGACGATCCGGGCTTTGATCGAGCCGTACCGTTCCTGATTTGTCTCGCGCCTTCAGATCCTCCTTCACGCTTCGACAAGAAGCAAAATATTAAGCAATCGTTCCGACGGAGCTAAATTACTACAGGATAAAGAACGAATAGGAAATTTGGATTTCGAAACAAAAAAGAGAGGGGTGCAACACGAGGACTTCCCAGGGGGTCACCAATCCAAGTACTACTCTCGCCCAAACACGCTTAATTTCGAAGTTCTGATGGGATCCGGTGCATTAGTGCTGGTATGATCGCACCCGCCATATTCCTTTCGCTTTATTCTTTTAAACTACCCCATCCTGCGAAGCAGTGTTGCTTTTCTTGACCGAAATTCATTTTAAGCGTCAATTCAAGCATTTTCCTATTATCCTTTTATTTATTTGCTTTCATATTTTTTTTTGTTATTGATTTGCCCCCTGTTTTTTTCCATCATCCCGCAACTCTAAATTATCGTGAAATCAATCCTTCACGCTCGCGCTGATACATTTGCGCCGATAAATTTTGAGCGACGCTCCGGGCTTTGATCGAGCCGTACCGTTCCTGATTTGTCTCGCGCCTTCAGATCCGCCTTCATGCTTCGAGAAGAAGCAAAATATAAAGCAATCGTTCCGAAGGAACTAAATTACTACAGGATAAAGAACGAATAGAAAATTTGAATTTCGAAACAAAAAAGAGAGGGGTGCAACAAGAGGAATTCCCAGGGGGTCACCCATCCTAATACTGCTCACGCCCAAGCACGCTTAACTTCGGAGTTCCGATGGGATACGGTGCATTAGTGCTGGTATGATCGCACCCACAACGTTCCTTTCGCTTTATTCTTTTAAACTACCCCGTCCAGCGAAGCAGTGTGGCTTTTCTAGACCGGAATTCATTTTAAGCGTCAATTGAAGCATTTTCCTCTTATCCTTTTATTTATTTACTTTATATTTTTTTGTTATTGATTTGCACCCTGTTTTTTTCCATCATCCCGCAACTCTAAATTATCATGAAATCAATCCTTCACGCTTGCGGTGATACATTTGCGCCGACAAATTTGAGCGACGATCCGGGCTTTGATCGAGCCGTATCGTTCCTGATTTGTCTCGCGCCTTCAGATCCTCCTTCACGCTTCGATAAGAAGCAAAATATTAAGCAATCGTTCCGACGGAGCTAAATTACTACAGGATAAAGAACGAATAGGAAATTTGGATTTCGAAACAAAAAAGAGAGGGGTGCAACACGAGGACTTCCCAGGGGGTCACCAATCCAAGTACTACTCTCGCCCAAACACGCTTAATTTCGAAGTTCTGACGGGATCCGGTGCATTAGTGCTGGTATGATCGCACCCGCCATATTCCTTTCGCTTTATTCTTTTAAACTACCCCGTCCTGCGAAGCAGTGTGGCTTTTCTAGACCGAAATTCATTTTAAGCGTCAATTCAAGCATTTTCCTATTATCCTTTTATTTATTTGCTTTCATAATTTTTTTTGTTATTGATTTGCCCCCTGTTTTTTTCCATCATCCCGCAACTCTAAATTATCATGAAATCAATCCTTCACGCTTGCGCTGATACATTTGCGCCGACAAATTTGAGCGACGATTCGGGCTTTGATCGAGCCGTACCGTTCCTGATTTGTCTCGCTTCAGATCCGCCTTCATGCTTCGAGAAGAAGCAAAATATAAAGCAATCGTTCCGAAGGACCTAAATTACTACAGGATAAAGAACGAATAGAAAATTTGAATTTCGAAACAAAAAAGAGAGGGGTGCAACAAGAGGAATTCCCAGGGGGTCACCCATCCTAGTACTACTCTCGCCCAAGCATGCTTAACTTCGGAGTTCTGATGGGATCCGGTGCATTAGTGCTGGTATGATCGCACCCGCCATGTTCCTTTCGCTTTATTCTTTTAAACTACCCCGTCCTGCGAAGCAGTGTGGCTTTTCTAGACCGAAATTCATTTTAAGTGTCAATTCAAGCATTTTCCTAAAGCAATCGTTCCGAAGGACCTAAATTACTACAGGATAAAGAACGAATAGAAAATTTGAATTTCGAAACAAAAAAGAGAGGGGTGCAACAAGAGGAATTCCCAGGGGGTCACCCATCCTAGTACTACTCTCGCCCAAGCATGCTTAACTTCGGAGTTCTGATGGGATCCGGTGCATTAGTGCTGGTATGATCGCACCCGCCATGTTCCTTTCGCTTTATTCTTTTAAACTACCCCGTCCTGCGAAGCAGTGTGGCTTTTCTAGACCGAAATTCATTTTAAGTGTCAATTCAAGCATTTTCCTATTATCCTTTTATTTATTTGCTTTCATATTTTTTTTTGTTATTGATTTGCCCCCTGTTTTTTTCCATCATCCCGCAACTCTAAATTATCATGAAATCAATCCTTCACGCTTGCGCTGATACATTTGCGCCGACAAATTTGAGCAACGATCCGGGCTTTGATCGAGCCGTACCGTTCCTGATTTGTCTCGCGCCTTCAGATCCTCCTTCACGCTTCGACAAGAAGCAAAATATTAAGCAATCGTTCCGACGGAGCTAAATTACTACAGGATAAAGAACGAATAGGAAATTTGGATTTCGAAACAAAAAAGAGAGGAGTGCAACACGAGGACTTCCCAGGGGGTCACCAATCAAAGTACTACTCTCGCCCAAACACGCTTAATTTCGATGTTCTGATGGGAACCGGTGCATTAGTGCTGGTATGATCGCACCCGCCATGTTCCTTTCGCTTTATTCTTTTAAACTACCCTGTCCTGCGAAGCAGTGTGGCTTTTCTAGACCGAAATTCATTTTAAGCGTCAATTCAACCATTTTCCTATTATCCTTTTATTTATTTGCTTTCATATTTTTTTTTTGTTATTGATTTGCCCCCTGTTTTTTTCCATCATCCCGCAACTCTAAATTATCATGAAATCAATCCTTCACGCTTGCGCTGATACATTTGCGCCGACAAATTTGAGCGACGATCCGGGCTTTGATCGAGCCGTACCGTTCCTGATTTGTCTCGCGCCTTCAGATCCGCCTTCATGCTTCGAGAAGAAGCAAAATATAAATCAATCGTTCCGAAGGACCTAAATTACTACAGGATAAAGAACGAATAGAAAATTTGAATTTCGAAACAAAAAAGAGAGGGGTGCAACAAGAGGAATTCCCAGGGGGTCACCCATCCTAGTACTACTCTCGCCCAAGCATGCTTAACTTCGGAGTTCTGATGGGATCCGGTGCATTAGTGCTGGTATGATCGCACCCGCCATGTTCCTTTCGCTTTATTCTTTTAAACTACCCCGTCCTGCGAAGCAGTGTGGCTTTTCTAGACCGAAATTCATTTTAAGTGTCAATTCAAGCATTTTCCTATTATCCTTTTATTTATTTGCTTTCATATTTTTTTTTGTTATTGATTTGCCCCCTGTTTTTTTCCATCATCCCGCAACTCTAAATTATCATGAAATCAATCCTTCACGCTTGCGCTGATACATTTGCGCCGACAAATTTGAGCGACGATCCGGGCTTTGATCGAGCCGTACCGTTCCTGATTTGTCTCGCGCCTTCAGATCCTCCTTCACGCTTCGACAAGAAGCAAAATATTAAGCAATCGTTCCGACGGAGCTAAATTACTACAGGATAAAGAACGAATAGGAAATTTGGATTTCGAAACAAAAAAGAGAGGGGTGCAACACGAGGACTTCCCAGGGGGTCACCAATCCAAGTACTACTCTCGCCCAAACACGCTTAATTTCGAAGTTCTGATGGGATCCGGTGCATTAGTGCTGGTATGATCGCACCCGCCATATTCCTTTCGCTTTATTCTTTTAAACTACCCCATCCTGCGAAGCAGTGTTGCTTTTCTTGACCGAAATTCATTTTAAGCGTCAATTCAAGCATTTTCCTATTATCCTTTTATTTATTTGCTTTCATATTTTTTTTTGTTATTGATTTGCCCCCTGTTTTTTTCCATCATCCCGCAACTCTAAATTATCGTGAAATCAATCCTTCACGCTCGCGCTGATACATTTGCGCCGATAAATTTTGAGCGACGCTCCGGGCTTTGATCGAGCCGTACCGTTCCTGATTTGTCTCGCGCCTTCAGATCCGCCTTCATGCTTCGAGAAGAAGCAAAATATAAAGCAATCGTTCCGAAGGAACTAAATTACTACAGGATAAAGAACGAATAGAAAATTTGAATTTCGAAACAAAAAAGAGAGGGGTGCAACAAGAGGAATTCCCAGGGGGTCACCCATCCTAATACTGCTCACGCCCAAGCACGCTTAACTTCGGAGTTCCGATGGGATACGGTGCATTAGTGCTGGTATGATCGCACCCACAACGTTCCTTTCGCTTTATTCTTTTAAACTACCCTGTCCAGCGAAGCAGTGTGGCTTTTCTAGACCGGAATTCATTTTAAGCGTCAATTGAAGCATTTTCCTCTTATCCTTTTATTTATTTACTTTATATTTTTTTGTTATTGATTTGCACCCTGTTTTTTTCCATCATCCCGCAACTCTAAATTATCATGAAATCAATCCTTCACGCTTGCGGTGATACATTTGCGCCGACAAATTTGAGCGACGATCCGGGCTTTGATCGAGCCGTATCGTTCCTGATTTGTCTCGCGCCTTCAGATCCTCCTTCACGCTTCGATAAGAAGCAAAATATTAAGCAATCGTTCCGACGGAGCTAAATTACTACAGGATAAAGAACGAATAGGAAATTTGGATTTCGAAACAAAAAAGAGAGGGGTGCAACACGAGGACTTCCCAGGGGGTCACCAATCCAAGTACTACTCTCGCCCAAACACGCTTAATTTCGAAGTTCTGACGGGATCCGGTGCATTAGTGCTGGTATGATCGCACCCGCCATATTCCTTTCGCTTTATTCTTTTAAACTACCCCGTCCTGCGAAGCAGTGTGGCTTTTCTGGACCGAAATTCATTTTAAGCGTCAATTCAAGCATTTTCCTATTATCCTTTTATTTATTTGCTTTCATAATTTTTTTTGTTATTGATTTGCCCCCTGTTTTTTTCCATCATCCCGCAACTCTAAATTATCATGAAATCAATCCTTCACGCTTGCGCTGATACATTTGCGCCGATAAATTTGAGCGACGCTCCGGGCTTTGATCGAGCCGTACCGTTCCTGATTTGTCTCGCGCCTTCAGATCCGCCTTCATGCTTCGAGAAGAAGCAAAATATAAAGCAATCGTTCCGAAGGACCTAAATTACTACAGGATAAAGAACGAATAGAAAATTTGAATTTTGAAACAAAAAAGAGAGGGGTGCAACAAGAGGAATTCCCAGGGGGTCACCCATCCTAGTACTACTCTCGCCCAAGCATGCTTAACTTCGGAGTTCTGATGGGATCCGGTGCATTAGTGCTGGTATGATCGCGCCCGCCATGTTCCTTTCGCTTTATTCTTTTAAACTACCCCGTCCTGCGAAGCAGTGTGGCTTTTCTAGACCGGAATTCATTTTAAGCGTCAATTGAAGCATTTTCCTCTTATCCTTTTATTTATTTGCTTTCATATTTTTTTTTTGTTATTGATTTGCCCCCTGTTTTTTTCCATCATCCCGCAACTCTAAATTATCATGAAATCAATCCTTCACGTTTGCGCTGATACATTTGCGCCGACAAATTTGAGCGACGATCCGGGCTTTGATCGAGCCGTACCGTTCCTGATTTGTCTCGCGCCTTCAGATCCGCCTTCATGCTTCGAGAAGAAGCAAAATATAAAGCAATCGTTCCGAACGACCTAAATTACTACAGGATAAAGAACGAATAGAAAATTTGAATTTCGAAACAAAAAAGAGAGGGGTGCAACAAGAGGAATTCCCAGGGGGTCACCCATCCTAGTACTACTCTCGCCCAAGCATGCTTAACTTCGGAGTTCTGATGGGATCCGGTGCATTAGTGCTGGTATGATCGCACCCGCCATGTTCCTTTCGCTTTATTCTTTTAAACTACCCCGTCCTGCGAAGCAGTGTGGCTTTTCTAGACCGAAATTCATTTTAAGCGTCAATTCAAGCATTTTCCTATTATCCTTTTATTTATTTGCTTTCATATTTTTTTTTTGTTATTGATTTGCCCCCTGTTTTTTTCCATCATCCCGCAACTCTAAATTATCATGAAATCAATCCTTCACGCTTGCGCTGATACATTTGCGCCGATAAATTTGAGCGACGCTCCGGGCTTTGATCGAGCCGTACCGTTCCTGATTTGTCTCGCGCCTTCAGATCCGCCTTCATGCTTCGAGAAGAAGCAAAATATAAAGCAATCGTTCCGAAGGACCTAAATTACTACAGGATAAAGAACGAATAGAAAATTTGAATTTCGAAACAAAAAAGAGAGGGGTGCAACAAGAGGAATTCCCAGGGGGTCACCCATCCTAATACTGCTCACGCCCAAGCACGCTTAACTTCGGAGTTCTGATGGGATACGGTGCATTAGTGCTGGTATGATCGCACCCACAACGTTCCTTTCGCTTTATTCTTTTAAACTACCCCGTCCAGCGAAGCAGTGTGTCTTTTCTAGACCGGAATTCATTTTAAGCGTCAATTGAAGCATTTTCCTTTTATCCTTTTATTTATTTACTTTATATATTTTTTTTTATTGATTTGCACCCTGTTTTTTTCCATCATCCCGCAACTCTAAATTATCATGAAATCAATCCTTCACGCTTGCGGTGATACATTTGCGCCGACAAATTTGAGCGACGATCCGGGCTTTGATCGAGCCGTACCGTTCCTGATTTGTCTCGCGCCTTCAGATCCTCCTTCACGCTTCGACAAGAAGCAAAATATTAAGCAATCGTTCCGACGGAGCTAAATTACTACAGGATAAAGAACGAATAGGAAATTTGGATTTCGAAACAAAAAAGAGAGGGGTGCAACACGAGGACTTCCCAGGGGGTCACCAATCCAAGTACTACTCTCGCCCAAACACGCTTAATTTCGAAGTTCTGATGGGATCCGGTGCATTAGTGCTGGTATGATCGCACCCGCCATATTCCTTTCGCTTTATTCTTTTAAACTACCCCATCCTGCGAAGCAGTGTTGCTTTTCTTGACCGAAATTCATTTTAAGCGTCAATTCAAGCATTTTCCTATTATCCTTTTATTTATTTGCTTTCATATTTTTTTTTGTTATTGATTTGCCCCCTGTTTTTTTCCATCATCCCGCAACTCTAAATTATCGTGAAATCAATCCTTCACGCTCGCGCTGATACATTTGCGCCGATAAATTTTGAGCGACGCTCCGGGCTTTGATCGAGCCGTACCGTTCCTGATTTGTCTCGCGCCTTCAGATCCGCCTTCATGCTTCGAGAAGAAGCAAAATATAAAGCAATCGTTCCGAAGGAACTAAATTACTACAGGATAAAGAACGAATAGAAAATTTGAATTTCGAAACAAAAAAGAGAGGGGTGCAACAAGAGGAATTCCCAGGGGGTCACCCATCCTAATACTGCTCACGCCCAAGCACGCTTAACTTCGGAGTTCCGATGGGATACGGTGCATTAGTGCTGGTATGATCGCACCCACAACGTTCCTTTCGCTTTATTCTTTTAAACTACCCCGTCCAGCGAAGCAGTGTGGCTTTTCTAGACCGGAATTCATTTTAAGCGTCAATTGAAGCATTTTCCTCTTATCCTTTTATTTATTTACTTTATATTTTTTTGTTATTGATTTGCACCCTGTTTTTTTCCATCATCCCGCAACTCTAAATTATCATGAAATCAATCCTTCACGCTTGCGGTGATACATTTGCGCCGACAAATTTGAGCGACGATCCGGGCTTTGATCGAGCCGTATCGTTCCTGATTTGTCTCGCGCCTTCAGATCCTCCTTCACGCTTCGATAAGAAGCAAAATATTAAGCAATCGTTCCGACGGAGCTAAATTACTACAGGATAAAGAACGAATAGGAAATTTGGATTTCGAAACAAAAAAGAGAGGGGTGCAACACGAGGACTTCCCAGGGGGTCACCAATCCAAGTACTACTCTCGCCCAAACACGCTTAATTTCGAAGTTCTGACGGGATCCGGTGCATTAGTGCTGGTATGATCGCACCCGCCATATTCCTTTCGCTTTATTCTTTTAAACTACCCCGTCCTGCGAAGCAGTGTGGCTTTTCTAGACCGAAATTCATTTTAAGCGTCAATTCAAGCATTTTCCTATTATCCTTTTATTTATTTGCTTTCATAATTTTTTTTGTTATTGATTTGCCCCCTGTTTTTTTCCATCATCCCGCAACTCTAAATTATCATGAAATCAATCCTTCACGCTTGCGCTGATACATTTGCGCCGACAAATTTGAGCGACGATTCGGGCTTTGATCGAGCCGTACCGTTCCTGATTTGTCTCGCTTCAGATCCGCCTTCATGCTTCGAGAAGAAGCAAAATATAAAGCAATCGTTCCGAAGGACCTAAATTACTACAGGATAAAGAACGAATAGAAAATTTGAATTTCGAAACAAAAAAGAGAGGGGTGCAACAAGAGGAATTCCCAGGGGGTCACCCATCCTAGTACTACTCTCGCCCAAGCATGCTTAACTTCGGAGTTCTGATGGGATCCGGTGCATTAGTGCTGGTATGATCGCACCCGCCATGTTCCTTTCGCTTTATTCTTTTAAACTACCCCGTCCTGCGAAGCAGTGTGGCTTTTCTAGACCGAAATTCATTTTAAGTGTCAATTCAAGCATTTTCCTATTATCCTTTTATTTATTTGCTTTCATATTTTTTTTTGTTATTGATTTGCCCCCTGTTTTTTTCCATCATCCCGCAACTCTAAATTATCATGAAATCAATCCTTCACGCTTGCGCTGATACATTTGCGCCGACAAATTTGAGCAACGATCCGGGCTTTGATCGAGCCGTACCGTTCCTGATTTGTCTCGCGCCTTCAGATCCTCCTTCACGCTTCGACAAGAAGCAAAATATTAAGCAATCGTTCCGACGGAGCTAAATTACTACAGGATAAAGAACGAATAGGAAATTTGGATTTCGAAACAAAAAAGAGAGGAGTGCAACACGAGGACTTCCCAGGGGGTCACCAATCAAAGTACTACTCTCGCCCAAACACGCTTAATTTCGATGTTCTGATGGGAACCGGTGCATTAGTGCTGGTATGATCGCACCCGCCATGTTCCTTTCGCTTTATTCTTTTAAACTACCCTGTCCTGCGAAGCAGTGTGGCTTTTCTAGACCGAAATTCATTTTAAGCGTCAATTCAACCATTTTCCTATTATCCTTTTATTTATTTGCTTTCATATTTTTTTTTTGTTATTGATTTGCCCCCTGTTTTTTTCCATCATCCCGCAACTCTAAATTATCATGAAATCAATCCTTCACGCTTGCGCTGATACATTTGCGCCGACAAATTTGAGCGACGATCCGGGCTTTGATCGAGCCGTACCGTTCCTGATTTGTCTCGCGCCTTCAGATCCGCCTTCATGCTTCGAGAAGAAGCAAAATATAAATCAATCGTTCCGAAGGACCTAAATTACTACAGGATAAAGAACGAATAGAAAATTTGAATTTCGAAACAAAAAAGAGAGGGGTGCAACAAGAGGAATTCCCAGGGGGTCACCCATCCTAGTACTACTCTCGCCCAAGCATGCTTAACTTCGGAGTTCTGATGGGATCCGGTGCATTAGTGCTGGTATGATCGCACCTGCCATGTTCCTTTCGCTTTATTCTTTTAAACTACCCCGTCCTGCGAAGCAGTGTTGCTTTTCTAGACCGAAATTCATTTTAAGCGTCAATTCAAGCATTTTCCTATTATCCTTTTATTTATTTGCTTTCATATTTTTTTTTGTTATTGATTTGCCCCCTGTTTTTTTCCATCATCCCGCAACTCTAAATTATCGTGAAATCAATCCTTCACGCTTGCGCTGATACATTTGCGCCGATAAATTTGAGCGACGCTCCGGGCTTTGATCGAGCCGTAGCGTTCCTGATTTGTCTCGCGCCTTCAGATCCGCCTTCATGCTTCGAGAAGAAGCAAAATATAAAGCAATCGTTCCGAAGGACCTAAATTACTACAGGATAAAGAACGAATAGAAAATTTGAATTTCGAAACAAAAAAGAGAGGGGTGCAACAAGAGGAATTCCCAGGGGGTCACCCATCCTAATACTGCTCACGCCCAAGCACGCTTAACTTCGGAGTTCTGATGGGATACAGTGCATTAGTGCTGGTATGATCGCACCCACAACGTTCCTTTCGATTTATTCTTTTAAACTACCCCGTCCAGCGAAGCAGTGTGGCTTTTCTAGACCGGAATTCATTTTAAGCGTCAATTGAAGCATTTTCCTCTTATCCTTTTATTTATTTACTTTATTTTTTTTTGTTATTGATTTGCACCCTGTTTTTTTCCATCATCCCGCAACTCTAAATTATCATGAAATCAATCCTTCACGCTTGCGGTGATACATTTGCGCCGACAAATTTGAGCGACGATCCGGGCTTTGATCGAGCCGTACCGTTCCTGATTTGTCTCGCGCCTTCAGATCCGCCTTCATGCTTCGAGAAGAAGCAAAATATAAAGCAATCGTTCCGAAGGACCTAAATTACTACAGGATAAAGAACGAATAGAAAATTTGAATTTTGAAACAAAAAAGAGAGGGGTGCAACAAGAGGAATTCCCAGGGGGTCACCCATCCTAGTACTACTCTCGCCCAAGCATGCTTAACTTCGGAGTTCTGATGGGATCCGGTGCATTAGTGCTGGTATGATCGCACCCGCCATGTTCCTTTCGCTTTATTCTTTTAAACTACCCCGTCCTGCGAAGCAGTGTGGCTTTTCTAGACCGGAATTCATTTTAAGCGTCAATTGAAGCATTTTCCTCTTATCCTTTTATTTATTTGCTTTCATATTTTTTTTTTGTTATTGATTTGCCCCCTGTTTTTTTCCATCATCCCGCAACTCTAAATTATCATGAAATCAATCCTTCACGCTTGCGCTGATACATTTGCGCCGACAAATTTGAGCGACGATCCGGGCTTTGATCGAGCCGTACCGTTCCTGATTTGTCTCGCGCCTTCAGATCCGCCTTCATGCTTCGAGAAGAAGCAAAATATAAAGCAATCGTTCCGAAGGACCTAAATTACTACAGGATAAAGAACGAATAGAAAATTTGAATTTCGAAACAAAAAAGAGAGGGGTGCAACAAGAGGAATTCCCAGGGGGTCACCCATCCTAGTACTACTCTCGCCCAAGCATGCTTAACTTCGGAGTTCTGATGGGATCCGGTGCATTAGTGCTGGTATGATCGCACCCGCCATGTTCCTTTCGCTTTATTCTTTTAAACTACCCCGTCCTGCGAGGCAGTGTGGCTTTTCTAGACCGAAATTCATTTTAAGCGTCAATTCAAGCATTTTCCTATTATCCTTTTATTTATTTGCTTTCATATTTTTTTTTTGTTATTGATTTGCCCCCTGTTTTTTTCCATCATCCCGCAACTCTAAATTATCATGAAATCAATCCTTCACGCTTGCGCTGATACATTTGCGCCGATAAATTTGAGCGACGCTCCGGGCTTTGATCGAGCCGTACCGTTCCTGATTTGTCTCGCGCCTTCAGATCCGCGTTCATGCTTCGAGAAGAAGCAAAATATAAAGCAATCGTTCCGAAGGACCTAAATTACTACAGGATAAAGAACGAATAGAAAATTTGAATTTCGAAACAAAAAAGAGAGGGGTGCAACAAGAGGAATTCCCAGGGGGTCACCCATCCTAATACTGCTCACGCCCAAGCACGCTTAACTTCGGAGTTCTGATGGGATACGGTGCATTAGTGCTGGTATGTCTTTTCTAGACCGGAATTCATTTTAAGCGTCAATTGAAGCATTTTCCTTTTATCCTTTTATTTATTTACTTTATATATTTTTTTTTATTGATTTGCACCCTGTTTTTTTCCATCATCCCGCAACTCTAAATTATCATGAAATCAATCCTTCACGCTTGCGGTGATACATTTGCGCCGACAAATTTGAGCGACGATCCGGGCTTTGATCGAGCCGTACCGTTCCTGATTTGTCTCGCGCCTTCAGATCCTCCTTCACGCTTCGACAAGAAGCAAAATATTAAGCAATCGTTCCGACGGAGCTAAATTACTACAGGATAAAGAACGAACAGGAAATTTGGATTTCGAAACAAAAAAGAGAGGGGTGCAACACGAGGACTTCCCAGGGGGTCACCAATCCAAGTACTACTCTCGCCCAAACACGCTTAATTTCGAAGGTCTGATGGGATCCGGTGCATTAGTGCTGGTATGATCGCACCCGCCATATTCCTTTCGCTTTATTCTTTTAAACTACCCCGTCCTGCGAAGCAGTGTTGCTTTTCTAGACCGAAATTCATTTTAAGCGTCAATTCAAGCATTTTCCTATTATCCTTTTATTTATTTGCTTTCATATTTTTTTTTGTTATTGATTTGCCCCCTGTTTTTTTCCATCATCCCGCAACTCTAAATTATCATGAAATCAATCCTTCACGCTTGCGCTGATACATTTGCGCCGACAAATTTGAGCGACGATCCGGGCTTTGATCGAGCCGTACCGTTCCTGATTTGTCTCGCGCCTTCAGATCCGCCTTCATGCTTCGAGAAGAAGCAAAATATAAAGCAATCGTTCCGAAGGACCTAAATTACTACAGGATAAAGAACGAATAGAAAATTTGAATTTCGAAACAAAAAAGAGAGGGGTGCAACAAGAGGAATTCCCAGGGGGTCACCCATCCTAGTACTACTCTCGCCCAAACATGCTTAACTTCGGAGTTCTGATGGGATCCGGTGCATTAGTGCTGGTATGATCGCACCCGCCATGTTCCTTTCGCTTTATTCTTTTAAACTACCCCGTCCTGCGAAGCAGTGTGGCTTTTCTAGACCGGAATTCATTTTAAGCGTCAATTGAAGCATTTTCCTCTTATCCTTTTATTTATTTGCTTTCATATTTTTTTTTGTTATTGATTTGCCCCCTGTTTTTTTCCATCATCCCGCAACTCTAAATTATCATGAAATCAATCCTTCACGCTTGCGCTGATACATTTGCGCCGACAAATTTGAGCAACGATCCGGGCTTTGATCGAGCCGTACCGTTCCTGATTTGTCTCGCGCCTTCAGATCCTCCTTCACGCTTCGACAAGAAGCAAAATATTAAGCAATCGTTCCGACGGAGCTAAATTACTACAGGATAAAGAACGAATAGGAAATTTGGATTTCGAAACAAAAAAGAGAGGGGTTCAACACGAGGACTTCCCAGGGGGTCACCAATCAAAGTACTACTCTCGCCCAAACACGCTTAATTTCGATGTTCTGATGGGAACCGGTGCATTAGTGCTGGTATGATCGCACCCGCCATGTTCCTTTCACTTTATTCTTTTAAACTACCCCGTCCTGCGAAGCAGTGTGGCTTTTCTAGACCGAAATTCATTTTAAGCGTCAATTCAACCATTTTCCTATTATCCTTTTATTTATTTGCTTTCATATTTTTTTTTTGTTATTGATTTGCCCCCTGTTTTTTTCCATCATCCCGCAACTCTAAATTATCATGAAATCAATCCTTCACGCTTGCGCTGATACATTTGCGCCGACAAATTTGAGCGACGATCCGGGCTTTGATCGAGCCGTACCGTTCTTGATTTGTCTCGCGCCTTCAGATCCGCCTTCATGCTTCGAGAAGAAGCAAAATATAAATCAATCGTTCCGAAGGACCTAAATTACTACAGGATAAAGAACGAATAGAAAATTTGAATTTCGAAACAAAAAAGAGAGGGGTGCAACAAGAGGAATTCCCAGGGGGTCACCCATCCTAGTACTACTCTCGCCCAAGCATGCTTAACTTCGGAGTTCTGATGGGATCCGGTGCATTAGTGCTGGTATGATCGCACCCGCCATGTTCCTTTCGCTTTATTCTTTTAAACTACCCCGTCCTGCGAAGCAGTGTGGCTTTTCTAGACCGGAATTCATTTTAAGCGTCAATTGAAGCATTTTCCTCTTATCCTTTTATTTATTTGCTTTCATATTTGTTTTTTGTTATTGATTTGCCCCCTGTTTTTTTCCATCATCCCGCAACTCTAAATTATCATGAAATCAATCCTTCATGCTTGCGCTGATACATTTGCGCCGACAAATTTGAGCGACGATCCGGGCTTTGATCGAGCCGTACCGTTCCTGATTTGTCTCGCGCCTTCAGATCCGCCTTCATGCTTCGAGAAGAAGCAAAATATAAAGCAATCGTTCCGAAGGACCTAAATTACTACAGGATAAAGAACGAATAGAAAATTTGAATTTCGAAACAAAAAAGAGAGGGGTGCAACAAGAGGAATTCCCAGGGGGTCACCCATCCTAGTACTACTCTCGCCCAAACATGCTTAACTTCGGAGTGTTGATGGGATCCGGTGCATTAGTGCTGGTATGATCGCACCCGCCATGTTCCTTTCGCTTTATTCTTTTAAACTACCCCGTCCTGCGAAGCAGTGTGGCTTTTCTAGACCGGAATTCATTTTAAGCGTCAATTGAAGCATTTTCCTCTTATCCTTTTATTTATTTACTTTATATTTTTTTTTGTTATTGATTTGCACCCTGTTTTTTTCCATCATCCCGCAACTCTAAATTATCATGAAATCAATCCTTCACGCTTGCGGCGATACATTTGCGCCGACAAATTTGAGCGACGATCCGGGCTTTGATCGAGCCGTACCGTTCCTGATTTGTCTCGCGCCTTCAGATCCTCCTTCAGGCTTCGACAAGAAGCAAAATATTAAGCAATCGTTCCGACGGAGCTAAATTACTACAGGATAAAGAACGAATAGAAAATTTGAATTTCGAAACAAAAAAGAGAGGGGTGCAACAAGAGGAATTCCCAGGGGGTCACCCATCCTAGCACTACTCCCGCCCAAGCATGCTTAACTTCGGAGTTCTGATGGGATCCGGTGCATTAGTGCTGGTATGATGGCACCCGCCATGTTCCTTTCGCTTTATTCTTTTAAACTACCCCGTCCTGCGAAGCAGTGTGGCTTTTCTAGACCGGAATTCATTTTAAGCGTCAATTGAAGCATTTTCCTCTTATCCTTTTATTTATTTACTTTATTTTTTTTTTTTGTTATTGATTTGCACCCTGTTTTTTTCCATCATCCCGCAACTCTAAATTATCATGAAATCAATCCTTCACGCTTGCGCTGATACATTTGCGCCGACAAATTTGAGCGACGATCCGGGCTTTGATCGAGCCGTACCGTTCCTGATTCGTCTCGCGCCTTCAGATCCGCCTTCATGCTTCGAGAAGAAGCAAAATATAAAGCAATCGTTCCGAAGGACCTAAATTACTACAGGATAAAGAACGAATAGAAAATTTGAATTTCGAAACAAAAAAGAGAGGGGTGCAACAAGAGGAATTCCCAGGGGGTCACCCATCCTAGTACTACTCTCGCCCAAGCATGCTTAACTTCGGAGTTCTGATGGGATCCGGTGCATTAGTGCTGGTATGATCGCACCCGCCATGTTCCTTTCGCTTTATTCTTTTAAACTATCCCGTCCTGCGAAGCAGTGTGGCTTTTCTAGACCGGAATTCATTTTAAGCGTCAATTGAAGCATTTTCCTCTTATCCTTTTATTTATTTACTTTATATTTTTTTTTGTTATTGATTTGCACCCTGTTTTTTTCCATCATCCCGCAACTCTAAATTATCATGAAATCAATCCTTCACGCTTGCGGCGATACATTTGCGCCGACAAATTTGAGCGACGATCCGGGCTTTGATCGAGCCGTACCGTTCCTGATTTGTCTCGCGCCTTCAGATCCTCCTTCAGGCTTCGACAAGAAGCAAAATATTAAGCAATCGTTCCGACGGAGCTAAATTACTACAGGATAAAGAACGAATAGAAAATTTGAATTTCGAAACAAAAAAGAGAGGGGTGCAACAAGAGGAATTCCCAGGGGGTCACCCATCCTAGCACTACTCTCGCCCAAGCATGCTTAACTTCGGAGTTCTGATGGGATCCGGTGCATTAGTGCTGGTATGATCGCACCCGCCATGTTCCTTTCGCTTTATTCTTTTAAACTACCCCGTCCTGCGAAGCAGTGTGGCTTTTCTAGACCGAAATTCATTTTAAGCGTCAATTCAAGCATTTTCCTATTATCCTTTTATTTATTTGCTTTCATATTTTTTTTTTGTTATTGATTTGCCCCCTGTTTTTTTACATCATCCCGCAACTCTAAATTATCATGAAATCAATCCTTCACGCTTGCGCTGATACATTTGCGCCGATAAATTTGAGCGACGCTCCGGGCTTTGATCGAGCCGTACCGTTCCTGATTTGTCTCGCGCCTTCAGATCTGCCTTCATGCTTCGAGAAGAAGCAAAATATAAAGCAATCGTTACGAAGGACCTAAATTACTACAGGATAAAGAACGAATAGAAAATTTGAATTTCGAAACAAAAAAGAGAGGGGTGCAACAAGAGGAATTCCCAGGGGGTCACCCATCCTAGTACTACTCTCGCCCAAGCATGCTTAACTTCGGAGTTCTGATGGGATCCGGTGCATTAGTGCTGGTATGATCGCACCCACCATGTTCCTTTCGCTTTATTCTTTTAAACTACCCCGTCCTGCGAAGCAGTGTGGCTTTTCTAGACCGAAATTCATTTTAAGCGTCAATTCAAGCATTTTTTTCTTATCCTTTTGTTTATTGCTTTCATATTTTTTTTTGTTATTGATTTGCACCCTGTTTTTTACCCTCATCGCGCAACAATAAATTGTCATGAAATCAATCCATCACGCTAGCGCTGATACATTTGCGCCGACAAATTTGAGCGATGATCCGGGCTTTGATCGAGCCGTACCGTTCCTGATTTCTCTCGCGCCTTCAGATCCGCCTTCATGCTTCGAGAAGAAGCAAAATATAAAGCAATCGTTCTGAAGGACCTAAATTACTACAAGATAAAGAACGAATAGAAAATTTGAATTTCGAAACAAAAAAGAAAGGGGTGCAACAAGAGGAATTCCCAGGGGGTCACCCATCCTAATACTGCTCACGCCCAAGCACGCTTAACTTCGGAGTTCTGATGGGATACGGTGCATTAGTGCTGGTATGATCGCACCCACAACGTTCCTTTCGCTTTATTCTTTTAAACTACCCCGTCCAGCGAAGCAGTGTGGCTTTTCTAGACCGGAATTCATTTTAAGCGTCAATTGAAGCATTTTCCTTTTATCCTTTTATTTATTTACTTTATATATTTTTTTTTATTGATTTGCACCCTGTTTTTTTCCATCATCCCGCAACTCTAAATTATCATGAAATCAATCCTTCACGCTTGCGGTGATACATTTGCGCCGACAAATTTGAGCGACGATCCGGGCTTTGATCGAGCCGTACCGTTCCTGATTTGTCTCGCGCCTTCAGATCCTCCTTCACGCTTCGATAAGAAGCAAAATATTAAGCAATCGTTCCGACGGAGCTAAATTACTACAGGATAAAGAACGAATAGGAAATTTGGATTTCGAAACAAAAAAGAGAGGGGTGCAACACGAGGACTTCCCAGGGGGTCACCAATCCAAGTACTACTCTCGCCCAAACACGCTTAATTTCGAACGTCTGATGGGATCCGGTGCATTAGTGCTGGTATGATCGCACCCGCCATATTCCTTTCGTTTTATTCTTTTAAACTACCCCGTCCTGCGAAGCAGTGTTGCTTTTCTAGACCGAAATTCATTTTAAGCGTCAATTCAAGCATTTTCCTATTATCCTTTTATTTATTTGCTTTCATATTTTTTTTTGTTATTGATTTGCCCCCTGTTTTTTTCCATCATCCCGCAACTCTAAATTATCATGAAATCAATCCTTCACGCTTGCGCTGATACATTTGCGCCGACAAATTTGAGCGACGATCCGGGCTTTGATCGAGCCGTACCGTTCCTGATTTGTCTCGCGCCTTCAGATCCGCCTTCATGCTTCGAGAAGAAGCAAAATATAAAGCAATCGTTCCGAAGGACCTAAATTACTACAGGATAAAGAACGAATAGAAAATTTGAATTTCGAAACAAAAAAGAGAGGGGTGCAACAAGAGGAATTCCCAGGGGGTCACCCATCCTAGTACTACTCTCGCCCAAACATGCTTAACTTCGGAGTTCTGATGGGATCCGGTGCATTAGTGCTGGTATGATCGCACCCGCCATGTTCCTTTCGCTTTATTCTTTTAAACTACCCCGTCCTGCGAAGCAGTGTGGCTTTTCTAGACCGGAATTCATTTTAAGCGTCAATTGAAGCATTTTCCTCTTATCCTTTTATTTATTTGCTTTCATATTTTTTTTTGTTATTGATTTGCCCCCTGTTTTTTTCCATCATCCCGCAACTCTAAATTATCATGAAATCAATCCTTCACGCTTGCGCTGATACATTTGCGCCGACAAATTTGAGCAACGATCCGGGCTTTGATCGAGCCGTACCGTTCCTGATTTGTCTCGCGCCTTCAGATCCTCCTTCACGCTTCGACAAGAAGCAAAATATTAAGCAATCGTTCCGACGGAGCTAAATTACTACAGGATAAAGAACGAATAGGAAATTTGGATTTCGAAACAAAAAAGAGAGGGGTGCAACACGAGGACTTCCCAGGGGGTCACCAATCAAAGTACTACTCTCGCCCAAACACGCTTAATTTCGATGTTCTGATGGGAACCGGTGCATTAGTGCTGGTATGATCGCACCCGCCATGTTCCTTTCACTTTATTCTTTTAAACTACCCCGTCCTGCGAAGCAGTGTGGCTTTTCTAGACCGAAATTCATTTTAAGCGTCAATTCAACCATTTTCCTATTATCCTTTTATTTATTTGCTTTCATATTTTTTTTTTGTTATTGATTTGCCCCCTGTTTTTTTCCATCATCCCGCAACTCTAAATTATCATGAAATCAATCCTTCACGCTTGCGCTGATACATTTGCGCCGACAAATTTGAGCGACGATCCGGGCTTTGATCGAGCCGTACCGTTCTTGATTTGTCTCGCGCCTTCAGATCCGCCTTCATGCTTCGAGAAGAAGCAAAATATAAATCAATCGTTCCGAAGGACCTAAATTACTACAGGATAAAGAACGAATAGAAAATTTGAATTTCGAAACAAAAAAGAGAGGGGTGCAACAAGAGGAATTCCCAGGGGGTCACCCATCCTAGTACTACTCTCGCCCAAGCATGCTTAACTTCGGAGTGTTGATGGGATCCGGTGCATTAGTGCTGGTATGATCGCACCCGCCATGTTCCTTTCGCTTTATTCTTTTAAACTACCCCGTCCTGCGAAGCAGTGTGGCTTTTCTAGACCGGAATTCATTTTAAGCGTCAATTGAAGCATTTTCCTCTTATCCTTTTATTTATTTACTTTATATTTTTTTTTGTTATTGATTTGCACCCTGTTTTTTTCCATCATCCCGCAACTCTAAATTATCATGAAATCAATCCTTCACGCTTGCGGCGATACATTTGCGCCGACAAATTTGAGCGACGATCCGGGCTTTGATCGAGCCGTACCGTTCCTGATTTGTCTCGCGCCTTCAGATCCTCCTTCAGGCTTCGACAAGAAGCAAAATATTAAGCAATCGTTCCGACGGAGCTAAATTACTACAGGATAAAGAACGAATAGAAAATTTGAATTTCGAAACAAAAAAGAGAGGGGTGCAACAAGAGGAATTCCCAGGGGGTCACCCATCCTAGCACTACTCTCGCCCAAGCATGCTTAACTTCGGAGTTCTGATGGGATCCGGTGCATTAGTGCTGGTATGATCGCACCCGCCATGTTCCTTTCGCTTTATTCTTTTAAACTACCCCGTCCTGCGAAGCAGTGTGGCTTTTCTAGACCGGAATTCATTTTAAGCGTCAATTGAAGCATTTTCCTCTTATCCTTTTATTTATTTACTTTATTTTTTTTTTTTGTTATTGATTTGCACCCTGTTTTTTTCCATCATCCCGCAACTCTAAATTATCATGAAATCAATCCTTCACGCTTGCGCTGATACATTTGCGCCGACAAATTTGAGCGACGATCCGGGCTTTGATCGAGCCGTACCGTTCCTGATTCGTCTCGCGCCTTCAGATCCGCCTTCATGCTTCGAGAAGAAGCAAAATATAAAGCAATCGTTCCGAAGGACCTAAATTACTACAGGATAAAGAACGAATAGAAAATTTGAATTTCGAAACAAAAAAGAGAGGGGTGCAACAAGAGGAATTCCCAGGGGGTCACCCATCCTAGTACTACTCTCGCCCAAGCATGCTTAACTTCGGAGTTCTGATGGGATCCGGTGCATTAGTGCTGGTATGATCGCACCCGCCATGTTCCTTTCGCTTTATTCTTTTAAACTACCCCGTCCTGCGAAGCAGTGTGGCTTTTCTAGACCGGAATTCATTTTAAGCGTCAATTGAAGCATTTTCCTCTTATCCTTTTATTTATTTACTTTATATTTTTTTTTGTTATTGATTTGCACCCTGTTTTTTTCCATCATCCCGCAACTCTAAATTATCATGAAATCAATCCTTCACGCTTGCGGCGATACATTTGCGCCGACAAATTTGAGCGACGATCCGGGCTTTGATCGAGCCGTACCGTTCCTGATTTGTCTCGCGCCTTCAGATCCTCCTTCAGGCTTCGACAAGAAGCAAAATATTAAGCAATCGTTCCGACGGAGCTAAATTACTACAGGATAAAGAACGAATAGAAAATTTGAATTTCGAAACAAAAAAGAGAGGGGTGCAACAAGAGGAATTCCCAGGGGGTCACCCATCCTAGCACTACTCTCGCCCAAGCATGCTTAACTTCGGAGTTCTGATGGGATCCGGTGCATTAGTGCTGGTATGATCGCACCCGCCATGTTCCTTTCGCTTTATTCTTTTAAACTACCCCGTCCTGCGAAGCAGTGTGGCTTTTCTAGACCGAAATTCATTTTAAGCGTCAATTCAAGCATTTTCCTATTATCCTTTTATTTATTTGCTTTCATATTTTTTTTTTGTTATTGATTTGCCCCCTGTTTTTTTACATCATCCCGCAACTCTAAATTATCATGAAATCAATCCTTCACGCTTGCGCTGATACATTTGCGCCGATAAATTTGAGCGACGCTCCGGGCTTTGATCGAGCCGTACCGTTCCTGATTTGTCTCGCGCCTTCAGATCCGCCTTCATGCTTCGAGAAGAAGCAAAATATAAAGCAATCGTTCCGAAGGACCTAAATTACTACAGGATAAAGAACGAATAGAAAATTTGAATTTCGAAACAAAAAAGAGAGGGGTGCAACAAGAGGAATTCCCAGGGGGTCACCCATCCTAGTACTACTCTCGCCCAAGCATGCTTAACTTCGGAGTTCTGATGGGATCCGGTGCATTAGTGCTGGTATGATCGCACCCACCATGTTCCTTTCGCTTTATTCTTTTAAACTACCCCGTCCTGCGAAGCAGTGTGGCTTTTCTAGACCGAAATTCATTTTAAGCGTCAATTCAAGCATTTTTTTCTTATCCTTTTGTTTATTGCTTTCATATTTTTTTTTGTTATTGATTTGCACCCTGTTTTTTACCCTCATCGCGCAACAATAAATTGTCATGAAATCAATCCATCACGCTAGCGCTGATACATTTGCGCCGACAAATTTGAGCGATGATCCGGGCTTTGATCGAGCCGTACCGTTCCTGATTTCTCTCGCGCCTTCAGATCCGCCTTCATGCTTCGAGAAGAAGCAAAATATAAAGCAATCGTTCTGAAGGACCTAAATTACTACAAGATAAAGAACGAATAGAAAATTTGAATTTCGAAACAAAAAAGAAAGGGGTGCAACAAGAGGAATTCCCAGGGGGTCACCCATCCTAATACTGCTCACGCCCAAGCACGCTTAACTTCGGAGTTCTGATGGGATACGGTGCATTAGTGCTGGTATGATCGCACCCACAACGTTCCTTTCGCTTTATTCTTTTAAACTACCCCGTCCAGCGAAGCAGTGTGGCTTTTCTAGACCGGAATTCATTTTAAGCGTCAATTGAAGCATTTTCCTTTTATCCTTTTATTTATTTACTTTATATATTTTTTTTTATTGATTTGCACCCTGTTTTTTTCCATCATCCCGCAACTCTAAATTATCATGAAATCAATCCTTCACGCTTGCGGTGATACATTTGCGCCGACAAATTTGAGCGACGATCCGGGCTTTGATCGAGCCGTACCGTTCCTGATTTGTCTCGCGCCTTCAGATCCTCCTTCACGCTTCGACAAGAAGCAAAATATTAAGCAATCGTTCCGACGGAGCTAAATTACTACAGGATAAAGAACGAATAGGAAATTTGGATTTCGAAACAAAAAAGAGAGGGGTGCAACACGAGGACTTCCCAGGGGGTCACCAATCCAAGTACTACTCTCGCCCAAACACGCTTAATTTCGAAGTTCTGATGGGATCCGGTGCATTAGTGCTGGTATGATCGCACCCGCCATATTCCTTTCGCTTTATTCTTTTAAACTACCCCGTCCTGCGAAGCAGTGTTGCTTTTCTAGACCGAAATTCATTTTAAGCGTCAATTCAAGCATTTTCCTATTATCCTTTTATTTATTTGCTTTCATATTTTTTTTTGTTATTGATTTGCCCCCTGTTTTTTTCCATCATCCCGCAACTCTAAATTATCGTGAAATCAATCCTTCACGCTTGCGCTGATACATTTGCACAGATAAATTTGAGCGACGCTCCGGGCTTTGATCGAGCCGTACCGTTCCTGATTTGTCTCGCGCCTTCAGATCCGCCTTCATGCTTCGAGAAGAAGCAAAATATAAAGCAATCGTTCCGAAGAACCTAAATTACTACAGGATAAAGAACGAATAGAAAATTTGAATTTCGAAACAAAAAAGAGAGGGGTGCAACAAGAGGAATTCCCAGGGGGTCACCCATCCTAATACTGCTCACGCCCAAGCACGCTTAACTTCGGAGTTCTGATGGGATACGGTGCATTAGTGCTGGTATGATCGCACCCACAACGTTCCTTTCGCTTTATTCTTTTAAACTACCCCGTCCAGCGAAGCAGTGTGGCTTTTCTAGACCGGAATTCATTTTAAGCGTCAATTGAAGCATTTTCCTTTTATCCTTTTATTTATTTACTTTATATATTTTTTTTTATTGATTTGCACCCTGTTTTTTTCCATCATCCCGCAACTCTAAATTATCATGAAATCAATCCTTCACGCTTGCGGTGATACATTTGCGCCGACAAATTTGAGCGACGATCCGGGCTTTGATCGAGCCGTACCGTTCCTGATTTGTCTCGCGCCTTCAGATCCTCCTTCACGCTTCGACAAGAAGCAAAATATTAAGCAATCGTTCCGACGGAGCTAAATTACTACAGGATAAAGAACGAACAGGAAATTTGGATTTCGAAACAAAAAAGAGAGGGGTGCAACACGAGGACTTCCCAGGGGGTGACCAATCCAAGTACTACTCTCGCCCAAACACGCTTAATTTCGAAGGTCTGATGGGATCCGGTGCATTAGTGCTGGTATGATCGCACCCGCCATATTCCTTTCGCTTTATTCTTTTAAACTACCCCGTCCTGCGAAGCAGTGTTGCTTTTCTAGACCGAAATTCATTTTAAGCGTCAATTCAAGCATTTTCCTATTATCCTTTTATTTATTTGCTTTCATATTTTTTTTTGTTATTGATTTGCCCCTTGTTTTTTTCCATCATCCCGCAACTCTAAATTATCGTGAAATCAATCCTTCACGCTTGCGCTGATACATTTGCGCCGATAAATTTGAGCGACGCTCCGGGCTTTGATCGAGCCGTACCGTTCCTGATTTGTCTCGCGCCTTCAGATCCGCCTTCATGCTTCGAGAAGAAGCAAAATATAAAGCAATCGTTCCGAAGGACCTAAATTACTACAGGATAAAGAACGAATAGAAAATTTGAATTTCGAAACAAAAAAGAGAGGGGTGCAACAAGAGGAATTCCCAGGGGGTCACCCATCCTAATACTGCTCACGCCCAAGCACGCTTAACTTCGGAGTTTTGATGGGATACGGTGCATTAGTGCTGGTATGATCGCACCCACAACGTTCCTTTCGCTTTATTCTTTTAAACTACCCCGTCCAGCGAAGCAGTGTGGCTTTTCTAGACCGGAATTCATTTTAAGCGTCAATTGAAGCATTTTCCTCTTATCCTTTTATTTATTTACTTTATATTTTTTTGTTATTGATTTGCACCCTGTTTTTTTCCATCATCCCGCAACTCTAAATTATCATGAAATCAATCCTTCACGCTTGCGGTGATACATTTGCGCCGACAAATTTGAGCCACGATCCGGGCTTTGATCGAGCCGTACCGTTCCTGATTTGTCTCGCGCCTTCAGATCCTCCTTCACGCTTCGACAAGAAGCAAAATATTAAGCAATCGTTCCGACGGAGCTAAATTACTACAGGATAAAGAACGAATAGGAAATTTGGATTTCGAAACAAAAAAGAGAGGGGTGCAAGACGAGGACTTCCCAGGGGGTCACCAATCCAAGTACTACTCTCGCCCAAACACGCTTAATTTCGAAGTTCTGATGGGATCCGGTGCATTAGTGCTGGTATGATCGCACCCGCCATATTCCTTTCGCTTTATTCTTTTAAACTACCCCGTCCTGCGAAGCAGTGTGGCTTTTCTAGACCGAAATTCATTTTAAGCGTCAATTCAAGCATTTTCCTATTATCCTTTTATTTATTTGCTTTCATAATTTTTTTTGTTATTGATTTGCCCCCTGTTTTTTTCCATCATCCCGCAACTCTAAATTATCATGAAATCAATCCTTCACGCTTGCGCTGATACATTTGCGCCGACAAATTTGAGCGACGATTCGGGCTTTGATCGAGCCGTACCGTTCCTGATTTGTCTCGCTTCAGATCCGCCTTCATGCTTCGAGAAGAAGCAAAATATAAAGCAATCGTTCCGAAGGACCTAAATTACTACAGGATAAAGAACGAATAGAAAATTTGAATTTCGAAACAAAAAAGAGAGGGGTGCAACAAGAGGAATTCCCAGGGGGTCACCCATCCTAGTACTACTCTCGCCCAAGCATGCTTAACTTCGGAGTTCTGATGGGATCCGGTGCATTAGTGCTGGTATGATCGCACCCGCCATGTTCCTTTCGCTTTATTCTTTTAAACTACCCCGTCCTGCGAAGCAGTGTGGCTTTTCTAGACCGAAATTCATTTTAAGCGTCAATTCAAGCATTTTCCTATTATCCTTTTATTTATTTGCTTTCATATTTTTTTTTGTTATTGATTTGCCCCCTGTTTTTTTCCATCATCCCGCAACTCTAAATTATCATGAAATCAATCCTTCACGCTTGCGCTGATACATTTGCGCCGACAAATTTGAGCGACGATCCGGGCTTTGATCGAGCCGTACCGTTCCTGATTTGTCTCGCGCTTAATATCCTCCTTCACGCTTCGACAAGAAGCAAAATATTAAGCAATCGTTCCGACGGAGCTAAATTACTACAGGATAAAGAACGAATAGGAAATTTGGATTTCGAAACAAAAAAGAGAGGGGTGCAACACGAGGACTTCCCAGGGGGTCACCCATCCTAATACTGCTCACGCCCAAGCACGCTTAACTTCGGAGTTTTGATGGGATACGGTGCATTAGTGCTGGTATGATCGCACCCACAACGTTCCTTTCGCTTTATTCTTTTAAACTACCCCGTCCAGCGAAGCAGTGTGGCTTTTCTAGACCGGAATTCATTTTAAGCGTCAATTGAAGCATTTTCCTCTTATCCTTTTATTTATTTACTTTATATTTTTTTGTTATTGATTTGCACCCTGTTTTTTTCCATCATCCCGCAACTCTAAATTATCATGAAATCAATCCTTCACGCTTGCGGTGATACATTTGCGCCGACAAATTTGAGCCACGATCCGGGCTTTGATCGAGCCGTACCGTTCCTGATTTGTCTCGCGCCTTCAGATCCTCCTTCACGCTTCGACAAGAAGCAAAATATTAAGCAATCGTTCCGACGGAGCTAAATTACTACAGGATAAAGAACGAATAGGAAATTTGGATTTCGAAACAAAAAAGAGAGGGGTGCAAGACGAGGACTTCCCAGGGGGTCACCAATCCAAGTACTACTCTCGCCCAAACACGCTTAATTTCGAAGTTCTGATGGGATCCGGTGCATTAGTGCTGGTATGATCGCACCCGCCATATTCCTTTCGCTTTATTCTTTTAAACTACCCCGTCCTGCGAAGCAGTGTGGCTTTTCTAGACCGAAATTCATTTTAAGCGTCAATTCAAGCATTTTCCTATTATCCTTTTATTTATTTGCTTTCATAATTTTTTTTGTTATTGATTTGCCCCCTGTTTTTTTCCATCATCCCGCAACTCTAAATTATCATGAAATCAATCCTTCACGCTTGCGCTGATACATTTGCGCCGACAAATTTGAGCGACGATTCGGGCTTTGATCGAGCCGTACCGTTCCTGATTTGTCTCGCTTCAGATCCGCCTTCATGCTTCGAGAAGAAGCAAAATATAAAGCAATCGTTCCGAAGGACCTAAATTACTACAGGATAAAGAACGAATAGAAAATTTGAATTTCGAAACAAAAAAGAGAGGGGTGCAACAAGAGGAATTCCCAGGGGGTCACCCATCCTAGTACTACTCTCGCCCAAGCATGCTTAACTTCGGAGTTCTGATGGGATCCGGTGCATTAGTGCTGGTATGATCGCACCCGCCATGTTCCTTTCGCTTTATTCTTTTAAACTACCCCGTCCTGCGAAGCAGTGTGGCTTTTCTAGACCGAAATTCATTTTAAGCGTCAATTCAAGCATTTTCCTATTATCCTTTTATTTATTTGCTTTCATATTTTTTTTTGTTATTGATTTGCCCCCTGTTTTTTTCCATCATCCCGCAACTCTAAATTATCATGAAATCAATCCTTCACGCTTGCGCTGATACATTTGCGCCGACAAATTTGAGCGACGATCCGGGCTTTGATCGAGCCGTACCGTTCCTGATTTGTCTCGCGCTTAATATCCTCCTTCACGCTTCGACAAGAAGCAAAATATTAAGCAATCGTTCCGACGGAGCTAAATTACTACAGGATAAAGAACGAATAGGAAATTTGGATTTCGAAACAAAAAAGAGAGGGGTGCAACACGAGGACTTCCCAGGGGGTCACCAATCCAAGTACTACTCTCGCCCAAACACGCTTAATTTCGATGTTCTGATGGGATCCGGTGCATTAGTGCTGGTATGATCGCACCCGCCATATTCCTTTCGCTTTATTCTTTTAAACTACCCCGTCCTGCGAAGCAGTGTGGCTTTTCTAGACCGAAATTCATTTTAAGCGTCAATTCAAGCATTTTCCTATTATCCTTTTATTTATTTGCTTTCATATTTTTTTTTTTGTTATTGATTTGCCCCCTGTTTTTTTCCATCATCCCGCAACTCTAAATTATCATGAAGTCAATCCTTCACGCTTGCGCTGATACATTTGCGCCGACAAATTTGAGCGACGCTCCGGGCTTTGATCGAGCAGTACCGTTCCTGATTTGTCTCGCGCCTTCAGATCCGCCTTCATGCTTCGAGAAGAAGCAAAATATAAAGCAATCGTTCCGAAGGACCTAAATTACTACAGGATAAAGAACGAATAGAAAATTTGAATTTCGAAACAAAAAAGAGAGGGGTGCAACAAGAGGAATTCCCAGGGGGTCACCCATCCTAGTACTACTCTCGCCCAAGCATGCTTAATTTCGGAGTTCTGATGGGATCCGGTGCATTAGTGCTGGTATGATCGCACCCGCCATATTCCTTTCGCTTTATTCTTTTAAACTACCCCGTCCTGCGAAGCAGTGTGGCTTTTCTAGACCGAAATTCATTTTAAGCGTCAATTCAAGCATTTTCCTATTATCCTTTTATTTATTTGCTTTCATATTTTTTTTTTGTTATTGATTTGCCCCCTGTTTTTTTCCATCATCCCGCAACTCTAAATTATCATGAAATCAATCCTTCACGCTTGCGCTGATACATTTGCGCCGACAAATTTGAGCGACGATCCAGGCTTTGATCGAGCCGTACCGTTCCTGATTTGTCTCGCGCCTTCAGATCCTCCTTCACGCTTCGACAAGAAGCAAAATATTAAGCAATCGTTCCGACGGAGCTAAATTACTACTGGATAAAGAACGAATAGGAAATTTGGATTTCGAAACAAAAAAGAGAGGGCTGCAACACGAGGACTTCCCAGGGGGTCACCAATCCAAGTACTACTCTCGCCCAAACATGCTTAATTTCGATGTTCTGATGGGATCCGGTGCATTAGTGCTGGTATGATCGCACCCGCCATATTCCTTTCGCTTTATTCTTTTAAACTACCCCGTCCTGCGAAGCAGTGTTGCTTTTCTAGACCGAAATTCATTTTAAGCGTCAATTCAAGCATTTTCCTATTATCCTTTTATTTATTTGCTTTCATATTTTTTTTTGTTATTGATTTGCCCCCTGTTTTTTTCCATCATCCCGCAACTCTAAATTATCGGGAAATCAATGCTTCACGCTTGCGCTGATACATTTGCGCCGATAAATTTGAGCGACGCTCCGGGCTTTGATCGAGCCGTACCGTTCCTGATTTGTCTCGCGCCTTCAGATCCGCCTTCATGCTTCGAGAAGAAGCAAAATATAAAGCAATCGTTCCGAAGGAACTAAATTACTACAGGATAAAGAACGAATAGAAAATTTGAATTTCGAAACAAAAAAGAGAGGGGTGCAACAAGAGGAATTCCCAGGGGGTCACCCATCCTAATACTGCTCACGCCCAAGCACGCTTAACTTCGGAGTTCTGATGGGATACGGTGCATTAGTGCTGGTATGATCGCACCCACAACGTTCCTTTCGCTTTATTCTTTTAAACGACCCCGTCCAGCGAAGCAGTGTGGCTTTTCTAGACCGGAATTCATTTTAAGCGTCAATTGAAGCATTTTCCTCTTATCCTTTTATTTATTTACTTTATATTTTTTTGTTATTGATTTGCACCCTGTTTTTTTCCATCATCCCGCAACTCTAAATTATCATGAAATCAATCCTTCACGCTTGCGGTGATACATTTGCGCCGACAAATTTGAGCGACGATCCGGGCTTTGATCGAGCCGTACCGTTCCTGATTTGTCTCGCGCCTTCAGATCCGCCTTCATGCTTCGAGAAGAAGCCAAATATAAAGCAATCGTTCCGAAGGACCTAAATTACTACAGGATAAAGAACGAATAGAAAATTTGAATTTCGAAACAAAAAAGAGAGGGGTGCAACAAGAGGAATTCCCAGGGGGTCACCCATCCTAGTACTACTCTCGCCCAAGCATGCTTAACTTCGGAGTTCTGATGGGATCCGGTGCATTAGTGCTGGTATGATCGCACCCGCCATGTTCCTTTCGCTTTATTCTTTTAAACTACCCCGTCCTGCGAAGCAGTGTGGCTTTTCTAGACCGGAATTCATTTTAAGCGTCAATTGAAGCATTTTCCTCTTATCCTTTTATTTATTTGCTTTCATATTTTTTTTTTTGTTATTGATTTGCCCCCTGTTTTTTTCCATCATCCCGCAACTCTAAATTATCATGAAGTCAATCCTTCACGCTTGCGCTGATACATTTGCGCCGACAAATTTGAGCGACGCTCCGGGCTTTGATCGAGCAGTACCGTTCCTGATTTGTCTCGCGCCTTCAGATCCGCCTTCATGCTTCGAGAAGAAGCAAAATATAAAGCAATCGTTCCGAAGGACCTAAATTACTACAGGATAAAGAACGAATAGAAAATTTGAATTTCGAAACAAAAAAGAGAGGGGTGCAACAAGAGGAATTCCCAGGGGGTCACCCATCCTAGTACTACACTCGCCCAAGCATGCTTAACTTCGGAGTTCTGATGGGATCCGGTGCATTAGTGCTGGTATGATCGCACCCGCCATGTTCCTTTCGCTTTATTCTTTTAAACTACCCCGTCCTGCGAAGCAGTGTGGCTTTTCTAGACCGAAATTCATTTTAAGCGTCAATTCAAGCATTTTCCTATTATCCTTTTATTTATTTGCTTTCATATTTTTTTTTTATTATTGATTTGCCCCCTGTTTTTTTCCATTATCCCGCAACTCTAAATTATCATGAAATCAATCCTTCACGCTTGCGCTGATACATTTGCGCCGATAAATTTGAGCGACGCTCCGGGCTTTGATCGAGTCGTACCGTTCCTGATTTGTCTCGCGCCTTCAGATCCGCCTTCATGCTTCGAGAAGAAGCAAAATATAAAGCAATCGTTCCGAAGGACCTAAATTACTACAGGATAAAGAACGAATAGAAAATTTGAATTTCGAAACAAAAAAGAAAGGGGTGCAACAAGAGGAATTCCCAGGGGGTCACCCATCCTAATACTGCTCACGCCCAAGCACGCTTAACTTCGGAGTTCTGATGGGATACGGTGCATTAGTGCTGGTATGATCGCACCCACAACGTTCCTTTCGCTTTATTCTTTTAAACTACCCCGTCCAGCGAAGCAGTGTGGCTTTTCTAGACCGGAATTCATTTTAAGCGTCAATTGAAGCATTTTCCTCTTATCCTTTTATTTATTTGCTTTCATATTTTTTTTTTGTTATTGATTTGCCCCCTGTTTTTTTCCATCATCCCGCAACTCTAAATTATCATGAAATCAATCCTTCACGCTTGCGCTGATACATTTGCGCCGACAAATTTGAGCGACGATCCGGGCTTTGATCGAGCCGTACCGTTCCTGATTTGTCTCGCGCCTTCAGATCCGCCTTCATGCTTCGAGAAGAAGCAAAATATAAAGCAATCGTTCCGAAGGACCTAAATTACTACAGGATAAAGAACGAATAGAAAATTTGAATTTCGAAACAAAAAAGAGAGGGGTGCAACAAGAGGAATTCCCAGGGGGTCACCCATCCTAGTACTACTCTCGCCCAAGCATGCTTAACTTCGGAGTTCTGATATTTTTCCGGTGCATTAGTGCTGGTATGATCGCACCCGCCATGTTCCTTTCGCTTTATTCTTTTAAACTACCCCGTCCTGCGAAGCAGTGTGGCTTTTCTAGACCGAAATTCATTTTAAGCGTCAATTCAAGCATTTTCCTATTATCCTTTTATTTATTTGCTTTCATATTTTTTTTTGTTATTGATTTGCCCCCTGTTTTTTTCCATCATCCCGCAACTCTAAATTATCATGAAATCAATCCTTCACGCTTGCGCTGATACATTTGCGCCGACAAATTTGAGCGACGATCCGGGCTTTGATCGAGCCGTACCGTTCCTGATTTGTCTCGCGCCTTCAGATCCTCCTTCACGCTTCGACAAGAAGCAAAATATTAAGCAATCGTTCCGACGGAGCTAAATTACTACAGGATAAAGAACGAATAGGAAATTTGGATTTCGAAACAAAAAAGAGAGGGGTGCAACACGATTTCTTCCCAGGGGGTCACCAATCCAAGTACTACTCTCGCCCAAACACGCTTAATTTCGATGTTCTGATGGGATCCGGTGTATTAGTGCTGGTATGATCGCACCCGCCATATTCTTTTCGTTTTATTCTTTTAAACTACCCCGTCCTGCGAAGCAGTGTGGCTTTTCTAGACCGAAATTCATTTTAAGCGTCAATTCAAGCATTTTCCTATTTTCCTTTTATTTATTTGCTTTCATAATTTTTTTTGTTATTGATTTGCCCCCTGTTTTTTTCCATCATCCCGCAACTCTACATTATCATGAAATCAATCCTTCACGCTTGCGCTGATACATTTGCGCCGACAAATTTGATCGACGATCCGGGCTTTGATCGAGCCGTACCGTTCCTGATTTGTCTCGCGCCTTCAGATCCTCCTTAACCCTTCGACAAGAAGCAAAATATTAAGCAATCGTTCCGACGGAGCTAAATTACTACAGGATAAAGAACGAATAGGAAATTTGGATTTCGAAACTAAAAAGAGAGGGGTGCAACACGAGGACTTCCCAGGGGGTCACCAATCCAAGTACTACTCTCGCCCAAACACGCTTAATTTCGAAGTTCTGATGGGATCCGGTGCATTAGTGCTGGTATGATCGCACCCGCCATATTCCTTTCGCTTTATTCTTTTAAACTACCCCGTCCTGCGAAACAGTGTGGCTTTTCTAGACCGAAATTCATTTTAAGCGTCAATTCAAGCATTTTCCTATTATCCTTTTATTTATTTGCTTTCATATTTTTTTTTTGTTATTGATTTGCCCCCTGTTTTTTTCCATCATCCCGCAACTCTAAATTATCATGAAATCAATCCTTCACGCTTGCGCTGATACATTTGCGCCGACAAATTTGAGCGACGATCCGGGCTTTGATCGAGCCGTACCGTTCCTGATTTGTCTCGCGCCTTCAGATCCGCCTTCATGCTTCGAGAAGAAGCCAAATATAAAGCAATCGTTCCGAAGGACCTAAATTACTACAGGATAAAGAACGAATAGAAAATTTGAATTTCGAAACAAAAAAGAGAGGGGTGCAACAAGAGGAATTCCCAGGGGGTCACCCATCCTAGTACTACTCTCGCCCAAGCATGCTTAACTTCGGAGTTCTGATGGGATCCGGTGCATTAGTGCTGGTATGATCGCACCCGCCATGTTCCTTTCGCTTTATTCTTTTAAACTACCCCGTCCTGCGAAGCAGTGTGGCTTTTCTAGACCGGAATTCATTTTAAGCGTCAATTGAAGCATTTTCCTCTTATCCTTTTATTTATTTGCTTTCATATTTTTTTTTTTGTTATTGATTTGCCCCCTGTTTTTTTCCATCATCCCGCAACTCTAAATTATCATGAAGTCAATCCTTCACGCTTGCGCTGATACATTTGCGCCGACAAATTTGAGCGACGCTCCGGGCTTTGATCGAGCAGTACCGTTCCTGATTTGTCTCGCGCCTTCAGATCCGCCTTCATGCTTCGAGAAGAAGCAAAATATAAAGCAATCGTTCCGAAGGACCTAAATTACTACAGGATAAAGAACGAATAGAAAATTTGAATTTCGAAACAAAAAAGAGAGGGGTGCAACAAGAGGAATTCCCAGGGGGTCACCCATCCTAGTACTACACTCGCCCAAGCATGCTTAACTTCGGAGTTCTGATGGGATCCGGTGCATTAGTGCTGGTATGATCGCACCCGCCATGTTCCTTTCGCTTTATTCTTTTAAACTACCCCGTCCTGCGAAGCAGTGTGGCTTTTCTAGACCGAAATTCATTTTAAGCGTCAATTCAAGCATTTTCCTATTATCCTTTTATTTATTTGCTTTCATATTTTTTTTTTATTATTGATTTGCCCCCTGTTTTTTTCCATTATCCCGCAACTCTAAATTATCATGAAATCAATCCTTCACGCTTGCGCTGATACATTTGCGCCGATAAATTTGAGCGACGCTCCGGGCTTTGATCGAGTCGTACCGTTCCTGATTTGTCTCGCGCCTTCAGATCCGCCTTCATGCTTCGAGAAGAAGCAAAATATAAAGCAATCGTTCCGAAGGACCTAAATTACTACAGGATAAAGAACGAATAGAAAATTTGAATTTCGAAACAAAAAAGAAAGGGGTGCAACAAGAGGAATTCCCAGGGGGTCACCCATCCTAATACTGCTCACGCCCAAGCACGCTTAACTTCGGAGTTCTGATGGGATACGGTGCATTAGTGCTGGTATGATCGCACCCACAACGTTCCTTTCGCTTTATTCTTTTAAACTACCCCGTCCAGCGAAGCAGTGTGGCTTTTCTAGACCGGAATTCATTTTAAGCGTCAATTGAAGCATTTTCCTCTTATCCTTTTATTTATTTGCTTTCATATTTTTTTTTTGTTATTGATTTGCCCCCTGTTTTTTTCCATCATCCCGCAACTCTAAATTATCATGAAATCAATCCTTCACGCTTGCGCTGATACATTTGCGCCGACAAATTTGAGCGACGATCCGGGCTTTGATCGAGCCGTACCGTTCCTGATTTGTCTCGCGCCTTCAGATCCGCCTTCATGCTTCGAGAAGAAGCAAAATATAAAGCAATCGTTCCGAAGGACCTAAATTACTACAGGATAAAGAACGAATAGAAAATTTGAATTTCGAAACAAAAAAGAGAGGGGTGCAACAAGAGGAATTCCCAGGGGGTCACCCATCCTAGTACTACTCTCGCCCAAGCATGCTTAACTTCGGAGTTCTGATATTTTTCCGGTGCATTAGTGCTGGTATGATCGCACCCGCCATGTTCCTTTCGCTTTATTCTTTTAAACTACCCCGTCCTGCGAAGCAGTGTGGCTTTTCTAGACCGAAATTCATTTTAAGCGTCAATTCAAGCATTTTCCTATTATCCTTTTATTTATTTGCTTTCATATTTTTTTTTGTTATTGATTTGCCCCCTGTTTTTTTCCATCATCCCGCAACTCTAAATTATCATGAAATCAATCCTTCACGCTTGCGCTGATACATTTGCGCCGACAAATTTGAGCGACGATCCGGGCTTTGATCGAGCCGTACCGTTCCTGATTTGTCTCGCGCCTTCAGATCCTCCTTCACGCTTCGACAAGAAGCAAAATATTAAGCAATCGTTCCGACGGAGCTAAATTACTACAGGATAAAGAACGAATAGGAAATTTGGATTTCGAAACAAAAAAGAGAGGGGTGCAACACGATTTCTTCCCAGGGGGTCACCAATCCAAGTACTACTCTCGCCCAAACACGCTTAATTTCGATGTTCTGATGGGATCCGGTGTATTAGTGCTGGTATGATCGCACCCGCCATATTCTTTTCGTTTTATTCTTTTAAACTACCCCGTCCTGCGAAGCAGTGTGGCTTTTCTAGACCGAAATTCATTTTAAGCGTCAATTCAAGCATTTTCCTATTTTCCTTTTATTTATTTGCTTTCATAATTTTTTTTGTTATTGATTTGCCCCCTGTTTTTTTCCATCATCCCGCAACTCTACATTATCATGAAATCAATCCTTCACGCTTGCGCTGATACATTTGCGCCGACAAATTTGATCGACGATCCGGGCTTTGATCGAGCCGTACCGTTCCTGATTTGTCTCGCGCCTTCAGATCCTCCTTAACCCTTCGACAAGAAGCAAAATATTAAGCAATCGTTCCGACGGAGCTAAATTACTACAGGATAAAGAACGAATAGGAAATTTGGATTTCGAAACTAAAAAGAGAGGGGTGCAACACGAGGACTTCCCAGGGGGTCACCAATCCAAGTACTACTCTCGCCCAAACACGCTTAATTTCGAAGTTCTGATGGGATCCGGTGCATTAGTGCTGGTATGATCGCACCCGCCATATTCCTTTCGCTTTATTCTTTTAAACTACCCCGTCCTGCGAAGCAGTGTGGCTTTTCTAGACCGGAATTCATTTTAAGCGTCAATTCAAGCATTTTCCTATTATCCTTTTATTTATTTGCTTTCATATTTTTTTTTGTTATTGATTTGCCCCCTGTTTTTTTCCATCATCCCGCAACTCTAAATTATCATGAAATCAATCCTTCACGCTTGCGCTGATACATTTGCGCCGATAAATTTGAGCGACGCTCCGGGCTTTGATCGAGCCGTACCGTTCCTGATTTGTCTCGCGCCTTCAGATCCGCCTTCATGCTTCGAGAAGAAGCAAAATATAAAGCAATCGTTCCGAAGGACCTAAATTACTACAGGATAAAGAACGAATAGAAAATTTGAATTTCGAAACAAAAAAGAAAGGGGTGCAACAAGAGGAATTCCCAGGGGGTCACCCATCCTAATACTGCTCACGCCCAAGCACGCTTAACTTCGGAGTTCTGATGGGATACGGTGCATTAGTGCTGGTATGATCGCACCCACAACGTTCCTTTCGCTTTATTCTTTTAAACGACCCCGTCCAGCGAAGCAGTGTGGCCTTTCTAGACCGGAATTCATTTTAAGCGTCAATTGAAGCATTTTCCTCTTATCCTTTTATTTATTTACTTTATATTTTTTTGTTATTGATTTGCACCCTGTTTTTTTCCATCATCCCGCAACTCTAAATTATCATGAAATCAATCCTTCACGCTTGCGGTGATACATTTGCGCCGACAAATTTGAGCGACGATCCGGGCTTTGATCGAGCCGTACCGTTCCTGATTTGTCTCGCGCCTTCAGATCCGCCTTCATGCTTCGAGAAGAAGCCAAATATAAAGCAATCGTTCCGAAGGACCTAAATTACTACAGGATAAAGAACGAATAGAAAATTTGAATTTCGAAACAAAAAAGAGAGGGGTGCAACAAGAGGAATTCCCAGGGGGTCACCCATCCTAGTACTACTCTCGCCCAAGCATGCTTAACTTCGGAGTTCTGATGGGATCCGGTGCATTAGTGCTGGTATGATCGCACCCGCCATGTTCCTTTCGCTTTATTCTTTTAAACTACCCCGTCCTGCGAAGCAGTGTGGCTTTTCTAGACCGGAATTCATTTTAAGCGTCAATTGAAGCATTTTCCTCTTATCCTTTTATTTATTTGCTTTCATATTTTTTTTTTGTTATTGATTTGCCCCCTGTTTTTTTCCATCATCCCGCAACTCTAAATTATCATGAAATCAATCCTTCACGCTTGCGCTGATACATTTGCGCCGACAAATTTGAGCGACGCTCCGGGCTTTGATCGAGCCGTACCGTTCCTGATTTGTCTCGCGCCTTCAGATCCGCCTTCATGCTTCGAGAAGAAGCAAAATATAAAGCAATCGTTCCGAAGGACCTAAATTACTACAGGATAAAGAACGAATAGAAAATTTGAATTTCGAAACAAAAAAGAGAGGGGTGCAACAAGAGGAATTCCCAGGGGGTCACCCATCCTAGTACTACACTCGCCCAAGCATGCTTAACTTCGGAGTTCTGATGGGATCCGGTGCATTAGTGCTGGTATGATCGCACCCGCCATGTTCCTTTCGCTTTATTCTTTTAAACTACCCCGTCCTGCGAAGCAGTGTGGCTTTTCTAGACCGAAATTCATTTTAAGCGTCAATTCAAGCATTTTCCTATTATCCTTTTATTTATTTGCTTTCATATTTTTTTTTTATTATTGATTTGCCCCCTGTTTTTTTCCATTATCCCGCAACTCTAAATTATCATGAAATCAATCCTTCACGCTTGCGCTGATACATTTGCGCCGATAAATTTGAGCGACGCTCCGGGCTTTGATCGAGTCGTACCGTTCCTGATTTGTCTCGCGCCTTCAGATCCGCCTTCATGCTTCGAGAAGAAGCAAAATATAAAGCAATCGTTCCGAAGGACCTAAATTACTACAGGATAAATAACGAATAGAAAATTTGAATTTCGAAACAAAAAAGAAAGGGGTGCAACAAGAGGAATTCCCAGGGGGTCACCCATCCTAATACTGCTCACGCCCAAGCACGCTTAACTTCGGAGTTCTGATGGGATACGGTGCATTAGTGCTGGTATGATTGCACCCACAACGTTCCTTTCGCTTTATTCTTTTAAACTACCCCGTCCAGCGAAGCAGTGTGGCTTTTCTAGACCGGAATTCATTTTAAGCGTCAATTGAAGTATTTTCCTCTTATCCTTTTATTTATTTGCTTTCATATTTTTTTTTTGTTATTGATTTGCCCCCTGTTTTTTTCCATCATCCCGCAACTCTAAATTATCATGAAATCAATCCTTCACGCTTGCGCTGATACATTTGCGCCGACAAATTTGAGCGACGATCCGGGCTTTGATCGAGCCGTACCGTTCCTGATTTGTCTCGCGCCTTCAGATCCTCCTTCACGCTTCGACAAGAAGCAAAATATTAAGCAATCGTTCCGACTGAGCTAAATTACTACAGGATAAAGAACGAATAGGAAATTTGGATTTCGAAACAAAAAAGAGAGGGGTGCAACACGAGGACTTCCCAGGGGGTCACCAATCCAAGTACTACTCTCGCCCAAACACGCTTAATTTCGAAGTTCTGATGGGATCCGGTGCATTAGTGCTGGTATGATCGCACCCGCCATATTCCTTTCGCTTTATTCTTTTAAACTACCCCGTCCTGCGAAGCAGTGTAGCTTTTCTAGACCGGAATTCATTTTAAGCGTCAATTCAAGCATTTTCCTATTATCCTTTTATTTATATTGCTTTCATATTTTTTTTTGTTATTGATTTGCCCCCTGTTTTTTTCCATCATCCCGCAACTCTAAATTATCATGAAATCAATCCTTCACGCTTGCGCTGATACATTTGCGCCGACAAATTTGAGCGACGATCCGGGCTTTGATCGAGCCGTACCGTTCCTGATTTGTCTCGCGCCTTCAGATCCTCCTTCACGCTTCGACAAGAAGCAAAATATTAAGCAATCGTTCCGACGGAGCTAAATTACTACAGGATAAAGAACGAATAGGAAATTTGGATTTCGAAACAAAAAAGAGAGGGGTGCAACACGATTTCTTCCCAGGGGGTCACCAATCCAAGTACTACTCTCGCCCAAACACGCTTAATTTCGATGTTCTGATGGGATCCGGTGTATTAGTGCTGGTATGATCGCACCCGCCATATTCCTTTCGTTTTATTCTTTTAAACTACCCCGTCCTGCGAAGCAGTGTGGCTTTTCTAGACCGAAATTCATTTTAAGCGTCAATTCAAGCATTTTCCTATTTTCCTTTTATTTATTTGCTTTCATAATTTTTTTTGTTATTGATTTGCCCCCTGTTTTTTTCCATCATCCCGCAACTCTACATTATCATGAAATCAATCCTTCACGCTTGCGCTGATACATTTGCGCCGACAAATTTGATCGACGATCCGGGCTTTGATCGAGCCGTACCGTTCCTGATTTGTCTCGCGCCTTCAGATCCTCCTTAACCCTTCGACAAGAAGCAAAATATTAAGCAATCGTTCCGACGGAGCTAAATTACTACAGGATAAAGAACGAATAGGAAATTTGGATTTCGAAACAAAAAAGAGAGGGGTGCAACACGAGGACTTCCCAGGGGGTCACCCATCCTAATACTGCTCACGCCCAAGCACGCTTAACTTCGGAGTTTTGATGGGATACGGTGCATTAGTGCTGGTATGATCGCACCCGCCATATTCCTTTCGCTTTATTCTTTTAAACTACCCCGTCCTGCGAAACAGTGTGGCTTTTCTAGACCGAAATTCATTTTAAGCGTCAATTCAAGCATTTTCCTATTATCCTTTTATTTATTTGCTTTCATATTTTTTTTTTGTTATTGATTTGCCCCCTGTTTTTTTCCATCATCCCGCAACTCTAAATTATCATGAAATCAATCCTTCACGCTTGCGCTGATACATTTGCGCCGACAAATTTGAGCGACGATCCGGGCTTTGATCGAGCCGTACCGTTCCTGATTTGTCTCGCGCCTTCAGATCCTCCTTCACGCTTCGACAAGAAGCAAAATATTAAGCAATCGTTCCGACTGAGCTAAATTACTACAGGATAAAGAACGAATAGGAAATTTGGATTTCGAAACAAAAAAGAGAGGGGTGCAACACGAGGACTTCCCAGGGGGTCACCAATCCAAGTACTACTCTCGCCCAAACACGCTTAATTTCGAAGTTCTGATGGGATCCGGTGCATTAGTGCTGGTATGATCGCACCCGCCATATTCCTTTCGCTTTATTCTTTTAAACTACCCCGTCCTGCGAAGCAGTGTAGCTTTTCTAGACCGGAATTCATTTTAAGCGTCAATTCAAGCATTTTCCTATTATCCTTTTATTTATATTGCTTTCATATTTTTTTTTTGTTATTGATTTGCCCCCTGTTTTATTCCATCATCCCGCAACTCTAAATTATCATGAAATCAATCCTTCACGCTTGCGCTGATACATTTGCGCCGACAAATTTGAGCGACGATCCGGGCTTTGATCGAGCCGTACCGTTCCTGATTTGTCTCGCGCCTTCAGATCCTCCTTCACGCTTCGACAAGAAGCAAAATATTAAGCAATCGTTCCGACTGAGCTAAATTACTACAGGACAAAGAACGAATAGGAAATTTGGATTTCGAAACAAAAAAGAGAGGGGTGCAACACGAGGACTTCCCAGGGGGTCACCAATCCAAGTACTACTCTCGCCCAAACACGCTTAATTTCGAAGTTCTGATGGGATCCGGTGCATTAGTGCTGGTATGATCGCACCCGCCATATTCCTTTCGCTTTATTCTTTTAAACTACCCCGTCCTGCGAAGCAGTGTGACTTTTCTAGACCGGAATTCATTTTAAGCGTCAATTCAAGCATTTTCCTATTATCCTTTTATTTATTTGCTTTCATATTTTTTTTTGTTATTGATTTGCCCCCTGTTTTTTTCCATCATCCCGCAACTCTAAATTATCATGAAATCAATCCTTCACGCTTGCGCTGATACATTTGCGCCGACAAATTTGAGCGACGATCCGGGCTTTGATCGAGCCGTACCGTTCCTGATTTGTCTCGCGCCTTCAGATCCGCCTTCATGCTTCGAGAAGAAGCAAAATATAAAGCAATCGTTCCGAAGGACCTAAATTACTACAGGATAAAGAACGAATAGAAAATTTGGATTTCGAAACAAAAAAGAGAGGGGTGCAACACGAGGACTTCCCAGGGGGTCACCAATCCAAGTACTACTCTCGCCCAAACACGCTTAATTTCGAAGTTCTGATGGGATCCGGTGCATTAGTGCTGGTATGATCGCACCCGCCATATTCCTTTCGCTTTATTCTTTTAAACTACCCCGTCCTGCGAAACAGTGTGGCTTTTCTAGACCGAAATTCATTTTAAGCGTCAATTCAAGCATTTTCCTATTATCCTTTTATTTATTTGCTTTCATATTTTTTTTTTGTTATTGATTTGCCCCCTGTTTTTTTCCATCATCCCGCAACTCTAAATTATCATGAAATCAATCCTTCACGCTTGCGCTGATACATTTGCGCCGACAAATTTGAGCGACGATCCGGGCTTTGATCGAGCCGTACCGTTCCTGATTTGTCTCGCGCCTTCAGATCCTCCTTCACGCTTCGACAAGAAGCAAAATATTAAGCAATCGTTCCGACTGAGCTAAATTACTACAGGATAAAGAACGAATAGGAAATTTGGATTTCGAAACAAAAAAGAGAGGGGTGCAACACGAGGACTTCCCAGGGGGTCACCAATCCAAGTACTACTCTCGCCCAAACACGCTTAATTTCGAAGTTCTGATGGGATCCGGTGCATTAGTGCTGGTATGATCGCACCCGCCATATTCCTTTCGCTTTATTCTTTTAAACTACCCCGTCCTGCGAAGCAGTGTAGCTTTTCTAGACCGGAATTCATTTTAAGCGTCAATTCAAGCATTTTCCTATTATCCTTTTATTTATATTGCTTTCATATTTTTTTTTTGTTATTGATTTGCCCCCTGTTTTATTCCATCATCCCGCAACTCTAAATTATCATGAAATCAATCCTTCACGCTTGCGCTGATACATTTGCGCCGACAAATTTGAGCGACGATCCGGGCTTTGATCGAGCCGTACCGTTCCTGATTTGTCTCGCGCCTTCAGATCCTCCTTCACGCTTCGACAAGAAGCAAAATATTAAGCAATCGTTCCGACTGAGCTAAATTACTACAGGACAAAGAACGAATAGGAAATTTGGATTTCGAAACAAAAAAGAGAGGGGTGCAACACGAGGACTTCCCAGGGGGTCACCAATCCAAGTACTACTCTCGCCCAAACACGCTTAATTTCGAAGTTCTGATGGGATCCGGTGCATTAGTGCTGGTATGATCGCACCCGCCATATTCCTTTCGCTTTATTCTTTTAAACTACCCCGTCCTGCGAAGCAGTGTGGCTTTTCTAGACCGGAATTCATTTTAAGCGTCAATTCAAGCATTTTCCTATTATCCTTTTATTTATTTGCTTTCATATTTTTTTTTGTTATTGATTTGCCCCCTGTTTTTTTCCATCATCCCGCAACTCTAAATTATCATGAAATCAATCCTTCACGCTTGCGCTGATACATTTGCGCCGACAAATTTGAGCGACGATCCGGGCTTTGATCGAGCCGTACCGTTCCTGATTTGTCTCGCGCCTTCAGATCCGCCTTCATGCTTCGAGAAGAAGCAAAATATAAAGCAATCGTTCCGAAGGACCTAAATTACTACAGGATAAAGAACGAATAGAAAATTTGAATTTCGAAACAAAAAAGAGAGGGGTGCAACAAGAGGAATTCCCAGGGGGTCACCCATCCTAATACTGCTCACGCCCAATCACGCTTAACTTCGGAGTTCTGATGGGATACGGTGCATTAGTGCTGATATGATCGCACCCACAACGTTCCTTTCGCTTTATTCTTTTAAACTACCCCGTCCAGCGAAGCAGTGTGGCTTTTCTAGACCGGAATTCATTTTAAGCGTCAATTGAAGCATTTTCCTCTTATCCTTTTATTTATTTACTTTATATTTTTTTGTTATTGATTTGCACCCTGTTTTTTTCCATCATCCCGCAACTCTAAATTATCATGAAATCAATCCTTCACGCTTGCGGTGATACATTTGCGCCGACAAATTTGAACGACGATCCGGGCTTTGATCGAGCCGTACCGTTCCTGATTTGTCTCGCGCCTTCAGATCCTCCTTCACGCTTCGACAAGAAGCAAAATATTAAGCAATCGTTCCGAAGGACCTAAATTACTACAGGATAAAGAACGAATAGGAAATTTGGATTTCGAAACAAAAAAGAGAGGGGTGCAACACGAGGACTTCCCAGGGGGTCACCAATCCAAGTACTACTCTCGCCCAAACACGCTTAATTTCGAAGTTCTGATGGGATCCGGTGCATTAGTGCTGGTATGATCGCACCCGCCATATTCCTTTCGCTTTATTCTTTTAAACTACCCCGTCCTGCGAAGCAGAGTGGCTTTTCTAGACCGAAATTCATTTTAAGCGTCAATTCAAGCATTTTCCTATTATCCTTTTATTTATTTGCTTTCATAATTTTGTTTGTTATTGATTTGCCACCTGTTTTTTTCCATCATCCCGCAACTCTAAATTATCATGAAATCAATCCTTCACGCTTGCGCTGATACATTTGCGCCGACAAATTTGAGCGACGATTCGGGCTTTGATCGAGCCGTACCGTTCCTGATTTGTCTCGTTTCAGATCCGCCTTCATGCTTCGAGAAGAAGCAAAATATAAAGCAATCGTTCCGAAGGACCTAAATTACTACAGGATAAAGAACGAATAGAAAATTTGAATTTCGAAACAAAAAAGAGAGGGGTGCAACAAGAGGAATTCCCAGGGGGTCACCCATCCTAATACTGCTCACGCCCAAGCACGCTTAACTTCGGAGTTCTGATGGGATACGGTGCATTAGTGCTGGTATGATCGCACCCACAACGTTCCTTTCGCTTTATTCTTTTAAACTACCCCGTCCAGCGAAGCAGTGTGGCTTTTCTAGACCGGAATTCATTTTAAGCGTCAATTGAAACATTTTCCTCTTATCCTTTTATTTATTTATTTTATATTTTTTTGTTATTGATTTGCACCCTATTTTTTTCCATCATCCCGCAACTCTAAATTATCATGAAATCAATCCTTCACGCTTGCGGTGATACATTTGCGCCGACAAATTTGAGCGACGATCCGGGCTTTGATCGAGCCGTACCGTTCCTGATTTGTCTCGCGCCTTCAGATCCTCCTTCACGCTTCGACAAGAAGCAAAATATTAAGCAATCGTTCCGAAGGACCTAAATTACTACAGGATAAAGAACGAATAGGAAATTTGGATTTCGAAACAAAAAAGAGAGGGGTGCAACACGAGGACTTCCCAGGGGGTCACCAATCCAAGTACTACTCTCGCCCAAACACGCTTAATTTCGAAGTTCTGATGGGATCCGGTGCATTAGTGCTGGTATGATCGCACCCGCCATATTCCTTTCGCTTTATTCTTTTAAACTACCCCGTCCTGCGAAGCAGTGTGGCTTTTCTAGACCGGAATTCATTTTAAGCGTCAATTCAAGCATTTTCCTATTATCCTTTTATTTATTTGCTTTCATATTTTTTTTTGTTATTGATTTGCCCCCTGTTTTTTTCCATCATCCCGCAACTCTAAATTATCATGAAATCAATCCTTCACGCTTGCGCTGATACATTTGCGCCGACAAATTTGAGCGACGATCCGGGCTTTGATCGAGCCGTACCGTTCCTGATTTGTCTCGCGCCTTCAGATCCGCCTTCATGCTTCGAGAAGAAGCAAAATATAAAGCAATCGTTCCGAAGGACCTAAATTACTACAGGATAAAGAACGAATAGAAAATTTGAATTTCGAAACAAAAAAGAGAGGGGTGCAACAAGAGGAATTCCCAGGGGGTCACCCATCCTAATACTGCTCACGCCCAAGCACGCTTAACTTCGGAGTTCTGATGGGATACGGTGCATTAGTGCTGATATGATCGCACCCACAACGTTCCTTTCGCTTTATTCTTTTAAACTACCCCGTCCAGCGAAGCAGTGTGGCTTTTCTAGACCGGAATTCATTTTAAGCGTCAATTGAAGCATTTTCCTCTTATCCTTTTATTTATTTACTTTATATTTTTTTGTTATTGATTTGCACCCTATTTTTTTCCATCATCCCGCAACTCTAAATTATCATGAAATCAATCCTTCACGCTTGCGGTGATACATTTGCGCCGACAAATTTGAGCGACGATCCGGGCTTTGATCGAGCCGTACCGTTCCTGATTTGTCTCGCGCCTTCAGATCCGCCTTCATGCTTCGAGAAGAAGCAAAATATAAAGCAATCGTTCTGAAGGACCTAAATTACTACAGGATAAAGAACGAATAGAAAATTTGAATTTCGAAACAAAAAAGAGAGGGGTGCAACAAGAGGAATTCCCAGGGGGTCACCCATCCTAATACTGCTCACGCCCAAGCACGCTTAACTTCGGAGTTCTGATGGGATACGGTGCATTAGTGCTGATATGATCGCACCCACAACGTTCCTTTCGCTTTATTCTTTTAAACTACCCCGTCCAGCGAAGCAGTGTGGCTTTTCTAGACCGGAATTCATTTTAAGCGTCAATTGAAGCATTTTCCTCTTATCCTTTTATTTATTTACTTTATATTTTTTTGTTATTGATTTGCACCCTATTTTTTTCCATCATCCCGCAACTCTAAATTATCATGAAATCAATCCTTCACGCTTGCGGTGATACATTTGCGCCGACAAATTTGAGCGACGATCCGGGCTTTGATCGAGCCGTACCGTTCCTGATTTGTCTCGCGCCTTCAGATCCTCCTTCACGCTTCGACAAGAAGCAAAATATTAAGCAATCGTTCCGAAGGACCTAAATTACTACAGGATAAAGAACGAATAGGAAATTTGGATTTCGAAACAAAAAAGAGAGGGGTGCAACACGAGGACTTCCCAGGGGGTCACCAATCCAAGTACTACTCTCGCCCAAACACGCTTAATTTCGAAGTTCTGATGGGATCCGGTGCATTAGTGCTGGTATGATCGCACCCGCCATGTTCTTTTCGCTTTATTCTTTTAAACTACCCCGTCCTGCGAAGCAGTGTGGCTTTTCTAGACCGAAATTTATTTTAAGCGTCAATTCAAGCATTTTCCTATTATCCTTTTATTTATTTGCTTTCATATTTTTTTTTTGTTATTGATTTGCCCCCTGTTTTTTTCCATCATCCCGCAACTCTAAATTATCATGAAATCAATCCTTCACGCTTGCGCTGATACATTTGCGCCGACAAATTTGAGCGACGATCCAGGCTTTGATCGAGCCGTACCGTTCCTGATTTGTCTCGCGCCTTCAGATCCGCCTTCATGCTTCGAGAAGAAGCAAAATATAAAGCAATCGTTCCGAAGGACCTAAATTACTACAGGATAAAGAACGAATAGAAAATTTGAATTTCGAAACAAAAAAGAGAGGGGTGCAACAAGAGGAATTCCCAGGGGGTCACCCATCCTAATACTGCTCACGCCCAAGCACGCTTAACTTCGGAGTTCTGATGGGATACGGTGCATTAGTGCTGGTATGATCGCACCCACAACGTTCCTTTCGCTTTATTCTTTTAAACTACCCCGTCCAGCGAAGCAGTGTGGCTTTTCTAGACCGGAATTCATTTTAAGCGTCAATTGAAGCATTTTCCTCTTATCCTTTTATTTATTTATTTTATATTTTTTTGTTATTGATTTGCACCCTATTTTTTTCCATCATCCCGCAACTCTAAATTATCATGAAATCAATCCTTCACGCTTGCGGTGATACATTTGCGCCGACAAATTTGAGCGACGATCCGGGCTTTGATCGAGCCGTACCGTTCCTGATTTGTCTCGCGCCTTCAGATCCTCCTTCACGCTTCGACAAGAAGCAAAATATTAAGCAATCGTTCCGACGGAACTAAATTACTACAGGATAAAGAACGAATAGGAAATTTGGATTTCGAAACAAAAAAGAGAGGGGTGCAACACGAGGACTTCCCAGGGGGTCACCAATCCAAGTACTACTCTCGCCCAAACACGCTTAATTTCGAAGTTCTGATGGGATCCGGTGCATTAGTGCTGGTATGATCGCACCCGCCATATTCCTTTCGCTTTATTCTTTTAAACTACCCCGTCCTGCGAAGCAGAGTGGCTTTTCTAGACCGAAATTCATTTTAAGCGTCAATTCAAGAATTTTCCTATTATCCTTTTATTTATTTGCTTTCATAATTTTGTTTGTTATTGATTTGCCACCTGTTTTTTTCCATCATCCCGCAACTCTAAATTATCATGAAATCAATCCTTCACGCTTGCGCTGATACATTTGCGCCGACAAATTTGAGCGACGATTCGGGCTTTGATCGAGCCGTACCGTTCCTGATTTGTCTCGTTTCAGATCCGCCTTCATGCTTCGAGAAGAAGCAAAATATAAAGCAATCGTTCCGAAGGACCTAAATTACTACAGGATAAAGAACAAATAGAAAATTTGAATTTCGAAACAAAAAAGAGAGGGGTGCAACAAGAGGAATTCCCAGGGGGTCACCCATCCTAGTACTACTCTCGCCCAAGCATGCTTAACTTCGGAGTTCTGATATTTTTCCGGTGCATTAGTGCTGGTATGATCGCACCCGCCATGTTCCTTTCGCTTTATTCTTTTAAACTACCCCGTCCTGCGAAGCAGTGTGGCTTTTCTAGACCGAAATTCATTTTAAGCGTCAATTCAAGCATTTTCCTATTATCCTTTTATTTATTTGCTTTCATATTTTTTTTTGTTATTGATTTGCCCCCTGTTTTTTTCAATCATCCCGCAACTCTAAATTATCATGAAATCAATCCTTCACGCTTGCGCTGATACATTTGCGCCGACAAATTTGAGCGACGATCCGGGCTTTGATCGAGCCGTACCGTTCCTGATTTGTCTCGCGCCTTCAGATCCTCCTTCACGCTTCGACAAGAAGCAAAATATTAAGCAATCGTTCCGACGGAGCTAAATTACTACAGGATAAAGAACGAATAGGAAATTTGGATTTCGAAACAAAAAAGAGAGGGGTGCAACACGAGGACTTCCCAGGGGGTCACCAATCCAAGTACTACTCTCGCCCAAACACGCTTAATTTCGATGTTCTGATGGGATCCGGTGCATTAGTGCTGGTATGATCGCACCCGCCATATTCCTTTCGCTTTATTCTTTTAAACTACCCCGTCCTGCGAAGCAGTGTGGCTTTTCTAGACCGAAATTCATTTTAAGCGTCAATTCAAGCATTTTCCTATTTTCCTTTTATTTATTTGCTTTCATAATTTTTTTTGTTATTGATTTGCCCCCTGTTTTTTTCCATCATCCCGCAACTCTACATTATCATGAAATCAATCCTTCACGCTTGCGCTGATACATTTGCGCCGACAAATTTGATCGACGATCCGGGCTTTGATCGAGCCGTACCGTTCCTGATTTGTCTCGCGCCTTCAGATCCTCCTTAACCCTTCGACAAGAAGCAAAATATTAAGCAATCGTTCCGACGGAGCTAAATTACTACAGGATAAAGAACGAATAGGAAATTTGGATTTCGAAACAAAAAAGAGAGGGGTGCAACACGAGGACTTCCCAGGGGGTCACCAATCCAAGTACTTCTCTCGCCCAAACACGCTTAATTTCGAAGTTCTGATGGGATCCGGTGCATTAGTGCTGGTATGATCGCACCCGCCATATTCCTTTCGCTTTATTCTTTTAAACTACCCCGTCCTGCGAAGCAGTGTGGCTTTTCTAGACCGAAATTCATTTTAAGCGTCAATTCAAGCATTTTCCTATTATCCTTTTATTTATTTGCTTTCATATTTTTTTTTTGTTATTGATTTGCCCCCTGTTTTTTTCCATCATCCCGCAACTCTAAATTATCATGAAATCAATCCTTCACGCTTGCGCTGATACATTTGCGCTGACAAATTTGAGCGACGATCCAGGCTTTGATCGAGCCGTACCGTTCCTAATTTGTCTCGCGCCTTCAGATCCTCCTTCACGTTTCGACAAGAAGCAAAATATTAAGCAATCGTTCCGACGGAGCTAAATTACTACAGGATAAAGAGCGAATAGGAAATTTGGATTTCGAAATAAAAAAGAGAGGGGTGCAACAAGAGGAATTCCCAGGGGGTCACCCATCCTAATACTGCTCACGCCCAAGCACGCTTAACTTCGGAGTTCTGATGGGATACGGTGCATTAGTGCTGATATGATCGCACCCACAACGTTCCTTTCGCTTTATTCTTTTAAACTACCCCGTCCAGCGAAGCAGTGTGGCTTTTCTAGACCGGAATTCATTTTAAGCGTCAATTGAAGCATTTTCCTCTTATCCTTTTATTTATTTACTTTATATTTTTTTGTTATTGATTTGCACCCTATTTTTTTCCATCATCCCGCAACTCTAAATTATCATGAAATCAATCCTTCACGCTTGCGGTGATACATTTGCGCCGACAAATTTGAGCGACGATCCGGGCTTTGATCGAGCCGTACCGTTCCTGATTTGTCTCGCGCCTTCAGATCCGCCTTCATGCTTCGAGAAGAAGCAAAATATAAAGCAATCGTTCTGAAGGACCTAAATTACTACAGGATAAAGAACGAATAGAAAATTTGAATTTCGAAACAAAAAAGAGAGGGGTGCAACAAGAGGAATTCCCAGGGGGTCACCCATCCTAATACTGCTCACGCCCAAGCACGCTTAACTTCGGAGTTCTGATGGGATACGGTGCATTAGTGCTGATATGATCGCACCCACAACGTTCCTTTCGCTTTATTCTTTTAAACTACCCCGTCCAGCGAAGCAGTGTGGCTTTTCTAGACCGGAATTCATTTTAAGCGTCAATTGAAGCATTTTCCTCTTATCCTTTTATTTATTTACTTTATATTTTTTTGTTATTGATTTGCACCCTATTTTTTTCCATCATCCCGCAACTCTAAATTATCATGAAATCAATCCTTCACGCTTGCGGTGATACATTTGCGCCGACAAATTTGAGCGACGATCCGGGCTTTGATCGAGCCGTACCGTTCCTGATTTGTCTCGCGCCTTCAGATCCTCCTTCACGCTTCGACAAGAAGCAAAATATTAAGCAATCGTTCCGAAGGACCTAAATTACTACAGGATAAAGAACGAATAGGAAATTTGGATTTCGAAACAAAAAAGAGAGGGGTGCAACACGAGGACTTCCCAGGGGGTCACCAATCCAAGTACTACTCTCGCCCAAACACGCTTAATTTCGAAGTTCTGATGGGATCCGGTGCATTAGTGCTGGTATGATCGCACCCGCCATGTTCTTTTCGCTTTATTCTTTTAAACTACCCCGTCCTGCGAAGCAGTGTGGCTTTTCTAGACCGAAATTTATTTTAAGCGTCAATTCAAGCATTTTCCTATTATCCTTTTATTTATTTGCTTTCATATTTTTTTTTGTTATTGATTTGCCCCCTGTTTTTTTCCATCATCCCGCAACTCTAAATTATCATGAAATCAATCCTTCACGCTTGCGCTGATACATTTGCGCCGACAAATTTGAGCGACGATCCAGGCTTTGATCGAGCCGTACCGTTCCTGATTTGTCTCGCGCCTTCAGATCCGCCTTCATGCTTCGAGAAGAAGCAAAATATAAAGCAATCGTTCCGAAGGACCTAAATTACTACAGGATAAAGAACGAATAGAAAATTTGAATTTCGAAACAAAAAAGAGAGGGGTGCAACAAGAGGAATTCCCAGGGGGTCACCCATCCTAATACTGCTCACGCCCAAGCACGCTTAACTTCGGAGTTCTGATGGGATACGGTGCATTAGTGCTGGTATGATCGCACCCACAACGTTCCTTTCGCTTTATTCTTTTAAACTACCCCGTCCAGCGAAGCAGTGTGGCTTTTCTAGACCGGAATTCATTTTAAGCGTCAATTGAAGCATTTTCCTCTTATCCTTTTATTTATTTATTTTATATTTTTTTGTTATTGATTTGCACCCTATTTTTTTCCATCATCCCGCAACTCTAAATTATCATGAAATCAATCCTTCACGCTTGCGGTGATACATTTGCGCCGACAAATTTGAGCGACGATCCGGGCTTTGATCGAGCCGTACCGTTCCTGATTTGTCTCGCGCCTTCAGATCCTCCTTCACGCTTCGACAAGAAGCAAAATATTAAGCAATCGTTCCGACGGAACTAAATTACTACAGGATAAAGAACGAATAGGAAATTTGGATTTCGAAACAAAAAAGAGAGGGGTGCAACACGAGGACTTCCCAGGGGGTCACCAATCCAAGTACTACTCTCGCCCAAACACGCTTAATTTCGAAGTTCTGATGGGATCCGGTGCATTAGTGCTGGTATGATCGCACCCGCCATATTCCTTTCGCTTTATTCTTTTAAACTACCCCGTCCTGCGAAGCAGAGTGGCTTTTCTAGACCGAAATTCATTTTAAGCGTCAATTCAAGAATTTTCCTATTATCCTTTTATTTATTTGCTTTCATAATTTTGTTTGTTATTGATTTGCCACCTGTTTTTTTCCATCATCCCGCAACTCTAAATTATCATGAAATCAATCCTTCACGCTTGCGCTGATACATTTGCGCCGACAAATTTGAGCGACGATTCGGGCTTTGATCGAGCCGTACCGTTCCTGATTTGTCTCGTTTCAGATCCGCCTTCATGCTTCGAGAAGAAGCAAAATATAAAGCAATCGTTCCGAAGGACCTAAATTACTACAGGATAAAGAACAAATAGAAAATTTGAATTTCGAAACAAAAAAGAGAGGGGTGCAACAAGAGGAATTCCCAGGGGGTCACCCATCCTAGTACTACTCTCGCCCAAGCATGCTTAACTTCGGAGTTCTGATATTTTTCCGGTGCATTAGTGCTGGTATGATCGCACCCGCCATGTTCCTTTCGCTTTATTCTTTTAAACTACCCCGTCCTGCGAAGCAGTGTGGCTTTTCTAGACCGAAATTCATTTTAAGCGTCAATTCAAGCATTTTCCTATTATCCTTTTATTTATTTGCTTTCATATTTTTTTTTGTTATTGATTTGCCCCCTGTTTTTTTCAATCATCCCGCAACTCTAAATTATCATGAAATCAATCCTTCACGCTTGCGCTGATACATTTGCGCCGACAAATTTGAGCGACGATCCGGGCTTTGATCGAGCCGTACCGTTCCTGATTTGTCTCGCGCCTTCAGATCCTCCTTCACGCTTCGACAAGAAGCAAAATATTAAGCAATCGTTCCGACGGAGCTAAATTACTACAGGATAAAGAACGAATAGGAAATTTGGATTTCGAAACAAAAAAGAGAGGGGTGCAACACGAGGACTTCCCAGGGGGTCACCAATCCAAGTACTACTCTCGCCCAAACACGCTTAATTTCGATGTTCTGATGGGATCCGGTGCATTAGTGCTGGTATGATCGCACCCGCCATATTCCTTTCGCTTTATTCTTTTAAACTACCCCGTCCTGCGAAGCAGTGTGGCTTTTCTAGACCGAAATTCATTTTAAGCGTCAATTCAAGCATTTTCCTATTTTCCTTTTATTTATTTGCTTTCATAATTTTTTTTGTTATTGATTTGCCCCCTGTTTTTTTCCATCATCCCGCAACTCTACATTATCATGAAATCAATCCTTCACGCTTGCGCTGATACATTTGCGCCGACAAATTTGATCGACGATCCGGGCTTTGATCGAGCCGTACCGTTCCTGATTTGTCTCGCGCCTTCAGATCCTCCTTAACCCTTCGACAAGAAGCAAAATATTAAGCAATCGTTCCGACGGAGCTAAATTACTACAGGATAAAGAACGAATAGGAAATTTGGATTTCGAAACAAAAAAGAGAGGGGTGCAACACGAGGACTTCCCAGGGGGTCACCAATCCAAGTACTACTCTCGCCCAAACACGCTTAATTTCGAAGTTCTGATGGGATCCGGTGCATTAGTGCTGGTATGATCGCACCCGCCATATTCCTTTCGCTTTATTCTTTTAAACTACCCCGTCCTGCGAAGCAGTGTGGCTTTTCTAGACCGAAATTCATTTTAAGCGTCAATTCAAGCATTTTCCTATTATCCTTTTATTTATTTGCTTTCATAATTTTTTTTGTTATTGATTTGCCCCCTGTTTTTTTCCATCATCCCGCAACTCTAAATTATCATGAAATCAATCCTTCACGCTTGCGCTGATACATTTACGCCGACAAATTTGAGCGACGATCCGGGCTTTGATCGAGCCGTACCGTTCCTGATTTGTCTCGCGCCTTCAGATCCTCCTTCACGCTTCGACAAGAAGCAAAATATTAAGCAATCGTTCCGACGGAGCTAAATTACTACAGGATAAAGAACGAATAGGAAATTTGGATTTCGAAACAAAAAAGAGAGGGGTGCAACACGAGGACTTCCCAGGGGGTCACCAATCCAAGTACTACTCTCGCCCAAACACGCTTAATTTCGAAGTTCTGATGGGATCCGGTGCATTAGTGCTGGTATGATCGCACCCGCCATGTTCCTTTCGCTTTATTCTTTTAAACTACCCCGTCCTGCGAAGCAGTGTGGCTTTTCTAGACCGAAATTCATTTTAAGCGTCAATTCAAGCATTTTCCTATTATCCTTTTATTTATTTGCTTTCATAATTTTTTTTGTTATTGATTTGCCCCCTGTTTTTTTCCATCATCCCGCAACTCTACATTATCATGAAATCAATCCTTCACGCTTGCGCTGATACATTTGCGCCGACAAATTTGATCGACGATCCGGGCTTTGATCGAGCCGTACCGTTCCTGATTTGTCTCGCGCCTTCAGATCCTCCTTAACCCTTCGACAAGAAGCAAAATATTAAGCAATCGTTCCGACGGAGCTAAATTACTACAGGATAAAGAACGAATAGGAAATTTGGATTTCGAAACAAAAAAGAGAGGGGTGCAACACGAGGACTTCCCAGGGGGTCACCAATCCAAGTACTACTCTCGCCCAAACACGCTTAATTTCGAAGTTCTGATGGGATCCGGTGCATTAGTGCTGGTATGATCGCACCCGCCATATTCCTTTCGCTTTATTCTTTTAAACTACCCCGTCCTGCGAAGCAATGTGGCTTTTCTAGACCGAAATTCATTTTAAGCGTCAATTCAAGCATTTTCCTATTATCCTTTTATTTATTTGCTTTCATAATTTTTTTTGTTATTGATTTGCCCCCTGTTTTTTTCCATCATCCCGCAACTCTAAATTATCATGAAATCAATCCTTCACGCTTGCGCTGATACATTTACGCCGACAAATTTGAGCGACGATCCGGGCTTTGATCGAGCCGTACCGTTCCTGATTTGTCTCGCGCCTTCAGATCCTCCTTCACGCTTCGACAAGAAGCAAAATATTAAGCAATCGTTCCGACGGAGCTAAATTACTACAGGATAAAGAACGAATAGGAAATTTGGATTTCGAAACAAAAAAGAGAGGGGTGCAACACGAGGACTTCCCAGGGGGTCACCAATCCAAGTACTACTCTCGCCCAAACACGCTTAATTTCGAAGTTCTGATGGGATCCGGTGCATTAGTGCTGGTATGATCGCACCCGCCATGTTCCTTTCGCTTTATTCTTTTAAACTACCCCGTCCTGCGAAGCAGTGTGGCTTTTCTAGACCGAAATTCATTTTAAGCGTCAATTCAAGCATTTTCCTATTATCCTTTTATTTATTTGCTTTCATAATTTTTTTTGTTATTGATTTGCCCCCTGTTTTTTTCCATCATCCCGCAACTCTAAATTATCATTAAATCAATCCTTCACGCTTGCGCTGATACATTTGCGCCGACAGATTTGATCGACGATCCGGGCTTTGATCGAGCCGTACCGTTCCTGATTTGTCTCGCGCCTTCAGATCCTCCTTAACCCTTCGACAAGAAGCAAAATATTAAGCAATCGTTCCGACGGAGCTAAATTACTACAGGATAAAGAACGAATAGGAAATTTGGATTTCGAAACAAAAAAGAGAGGGGTGCAACACGAGGACTTCCCAGGGGGTCACCAATCCAAGTACTACTCTCGCCCAAACACGCTTAATTTCGAAGTTCTGATGGGATCCGGTGCATTAGTGCTGGTATGATCGCACCCGCCATATTCCTTTCGCTTTATTCTTTTAAACTACCCCGTCCTGCGAAGCAATGTGGCTTTTCTAGACCGAAATTCATTTTAAGCGTCAATTCAAGCATTTTCCTATTATCCTTTTATTTATTTGCTTTCATAATTTTTTTTGTTATTGATTTGCCCCCTGTTTTTTTCCATCATCCCGCAACTCTAAATTATCATGAAATCAATCCTTCACGCTTGCGCTGATACATTTGCGCCGACAAATTTGAGCGACGATCCGGGCTTTGATCGAGCCGTACCGTTCCTGATTTGTCTCGCGCCTTCAGATCCTCCTTCACGCTTCGAGAAGAAGCAAAATATTAAGCAATCGTTCCGACGGAGCTAAATTACTACAGGATAAAGAACGAATAGGAAATTTGGATTTCGAAACAAAAAAGAGAGGGGTGCAACACGAGGACTTCCCAGGGGGTCACCAATCCAAGTACAACTCTCGCCCAAGCACGCTTAATTTCGAAGTTCTGATGGGATCCGGTGCATTAGTGCTGGTATGATCGCACCCGCCATGTTCCTTTCGCTTTATTCTTTTAAACTACCCCGTCCTGCGAAGCAGTGTGGCTTTTCTAGACCGAAATTCAATTTAAGCGTCAATTCAAGCATTTTCCTATTATCCTTTTATTTATTTGCTTTCATATTTTTTTTTGTTATTGATTTGCCCCCTGTTTTTTTCCATCATCCCGCAACTCTAAATTATCATTAAATCAATCCTTCACGCTTGCGCTGATACATTTGCGCCGACAAATTTGAGCGACGATCCAGGCTTTGATCGAGCCGTACCGTTCCTGATTTGTCTCGCGCCTTCAGATCCTCCTTCACGCTTCGACAAGAAGCAAAATATTAAGCAATCGTTCCGACGGAGCTAAATTACTACTGGATAAAGAATGAATAGGAAATTTGGATTTCGAAACAAAAAAGAGAGGGGTGCAACACGAGGACTTCCCAGGGGGTCACCAATCCAAGTACTACTCTCACCCAAACACGCTTAATTTCGAAGTTCTGATGGGATCCGGTGCATTAGTGCTGGTATGATCGCACCCGCCATATTCCTTTCGCTTTATTCTTTTAAACTACCCCGTCCTGCGAAGCAGTGTGGCTTTTATAGACCGAAATTCATTTTAAGCGTCAATTCAAGCATTTTCCTATTATCCTTTTATTTATTTGCTTTCATATTTTTTTTTGTTATTGATTTGCCCCCTGTTTTTTTCCATCATCCCGCAACTCTAAATTATCATGAAATCAATCCTTCACGCTTGCGCTGATACATTTGCGCTGACAAATTTGAGCGACGATCCAGGCTTTGATCGAGCCGTACCGTTCCTGATTTGTCTCGCGCCTTCAGATCCTCCTTCACGCTTCGACAAGAAGCAAAATATTAAGCAATCGTTCCGACGGAGATAAATTACTACAGGATAAAGAACGAATAGGAAATTTGGATTTCGAAACAAAAAAGAGAGGGGTGCAACACGAGGATTTCCCAGGGGGTCACCAATCCAAGTACTACTCTCGCCCAAACACGCTTAATTTCGAAGTTCTGATGGGATCCGGTGCATTAGTGCTGGTATGATCGCACCCGCCATATTCCTTTCGCTTTATTCTTTTAAACTACCCCGTCCTGCGAAGCAGTGTGGCTTTTCTAGACCGAAATTCATTTTAAGCGTCAATTCAAGCATTTTCCTATTATCCTTTTATTTATTTGCTTTCATAATTTTTTTTGTTATTGATTTGCCCCCTGTTTTTTTCCATCATCCCGCAACTCTACATTATCATGAAATCAATCCTTCACGCTTGCGCTGATACATTTGCGCCGACAAATTTGATCGACGATCCGGGCTTTGATCGAGCCGTACCGTTCCTGATTTGTCTCGCGCCTTCAGATCCTCCTTAACCCTTCGACAAGAAGCAAAATATTAAGCAATCGTTCCGACGGAGCTAAATTACTACAGGATAAAGAACGAATAGGAAATTTGAATTTCGAAACAAAAAAGAGAGGGGTGCAACACGAGGACTTCCCAGGGGGTCACCAATCCAAGTACTACTCTCGCCCAAACACGCTTAATTTCGAAGTTCTGATGGGATCCGGTGCATTAGTGCTGGTATGATCGCACCCGCCATATTCCTTTCGCTTTATTCTTTTAAACTACCCCGTCCTGCGAAGCAATGTGGCTTTTCTAGACCGAAATTCATTTTAAGCGTCAATTCAAGCATTTTCCTATTATCCTTTTATTTATTTGCTTTCATAATTTTTTTTGTTATTGATTTGCCCCCTGTTTTTTTCCATCATCCCGCAACTCTAAATTATCATGAAATCAATCCTTCACGCTTGCGCTGATACATTTGCGCCGACAAATTTGAGCGACGATCCGGGCTTTGATCGAGCCGTACCGTTCCTGATTTGTCTCGCGCCTTCAGATCCGCCTTCATGCTTCGAGAAGAAGCAAAATATAAAGCAATCGTTCCGAAGGACCTAAATTACTACAGGATAAAGAACGAATAGAAAATTTGAATTTCGAAACAAAAAAGAGAGGGGTGCAACAAGAGGAATTCCCAGGGGGTCACCCATCCTAGTACTACTCTCGCCCAAGCATGCTTAACTTCGGAGTTCTGATGGGATCCGGTGCATTAGTGCTGGTATGATCGCACCCGCCATGTTCCTTTCGCTTTATTCTTTTAAACTACCCCGTCCTGCGAAGCAGTGTGGCTTTTCTAGACCGAAATTCATTTTAAGCGTCAATTCAAGCATTTTCCTATTATCCTTTTATTTATTTGCTTTCATATTTTTTTTTTGTTTTTGATTTGCCCCCTGTTTTTTTCCATCATCCCGCAACTCTAAATTATCATGAAATCAATCCTTCACGCTTGCGCTGATACATTTGCGCCGACAAATTTGAGCGACGATCCGGGCTTTGATCGAGCCGTACCGTTCCTGATTTGTCTCGCGCCTTCAGATCCTCCTTCACGCTTCGACAAGAAGCAAAATATTAAGCAATCGTTCCGGCGGAGCTAAATTACTACAGGATAAAGAAAGAATAGGAAATTTGGATTTCGAAACAAAAAAGAGAGGGGTGCAACACGAGGACTTCCCAGGGGGTCACCAATCCAAGTACTACTCTCGCCCAAACACGCTTAATTTCGAAGTTCTGATGGGATCCGGTGCATTAGTGCTGGTATGATCGCACCCGCCATATTCCTTTCGCTTTATTCTTTTAAACTACCCCGTCCTGCGAAGCAGTGTGGCTTTTGTAGACCGAAATTCATTTTAAGCGTCAATTCAAGCATTTTCCTATTATCCTTATATTTATTTGCTTTCATAATTTTTTTTGTTATTGATTTGCCCCCTGTTTTTTTCCATCATCCCGCAACTCTACATTATCATGAAATCAATCCTTCACGCTTGCGCTGATACATTTGCGCCGACAAATTTGATCGACGATCCGGGCTTTGATCGAGCCGTACCGTTCCTGATTTGTCTCGCGCCTTCAGATCCTCCTTAACCCTTCGACAAGAAGCAAAATATTAAGCAATCGTTCCGACGGAGCTAAATTACTACAGGATAAAGAACGAATAGGAAATTTGGATTTCGAAACAAAAAAGAGAGGGGTGCAACACGAGGACTTCCCAGGGGGTCACCAATCCAAGTACTACTCTCGCCCAAACACGCTTAATTTCGAAGTTCTGATGGGATTCGGTGCATTAGTGCTGGTATGATCGCACCCGCCATATTCCTTTCGCTTTATTCTTTTAAACTACTCCGTCCTGCGAAGCAATGTGGCTTTTCTAGACCGAAATTCATTTTAAGCGTCAATTCAAGCATTTTCCTATTATCCTTTTATTTATTTGCTTTCATAATTTTTTTTGTTATTGATTTGCCCCCTGTTTTTTTCCATCATCCCGCAACTCTAAATTATCATGAAATCAATCCTTCACGCTTGCGCTGATACATTTGCGCCGACAAATTTGAGCGACGATCCGGGCTTTGATCGAGCCGTACCGTTCCTGATTTGTCTCGCGCCTTCAGATCCTCCTTCACGCTTCGACAAGAAGCAAAATATTAAGCAATCGTTCCGACGGAGCTAAATTACTACAGGATAAAGAACGAATAGGAAATTTGGATTTCGAAACAAAAAAGAGAGGGGTGCAACACGAGGACTTCCCAGGGGGTCACCAATCCAAGTACTACTCTCGCCCAAACACGCTTAATTTCGAAGTTCTGATGGGATCCGGTGCATTAGTGCTGGTATGATCGCACCCGCCATATTCCTTTCGCTTTATTCTTTTAAACTACCCCGTCCTGCGAAGCAGTGTGGCTTTTCTAGACCGAAATTCATTTTAAGCGTCAATTCAAGCATTTTCCTATTATCCTTTTATTTATTTGCTTTCATAATTTTTTTTGTTATTGATTTGCCCCCTGTTTTTTTCCATCATCCCGCAACTCTACATTATCATGAAATCAATCCTTCACGCTTGCGCTGATACATTTGCGCCGACAAATTTGATCGACGATCCGGGCTTTGATCGAGCCGTACCGTTCCTGATTTGTCTCGCGCCTTCAGATCCTCCTTAACCCTTCGACAAGGAGCAAAATAATAAGCAATCGTTCCGACGGAGCTAAATTACTACAGGATAAAGAACGAATAGGAAATTTGGATTTCGAAACAAAAAAGAGAGGGGTGCAACACGAGGACTTCCCAGGGGGTCACCAATCCAAGTACTACTCTCGCCCAAACACGCTTAATTTCGAAGTTCTGATGGGATCCGGTGCATTAGTGCTGGTATGATCGCACCCGCCATATTCCTTTCGCTTTATTCTTTTAAACTACCCCGTCCTGCGAAGCAATGTGGCTTTTCTAGACCGAAATTCATTTTAAGCGTCAATTCAAGCATTTTCCTGTTATCCTTTTATTTATTTGCTTTCATAATTTTTTTTGTTATTGATTTGCCCCCTGTTTTTTTCCATCATCCCGCAACTCTAAATTATCATGAAATCAATCCTTCACGCTTGCGCTGATACATTTGCGCTGACAAATTTGAGCGACGATCCGGGCTTTGATCGAGCCGTACCGTTCCTGATTTGTCTCGCGCCTTCAGATCAGCCTTCATGCTTCGAGAAGAAGCAAAATATAAAGCAATCGTTCCGAAGGACCTAAATTACTACAGGATAAAGAACGAATAGAAAATTTGAATTTCGAAACAAAAAAGAGAGGGGTGCAACAAGAGGAATTCCCAGGGGGTCACCCATCCTAGTACTACTCTCGCCCAAGCATGCTTAACTTCGGAGTTCTGATGGGATCCGGTGCATTAGTGCTGGTATGATCGCACCCGCCATGTTCCTTTCGCTTTATTCTTTTAAACTACCCCGTCCTGCGAAGCAGTGTGGCTTTTCTAGACCGAAATTCATTTTAAGCGTCAATTCAAGCATTTTCCTATTATCCTTTTATTTATTTGCTTTCATATTTTTTTTTTGTTATTGATTTGCCCCCTGTTTTTTTCCATCATCCCGCAACTCTAAATTATCATGAAATCAATCCTTCACGCTTGCGCTGATACATTTGCGCCGACAAATTTGAGCGACGATCCGGGCTTTGATCGAGCCGTACCGTTCCTGATTTGTCTCGCGCCTTCAGATCCTCCTTCACGCTTCGACAAGAAGCAAAATATTAAGCAATCGTTCCGACGGAGCTAAATTACTACAGGATAAAGAAAGAATAGGAAATTTGGATTTCGAAACAAAAAAGAGAGGGGTGCAACACGAGGACTTCCCAGGGGGTCACCAATCCAAGTACTACTCTCGCCCAAACACGCTTAATTTCGAAGTTCTGATGGGATCCGGTGCATTATTGCTGGTATGATCGCACCCGCCATATTCCTTTCGCTTTATTCTTTTAAACTACCCCGTCCTGCGAAGCAGTGTGGCTTTTCTAGACCGAAATTCATTTTAAGCGTCAATTCAAGCATTTTCCTATTATCCTTTTATTTATTTGCTTTCATAATTTTTTTTGTTATTGATTTGCCCCCTGTTTTTTTCCATCATCCCGCAACTCTACATTATCATGAAATCAATCCTTCACGCTTGCGCTGATACATTTGCGCCGACAAATTTGATCGACGATCCGGGCTTTGATCGAGCCGTACCGTTCCTGATTTGTCTCGCGCCTTCAGATCCTCCTTCACGCTTCGACAAGAAGCAAAATATTAAGCAATCGTTCCGACGGAGCTAAATTACTACAGGATAAAGAACGAATAGGAAATTTAGATTTCGAAAGAAAAAAGAGAGGGGTGCAACACGAGGACTTCCCAGGGGGTCACCAATCCAAGTACTACTCTCGCCCAAACACGCTTAATTTCGAAGTTCTGATGGGATCCGGTGCATTAGTGCTGGTATGATCGCACCCGCCATATTCCTTTCGCTTTATTCTTTTAAACTACCCCGTCCTGCGAAGCAGTGTGGCTTTTTTAGACCGAAATTCATTTTAAGCGTCAATTCAAGCATTTTCCTATTATCCTTTTATTTATTTGCTTTCATAATTTTTTTGTTATTGATTTGCCCCCTGTTTTTTTCCATCATCCCGCAACTCTACATTATCATGAAATCAATCCTTCACGCTTGCGCTGATACATTTGCGCCGACAAATTTGATCGACGATCCGGGCTTTGATCGAGCCGTACCGTTCCTGATTTGTCTCGCGCCTTCAGATCCTCCTTCACCCTTCGACAAGAAGCAAAATATTAAGCAATCGTTCCGACGGAGCTAAATTACTACAGGATAAAGAACGAATAGGAAATTTGGATTTCGAAACAAAAAAGAGAGGGGTGCAACACGAGGACTTCCCAGGGGGTCACCAATCCAAGTACTACTCTCGCCCAAACACGCTTAATTTCGAAGTTCTGATGGGATCCGGTGCATTAGTGCTGGTATGATCGCACCCGCCATATTCCTTTCGCTTTATTCTTTTAAACTACCCCGTCCTGCGAAGCAGTGTGGCTTTTCTAGACCGAAATTCATTTTAAGCGTCAATTCAAGCATTTTCCTATTATCCTTTTATTTATTTGCTTTCATAATTTTTTTTGTTATTGATTTGCCCCCTGTTTTTTTCCATCATCCCGCAACTCTAAATTATCATGAAATCAATCCTTCACGCTTGCGCTGATACATTTGCGCCGACAAATTTGAGCGACGATCCGGGCTTTGATCGAGCCGTACCGTTCCTGATTTGTCTCGCGCCTTCAGATCCTCCTTCACGCTTCGACAAGAAGCAAAATATTAAGCAATCGTTCCGACGGAGCTAAATTACTATAGGATAAAGAAAGAATAGGAAATTTGGATTTCGAAACAAAAAAGAGAGGGGTGCAACACGAGGACTTCCCAGGGGGTCACCAATCCAAGTACTACTCTCGCCCAAACACGCTTAATTTCGAAGTTCTGATGGGATCCGGTGCATTAGTGCTGGTATGATCGCACCCGCCATATTCCTTTCGCTTTATTCTTTTAAACTACCCCGTCCTGCGAAGCAGTGTGGCTTTTCTAGACCGAAATTCATTTTAAGCGTCAATTCAAGCATTTTCCTATTATCCTTTTATTTATTTGCTTTCATAATTTTTTTTGTTATTGATTTGCCCCCTGTTTTTTTCCATCATCCCGCAACTCTACATTATCATGAAATCAATCCTTCACGCTTGCGCTGATACATTTGCGCCGACAAATTTGATCGACGATCCGGGCTTTGATCGAGCCGTACCGTTCCTGATTTGTCTCGCGCCTTCAGATCCTCCTTAACCCTTCGACAAGGAGCAAAATATTAAGCAATCGTTCCGACGGAGCTAAATTACTACAGGATAAAGAACGAATAGGAAATTTGGATTTCGAAACAAAAAAGAGAGGGGTGCAACACGAGGACTTCCCAGGGGGTCACCAATCCAAGTACTACTCTCGCCCAAACACGCTTAATTTCGAAGTTCTGATGGGATCCGGTGCATTAGTGCTGGTATGATCGCACCCGCCATATTCCTTTCGCTTTATTCTTTTAAACTACCCCGTCCTGCGAAGCAATGTGGCTTTTCTAGACCGAAATTCATTTTAAGCGTCAATTCAAGCATTTTCCTATTATCCTTTTATTTATTTGCTTTCATAATTTTTTTTGTTATTGATTTGCCCCCTGTTTTTTTCCATCATCCCGCAACTCTAAATTATCATGAAATCAATCCTTCACGCTTGCGCTGATACATTTGCGCTGACAAATTTGAGCGACGATCCGGGCTTTGATCGAGCCGTACCGTTCCTGATTTGTCTCGCGCCTTCAGATCAGCCTTCATGCTTCGAGAAGAAGCAAAATATAAAGCAATCGTTCCGAAGGACCTAAATTACTACAGGATAAAGAACGAATAGAAAATTTGAATTTCGAAACAAAAAAGAGAGGGGTGCAACAAGAGGAATTCCCAGGGGGTCACCCATCCTAGTACTACTCTCGCCCAAGCATGCTTAACTTCGGAGTTCTGATGGGATCCGGTGCATTAGTGCTGGTATGATCGCACCCGCCATGTTCCTTTCGCTTTATTCTTTTAAACTACCCCGTCCTGCGAAGCAGTGTGGCTTTTCTAGACCGAACTTCATTTTAAGCGTCAATTCAAGCATTTTCCTATTATCCTTTTATTTATTTGCTTTCATATTTTTTTTTTGTTATTGATTTACCCCCTGTTTTTTTCCATCATCCCGCAACTCTAAATTATCATGAAATCAATCCTTCACGCTTGCGCTGATACATTTGCGCCGACAAATTTGAGCGACGATCCGGGCTTTGATCGAGCCGTACCGTTCCTGATTTGTCTCGCGCCTTCAGATCCTCCTTCACGCTTCGACAAGAAGCAAAATATTAAGCAATCGTTCCGACGGAGCTAAATTACTACAGGATAAAGAAAGAATAGGAAATTTGGATTTCGAAACAAAAAAGAGAGGGGTGCAACACGAGGACTTCCCAGGGGGTCACCAATCCAAGTACTACTCTCGCCCAAACACGCTTAATTTCGAAGTTCTGATGGGATCCGGTGCATTATTGCTGGTATGATCGCACCCGCCATATTCCTTTCGTTTTATTCTTTTAAACTACCCCGTCCTGCGAAGCAGTGTGGCTTTTCTAGACCGAAATTCATTTTAAGCGTCAATTCAAGCATTTTCCTATTATCCTTTTATTTATTTGCTTTCATAATTTTTTTTGTTATTGATTTGCCCCCTGTTTTTTTCCATCATCCCGCAACTCTACATTATCATGAAATCAATCCTTCACGCTTGCGCTGATACATTTGCGCCGACAAATTTGAGCGACGATCCGGGCTTTGATCGAGCCGTACCGTTCCTGATTTGTCTCGCGCCTTCAGATCCTCCTTCACGCTTCGACAAGAAGCAAAATATTAAGCAATCGTTCCGACGGAGCTAAATTACTACAGGATAAAGAACGAATAGGAAATTTCGATTTCGAAACAAAAAAGAGAGGGGTGCAACACGAGGACTTCCCAGGGGGTCACCAATCCAAGTACTACTCTCGCCCAAACACGCTTAATTTCGAAGTTCTGATGGGATCCGGTGCATTAGTGCTGGTATGATCGCACTCGCCATATTCCTTTCGCTTTATTCTTTTAAACTACCCCGTCCTGCGAAGCAATGTGGCTTTTCTAGACCGAAATTCATTTTAAGCGTCAATTCAAGCATTTTCCTATTATCCTTTTATTTATTTGCTTTCATAATTTTTTTTGTTATTGATTTGCCCCCTGTTTTTTTCCATCATCCCGCAACTCTAAATTATCATGAAATCAATCCTTCACGCTTGCGCTGATACATTTGCGCTGACAAATTTGAGCGACGATCCGGGCTTTGATCGAGCCGTACCGTTCCTGATTTGTCTCGCGCCTTCAGATCAGCCTTCATGCTTCGAGAAGAAGCAAAATATAAAGCAATCGTTCCGAAGGACCTAAATTACTACAGGATAAAGAACGAATAGAAAATTTGAATTTCGAAACAAAAAAGAGAGGGGTGCAACAAGAGGAATTCCCAGGGGGTCACCCATCCTAGTACTACTCTCGCCCAAGCATGCTTAACTTCGGAGTTCTGATGGGATCCGGTGCATTAGTGCTGGTATGATCGCACCCGCCATGTTCCTTTCGCTTTATTCTTTTAAACTACCCCGTCCTGCGAAGCAGTGTGGCTTTTCTAGACCGAAATTCATTTTAAGCGTCAATTCAAGCATTTTCCTATTATCCTTTTATTTATTTGCTTTCATATTTTTTTTTTGTTATTGATTTACCCCCTGTTTTTTTCCATCATCCCGCAACTCTAAATTATCATGAAATCAATCCTTCACGCTTGCGCTGATACATTTGCGCCGACAAATTTGAGCGACGATCCGGGCTTTGATCGAGCCGTACCGTTCCTGATTTGTCTCGCGCCTTCAGATCCTCCTTCACGCTTCGACAAGAAGCAAAATATTAAGCAATCGTTCCGACGGAGCTAAATTACTACAGGATAAAGAAAGAATAGGAAATTTGGATTTCGAAACAAAAAAGAGAGGGGTGCAACACGAGGACTTCCCAGGGGGTCACCAATCCAAGTACTACTCTCGCCCAAACACGCTTAATTTCGAAGTTCTGATGGGATCCGGTGCATTATTGCTGGTATGATCGCACCCGCCATATTCCTTTCGCTTTATTCTTTTAAACTACCCCGTCCTGCGAAGCAGTGTGGCTTTTCTAGACCGAAATTCATTTTAAGCGTCAATTCAAGCATTTTCCTATTATCCTTTTATTTATTTGCTTTCATAATTTTTTTTGTTATTGATTTGCCCCCTGTTTTTTTCCATCATCCCGCAACTCTACATTATCATGAAATCAATCCTTCACGCTTGCGCTGATACATTTGCGCCGACAAATTTGATCGACGATCCGGGCTTTGATCGAGCCGTACCGTTCCTGATTTGTCTCGCGCCTTCAGATCCTCCTTCACGCTTCGACAAGAAGCAAAATATTAAGCAATCGTTCCGACGGAGCTAAATTACTACAGGATAAAGAACGAATAGGAAATTTAGATTTCGAAACAAAAAAGAGAGGGGTGCAACACGAGGACTTCCCAGGGGGTCACCAATCCAAGTACTACTCTCGCCCAAACACGCTTAATTTCGAAGTTCTGATGGGATCCGGTGCATTAGTGCTGGTATGATCGCACCCGCCATATTCCTTTCGCTTTATTCTTTTAAACTACCCCGTCCTGCGAAGCAGTGTGGCTTTTTTAGACCGAAATTCATTTTAAGCGTCAATTCAAGCATTTTCCTATTATCCTTTTATTTATTTGCTTTCATAATTTTTTTGTTATTGATTTGCCCCCTGTTTTTTTCCATCATCCCGCAACTCTACATTATCATGAAATCAATCCTTCACGCTTGCGCTGATACATTTGCGCCGACAAATTTGATCGACGATCCGGGCTTTGATCGAGCCGTACCGTTCCTGATTTGTCTCGCGCCTTCAGATCCTCCTTCACCCTTCGACAAGAAGCAAAATATTAAGCAATCGTTCCGACGGAGCTAAATTACTACAGGATAAAGAACGAATAGGAAATTTGGATTTCGAAACAAAAAAGAGAGGGGTGCAACACGAGGACTTCCCAGGGGGTCACCAATCCAAGTACTACTCTCGCCCAAACACGCTTAATTTCGAAGTTCTGATGGGATCCGGTGCATTAGTGCTGGTATGATCGCACCCGCCATATTCCTTTCGCTTTATTCTTTTAAACTACCCCGTCCTGCGAAGCAGTGTGGCTTTTCTAGACCGAAATTCATTTTAAGCGTCAATTCAAGCATTTTCCTATTATCCTTTTATTTATTTGCTTTCATAATTTTTTTTGTTATTGATTTGCCCCCTGTTTTTTTCCATCATCCCGCAACTCTAAATTATCATGAAATCAATCCTTCACGCTTGCGCTGATACATTTGCGCCGACAAATTTGAGCGACGATCCGGGCTTTGATCGAGCCGTACCGTTCCTGATTTGTCTCGCGCCTTCAGATCCTCCTTCACGCTTCGACAAGAAGCAAAATATTAAGCAATCGTTCCGACGGAGCTAAATTACTACAGGATAAAGAAAGAATAGGAAATTTGGATTTCGAAACAAAAAAGAGAGGGGTGCAACACGAGGACTTCCCAGGGGGTCACCAATCCAAGTACTACTCTCGCCCAAACACGCTTAATTTCGAAGTTCTGATGGGATCCGGTGCATTAGTGCTGGTATGATCGCACCCGCCATGTTCCTTTCGCTTTATTCTTTTAAACTACCCCGTCCTGCGAAGCAGTGTGGCTTTTCTAGACCGAACTTCATTTTAAGCGTCAATTCAAGCATTTTCCTATTATCCTTTTATTTATTTGCTTTCATATTTTTTTTTTGTTATTGATTTACCCCCTGTTTTTTTCCATCATCCCGCAACTCTAAATTATCATGAAATCAATCCTTCACGCTTGCGCTGATACATTTGCGCCGACAAATTTGAGCGACGATCCGGGCTTTGATCGAGCCGTACCGTTCCTGATTTGTCTCGCGCCTTCAGATCCTCCTTCACGCTTCGACAAGAAGCAAAATATTAAGCAATCGTTCCGACGGAGCTAAATTACTACAGGATAAAGAAAGAATAGGAAATTTGGATTTCGAAACAAAAAAGAGAGGGGTGCAACACGAGGACTTCCCAGGGGGTCACCAATCCAAGTACTACTCTCGCCCAAACACGCTTAATTTCGAAGTTCTGATGGGATCCGGTGCATTATTGCTGGTATGATCGCACCCGCCATATTCCTTTCGTTTTATTCTTTTAAACTACCCCGTCCTGCGAAGCAGTGTGGCTTTTCTAGACCGAAATTCATTTTAAGCGTCAATTCAAGCATTTTCCTATTATCCTTTTATTTATTTGCTTTCATAATTTTTTTTGTTATTGATTTGCCCCCTGTTTTTTTCCATCATCCCGCAACTCTACATTATCATGAAATCAATCCTTCACGCTTGCGCTGATACATTTGCGCCGACAAATTTGAGCGACGATCCGGGCTTTGATCGAGCCGTACCGTTCCTGATTTGTCTCGCGCCTTCAAATCCTCCTTCACGCTTCGACAAGAAGCAAAATATTAAGCAATCGTTCCGACGGAGCTAAATTACTACAGGATAAAGAACGAATAGGAAATTTCGATTTCGAAACAAAAAAGAGAGGGGTGCAACACGAGGACTTCCCAGGGGGTCACCAATCCAAGTACTACTCTCGCCCAAACACGCTTAATTTCGAAGTTCTGATGGGATCCGGTGCATTAGTGCTGGTATGATCGCACTCGCCATATTCCTTTCGCTTTATTCTTTTAAACTACCCCGTCCTGCGAAGCAATGTGGCTTTTCTAGACCGAAATTCATTTTAAGCGTCAATTCAAGCATTTTCCTATTATCCTTTTATTTATTTGCTTTCATAATTTTTTTTGTTATTGATTTGCCCCCTGTTTTTTTCCATCATCCCGCAACTCTAAATTATCATGAAATCAATCCTTCACGCTTGCGCTGATACATTTGCGCTGACAAATTTGAGCGACGATCCGGGCTTTGATCGAGCCGTACCGTTCCTGATTTGTCTCGCGCCTTCAGATCAGCCTTCATGCTTCGAGAAGAAGCAAAATATAAAGCAATCGTTCCGAAGGACCTAAATTACTACAGGATAAAGAACGAATAGAAAATTTGAATTTCGAAACAAAAAAGAGAGGGGTGCAACAAGAGGAATTCCCAGGGGGTCACCCATCCTAGTACTACTCTCGCCCAAGCATGCTTAACTTCGGAGTTCTGATGGGATCCGGTGCATTAGTGCTGGTATGATCGCACCCGCCATGTTCCTTTCGCTTTATTCTTTTAAACTACCCCGTCCTGCGAAGCAGTGTGGCTTTTCTAGACCGAAATTCATTTTAAGCGTCAATTCAAGCATTTTCCTATTATCCTTTTATTTATTTGCTTTCATATTTTTTTTTTGTTATTGATTTACCCCCTGTTTTTTTCCATCATCCCGCAACTCTAAATTATCATGAAATCAATCCTTCACGCTTGCGCTGATACATTTGCGCCGACAAATTTGAGCGACGATCCGGGCTTTGATCGAGCCGTACCGTTCCTGATTTGTCTCGCGCCTTCAGATCCTCCTTCACGCTTCGACAAGAAGCAAAATATTAAGCAATCGTTCCGACGGAGCTAAATTACTACAGGATAAAGAAAGAATAGGAAATTTGGATTTCGAAACAAAAAAGAGAGGGGTGCAACACGAGGACTTCCCAGGGGGTCACCAATCCAAGTACTACTCTCGCCCAAACACGCTTAATTTCGAAGTTCTGATGGGATCCGGTGCATTATTGCTGGTATGATCGCACCCGCCATATTCCTTTCGCTTTATTCTTTTAAACTACCCCGTCCTGCGAAGCAGTGTGGCTTTTCTAGACCGAAATTCATTTTAAGCGTCAATTCAAGCATTTTCCTATTATCCTTTTATTTATTTGCTTTCATAATTTTTTTTGTTATTGATTTGCCCCCTGTTTTTTTCCATCATCCCGCAACTCTACATTATCATGAAATCAATCCTTCACGCTTGCGCTGATACATTTGCGCCGACAAATTTGATCGACGATCCGGGCTTTGATCGAGCCGTACCGTTCCTGATTTGTCTCGCGCCTTCAGATCCTCCTTCACGCTTCGACAAGAAGCAAAATATTAAGCAATCGTTCCGACGGAGCTAAATTACTACAGGATAAAGAACGAATAGGAAATTTAGATTTCGAAACAAAAAAGAGAGGGGTGCAACACGAGGACTTCCCAGGGGGTCACCAATCCAAGTACTACTCTCGCCCAAACACGCTTAATTTCGAAGTTCTGATGGGATCCGGTGCATTAGTGCTGGTATGATCGCACCCGCCATATTCCTTTCGCTTTATTCTTTTAAACTACCCCGTCCTGCGAAGCAGTGTGGCTTTTTTAGACCGAAATTCATTTTAAGCGTCAATTCAAGCATTTTCCTATTATCCTTTTATTTATTTGCTTTCATAATTTTTTTGTTATTGATTTGCCCCCTGTTTTTTTCCATCATCCCGCAACTCTACATTATCATGAAATCAATCCTTCACGCTTGCGCTGATACATTTGCGCCGACAAATTTGATCGACGATCCGGGCTTTGATCGAGCCGTACCGTTCCTGATTTGTCTCGCGCCTTCAGATCCTCCTTCACCCTTCGACAAGAAGCAAAATATTAAGCAATCGTTCCGACGGAGCTAAATTACTACAGGATAAAGAACGAATAGGAAATTTGGATTTCGAAACAAAAAAGAGAGGGGTGCAACACGAGGACTTCCCAGGGGGTCACCAATCCAAGTACTACTCTCGCCCAAACACGCTTAATTTCGAAGTTCTGATGGGATCCGGTGCATTAGTGCTGGTATGATCGCACCCGCCATATTCCTTTCGCTTTATTCTTTTAAACTACCCCGTCCTGCGAAGCAGTGTGGCTTTTCTAGACCGAAATTCATTTTAAGCGTCAATTCAAGCATTTTCCTATTATCCTTTTATTTATTTGCTTTCATAATTTTTTTTGTTATTGATTTGCCCCCTGTTTTTTTCCATCATCCCGCAACTCTAAATTATCATGAAATCAATCCTTCACGCTTGCGCTGATACATTTGCGCCGACAAATTTGAGCGACGATCCGGGCTTTGATCGAGCCGTACCGTTCCTGATTTGTCTCGCGCCTTCAGATCCTCCTTCACGCTTCGACAAGAAGCAAAATATTAAGCAATCGTTCCGACGGAGCTAAATTACTACAGGATAAAGAAAGAATAGGAAATTTGGATTTCGAAACAAAAAAGAGAGGGGTGCAACACGAGGACTTCCCAGGGGGTCACCAATCCAAGTACTACTCTCGCCCAAACACGCTTAATTTCGAAGTTCTGATGGGATCCGGTGCATTAGTGCTGGTATGATCGCACCCGCCATATTCCTTTCGCTTTATTCTTTTAAACTACCCCGTCCTGCGAAGCAGTGTGGCTTTTCTAGACCGAAATTCATTTTAAGCGTCAATTCAAGCATTTTCCTATTATCCTTTTATTTATTTGCTTTCATAATTTTTTTTGTTATTGATTTGCCCCCTGTTTTTTTCCATCATCCCGCAACTCTACATTATCATGAAATCAATCCTTCACGCTTGCGCTGATACATTTGCGCCGACAAATTTGATCGACGATCCGGGCTTTGATCGAGCCGTACCGTTCCTGATTTGTCTCGCGCCTTCAGATCCTCCTTCACCCTTCGACAAGAAGCAAAATATTAAGCAATCGTTCCGACGGAGCTAAATTACTACAGGATAAAGAACGAATAGGAAATTTGGATTTCGAAACAAAAAAGAGAGGGGTGCAACACGAGGACTTCCCAGGGGGTCACCAATCCAAGTACTACTCTCGCCCAAACACGCTTAATTTCGAAGTTCTGATGGGATCCGGTGCATTAGTGCTGGTATGATCGCACCCGCCATATTCCTTTCGCTTTATTCTTTTAAACTACCCCGTCCTGCGAAGCAGTGTGGCTTTTCTAGACCGAAATTCATTTTAAGCGTCAATTCAAGCATTTTCCTATTATCCTTTTATTTATTTGCTTTCATAATTTTTTTTGTTATTGATTTGCCCCCTGTTTTTTTCCATCATCCCGCAACTCTAAATTATCATGAAATCAATCCTTCACGCTTGCGCTGATACATTTGCGCCGACAAATTTGATCGACGATCCGGGCTTTGATCGAGCCGTACCGTTCCTGATTTGTCTCGCGCCTTCAGATCCTCCTTCACCCTTCGACAAGAAGCAAAATATTAAGCAATCGTTCCGACGGACCTAAATTACTACAGGATAAAGAACGAATAGGAAATTTGGATTTCGAAACAAAAAAGAGAGGGGTACAACACGAGGACTTCCCAGGGGGTCACCAATCCAAGTACTACTCTCGCCCAAACACGCTTAATTTCGAAGTTCTGATGGGATCTGGTGCATTAGTGCTGGTATGATCGCACCCGCCATATTCCTTTCGCTTTATTCTTTTAAACTACCCCGTCCTGCGAAGCAGTGTGGCTTTTCTAGACCGAAATTCATTTTAAGCGTCAATTCAAGCATTTTCCTATTATCCTTTTATTTATTTGCTTTCATAATTTTTTTTGTTATTGATTTGCCCCCTGTTTTTTTCCATCATCCCGCAACTCTAAATTATCATGAAATCAATCCTTCACGCTTACGCTGATACATTTGCGCCAACAAATTTGAGCGACGATCCGGGCTTTGATCGAGCCGTACCGTTCCTGATTTGTCTCGCTCCTTCAGATCCGCCTTCATGCTTCGAGAAGAAGCAAAATATAAAGCAATCGTTCCGAAGGACCTAAATTACTACAGGATAAAGAACGAATAGAAAATTTGAATTTCGAAACAAAAAAGAGAGGGGTGCAACAAGAGGAATTCCCAGGGGGTCACCCATCCTAGTACTACTCTCGCCCAAGCATGCTTAACTTCGGAGTTCTGATGGGATCCGGTGCATTAGTGCTGGTATGATCGCACCCGCCATGTTCCTTTCGCTTTATTCTTTTAAACTACCCCGTCCTGCGAAGCAGTGTGGCTTTTCTAGACCGAAATTCATTTTAAGCGTCAATTCAAGCATTTTCCTATTATCCTTTTATTTATTTGCTTTCATATTTTTTTTTGTTATTGATTTGCCCCCTGTTTTTTTCCATCATCCCGCAACTCTAAATTATCATGAAATCAATCCTTCACGCTTGCGCTGATACATTTGCGCCGACAAATTTGAGCGACGATCCAGGCTTTGATCGAGCCGTACCGTTCCTGATTTGTCTCGCGCCTTCAGATCCTCCTTCACGCTTCGACAAGAAGCAAAATATTAAGCAATCGTTCCGACGGAGCTAAATTACTACTGGATAAAGAACGAAAAGGAAATTTGGATTTCGAAACAAAAAAGAGAGGGGTGCAACACGAGGACTTCCCAGGGGGTCACCAATCCAAGTACTACTCTCGCCCAAACACGCTTAATTTCGATGTTCTGATGGGATCCGGTGCATTAGTGCTGGTATGATCGCACCCGCCATATTCCTTTCGCTTTATTCTTTTAAACTACCCCGTCCTGCGAAGCAGTGTGGCTTTTCTAGACCGAAATTCATTTTAAGCGTCAATTCAAGCATTTTCCTATTATCCTTTTATTTATTTGCTTTCATAATTTTTTTTGTTATTGATTTGCCCCCTGTTTTTTTCCATCATCCCGCAACTCTACATTATCATGAAATCAATCCTTCACGCTTGCGCTGATACATTTGCGCCGACAAATTTGATCGACGATCCGGGCTTTGATCGAGCCGTACCGTTCCTGATTTGTCTCGCGCCTTCAGATCCTCCTTCACCCTTCGACAAGAAACAAAATATTAAGCAATCGTTCCGACGGAGCTAAATTACTACAGGATAAAGAACGAATAGGAAATTTGGATTTCGAAACAAAAAAGAGAGGGGTGCAACAAGAGGAATTCCCAGGGGGTCACCCATCCTAGTACTACTCTCGCCCAAGCATGCTTAACTTCGGAGTTCTGATGGGATCCGGTGCATTAGTGCTGGTATGATCGCACCCGCCATGTTCCTTTCGCTTTATTCTTTTAAACTACCCCGTCCTGCGAAGCAGTGTGGCTTTTCTAGACCGAAATTCATTTTAAGCGTCAATTCAAGCATTTTCCTATTATCCTTTTATTTATTTGCTTTCATATTTTTTTTTTGTTATTGATTTGCCCCCTGTTTTTTTCCATCATCCCGCAACTCTAAATTATCATGAAATCAATCCTTCACGCTTGCGCTGATACATTTGCGCCGACAAATTTGAGCGACGATCCGGGCTTTGATCGAGCCGTACCGTTCCTGATTTGTCTCGCGCCTTCAGATCCTCCTTCACGCCTCGACAAGAAGCAAAATATTAAGCAATCGTTCCGACGGAGCTAAATTACTACAGGATAAAGAAAGAATAGGAAATTTGGATTTCGAAACAAAAAAGAGAGGGGTGCAACACGAGGACTTCCCAGGGGGTCACCAATCCAAGAACTACTCTCGCCCAAACACGCTTAATTTCGAAGTTCTGATGGGATCCGGTGCATTAGTGCTGGTATGATCGCACCCGCCATATTCCTTTCGCTTTATTCTTTTAAACTACCCCGTCCTGCGAAGCAGTGTGGCTTTTCTAGACCGAAATTCATTTTAAGCGTCAATTCAAGCATTTTCCTATTATCCTTTTATTTATTTGCTTTCATAATTTTTTTTGTTATTGATTTGCCCCCTGTTTTTTTCCATCATCCCGCAACTCTACATTATCATGAAATCAATCCTTCACGCTTGCGCTGATACATTTGCGCCGACAAATTTGATCGACGATCCGGGCTTTGATCGAGCCGTACCGTTCCTGATTTGTCTCGCGCCTTCAGATCCTCCTTCACCCTTCGACAAGAAGCAAAATATTAAGCAATCGTTCCGACGGAGCTAAATTACTATAGGATAAAGAACGAATAGAAAATTTGAATTTCGAAACAAAAAAGAGAGGGGTGCAACAAGAGGAATTCCCAGGGGGTCACCCATCCTAGTACTACTCTCGCCCAAGCATGCTTAACTTCGGAGTTCTGATGGGATCCGGTGCATTAGTGCTGGTATGATCGCACCCGCCATGTTCCTTTCGCTTTATTCTTTTAAACTACCCCGTCCTGCGAAGCAGTGTGGCTTTTCTAGACCGAAATTCATTTTAAGCGTCAATTCAAGCATTTTCCTATTATCCTTTTATTTATTTGCTTTCATATTTTTTTTTGTTATTGATTTGCCCCCTGTTTTTTTCCATCATCCCGCAACTCTAAATTATCATGAAATCAATCCTTCACGCTTGCGCTGATACATTTGCGCCGACAAATTTGAGCGACGATCCAGGCTTTGATCGAGCCGTACCGTTCCTGATTTGTCTCGCGCCTTCAGATCCTCCTTCACGCTTCGACAAGAAGCAAAATATTAAGCAATCGTTCCGACGGAGCTAAATTACTACTGGATAAAGAACGAAAAGGAAATTTGGATTTCGAAACAAAAAAAAGAGGGGTGCAACACGAGGACTTCCCAGGGGGTCACCAATCCAAGTACTACTCTCGCCCAAACACGCTTAATTTCGATGTTCTGATGGGATCCGGTGCATTAGTGCTGGTATGATCGCACCCGCCATATTCCTTTCGCTTTATTCTTTTAAACTACCCCGTCCTGCGAAGCAGTGTGGCTTTTCTAGAGCGAAATTCATTTTAAGCGTCAATTCAAGCATTTTCCTATTATCCTTTTATTTATTTGCTTTCATAATTTTTTTTGTTATTGATTTGCCCCCTGTTTTTTTCCATCATCCCGCAACTCTACATTATCATGAAATCAATCCTTCACGCTTGCGCTGATACATTTGCGCCGACAAATTTGATCGACGATCCGGGCTTTGATCGAGCCGTACCGTTCCTGATTTGTCTCGCGCCTTCAGATCCTCCTTCACCCTTCGACAAGAAACAAAATATTAAGCAATCGTTCCGACGGAGCTAAATTACTACAGGATAAAGAACGAATAGGAAATTTGGATTTCGAAACAAAAAAGAGAGGGGTGCAACAAGAGGAATTCCCAGGGGGTCACCCATCCTAGTACTACTCTCGCCCAAGCATGCTTAACTTCGGAGTTCTGATGGGATCCGGTGCATTAGTGCTGGTATGATCGCACCCGCCATGTTCCTTTCGCTTTATTCTTTTAAACTACCCCGTCCTGCGAAGCAGTGTGGCTTTTCTAGACCGAAATTCATTTTAAGCGTCAATTCAAGCATTTTCCTATTATCCTTTTATTTATTTGCTTTCATATTTTTTTTTTGTTATTGATTTACCCCCTGTTTTTTTCCATCATCCCGCAACTCTAAATTATCATGAAATCAATCCTTCACGCTTGCGCTGATACATTTGCGCCGACAAATTTGAGCGACGATCCGGGCTTTGATCGAGCCGTACCGTTCCTGATTTGTCTCGCGCCTTCAGATCCTCCTTCACGCTTCGACAAGAAGCAAAATATTAAGCAATCGTTCCGACGGAGCTAAATTACTACAGGATAAAGAAAGAATAGGAAATTTGGATTTCGAAACAAAAAAGAGAGGGGTGCAACACGAGGACTTCCCAGGGGGTCACCAATCCAAGTACTACTCTCGCCCAAACACGCTTAATTTCGAAGTTCTGATGGGATCCGGTGCATTATTGCTGGTATGATCGCACCCGCCATATTCCTTTCGCTTTATTCTTTTAAACTACCCCGTCCTGCGAAGCAGTGTGGCTTTTCTAGACCGAAATTCATTTTAAGCGTCAATTCAAGCATTTTCCTATTATCCTTTTATTTATTTGCTTTCATAATTTTTTTTGTTATTGATTTGCCCCCTGTTTTTTTCCATCATCCCGCAACTCTACATTATCATGAAATCAATCCTTCACGCTTGCGCTGATACATTTGCGCCGACAAATTTGATCGACGATCCGGGCTTTGATCGAGCCGTACCGTTCCTGATTTGTCTCGCGCCTTCAGATCCTCCTTCACGCTTCGACAAGAAGCAAAATATTAAGCAATCGTTCCGACGGAGCTAAATTACTACAGGATAAAGAACGAATAGGAAATTTAGATTTCGAAACAAAAAAGAGAGGGGTGCAACACGAGGACTTCCCAGGGGGTCACCAATCCAAGTACTACTCTCGCCCAAACACGCTTAATTTCGAAGTTCTGATGGGATCCGGTGCATTAGTGCTGGTATGATCGCACCCGCCATATTCCTTTCGCTTTATTCTTTTAAACTACCCCGTCCTGCGAAGCAGTGTGGCTTTTTTAGACCGAAATTCATTTTAAGCGTCAATTCAAGCATTTTCCTATTATCCTTTTATTTATTTGCTTTCATAATTTTTTTGTTATTGATTTGCCCCCTGTTTTTTTCCATCATCCCGCAACTCTACATTATCATGAAATCAATCCTTCACGCTTGCGCTGATACATTTGCGCCGACAAATTTGATCGACGATCCGGGCTTTGATCGAGCCGTACCGTTCCTGATTTGTCTCGCGCCTTCAGATCCTCCTTCACCCTTCGACAAGAAGCAAAATATTAAGCAATCGTTCCGACGGAGCTAAATTACTACAGGATAAAGAACGAATAGGAAATTTGGATTTCGAAACAAAAAAGAGAGGGGTGCAACACGAGGACTTCCCAGGGGGTCACCAATCCAAGTACTACTCTCGCCCAAACACGCTTAATTTCGAAGTTCTGATGGGATCCGGTGCATTAGTGCTGGTATGATCGCACCCGCCATATTCCTTTCGCTTTATTCTTTTAAACTACCCCGTCCTGCGAAGCAGTGTGGCTTTTCTAGACCGAAATTCATTTTAAGCGTCAATTCAAGCATTTTCCTATTATCCTTTTATTTATTTGCTTTCATAATTTTTTTTGTTATTGATTTGCCCCCTGTTTTTTTCCATCATCCCGCAACTCTAAATTATCATGAAATCAATCCTTCACGCTTGCGCTGATACATTTGCGCCGACAAATTTGAGCGACGATCCGGGCTTTGATCGAGCCGTACCGTTCCTGATTTGTCTCGCGCCTTCAGATCCTCCTTCACGCTTCGACAAGAAGCAAAATATTAAGCAATCGTTCCGACGGAGCTAAATTACTACAGGATAAAGAAAGAATAGGAAATTTGGATTTCGAAACAAAAAAGAGAGGGGTGCAACACGAGGACTTCCCAGGGGGTCACCAATCCAAGTACTACTCTCGCCCAAACACGCTTAATTTCGAAGTTCTGATGGGATCCGGTGCATTAGTGCTGGTATGATCGCACCCGCCATATTCCTTTCGCTTTATTCTTTTAAACTACCCCGTCCTGCGAAGCAGTGTGGCTTTTCTAGACCGAAATTCATTTTAAGCGTCAATTCAAGCATTTTCCTATTATCCTTTTATTTATTTGCTTTCATAATTTTTTTTGTTATTGATTTGCCCCCTGTTTTTTTCCATCATCCCGCAACTCTACATTATCATGAAATCAATCCTTCACGCTTGCGCTGATACATTTGCGCCGACAAATTTGATCGACGATCCGGGCTTTGATCGAGCCGTACCGTTCCTGATTTGTCTCGCGCCTTCAGATCCTCCTTCACCCTTCGACAAGAAGCAAAATATTAAGCAATCGTTCCGACGGAGCTAAATTACTACAGGATAAAGAACGAATAGGAAATTTGGATTTCGAAACAAAAAAGAGAGGGGTGCAACACGAGGACTTCCCAGGGGGTCACCAATCCAAGTACTACTCTCGCCCAAACACGCTTAATTTCGAAGTTCTGATGGGATCCGGTGCATTAGTGCTGGTATGATCGCACCCGCCATATTCCTTTCGCTTTATTCTTTTAAACTACCCCGTCCTGCGAAGCAGTGTGGCTTTTCTAGACCGAAATTCATTTTAAGCGTCAATTCAAGCATTTTCCTATTATCCTTTTATTTATTTGCTTTCATAATTTTTTTTGTTATTGATTTGCCCCCTGTTTTTTTCCATCATCCCGCAACTCTAAATTATCATGAAATCAATCCTTCACGCTTGCGCTGATACATTTGCGCCGACAAATTTGATCGACGATCCGGGCTTTGATCGAGCCGTACCGTTCCTGATTTGTCTCGCGCCTTCAGATCCTCCTTCACGCTTCGACAAGAAGCAAAATATTAAGCAATCGTTCCGACGGACCTAAATTACTACAGGATAAAGAACGAATAGGAAATTTGGATTTCGAAACAAAAAAGAGAGGGGTACAACACGAGGACTTCCCAGGGGGTCACCAATCCAAGTACTACTCTCGCCCAAACACGCTTAATTTCGAAGTTCTGATGGGATCTGGTGCATTAGTGCTGGTATGATCGCACCCGCCATATTCCTTTCGCTTTATTCTTTTAAACTACCCCGTCCTGCGAAGCAGTGTGGCTTTTCTAGACCGAAATTCATTTTAAGCGTCAATTCAAGCATTTTCCTATTATCCTTTTATTTATTTGCTTTCATAATTTTTTTTGTTATTGATTTGCCCCCTGTTTTTTTCCATCATCCCGCAACTCTAAATTATCATGAAATCAATCCTTCACGCTTACGCTGATACATTTGCGCCGACAAATTTGAGCGACGATCCGGGCTTTGATCGAGCCGTACCGTTCCTGATTTGTCTCGCTCCTTCAGATCCGCCTTCATGCTTCGAGAAGAAGCAAAATATAAAGCAATCGTTCCGAAGGACCTAAATTACTACAGGATAAAGAACGAATAGAAAATTTGAATTTCGAAACAAAAAAGAGAGGGGTGCAACAAGAGGAATTCCCAGGGGGTCACCCATCCTAGTACTACTCTCGCCCAAGCATGCTTAACTTCGGAGTTCTGATGGGATCCGGTGCATTAGTGCTGGTATGATCGCACCCGCCATGTTCCTTTCGCTTTATTCTTTTAAACTACCCCGTCCTGCGAAGCAGTGTGGCTTTTCTAGACCGAAATTCATTTTAAGCGTCAATTCAAGCATTTTCCTATTATCCTTTTATTTATTTGCTTTCATATTTTTTTTTGTTATTGATTTGCCCCCTGTTTTTTTCCATCATCCCGCAACTCTAAATTATCATGAAATCAATCCTTCACGCTTGCGCTGATACATTTGCGCCGACAAATTTGAGCGACGATCCAGGCTTTGATCGAGCCGTACCGTTCCTGATTTGTCTCGCGCCTTCAGATCCTCCTTCACGCTTCGACAAGAAGCAAAATATTAAGCAATCGTTCCGACGGAGCTAAATTACTACTGGATAAAGAACGAAAAGGAAATTTGGATTTCGAAACAAAAAAGAGAGGGGTGCAACACGAGGACTTCCCAGGGGGTCACCAATCCAAGTACTACTCTCGCCCAAACACGCTTAATTTCGATGTTCTGATGGGATCCGGTGCATTAGTGCTGGTATGATCGCACCCGCCATATTCCTTTCGCTTTATTCTTTTAAACTACCCCGTCCTGCGAAGCAGTGTGGCTTTTCTAGACCGAAATTCATTTTAAGCGTCAATTCAAGCATTTTCCTATTATCCTTTTATTTATTTGCTTTCATAATTTTTTTTGTTATTGATTTGCCCCCTGTTTTTTTCCATCATCCCGCAACTCTACATTATCATGAAATCAATCCTTCACGCTTGCGCTGATACATTTGCGCCGACAAATTTGATCGACGATCCGGGCTTTGATCGAGCCGTACCGTTCCTGATTTGTCTCGCGCCTTCAGATCCTCCTTCACCCTTCGACAAGAAGCAAAATATTAAGCAATCGTTCCGACGGACCTAAATTACTACAGGATAAAGAACGAATAGGAAATTTGGATTTCGAAACAAAAAAGAGAGGGGTACAACACGAGGACTTCCCAGGGGGTCACCAATCCAAGTACTACTCTCGCCCAAACACGCTTAATTTCGAAGTTCTGATGGGATCTGGTGCATTAGTGCTGGTATGATCGCACCCGCCATATTCCTTTCGCTTTATTCTTTTAAACTACCCCGTCCTGCGAAGCAGTGTGGCTTTTCTAGACCGAAATTCATTTTAAGCGTCAATTCAAGCATTTTCCTATTATCCTTTTATTTATTTGCTTTCATAATTTTTTTTGTTATTGATTTGCCCCCTGTTTTTTTCCATCATCCCGCAACTCTAAATTATCATGAAATCAATCCTTCACGCTTACGCTGATACATTTGCGCCGACAAATTTGAGCGACGATCCGGGCTTTGATCGAGCCGTACCGTTCCTGATTTGTCTCGCTCCTTCAGATCCGCCTTCATGCTTCGAGAAGAAGCAAAATATAAAGCAATCGTTCCGAAGGACCTAAATTACTACAGGATAAAGAACGAATAGAAAATTTGAATTTCGAAACAAAAAAGAGAGGGGTGCAACAAGAGGAATTCCCAGGGGGTCACCCATCCTAGTACTACTCTCGCCCAAGCATGCTTAACTTCGGAGTTCTGATGGGATCCGGTGCATTAGTGCTGGTATGATCGCACCCGCCATATTCCTTTCGCTTTATTCTTTTAAACTACCCCGTCCTGCGAAGCAGTGTGGCTTTTCTAGACCGAAATTCATTTTAAGCGTCAATTCAAGCATTTTCCTATTATCCTTTTATTTATTTGCTTTCATAATTTTTTTTGTTATTGATTTGCCCCCTGTTTTTTTCCATCATCCCGCAACTCTACATTATCATGAAATCAATCCTTCACGCTTGCGCTGATACATTTGCGCCGACAAATTTGATCGACGATCCGGGCTTTGATCGAGCCGTACCGTTCCTGATTTGTCTCGCGCCTTCAGATCCTCCTTCACCCTTCGACAAGAAACAAAATATTAAGCAATCGTTCCGACGGAGCTAAATTACTACAGGATAAAGAACGAATAGGAAATTTGGATTTCGAAACAAAAAAGAGAGGGGTGCAACAAGAGGAATTCCCAGGGGGTCACCCATCCTAGTACTACTCTCGCCCAAGCATGCTTAACTTCGGAGTTCTGATGGGATCCGGTGCATTAGTGCTGGTATGATCGCACCCGCCATGTTCCTTTCGCTTTATTCTTTTAAACTACCCCGTCCTGCGAAGCAGTGTGGCTTTTCTAGACCGAAATTCATTTTAAGCGTCAATTCAAGCATTTTCCTATTATCCTTTTATTTATTTGCTTTCATATTTTTTTTTTGTTATTGATTTGCCCCCTGTTTTTTTCCATCATCCCGCAACTCTAAATTATCATGAAATCAATCCTTCACGCTTGCGCTGATACATTTGCGCCGACAAATTTGAGCGACGATCCGGGCTTTGATCGAGCCGTACCGTTCCTGATTTGTCTCGCGCCTTCAGATCCTCCTTCACGCCTCGACAAGAAGCAAAATATTAAGCAATCGTTCCGACGGAGCTAAATTACTACAGGATAAAGAAAGAATAGGAAATTTGGATTTCGAAACAAAAAAGAGAGGGGTGCAACACGAGGACTTCCCAGGGGGTCACCAATCCAAGAACTACTCTCGCCCAAACACGCTTAATTTCGAAGTTCTGATGGGATCCGGTGCATTAGTGCTGGTATGATCGCACCCGCCATATTCCTTTCGCTTTATTCTTTTAAACTACCCCGTCCTGCGAAGCAGTGTGGCTTTTCTAGACCGAAATTCATTTTAAGCGTCAATTCAAGCATTTTCCTATTATCCTTTTATTTATTTGCTTTCATAATTTTTTTTGTTATTGATTTGCCCCCTGTTTTTTTCCATCATCCCGCAACTCTACATTATCATGAAATCAATCCTTCACGCTTGCGCTGATACATTTGCGCCGACAAATTTGATCGACGATCCGGGCTTTGATCGAGCCGTACCGTTCCTGATTTGTCTCGCGCCTTCAGATCCTCCTTCACCCTTCGACAAGAAGCAAAATATTAAGCAATCGTTCCGACGGAGCTAAATTACTATAGGATAAAGAACGAATAGGAAATTTGGATTTCGAAACAAAAAAGAGAGGGGTGCAACACGAGGACTTCCCAGGGGGTCACCAATCCAAGTACTACTCTCGCCCAAACACGCTTAATTTCGAAGTTCTGATGGGATCCGGTGCATTAGTGCTGGTATGATCGCACCCGCCATATTCCTTTCGCTTTATTCTTTTAAACTACCCCGTCCTGCGAAGCAGTGTGGCTTTTCTAGACCGAAATTCATTTTAAGCGTCAATTCAAGCATTTTCCTATTATCCTTTTATTTATTTGCTTTCATAATTTTTTTTGTTATTGATTTGCCCCCTGTTTTTTTCCATCATCCCGCAACTCTACATTATCATGAAATCAATCCTTCACGCTTGCGCTGATACATTTGCGCCGACAAATTTGATCGACGATCCGGGCTTTGATCGAGCCGTACCGTTCCTGATTTGTCTCGCGCCTTCAGATCCTCCTTCACCCTTCGACAAGAAGCAAAATATTAAGCAATCGTTCCGACGGAGCTAAATTACTACAGGATAAAGAACGAATAGGAAATTTGGATTTCGAAACAAAAAAGAGAGGGGTGCAACAAGAGGAATTCCCAGGGGGTCACCCATCCTAGTACTACTCTCGCCCAAGCATGCTTAACTTCGGAGTTCTGATGGGATCCGGTGCATTAGTGCTGGTATGATCGCACCCGCCATGTTCCTTTCGCTTTATTCTTTTAAACTACCCCGTCCTGCGAAGCAGTGTGGCTTTTCTAGACCGAAATTCATTTTAAGCGTCAATTCAAGCATTTTCCTATTATCCTTTTATTTATTTGCTTTCATATTTTTTTTTTGTTATTGATTTGCCCCCTGTTTTTTTCCATCATCCCGCAACTCTAAATTATCATGAAATCAATCCTTCACGCTTGCGCTGATACATTTGCGCCGACAAATTTGAGCGACGATCCGGGCTTTGATCGAGCCGTACCGTTCCTGATTTGTCTCGCGCCTTCAGATCCTCCTTCACGCCTCGACAAGAAGCAAAATATTAAGCAATCGTTCCGACGGAGCTAAATTACTACAGGATAAAGAAAGAATAGGAAATTTGGATTTCGAAACAAAAAAGAGAGGGGTGCAACACGAGGACTTCCCAGGGGGTCACCAATCCAAGTACTACTCTCGCCCAAACACGCTTAATTTCGAAGTTCTGATGGGATCCGGTGCATTATTGCTGGTATGATCGCACCCGCCATATTCCTTTCGCTTTATTCTTTTAAACTACCCCGTCCTGCGAAGCAGTGTGGCTTTTCTAGACCGAAATTCATTTTAAGCGTCAATTCAAGCATTTTCCTATTATCCTTTTATTTATTTGCTTTCATAATTTTTTTTGTTATTGATTTGCCCCCTGTTTTTTTCCATCATCCCGCAACTCTACATTATCATGAAATCAATCCTTCACGCTTGCGCTGATACATTTGCGCCGACAAATTTGATCGACGATCCGGGCTTTGATCGAGCCGTACCGTTCCTGATTTGTCTCGCGCCTTCAGATCCTCCTTCACGCTTCGACAAGAAGCAAAATATTAAGCAATCGTTCCGACGGAGCTAAATTACTACAGGATAAAGAACGAATAGGAAATTTAGATTTCGAAACAAAAAAGAGAGGGGTGCAACACGAGGACTTCCCAGGGGGTCACCAATCCAAGTACTACTCTCGCCCAAACACGCTTAATTTCGAAGTTCTGATGGGATCCGGTGCATTAGTGCTGGTATGATCGCACCCGCCATATTCCTTTCGCTTTATTCTTTTAAACTACCCCGTCCTGCGAAGCAGTGTGGCTTTTTTAGACCGAAATTCATTTTAAGCGTCAATTCAAGCATTTTCCTATTATCCTTTTATTTATTTGCTTTCATAATTTTTTTGTTATTGATTTGCCCCCTGTTTTTTTCCATCATCCCGCAACTCTACATTATCATGAAATCAATCCTTCACGCTTGCGCTGATACATTTGCGCCGACAAATTTGATCGACGATCCGGGCTTTGATCGAGCCGTACCGTTCCTGATTTGTCTCGCGCCTTCAGATCCTCCTTCACCCTTCGACAAGAAGCAAAATATTAAGCAATCGTTCCGACGGAGCTAAATTACTACAGGATAAAGAACGAATAGGAAATTTGGATTTCGAAACAAAAAAGAGAGGGGTGCAACACGAGGACTTCCCAGGGGGTCACCAATCCAAGTACTACTCTCGCCCAAACACGCTTAATTTCGAAGTTCTGATGGGATCCGGTGCATTAGTGCTGGTATGATCGCACCCGCCATATTCCTTTCGCTTTATTCTTTTAAACTACCCCGTCCTGCGAAGCAGTGTGGCTTTTCTAGACCGAAATTCATTTTAAGCGTCAATTCAAGCATTTTCCTATTATCCTTTTATTTATTTGCTTTCATAATTTTTTTTGTTATTGATTTGCCCCCTGTTTTTTTCCATCATCCCGCAACTCTAAATTATCATGAAATCAATCCTTCACGCTTGCGCTGATACATTTGCGCCGACAAATTTGAGCGACGATCCGGGCTTTGATCGAGCCGTACCGTTCCTGATTTGTCTCGCGCCTTCAGATCCTCCTTCACGCTTCGACAAGAAGCAAAATATTAAGCAATCGTTCCGACGGAGCTAAATTACTACAGGATAAAGAAAGAATAGGAAATTTGGATTTCGAAACAAAAAAGAGAGGGGTGCAACACGAGGACTTCCCAGGGGGTCACCAATCCAAGTACTACTCTCGCCCAAACACGCTTAATTTCGAAGTTCTGATGGGATCCGGTGCATTAGTGCTGGTATGATCGCACCCGCCATATTCCTTTCGCTTTATTCTTTTAAACTACCCCGTCCTGCGAAGCAGTGTGGCTTTTCTAGACCGAAATTCATTTTAAGCGTCAATTCAAGCATTTTCCTATTATCCTTTTATTTATTTGCTTTCATAATTTTTTTTGTTATTGATTTGCCCCCTGTTTTTTTCCATCATCCCGCAACTCTACATTATCATGAAATCAATCCTTCACGCTTGCGCTGATACATTTGCGCCGACAAATTTGATCGACGATCCGGGCTTTGATCGAGCCGTACCGTTCCTGATTTGTCTCGCGCCTTCAGATCCTCCTTCACCCTTCGACAAGAAGCAAAATATTAAGCAATCGTTCCGACGGAGCTAAATTACTACAGGATAAAGAACGAATAGGAAATTTGGATTTCGAAACAAAAAAGAGAGGGGTGCAACACGAGGACTTCCCAGGGGGTCACCAATCCAAGTACTACTCTCGCCCAAACACGCTTAATTTCGAAGTTCTGATGGGATCCGGTGCATTAGTGCTGGTATGATCGCACCCGCCATATTCCTTTCGCTTTATTCTTTTAAACTACCCCGTCCTGCGAAGCAGTGTGGCTTTTCTAGACCGAAATTCATTTTAAGCGTCAATTCAAGCATTTTCCTATTATCCTTTTATTTATTTGCTTTCATAATTTTTTTTGTTATTGATTTGCCCCCTGTTTTTTTCCATCATCCCGCAACTCTAAATTATCATGAAATCAATCCTTCACGCTTGCGCTGATACATTTGCGCCGACAAATTTGATCGACGATCCGGGCTTTGATCGAGCCGTACCGTTCCTGATTTGTCTCGCGCCTTCAGATCCTCCTTCACGCTTCGACAAGAAGCAAAATATTAAGCAATCGTTCCGACGGACCTAAATTACTACAGGATAAAGAACGAATAGGAAATTTGGATTTCGAAACAAAAAAGAGAGGGGTACAACACGAGGACTTCCCAGGGGGTCACCAATCCAAGTACTACTCTCGCCCAAACACGCTTAATTTCGAAGTTCTGATGGGATCTGGTGCATTAGTGCTGGTATGATCGCACCCGCCATATTCCTTTCGCTTTATTCTTTTAAACTACCCCGTCCTGCGAAGCAGTGTGGCTTTTCTAGACCGAAATTCATTTTAAGCGTCAATTCAAGCATTTTCCTATTATCCTTTTATTTATTTGCTTTCATAATTTTTTTTGTTATTGATTTGCCCCCTGTTTTTTTCCATCATCCCGCAACTCTAAATTATCATGAAATCAATCCTTCACGCTTACGCTGATACATTTGCGCCGACAAATTTGAGCGACGATCCGGGCTTTGATCGAGCCGTACCGTTCCTGATTTGTCTCGCTCCTTCAGATCCGCCTTCATGCTTCGAGAAGAAGCAAAATATAAAGCAATCGTTCCGAAGGACCTAAATTACTACAGGATAAAGAACGAATAGAAAATTTGAATTTCGAAACAAAAAAGAGAGGGGTGCAACAAGAGGAATTCCCAGGGGGTCACCCATCCTAGTACTACTCTCGCCCAAGCATGCTTAACTTCGGAGTTCTGATGGGATCCGGTGCATTAGTGCTGGTATGATCGCACCCGCCATGTTCCTTTCGCTTTATTCTTTTAAACTACCCCGTCCTGCGAAGCAGTGTGGCTTTTCTAGACCGAAATTCATTTTAAGCGTCAATTCAAGCATTTTCCTATTATCCTTTTATTTATTTGCTTTCATATTTTTTTTTGTTATTGATTTGCCCCCTGTTTTTTTCCATCATCCCGCAACTCTAAATTATCATGAAATCAATCCTTCACGCTTGCGCTGATACATTTGCGCCGACAAATTTGAGCGACGATCCAGGCTTTGATCGAGCCGTACCGTTCCTGATTTGTCTCGCGCCTTCAGATCCTCCTTCACGCTTCGACAAGAAGCAAAATATTAAGCAATCGTTCCGACGGAGCTAAATTACTACTGGATAAAGAACGAAAAGGAAATTTGGATTTCGAAACAAAAAAGAGAGGGGTGCAACACGAGGACTTCCCAGGGGGTCACCAATCCAAGTACTACTCTCGCCCAAACACGCTTAATTTCGATGTTCTGATGGGATCCGGTGCATTAGTGCTGGTATGATCGCACCCGCCATATTCCTTTCGCTTTATTCTTTTAAACTACCCCGTCCTGCGAAGCAGTGTGGCTTTTCTAGACCGAAATTCATTTTAAGCGTCAATTCAAGCATTTTCCTATTATCCTTTTATTTATTTGCTTTCATAATTTTTTTTGTTATTGATTTGCCCCCTGTTTTTTTCCATCATCCCGCAACTCTACATTATCATGAAATCAATCCTTCACGCTTGCGCTGATACATTTGCGCCGACAAATTTGATCGACGATCCGGGCTTTGATCGAGCCGTACCGTTCCTGATTTGTCTCGCGCCTTCAGATCCTCCTTCACCCTTCGACAAGAAGCAAAATATTAAGCAATCGTTCCGACGGACCTAAATTACTACAGGATAAAGAACGAATAGGAAATTTGGATTTCGAAACAAAAAAGAGAGGGGTACAACACGAGGACTTCCCAGGGGGTCACCAATCCAAGTACTACTCTCGCCCAAACACGCTTAATTTCGAAGTTCTGATGGGATCTGGTGCATTAGTGCTGGTATGATCGCACCCGCCATATTCCTTTCGCTTTATTCTTTTAAACTACCCCGTCCTGCGAAGCAGTGTGGCTTTTCTAGACCGAAATTCATTTTAAGCGTCAATTCAAGCATTTTCCTATTATCCTTTTATTTATTTGCTTTCATAATTTTTTTTGTTATTGATTTGCCCCCTGTTTTTTTCCATCATCCCGCAACTCTAAATTATCATGAAATCAATCCTTCACGCTTACGCTGATACATTTGCGCCGACAAATTTGAGCGACGATCCGGGCTTTGATCGAGCCGTACCGTTCCTGATTTGTCTCGCTCCTTCAGATCCGCCTTCATGCTTCGAGAAGAAGCAAAATATAAAGCAATCGTTCCGAAGGACCTAAATTACTACAGGATAAAGAACGAATAGAAAATTTGAATTTCGAAACAAAAAAGAGAGGGGTGCAACAAGAGGAATTCCCAGGGGGTCACCCATCCTAGTACTACTCTCGCCCAAGCATGCTTAACTTCGGAGTTCTGATGGGATCCGGTGCATTAGTGCTGGTATGATCGCACCCGCCATATTCCTTTCGCTTTATTCTTTTAAACTACCCCGTCCTGCGAAGCAGTGTGGCTTTTCTAGACCGAAATTCATTTTAAGCGTCAATTCAAGCATTTTCCTATTATCCTTTTATTTATTTGCTTTCATAATTTTTTTTGTTATTGATTTGCCCCCTGTTTTTTTCCATCATCCCGCAACTCTACATTATCATGAAATCAATCCTTCACGCTTGCGCTGATACATTTGCGCCGACAAATTTGATCGACGATCCGGGCTTTGATCGAGCCGTACCGTTCCTGATTTGTCTCGCGCCTTCAGATCCTCCTTCACCCTTCGACAAGAAACAAAATATTAAGCAATCGTTCCGACGGAGCTAAATTACTACAGGATAAAGAACGAATAGGAAATTTGGATTTCGAAACAAAAAAGAGAGGGGTGCAACAAGAGGAATTCCCAGGGGGTCACCCATCCTAGTACTACTCTCGCCCAAGCATGCTTAACTTCGGAGTTCTGATGGGATCCGGTGCATTAGTGCTGGTATGATCGCACCCGCCATGTTCCTTTCGCTTTATTCTTTTAAACTACCCCGTCCTGCGAAGCAGTGTGGCTTTTCTAGACCGAAATTCATTTTAAGCGTCAATTCAAGCATTTTCCTATTATCCTTTTATTTATTTGCTTTCATATTTTTTTTTTGTTATTGATTTGCCCCCTGTTTTTTTCCATCATCCCGCAACTCTAAATTATCATGAAATCAATCCTTCACGCTTGCGCTGATACATTTGCGCCGACAAATTTGAGCGACGATCCGGGCTTTGATCGAGCCGTACCGTTCCTGATTTGTCTCGCGCCTTCAGATCCTCCTTCACGCCTCGACAAGAAGCAAAATATTAAGCAATCGTTCCGACGGAGCTAAATTACTACAGGATAAAGAAAGAATAGGAAATTTGGATTTCGAAACAAAAAAGAGAGGGGTGCAACACGAGGACTTCCCAGGGGGTCACCAATCCAAGAACTACTCTCGCCCAAACACGCTTAATTTCGAAGTTCTGATGGGATCCGGTGCATTAGTGCTGGTATGATCGCACCCGCCATATTCCTTTCGCTTTATTCTTTTAAACTACCCCGTCCTGCGAAGCAGTGTGGCTTTTCTAGACCGAAATTCATTTTAAGCGTCAATTCAAGCATTTTCCTATTATCCTTTTATTTATTTGCTTTCATAATTTTTTTTGTTATTGATTTGCCCCCTGTTTTTTTCCATCATCCCGCAACTCTACATTATCATGAAATCAATCCTTCACGCTTGCGCTGATACATTTGCGCCGACAAATTTGATCGACGATCCGGGCTTTGATCGAGCCGTACCGTTCCTGATTTGTCTCGCGCCTTCAGATCCTCCTTCACCCTTCGACAAGAAGCAAAATATTAAGCAATCGTTCCGACGGAGCTAAATTACTATAGGATAAAGAACGAATAGGAAATTTGGATTTCGAAACAAAAAAGAGAGGGGTGCAACACGAGGACTTCCCAGGGGGTCACCAATCCAAGTACTACTCTCGCCCAAACACGCTTAATTTCGAAGTTCTGATGGGATCCGGTGCATTAGTGCTGGTATGATCGCACCCGCCATATTCCTTTCGCTTTATTCTTTTAAACTACCCCGTCCTGCGAAGCAGTGTGGCTTTTCTAGACCGAAATTCATTTTAAGCGTCAATTCAAGCATTTTCCTATTATCCTTTTATTTATTTGCTTTCATAATTTTTTTTGTTATTGATTTGCCCCCTGTTTTTTTCCATCATCCCGCAACTCTACATTATCATGAAATCAATCCTTCACGCTTGCGCTGATACATTTGCGCCGACAAATTTGATCGACGATCCGGGCTTTGATCGAGCCGTACCGTTCCTGATTTGTCTCGCGCCTTCAGATCCTCCTTCACCCTTCGACAAGAAGCAAAATATTAAGCAATCGTTCCGACGGAGCTAAATTACTACAGGATAAAGAACGAATAGGAAATTTGGATTTCGAAACAAAAAAGAGAGGGGTGCAACAAGAGGAATTCCCAGGGGGTCACCCATCCTAGTACTACTCTCGCCCAAGCATGCTTAACTTCGGAGTTCTGATGGGATCCGGTGCATTAGTGCTGGTATGATCGCACCCGCCATGTTCCTTTCGCTTTATTCTTTTAAACTACCCCGTCCTGCGAAGCAGTGTGGCTTTTCTAGACCGAAATTCATTTTAAGCGTCAATTCAAGCATTTTCCTATTATCCTTTTATTTATTTGCTTTCATATTTTTTTTTTGTTATTGATTTGCCCCCTGTTTTTTTCCATCATCCCGCAACTCTAAATTATCATGAAATCAATCCTTCACGCTTGCGCTGATACATTTGCGCCGACAAATTTGAGCGACGATCCGGGCTTTGATCGAGCCGTACCGTTCCTGATTTGTCTCGCGCCTTCAGATCCTCCTTCACGCCTCGACAAGAAGCAAAATATTAAGCAATCGTTCCGACGGAGCTAAATTACTACAGGATAAAGAAAGAATAGGAAATTTGGATTTCGAAACAAAAAAGAGAGGGGTGCAACACGAGGACTTCCCAGGGGGTCACCAATCCAAGAACTACTCTCGCCCAAACACGCTTAATTTCGAAGTTCTGATGGGATCCGGTGCATTAGTGCTGGTATGATCGCACCCGCCATATTCCTTTCGCTTTATTCTTTTAAACTACCCCGTCCTGCGAAGCAGTGTGGCTTTTCTAGACCGAAATTCATTTTAAGCGTCAATTCAAGCATTTTCCTATTATCCTTTTATTTATTTGCTTTCATAATTTTTTTTGTTATTGATTTGCCCCCTGTTTTTTTCCATCATCCCGCAACTCTACATTATCATGAAATCAATCCTTCACGCTTGCGCTGATACATTTGCGCCGACAAATTTGATCGACGATCCGGGCTTTGATCGAGCCGTACCGTTCCTGATTTGTCTCGCGCCTTCAGATCCTCCTTCACCCTTCGACAAGAAGCAAAATATTAAGCAATCGTTCCGACGGAGCTAAATTACTACAGGATAAAGAACGAATAGGAAATTTGGATTTCGAAACAAAAAAGAGAGGGGTGCAACACGAGGACTTCCCAGGGGGTCACCAATCCAAGTACTACTCTCGCCCAAACACGCTTAATTTCGAAGTTCTGATGGGATCCGGTGCATTAGTGCTGGTATGATCGCACCCGCCATATTCCTTTCGCTTTATTCTTTTAAACTACCCCGTCCTGCGAAGCAGTGTGGCTTTTCTAGACCGAAATTCATTTTAAGCGTCAATTCAAGCATTTTCCTATTATCCTTTTATTTATTTGCTTTCATAATTTTTTTTGTTATTGATTTGCCCCCTGTTTTTTTCCATCATCCCGCAACTCTACATTATCATGAAATCAATCCTTCACGCTTGCGCTGATACATTTGCGCCGACAAATTTGATCGACGATCCGGGCTTTGATCGAGCCGTACCGTTCCTGATTTGTCTCGCGCCTTCAGATCCTCCTTCACCCTTCGACAAGAAGCAAAATATTAAGCAATCGTTCCGACGGAGCTAAATTACTACAGGATAAAGAACGAATAGGAAATTTGGATTTCGAAACAAAAAAGAGAGGGGTGCAACACGAGGACTTCCCAGGGGGTCACCAATCCAAGTACTACTCTCGCCCAAACACGCTTAATTTCGAAGTTCTGATGGGATCCGGTGCATTAGTGCTGGTATGATCGCACCCGCCATATTCCTTTCGCTTTATTCTTTTAAACTACCCCGTCCTGCGAAGCAGTGTGGCTTTTCTAGACCGAAATTCATTTTAAGCGTCAATTCAAGCATTTTCCTATTATCCTTTTATTTATTTGCTTTCATAATTTTTTTTGTTATTGATTTGCCCCCTGTTTTTTTCCATCATCCCGCAACTCTAAATTATCATGAAATCAATCCTTCACGCTTGCGCTGATACATTTGCGCCGACAAATTTGAGCGACGATCCGGGCTTTGATCGAGCCGTACCGTTCCTGATTTGTCTCGCTCCTTCAGATCCGCCTTCATGCTTCGAGAAGAAGCAAAATATAAAGCAATCGTTCCGAAGGACCTAAATTACTACAGGATAAAGAACGAATAGAAAATTTGAATTTCGAAACAAAAAAGAGAGGGGTGCAACAAGAGGAATTCCCAGGGGGTCACCCATCCTAGTACTACTCTCGCCCAAGCATGCTTAACTTCGGAGTTCTGATGGGATCCGGTGCATTAGTGCTGGTATGATCGCACCCGCCATGTTCCTTTCGCTTTATTCTTTTAAACTACCCCGTCCTGCGAAGCAGTGTGGCTTTTCTAGACCGAAATTCATTTTAAGCGTCAATTCAAGCATTTTCCTATTATCCTTTTATTTATTTGCTTTCATAATTTTTTTTGTTATTGATTTGCCCCCTGTTTTTTTCCATCATCCCGCAACTCTACATTATCATGAAATCAATCCTTCACGCTTGCGCTGATACATTTGCGCCGACAAATTTGATCGACGATCCGGGCTTTGATCGAGCCGTACCGTTCCTGATTTGTCTCGCGCCTTCAGATCCTCCTTCACCCTTCGACAAGAAGCAAAATATTAAGCAATCGTTCCGACGGAGCTAAATTACTACAGGATAAAGAACGAATAGGAAATTTGGATTTCGAAACAAAAAAGAGAGGGGTGCAACACGAGGACTTCCTAGGGGGTCACCAATCCAAGTACTACTCTCGCCCAAACACGCTTAATTTCGAAGTTCTGATGGGATCCGGTGCATTAGTGCTGGTATGATCGCACCCGCCATATTCCTTTCGCTTTATTCTTTTAAACTACCCCGTCCTGCGAAGCAGTGTGGCTTTTCTAGACCGAAATTCATTTTAAGCGTCAATTCAAGCATTTTCCTATTATCCTTTTATTTATTTGCTTTCATAATTTTTTTTGTTATTGATTTGCCCCCTGTTTTTTTCCATCATCCCGCAACTCTAAATTATCATGAAATCAATCCTTCACGCTTGCGCTGATACATTTGCGCCGACAAATTTGAGCGACGATCCGGGCTTTGATCGAGCCGTACCGTTCCTGATTTGTCTCGCTCCTTCAGATCCGCCTTCATGCTTCGAGAAGAAGCAAAATATAAAGCAATCGTTCCGAAGGACCTAAATTACTACACGATAAAGAACGAATAGAAAATTTGAATTTCGAAACAAAAAAGAGAGGGGTGCAACAAGAGGAATTCCCAGGGGGTCACCCATCCTAGTACTACTCTCGCCCAAGCATGCTTAACTTCGGAGTTCTGATGGGATCCGGTGCATTAGTGCTGGTATGATCGCACCCGCCATGTTCCTTTCGCTTTATTCTTTTAAACTACCCCGTCCTGCGAAGCAGTGTGGCTTTTCTAGACCGAAATTCATTTTAAGCGTCAATTCAAGCATTTTCCTATTATCCTTTTATTTATTTGCTTTCATATTTTTTTTTTGTTATTGATTTGCCCCCTGTTTTTTTCCATCATCCCGCAACTCTAAATTATCATGAAATCAATCCTTCACGCTTGCGCTGATACATTTGCGCCGACAAATTTGAGCGACGATCCAGGCTTTGATCGAGCCGTACCGTTCCTGATTTGTCTCGCGCCTTCAGATCCTCCTTCACGCTTCGACAAGAAGCAAAATATTAAGCAATCGTTCCGACGGAGCTAAATTACTACTGGATAAAGAACGAAAAGGAAATTTGGATTTCGAAACAAAAAAGAGAGGGGTGCAACACGAGGACTTCCCAGGGGGTCACCAATCCAAGTACTACTCTCGCCCAAACACGCTTAATTTCGATGTTCTGATGGGATCCGCTGCATTAGTGCTGGTATGATCGCACCCGCCATATTCCTTTCGCTTTATTCTTTTAAACTACCCCGTCCTGCGAAGCAGTGTGGCTTTTATAGACCGAAATTCATTTTAAGCGTCAATTCAAGCATTTTCCTATTATCCTTTTATTTATTTGCTTTCATATTTTTTTTTTGTTATTGATTTGCCCCCTGTTTTTTTCCATCATCCCGCAACTCTAAATTATCATGAAATCAATCTTTCACGCTTGCGCTGATACATTTGCGCCGACAAATTTGAGCGACGATCCGGGCTTTGATCGAGCCGTACCGTTCCTGATTTGTCTCGCGCCTTCAGATCCTCCTTCACGCTTCGACAAGAAGCAAAATATTAAGCAATCGTTCCGACGGAGCTAAATTACTACAGGATAAAGAAAGAATAGGAAATTTGGATTTCGAAACAAAAAAGAGAGGGGTGCAACACGAGGACTTCCCAGGGGGTCACCAATCCAAGTACTACTCTCGCCCAAACACGCTTAATTTCGAAGTTCTGATGGGATCCGGTGCATTAGTGCTGGTATGATCGCACCCGCCATATTCCTTTCGCTTTATTCTTTTAAACTACCCCGTCCTGCGAAGCAGTGTGGCTTTTCTAGACCGAAATTCATTTTAAGCGTCAATTCAAGCATTTTCCTATTATCCTTTTATTTATTTGCTTTCATAATTTTTTTTTTATTGATTTGCCCCCTGTTTTTTTCCATCATCCCGCAACTCTAAATTATCATGAAATCAATCCTTCACGCTTGCGCTGATACATTTGCGCCGACAAATTTGATCGACGATCCGGGCTTTGATCGAGCCGTACCGTTCCTGATTTGTCTCGCGCCTTCAGATCCTCCTTCACCCTTCGACAAGAAGCAAAATATTAAGCAATCGTTCCGACGGAGCTAAATTACTACAGGATAAAGAACGAATAGGAAATTTGGATTTCGAAACAAAAAAGAGAGGGGTGCAACACGAGGACTTCCCAGGGGGTCACCAATCCAAGTACTACTCTCGCCCAAACACGCTTAATTTCGAAGTTCTGATGGGATCCGGTGCATTAGTGCTGGTATGATCGCACCCGCCATATTCCTTTCGCTTTATTCTTTTAAACTACCCCGTCCTGCGAAGCAGTGTGGCTTTTCTAGACCGAAATTCATTTTAAGCGTCAATTCAAGCATTTTCCTATTATCCTTTTATTTATTTGCTTTCATAATTTTTTTTGTTATTGATTTGCCCCCTGTTTTTTTCCATCATCCCGCAACTCTACATTATCATGAAATCAATCCTTCACGCTTGCGCTGATACATTTGCGCCGACAAATTTGAGCGACGATCCGGGCTTTGATCGAGCCGTACCGTTCCTGATTTGTCTCGCGCCTTCAGATCCTCCTTCACGCTTCGACAAGAAGCAAAATATTAAGCAATCATTCCGACGGAGCTAAATTACTACAGGATAAAGAACGAATAGAAAATTTGAATTTCGAAACAAAAAAGAGAGGGGTGCAACAAGAGGAATTCCCAGGGGGTCACCCATCCTAGCACTACTCTCGCCCAAGCAGGCTTAACTTCGGAGTTCTGATGGGATCCGGTGCATTAGTGCTGGTATGATCGCACCCGCCATGTTCCTTTCGCTTTATTCTTTTAAACTACCCCGTCCTGCGAAGCAGTGTGGCTTTTCTAGACCGAAATTCATTTTAAGCGTCAATTCAAGCATTTTCCTATTATCCTTTTATTTATTTGCTTTCATATTTTTTTTTTGTTATTGATTTGCCCCCTGTTTTTTTCCATCATCCCGCAACTCTAAATTATCATGAAATCAATCCTTCACGCTTGCGGTGATACATTTGCGCCGACAAATTTGAGCGACGATCCGGGCTTTGATCGAGCCGTACCGTTCCTGATTTGTCTCGCGCCTTCAGATCCTCCTTCACGCTTCGACAAGAAGCAAAATATTAAGCAATCGTTCCGACGGAGCTAAATTACTACAGGATAAAGAACGAATAGGAAATTTGGATTTCGAAACAAAAAAGAGAGGGGTGCAACACGAGGACTTCCCAGGGGGTCACCAATCCAAGTACTACTCTCGCCCAAACACGCTTAATTTCGAAGTTCTGATGGGATCCGGTGCATTAGTGCTGGTATGATCGCACCCGCCATATTCCTTTCGCTTTATTCTTTTAAACTACCCCGTCCTGCGAAGCAGTGTGGCTTTTCTAGACCGAAATTCATTTTAAGCGTCAATTCAAGCATTTTCCTATTATCCTTTTATTTATTTGCTTTCATAATTTTTTTTGTTATTGATTTGCCCCCTATTTTTTTCCATCATCCCGCAACTCTACATTATCATGAAATCAATCCTTCACGCTTGCGCTGATACATTTGCGCCGACAAATTTGATCGACGATCCGGGCTTTGATCGAGCCGTACCGTTCCTGATTTGTCTCGCGCCTTCAGATCCTCCTTCACGCTTCGACAAGAAGCAAAATATTAAGCAATCGTTCCGACGGAGCTAAATTACTACAGGATAAAGAACGAATAGAAAATTTGAATTTCGAAACAAAAAAGAGAGGGGTGCAACAAGAGGAATTCCCAGGGGGTCACCCATCCTAGCACTACTCTCGCCCAAGCATGCTTAACTTCGGAGTTCTGATGGGATCCGGTGCATTAGTGCTGGTATGATCGCACCCGCCATGTTCCTTTCGCTTTATTCTTTTAAACTACCCCGTCCTGCGAAGCAGTGTGGCTTTTCTAGACCGAAATTCATTTTAAGCGTCAATTCAAGCATTTTCCTGTTATCCTTTTATTTATTTGCTTTCATATTTTTTTTTTGTTATTGATTTGCCCCCTGTTTTTTTCCATCATCCCGCAACTCTAAATTATCATGAAATCAATCCTTCACGCTTGCGCTGATACATTTGCGCCGATAAATTTGAGCGACGATCCGGGCTTTGATCGAGCCGTACCGTTCCTGATTTGTCTCGCGCCTTCAGATCCGCCTTCATGCTTCGAGAAGAAGCAAAATATAAAGCAATCGTTCCGAAGGACCTAAATTACTACAGGATAAAGAACGAATAGGAAATTTGGATTTCGAAACAAAAAAGAGAGGGGTGCAACACGAGGACTTCCCAGGGGGTCACCAATCCAAGTACTACTCTCGCCCAAACACGCTTAATTTCGAAGTTCTGATGGGATCCGGTGCATTAGTGCTGGTATGATCGCACCCGCCATATTCCTTTCGCTTTATTCTTTTAAACTACCCCGTCCTGCGAAGCAGTGTGGCTTTTCTAGACCGAAATTCATTTTAAGCGTCAATTCAAGCATTTTCCTATTATCCTTTTATTTATTTGCTTTCATAATTTTTTTTGTTATTGATTTGCCCCCTGTTTTTTTCCATCATCCCGCAACTCTACATTATCATGAAATCAATCCTTCACGCTTGCGCTGATACATTTGCGCCGACAAATTTGATCGACGATCCGGGCTTTGATCGAGCCGTACCGTTCCTGATTTGTCTCGCGCCTTCAGATCCTCCTTCACCCTTCGACAAGAAGCAAAATATTAAGCAATCGTTCCGACGGAGCTAAATTACTACAGGATAAAGAACGAATAGGAAATTTGGATTTCGAAACAAAAAAGAGAGGGGTGCAACACGAGGACTTCCCAAGGGGTCACCAATCCAAGTACTACTCTCGCCCAAACACGCTTAATTTCGAAGTTCTGATGGGATCTGGTGCATTAGTGCTGGTATGATCGCACCCGCCATATTCCTTTCGCTTTATTCTTTTAAACTACCCCGTCCTGCGAAGCAGTGTGGCTTTTCTAGACCGAAATTCATTTTAAGCGTCAATTCAAGCATTTTCCTATTATCCTTTTATTTATTTGCTTTCATAATTTTTTTTGTTATTGATTTGCCCCCTGTTTTTTTCCATCATCCCGCAACTCTACATTATCATGAAATCAATCCTTCACGCTTGCACTGATACATTTGCGCCGACAAATTTGAGCGACGATCCGGGCTTTGATCGAGCCGTACCGTTCCTGATTTGTCTCGCGCCTTCAGATCCTCCTTCACGCTTCGACAAGAAGCAAAATATTAAGCAATCGTTCCGACGGAACTAAATTACTACAGGATAAAGAACGAATAGAAAATTTGAATTTCGAAACAAAAAAGAGAGGGGTGCAACAAGAGGAATTCCCAGGGGGTCACCCATCCTAGCACTACTCTCGCCCAAGCATGCTTAACTTCGGAGTTCTGATGGGATCCGGTGCATTAGTGCTGGTATGATCGCACCCGCCATGTTCCTTTCGCTTTATTCTTTTAAACTACCCCGTCCTGCGAAGCAGTGTGGCTTTTCTAGACCGAAATTCATTTTAAGCGTCAATTCAAGCATTTTCCTATTATCCTTTTATTTATTTGCTTTCATAATTTTTTTTGTTATTGATTTGCCCCCTGTTTTTTTCCATCATCCCGCAACTCTACATTATCATGAAATCAATCCTTCACGCTTGCGCTGATACATTTGCGCCGACAAATTTGATCGACGATCCGGGCTTTGATCGAGCCGTACCGTTCCTGATTTGTCTCGCGCCTTCAGATCCTCCTTCACCCTTCGACAAGAAGCAAAATATTAAGCAATCGTTCCGACGGAGCTAAATTACTACAGGATAAAGAACGAATAGGAAATTTGGATTTCGAAACAAAAAAGAGAGGGGTGCAACACGAGGACTTCCCAGGGGGTCACCAATCCAAGTACTACTCTCGCCCAAACACGCTTAATTTCGAAGTTCTGATGGGATCCGGTGCATTAGTGCTGGTATGATCGCACCCGCCATATTCCTTTCGCTTTATTCTTTTAAACTACCCCGTCCTGCGAAGCAGTGTGGCTTTTCTAGACCGAAATTCATTTTAAGCGTCAATTCAAGCATTTTCCTATTATCCTTTTATTTATTTGCTTTCATAATTTTTTTTGTTATTGATTTGCCCCCTGTTTTTTTCCATCATCCCGCAACTCTACATTATCATGAAATCAATCCTTCACGCTTGCGCTGATACATTTGCGCCGACAAATTTGATCGACGATCCGGGCTTTGATCGAGCCGTACCGTTCCTGATTTGTCTCGCGCCTTCAGATCCTCCTTCACCCTTCGACAAGAAGCAAAATATTAAGCAATCGTTCCGACGGAGCTAAATTACTACAGGATAAAGAACGAATAGGAAATTTGGATTTCGAAACAAAAAAGAAAGGGGTGCAACACGAGGACTTCCCAGGGGGTCACCAATCCAAGTACTACTCTCGCCCAAACACGCTTAATTTCGAAGTTCTGATGGGATCCGGTGCATTAGTGCTGGTATGATCGCACCCGCCATATTCCTTTCGCTTTATTCTTTTAAACTACCCCGTCCTGCGAAGCAGTGTGGCTTTTCTAGACCGAAATTCATTTTAAGCGTCAATTCAAGCATTTTCCTATTATCCTTTTATTTATTTGCTTTCATAATTTTTTTTGTTATTGATTTGCCCCCTGTTTTTTTCCATCATCCCGCAACTCTACATTATCATGAAATCAATCCTTCACGCTTGCGCTGATACATTTGCGCCGACAAATTTGAGCGACGATCCGGGCTTTGATCGAGCCGTACCGTTCCTGATTTGTCTCGCGCCTTCAGATCCTCCTTCACGCTTCGACAAGAAGCAAAATATTAAGCAATCGTTCCGACGGAGCTAAATTACTACAGGATAAAGAGCGAATAGAAAATTTGAATTTCGAAACAAAAAAGAGAGGGGTGCAACAAGAGGAATTCCCAGGGGGTCACCCATCCTAGCACTACTCTCGCCCAAGCATGCTTAACTTCGGAGTTCTGATGGGATCCGGTGCATTAGTGCTGGTATGATCGCACCCGCCATGTTCCTTTCGCTTTATTCTTTTAAACTACCCCGTCCTGCGAAGCAGTGTGGCTTTTCTAGACCGAAATTCATTTTAAGCGTCAATTCAAGCATTTTCCTGTTATCCTTTTATTTATTTGCTTTCATATTTTTTTTTTGTTATTGATTTGCCCCCTGTTTTTTTCCATCATCCCGCAACTCTAAATTATCATGAAATCAATCCTTCACGCTTGCGCTGATACATTTGCGCCGACAAATTTGAGCGACGATCCGGGCTTTGATCGAGCCGTACCGTTCCTGATTTGTCTCGCGCCTTCAGATCCTCCTTCACGCTTCGACAAGAAGCAAAATATTAAGCAATCATTCCGACGGAGCTAAATTACTACAGGATAAAGAACGAATAGAAAATTTGAATTTCGAAACAAAAAAGAGAGGGGTGCAACAAGAGGAATTCCCAGGGGGTCACCCATCCTAGCACTACTCTCGCCCAAGCAGGCTTAACTTCGGAGTTCTGATGGGATCCGGTGCATTAGTGCTGGTATGATCGCACCCGCCATGTTCCTTTCGCTTTATTCTTTTAAACTACCCCGTCCTGCGAAGCAGTGTGGCTTTTCTAGACCGAAATTCATTTTAAGCGTCAATTCAAGCATTTTCCTATTATCCTTTTATTTATTTGCTTTCATATTTTTTTTTTGTTATTGATTTGCCCCCTGTTTTTTTCCATCATCCCGCAACTCTAAATTATCATGAAATCAATCCTTCACGCTTGCGGTGATACATTTGCGCCGACAAATTTGAGCGACGATCCGGGCTTTGATCGAGCCGTACCGTTCCTGATTTGTCTCGCGCCTTCAGATCCTCCTTCACGCTTCGACAAGAAGCAAAATATTAAGCAATCGTTCCGACGGAGATAAATTACTACAGGATAAAGAACGAATAGGAAATTTGGATTTCGAAACAAAAAAGAGAGGGGTGCAACACGAGGACTTCCCAGGGGGTCACCAATCCAAGTACTACTCTCGCCCAAACACGCTTAATTTCGAAGTTCTGATGGGATCCGGTGCATTAGTGCTGGTATGATCGCACCCGCCATATTCCTTTCGCTTTATTCTTTTAAACTACCCCGTCCTGCGAAGCAGTGTGGCTTTTCTAGACCGAAATTCATTTTAAGCGTCAATTCAAGCATTTTCCTATTATCCTTTTATTTATTTGCTTTCATAATTTTTTTTGTTATTGATTTGCCCCCTGTTTTTTTCCTTCATCCCGCAACTCTACATTATCATGAAATCAATCCTTCACGCTTGCGCTGATACATTTGCGCCGACAAATTTGAGCGACGATCCGGGCTTTGATCGAGCCGTACCGTTCCTGATTTGTCTCGCGCCTTCAGATCCTCCTTCACGCTTCGACAAGAAGCAAAATATTAAGCAATCATTCCGACGGAGCTAAATTACTACAGGATAAAGAACGAATAGAAAATTTGAATTTCGAAACAAAAAAGAGAGGGGTGCAACAAGAGGAATTCCCAGGGGGTCACCCATCCTAGCACTACTCTCGCCCAAGCAGGCTTAACTTCGGAGTTCTGATGGGATCCGGTGCATTAGTGCTGGTATGATCGCACCCGCCATGTTCCTTTCGCTTTATTCTTTTAAACTACCCCGTCCTGCGAAGCAGTGTGGCTTTTCTAGACCGAAATTCATTTTAAGCGTCAATTCAAGCATTTTCCTATTATCCTTTTATTTATTTGCTTTCATATTTTTTTTTTGTTATTGATTTGCCCCCTGTTTTTTTCCATCATCCCGCAACTCTAAATTATCATGAAATCAATCCTTCACGCTTGCGGTGATACATTTGCGCCGACAAATTTGAGCGACGATCCGGGCTTTGATCGAGCCGTACCGTTCCTGATTTGTCTCGCGCCTTCAGATCCTCCTTCACGCTTCGACAAGAAGCAAAATATTAAGCAATCGTTCCGACGGAGCTAAATTACTACAGGATAAAGAACGAATAGGAAATTTGGATTTCGAAACAAAAAAGAGAGGGGTGCAACACGAGGACTTCCCAGGGGGTCACCAATCCAAGTACTACTCTCGCCCAAACACGCTTAATTTCGAAGTTCTGATGGGATCCGGTGCATTAGTGCTGGTATGATCGCACCCGCCATATTCCTTTCGCTTTATTCTTTTAAACTACCCCGTCCTGCGAAGCAGTGTGGCTTTTCTAGACCGAAATTCATTTTAAGCGTCAATTCAAGCATTTTCCTATTATCCTTTTATTTATTTGCTTTCATAATTTTTTTTGTTATTGATTTGCCCCCTATTTTTTTCCATCATCCCGCAACTCTACATTATCATGAAATCAATCCTTCACGCTTGCGCTGATACATTTGCGCCGACAAATTTGATCGACGATCCGGGCTTTGATCGAGCCGTACCGTTCCTGATTTGTCTCGCGCCTTCAGATCCTCCTTCACCCTTCGAAAAGAAGCAAAATATTAAGCAATCGTTCCGACGGAGCTAAATTACTACAGGATAAAGAACGAATAGGAAATTTGGATTTCGAAACAAAAAAGAGAGGGGTGCAACACGAGGACTTCCCAGGGGGTCACCAATCCAAGTACTACTCTCGCCCAAACACGCTTAATTTCGAAGTTCTGATGGGATCCGGTGCATTAGTGCTGGTATGAGCGCACCCGCCATATTCCTTTCGCTTTATTCTTTTAAACTACCCCGTCCTGCGAAGCAGTGTGGCTTTTCTAGACCGAAATTCATTTTAAGCGTCAATTCAAGCATTTTCCTATTATCCTTTTATTTATTTGCTTTCATAATTTTTTTTGTTATTGATTTGCCCCCTGTTTTTTTCCATCATCCCGCAACTCTACATTATCATGAAATCAATCCTTCACGCTTGCCCTGATACATTTGCGCCGACAAATTTGAGCGACGATCCGGGCTTTGATCGAGCCGTACCGTTCCTGATTTGTCTCGCGCCTTCAGATCCTCCTTCACGCTTCGACAAGAAGCAAAATATTAAGCAATCGTTCCGACGGAGCTAAATTACTACAGGATAAAGAACGAATAGAAAATTTGAATTTCGAAACAAAAAAGAGAGGGGTGCAACAAGAGGAATTCCCAGGGGGTCACCCATCCTAGCACTACTCTCGCCCAAGCATGCTTAACTTCGGAGTTCTGATGGGATCCGGTGCATTAGTGCTGGTATGATCGCACCCGCCATGTTCCTTTCGCTTTATTCTTTTAAACTACCCCGTCCTGCGAAGCAGTGTGGCTTTTCTAGACCGAAATTCATTTTAAGCGTCAATTCAAGCATTTTCCTGTTATCCTTTTATTTATTTGCTTTCAAATTTTTTTTTTGTTATTGATTTGCCCCCTGTTTTTTTCCATCATCCCGCAACTCTAAATTATCATGAAATCAATCCTTCACGCTTGCGCTGATACATTTGCGCCGATAAATTTGAGCGACGATCCGGGCTTTGATCGAGCCGTACCGTTCCTGATTTGTCTCGCGCCTTCAGATCCGCCTTCATGCTTCGAGAAGAAGCAAAATATAAAGCAATCGTTCCGAAGGACCTAAATTACTACAGGATAAAGAACGAATAGGAAATTTGGATTTCGAAACAAAAAAGAGAGGGGTGCAACACGAGGACTTCCCAGGGGGTCACCAATCCAAGTACTACTCTCGCCCAAACACGCTTAATTTCGAAGTTCTGATGGGATCCGGTGCATTAGTGCTGGTATGACCGCACCCGCCATATTCCTTTCGCTTTATTCTTTTAAACTACCCCGTCCTGCGAAGCAGTGTGGCTTTTCTAGACCGAAATTCATTTTAAGCGTCAATTCAAGCATTTTCCTATTATCCTTTTATTTATTTGCTTTCATAATTTTTTTTGTTATTGATTTGCCCCCTGTTTTTTTCCATCATCCCGCAACTCTACATTATCATGAAATCAATCCTTCACGCTTGCGCTGATACATTTGCGCCGACAAATTTGATCGACGATCCGGGCTTTGATCGAGCCGTACCGTTCCTGATTTGTCTCGCGCCTTCAGATCCTCCTTCACCCTTCGACAAGAAGCAAAATATTAAGCAATCGTTCCGACGGAGCTAAATTACTACAGGATAAAGAACGAATAGGAAATTTGGATTTCGAAACAAAAAAGAGAGGGGTGCAACACGAGGACTTCCCAAGGGGTCACCAATCCAAGTACTACTCTCGCCCAAACACGCTTAATTTCGAAGTTCTGATGGGATCTGGTGCATTAGTGCTGGTATGATCGCACCCGCCATATTCCTTTCGCTTTATTCTTTTAAACTACCCCGTCCTGCGAAGCAGTGTGGCTTTTCTAGACCGAAATTCATTTTAAGCGTCAATTCAAGCATTTTCCTATTATCCTTTTATTTATTTGCTTTCATAATTTTTTTTGTTATTGATTTGCCCCCTGTTTTTTTCCATCATCCCGCAACTCTACATTATCATGAAATCAATCCTTCACGCTTGCACTGATACATTTGCGCCGACAAATTTGAGCGACGATCCGGGCTTTGATCGAGCCGTACCGTTCCTGATTTGTCTCGCGCCTTCAGATCCTCCTTCACGCTTCGACAAGAAGCAAAATATTAAGCAATCGTTCCGACGGAACTAAATTACTACAGGATAAAGAACGAATAGAAAATTTGAATTTCGAAACAAAAAAGAGAGGGGTGCAACAAGAGGAATTCCCAGGGGGTCACCCATCCTAGCACTACTCTCGCCCAAGCATGCTTAACTTCGGAGTTCTGATGGGATCCGGTGCATTAGTGCTGGTATGATCGCACCCGCCATGTTCCTTTCGCTTTATTCTTTTAAACTACCCCGTCCTGCGAAGCAGTGTGGCTTTTCTAAACCGAAATTCATTTTAAGCGTCAATTCAAGCATTTTCCTATTATCCTTTTATTTATTTGCTTTCATAATTTTTTTTGTTATTGATTTGCCCCCTGTTTTTTTCCATCATCCCGCAACTCTACATTATCATGAAATCAATCCTTCACGCTTGCGCTGATACATTTGCGCCGACAAATTTGATCGACGATCCGGGCTTTGATCGAGCCGTACCGTTCCTGATTTGTCTCGCGCCTTCAGATCCTCCTTCACCCTTCGACAAGAAGCAAAATATTAAGCAATCGTTCCGACGGAGCTAAATTACTACAGGATAAAGAACGAATAGGAAATTTGGATTTCGAAACAAAAAAGAGAGGGGTGCAACACGAGGACTTCCCAGGGGGTCACCAATCCAAGTACTACTCTCGCCCAAACACGCTTAATTTCGAAGTTCTGATGGGATCCGGTGCATTAGTGCTGGTATGATCGCACCCGCCATATTCCTTTCGCTTTATTCTTTTAAACTACCCCGTCCTGCGAAGCAGTGTGGCTTTTCTAGACCGAAATTCATTTTAAGCGTCAATTCAAGCATTTTCCTATTATCCTTTTATTTATTTGCTTTCATAATTTTTTTTGTTATTGATTTGCCCCCTGTTTTTTTCCATCATCCCGCAACTCTACATTATCATGAAATCAATCCTTCACGCTTGCGCTGATACATTTGCGCCGACAAATTTGATCGACGATCCGGGCTTTGATCGATCCGTACCGTTCCTGATTTGTCTCGCGCCTTCAGATCCTCCTTCACGCTTCGACAAGAAGCAAAATATTAAGCAATCGTTCCGACGGAACTAAATTACTACAGGATAAAGAACGAATAGAAAATTTGAATTTCGAAACAAAAAAGAGAGGGGTGCAACAAGAGGAATTCCCAGGGGGTCACCCATCCTAGCACTACTCTCGCCCAAGCATGCTTAACTTCGGAGTTCTGATGGGATCCGGTGCATTAGTGCTGGTATGATCGCACCCGCCATGTTCCTTTCGCTTTATTCTTTTAAACTACCCCGTCCTGCGAAGCAGTGTGGCTTTTCTAGACCGAAATTCATTTTAAGCGTCAATTCAAGCATTTTCCTATTATCCTTTTATTTATTTGCTTTCATAATTTTTTTTGTTATTGATTTGCCCCCTGTTTTTTTCCATCATCCCGCAACTCTACATTATCATGAAATCAATCCTTCACGCTTGCGCTGATACATTTGCGCCGACAAATTTGATCGACGATCCGGGCTTTGATCGAGCCGTACCGTTCCTGATTTGTCTCGCGCCTTCAGATCCTCCTTCACCCTTCGACAAGAAGCAAAATATTAAGCAATCGTTCCGACGGAGCTAAATTACTACAGGATAAAGAACGAATAGGAAATTTGGATTTCGAAACAAAAAAGAGAGGGGTGCAACACGAGGACTTCCCAGGGGGTCACCAATCCAAGTACTACTCTCGCCCAAACACGCTTAATTTCGAAGTTCTGATGGGATCCGGTGCATTAGTGCTGGTATGATCGCACCCGCCATATTCCTTTCGCTTTATTCTTTTAAACTACCCCGTCCTGCGAAGCAGTGTGGCTTTTCTAGACCGAAATTCATTTTAAGCGTCAATTCAAGCATTTTCCTATTATCCTTTTATTTATTTGCTTTCATAATTTTTTTTGTTATTGATTTGCCCCCTGTTTTTTTCCATCATCCCGCAACTCTACATTATCATGAAATCAATCCTTCACGCTTGCGCTGATACATTTGCGCCGACAAATTTGATCGACGATCCGGGCTTTGATCGAGCCGTACCGTTCCTGATTTGTCTCGCGCCTTCAGATCCTCCTTCACCCTTCGACAAGAAGCAAAATATTAAGCAATCGTTCCGACGGAGCTAAATTACTACAGGATAAAGAACGAATAGGAAATTTGGATTTCGAAACAAAAAAGAAAGGGGTGCAACACGAGGACTTCCCAGGGGGTCACCAATCCAAGTACTACTCTCGCCCAAACACGCTTAATTTCGAAGTTCTGATGGGATCCGGTGCATTAGTGCTGGTATGATCGCACCCGCCATATTCCTTTCGCTTTATTCTTTTAAACTACCCCGTCCTGCGAAGCAGTGTGGCTTTTCTAGACCGAAATTCATTTTAAGCGTCAATTCAAGCATTTTCCTATTATCCTTTTATTTATTTGCTTTCATAATTTTTTTTGTTATTGATTTGCCCCCTGTTTTTTTCCATCATCCCGCAACTCTACATTATCATGAAATCAATCCTTCACGCTTGCGCTGATACATTTGCGCCGACAAATTTGAGCGACGATCCGGGCTTTGATCGAGCCGTACCGTTCCTGATTTGTCTCGCGCCTTCAGATCCTCCTTCACGCTTCGACAAGAAGCAAAATATTAAGCAATCGTTCCGACGGAGCTAAATTACTACAGGATAAAGAACGAATAGAAAATTTGAATTTCGAAACAAAAAAGAGAGGGGTGCAACAAGAGGAATTCCCAGGGGGTCACCCATCCTAGCACTACTCTCGCCCAAGCATGCTTAACTTCGGAGTTCTGATGGGATCCGGTGCATTAGTGCTGGTATGATCGCACCCGCCATGTTCCTTTCGCTTTATTCTTTTAAACTACCCCGTCCTGCGAAGCAGTGTGGCTTTTCTAAACCGAAATTCATTTTAAGCGTCAATTCAAGCATTTTCCTATTATCCTTTTATTTATTTGCTTTCATATTTTTTTTTTTTGTTATTGATTTGCCCCCTGTTTTTTTCCATCATCCCGCAACTCTAAATTATCATGAAATCAATCCTTCACGCTTGCGCTGATACATTTGCGCCGATAAATTTGAGCGACGATCCGGGCTTTGATCGAGCCGTACCGTTCCTGATTTGTCTCGCGCCTTCAGATCCGCCTTCATGCTTCGAGAAGAAGCAAAATATAAAGCAATCGTTCCGAAGGACCAAAATTACTACAGGATAAAGAACGAATAGAAAATTTGAATTTCGAAACAAAAAAGAGAGGGGTGCAACAAGAGGACTTCCCAGGGGGTCACCCATCCTAGTACTACTCTCGCCCAAGCATGCTTAACTTCGGAGTTCTGATGGGATCCGGTGCATTAGTGCTGGTATGATCGCACCCGCCATGTTCCTTTCGCTTTATTCTTTTAAACTACCCCGTCCTGCGAATCAGTGTGGCTTTTCTAGACCGAAATTCATTTTAAGCGTCAATTCAAGCATTTTCCTATTATCCTTTTATTTATTTGCTTTCATAATTTTTTTTGTTATTGATTTGCCCCCTGTTTTTTTCCATCATCCCGCAACTCTAAATTATCATGAAATCAATCCTTCACGCTTGCGCTGATACATTTGCGCCGACAAATTTGAGCGACGATCCGGGCTTTGATCGAGCCGTACCGTTCCTGATTTGTCTCGCTCCTTCAGATCCGCCTTCATGCTTCGAGAAGAAGCAAAATATAAAGCAATCGTTCCGAAGGACCTAAATTACTACAGGATAAAGAACGAATAGAAAATTTGGATTTCGAAACAAAAAAGAGAGGGGTGCAACACGAGGACTTCCCAAGGGGTCACCAATCCAAGTACTACTCTCGCCCAAACACGCTTAATTTCGAAGTTCTGATGGGATCTGGTGCATTAGTGCTGGTATGATCGCACCCGCCATATTCCTTTCGCTTTATTCTTTTAAACTACCCCGTCCTGCGAAACAGTGTGGCTTTTCTAGACCGAAATTCATTTTAAGCGTCAATTCAAGCATTTTCCTATTATCCTTTTATTTATTTGCTTTCATAATTTTTTTTGTTATTGATTTGCCCCCTGTTTTTTTCCATCATCCCGCAACTCTACATTATCATGAAATAAATCCTTCACGCTTGCACTGATACATTTGCGCCGACAAATTTGAGCGACGATCCGGGCTTTGATCGAGCCGTACCGTTCCTGATTTGTCTCGCGCCTTCAGATCCTCCTTCACGCTTCGACAAGAAGCAAAATATTAAGCAATCGTTCCGACGGAGCTAAATTACTACAGGATAAAGAACGAATAGGAAATTTGGATTTCGAAACAAAAAAGAGAGGGGTGCAACACGAGGACTTCCCAGGGGGTCACCAATCCAAGTACTACTCTCGCCCAAACACGCTTAATTTCGATGTTCTGATGGGATCCGGTGCATTAGTGCTGGTATGATCGCACCCGCCATATTCCTTTCGCTTTATTCTTTTAAACTACCCCGTCCTGCGAAGCAGTGTGGCTTTTATAGACCGAAATTCATTTTAAGCGTCAATTCAAGCATTTTCCTATTATCCTTTTATTTATTTGCTTTCATATTTTTTTTTTGTTATTGATTTGCCCCCTGTTTTTTTCCATCATCCCGCAACTCTAAATTATCATGAAATCAATCCTTCACGCTTGCGCTGATACATTTGCGCCGACAAATTTGAGCGACGATCCGGGCTTTGATCGAGCCGTACCGTTCCTGATTTGTCTCGCGCCTTCAGATCCTCCTTCACGCTTCGACAAGAAGCAAAATATTAAGCAATCGTTCCGACGGAGCTAAATTACTACAGGATAAAGGAAGAATAGGAAATTTGGATTTCGAAACAAAAAAGAGAGGGGTGCAACACGAGGACTTCCCAGGGGGTCACCAATCCAAGTACTACTCTCGCCCAAACACGCTTAATTTCGAAGTTCTGATGGGATCCGGTGCATTAGTGCTGGTATGATCGCACCCGCCATATTCCTTTCGCTTTATTCTTTTAAACTACCCCGTCCTGCGAAGCAGTGTGGCTTTTCTAGACCGAAATTCATTTTAAGCGTCAATTCAAGCATTTTCCTATTATCCTTTTATTTATTTGCTTTCATAATTTTTTTTTTATTGATTTGCCCCCTGTTTTTTTCCATCATCCCGCAACTCTACATTATCATGAAATCAATCCTTCACGCTTGCGCTGATACATTTGCGCCGACAAATTTGATCGACGATCCGGGCTTTGATCGAGCCGTACCGTTCCTGATTTGTCTCGCGCCTTCAGATCCTCCTTCACCCTTCGACAAGAAGCAAAATATTAAGCAATCGTTCCGACGGAGCTAAATTACTACAGGATAAAGAACGAATAGGAAATTTGGATTTCGAAACAAAAAAGAGAGGGGTGCAACACGAGGACTTCCCAGGGGGTCACCAATCCAAGTACTACTCTCGCCCAAACACGCTTAATTTCGAAGTTCTGATGGGATCCGGTGCATTAGTGCTGGTATGATCGCACCCGCCATATTCCTTTCGCTTTATTCTTTTAAACTACCCCGTCCTGCGAAGCAGTGTGGCTTTTCTAGACCGAAATTCATTTTAAGCGTCAATTCAAGCATTTTCCTATTATCCTTTTATTTATTTGCTTTCATAATTTTTTTTGTTATTGATTTGCCCCCTGTTTTTTTCCATCATCCCGCAACTCTACATTATCATGAAATCAATCCTTCACGCTTGCGCTGATACATTTGCGCCGACAAATTTGAGCGACGATCCGGGCTTTGATCGAGCCGTACCGTTCCTGATTTGTCTCGCGCCTTCAGATCCTCCTTCACGCTTCGACAAGAAGCAAAATATTAAGCAATCATTCCGACGGAGCTAAATTACTACAGGATAAAGAACGAATAGAAAATTTGAATTTCGAAACAAAAAAGAGAGGGGTGCAACAAGAGGAATTCCCAGGGGGTCACCCATCCTAGCACTACTCTCGCCCAAGCAGGCTTAACTTCGGAGTTCTGATGGGATCCGGTGCATTAGTGCTGGTATGATCGCACCCGCCATGTTCCTTTCGCTTTATTCTTTTAAACTACCCCGTCCTGTGAAGCAGTGTGGCTTTTCTAGACCGAAATTCATTTTAAGCGTCAATTCAAGCATTTTCCTATTATCCTTTTATTTATTTGCTTTCATATTTTTTTTTTGTTATTGATTTGCCCCCTGTTTTTTTCCATCATCCCGCAACTCTAAATTATCATGAAATCAATCCTTCACGCTTGCGGTGATACATTTGCGCCGACAAATTTGAGCGACGATCCGGGCTTTGATCGAGCCGTACCGTTCCTGATTTGTCTCGCGCCTTCAGATCCTCCTTCACGCTTCGACAAGAAGCAAAATATTAAGCAATCGTTCCGACGGAGCTAAATTACTACAGGATAAAGAACGAATAGGAAATTTGGATTTCGAAACAAAAAAGAGAGGGGTGCAACACGAGGACTTCCCAGGGGGTCACCAATCCAAGTACTACTCTCGCCCAAACACGCTTAATTTCGAAGTTCTGATGGGATCCGGTGCATTAGTGCTGGTATGATCGCACCCGCCATATTCCTTTCGCTTTATTCTTTTAAACTACCCCGTCCTGCGAAGCAGTGTGGCTTTTCTAGACCGAAATTCATTTTAAGCGTCAATTCAAGCATTTTCCTATTATCCTTTTATTTATTTGCTTTCATAATTTTTTTTGTTATTGATTTGCCCCCTGTTTTTTTCCATCATCCCGCAACTCTACATTATCATGAAATCAATCCTTCACGCTTGCGCTGATACATTTGCGCCGACAAATTTGATCGACGATCCGGGCTTTGATCGAGCCGTACCGTTCCTGATTTGTCTCGCGCCTTCAGATCCTCCTTCACCCTTCGAAAAGAAGCAAAATATTAAGCAATCGTTCCGACGGAGCTAAATTACTACAGGATAAAGAACAAATAGGAAATTTGGATTTCGAAACAAAAAAGAGAGGGGTGCAACACGAGGACTTCCCAGGGGGTCACCAATCCAAGTACTACTCTCGCCCAAACACGCTTAATTTCGAAGTTCTGATGGGATCCGGTGCATTAGTGCTGGTATGATCGCACCCGCCATATTCCTTTCGCTTTATTCTTTTAAACTACCCCGTCCTGCGAAGCAGTGTGGCTTTTCTAGACCAAAATTCATTTTAAGCGTCAATTCAAGCATTTTCCTATTATCCTTTTATTTATTTGCTTTCATAATTTTTTTTGTTATTGATTTGCCCCCTGTTTTTTTTCATCATCCCGCAACTCTACATTATCATGAAATCAATCCTTCACGCTTGCGCTGATACATTTGCGCCGACAAATTTGAGCGACGATCCGGGCTTTGATCGAGCCGTACCGTTCCTGATTTGTCTCGCGCCTTCAGATCCTCCTTCACGCTTCGACAAGAAGCAAAATATTAAGCAATCGTTCCGACGGAGCTAAATTACTACAGGATAAAGAACGAATAGAAAATTTGAATTTCGAAACAAAAAAGAGAGGGGTGCAACAAGAGGAATTCCCAGGGGGTCACCCATCCTAGCACTACTCTCGCCCAAGCATGCTTAACTTCGGAGTTCTGATGGGATCCGGTGCATTAGTGCTGGTATGATCGCACCCGCCATGTTCCTTTCGCTTTATTCTTTTAAACTACCCCGTCCTGCGAAGCAGTGTGGCTTTTCTAGACCGAAATTCATTTTAAGCGTCAATTCAAGCATTTTCCTGTTATCCTTTTATTTATTTGCTTTCATATTTTTTTTTTGTTATTGATTTGCCCCCTGTTTTTTTCCATCATCCCGCAACTCTAAATTATCATGAAATCAATCCTTCACGCTTGCGCTGATACATTTGCGCCGATAAATTTGAGCGACGATCCGGGCTTTGATCGAGTCGTACCGTTCCTGATTTGTCTCGCGCCTTCAGATCCGCCTTCATGCTTCGAGAACAAGCAAAATATAAAGCAATCGTTCCGAAGGACCTAAATTACTACAGGATAAAGAACGAATAGGAAATTTGGATTTCGAAACAAAAAAGAGAGGGGTGCAACACGAGGACTTCCCAGGGGGTCGCCAATCCAAGTACTACTCTCGCCCAAACACGCTTAATTTCGAAGTTCTGATGGGATCCGGTGCATTAGTGCTGGTCTGATCGCACCCGCCATATTCCTTTCGCTTTATTCTTTTAAACTACCCCGTCCTGCGAAGCAGTGTGGCTTTTCTAGACCGAAATTCATTTTAAGCGTCAATTCAAGCATTTTCCTATTATCCTTTTATTTATTTGCTTTCATAATTTTTTTTGTTATTGATTTGCCCCCTGTTTTTTTCCATCATCCCGCAACTCTACATTATCATGAAATCAATCCTTCACGCTTGCGCTGATACATTTGCGCCGACAAATTTGATCGACGATCCGGGCTTTGATCGAGCCGTACCGTTCCTGATTTGTCTCGCGCCTTCAGATCCTCCTTCACCCTTCGACAAGAAGCAAAATATTAAGCAATCGTTCCGACGGAGCTAAATTACTACAGGATAAAGAACGAATAGGAAATTTGGATTTCGAAACAAAAAAGAGAGGGGTGCAACACGAGGACTTCCCAAGGGGTCACCAATCCAAGTACTACTCTCGCCCAAACACGCTTAATTTCGAAGTTCTGATGGGATCTGGTGCATTAGTGCTGGTATGATCGCACCCGCCATATTCCTTTCGCTTTATTCTTTTAAACTACCCCATCCTGCGAAGCAGTGTGGCTTTTCTAGACCGAAATTCATTTTAAGCGTCAATTCAAGCATTTTCTTATTATCCTTTTATTTATTTGCTTTCATAATTTTTTTTGTTATTGATTTGCCCCCTGTTTTTTTCCATCATCCCGCAACTCTACATTATCATGAAATCAATCCTTCACGCTTGCACTGATACATTTGCGCCGACAAATTTGAGCGACGATCCGGGCTTTGATCGAGCCGTACCGTTCCTGATTTGTCTCGCACCTTCAGATCCTCCTTCACGCTTCGACAAGAAGCAAAATATTAAGCAATCGTTCCGACGGAGCTAAATTACTACAGGATAAAGAACGAATAGAAAATTTGAATTTCGAAACAAAAAAGAGAGGGGTGCAACAAGAGGAATTCCCAGGGGGTCACCCATCCTAGCACTACTCTCGCCCAAGCATGCTTAACTTCGGAGTTCTGATGGGATCCGGTGCATTAGTGCTGGTATGATCGCACCCGCCATGTTCCTTTCGCTTTATTCTTTTAAACTACCCCGTCCTGCGAAGCAGTGTGGCTTTTCTAGACCGAAATTCATTTTAAGCGTCAATTCAAGCATTTTCCTATTATCCTTTTATTTATTTGCTTTCATAATTTTTTTTGTTATTGATTTGCCCCCTGTTTTTTTCCATCATCCCGCAACTCTACATTATCATGAAATCAATCCTTCACGCTTGCGCTGATACATTTGCGCCGACAAATTTGATCGACGATCCGGGCTTTGATCGAGCCGTACCGTTCCTGATTTGTCTCGCGCCTTCAGATCCTCCTTCACCCTTCGACAAGAAGCAAAATATTAAGCAATCGTTCCGACGGAGCTAAATTACTACAGGATAAAGAACGAATAGGAAATTTGGATTTCGAAACAAAAAAGAGAGGGGTGCAACACGAGGACTTCCCAAGGGGTCACCAATCCAAGTACTACTCTCGCCCAAACACGCTTAATTTCGAAGTTCTGATGGGATCTGGTGCATTAGTGCTGGTATGATCGCACCCGCCATATTTCTTTCACTTTATTCTTTTAAACTACCCCGTCCTGCGAAGCAGTGTGGCTTTTCTAGACCGAAATTCATTTTAAGCGTCAATTCAAGCATTTTCCTATTATCCTTTTATTTATTTGCTTTCATAATTTTTTTTGTTATTGATTTGCCCCCTGTTTTTTTCCATCATCCCGCAACTCTACATTATCATGAAATCAATCCTTCACGCTTGCGCTGATACATTTGCGCCGACAAATTTGATCGACGATCCGGGCTTTGATCGAGCCGTACCGTTCCTGATTTGTCTCGCGCCTTCAGATCCTCCTTCACCCTTCGACAAGAAGCAAAATATTAAGCAATCATTCCGACGGAGCTAAATTACTACAGGATAAAGAACGAATAGGAAATTTGGATTTCGAAACAAAAAAGAGAGGGGTGCAACACGAGGACTTCCCAAGGGGTCACCAATCCAAGTACTACTCTCACCCAAACACGCTTAATTTCGAAGTTCTGATGGGATCCGGTGCATTTGTGCTGGTATGATCGCACCCGCCATATTCCTTTCGCTTTATTCTTTTAAACTACCCCGTCCTGCGAAGCAGTGTGGCTTTTCTAGACCGAAATTCATTTTAAGCGTCAATTCAAGCATTTTCCTATTATCCTTTTATTTATTTGCTTTCATAATTTTTTTTGTTATTGATTTGCCCCCTGTTTTTTTCCATCATCCCGCAACTCTACATTATCAAGAAATCAATCCTTCACGCTTGCGCTGATACATTTGCGCCGACAAATTTGATCGACGATCCGGGCTTTGATCGAGCCGTACCGTTCCTGATTTGTCTCACGCCTTCAGATCCTCCTTCACCCTTCGACAAGAAGCAAAATATTAAGCAATCGTTCCGACGGAGCTAAATTACTACAGGATAAAGAACGAATAGGAAATTTGGATTTCGAAACAAAAAAGAGAGGGGTGCAACACGAGGACTTCCCAAGGGGTCACCAATCCAAGTACTACTCTCGCCCAAACACGCTTAATTTCGAAGTTCTGATGGGATCCGGTGCATTAGTGCTGGTATGATCGCACCCGCCATATTCCTTTCGCTTTATTCTTTTAAACTACCCCATCCTGCGAAGCAGTGTGGTTTTTCTAGACCGAAATTCATTTTAAGCGTGAATTCAAGCATTTTCCTATTATCCTTTTATTTATTTGCTTTCATAATTTTTTTTGTTATTGATTTGCCCCCTGTTTTTTTCCATCATCCCGCAACTCTACATTATCATGAAATCAATCCTTCACGCTTGCACTGATACATTTGCGCCGACAAATTTGAGCGACGATCCGGGCTTTGATCGAGCCGTACCGTTCCTGATTTGTCTCGCGCCTTCAGATCCTCCTTCACGCTTCGACAAGAAGCAAAATATTAAGCAATCGTTCCGACGGAGCTAAATTACTACAGGATAAAGAACGAATAGAAAATTTGAATTTCGAAACAAAAAAGAGAGGGGTGCAACAAGAGGAATTCCCAGGGGGTCACCCATCCTAGCACTACTCTCGCCCAAGCATGCTTAACTTCGGAGTTCTGATGGGATCCGGTGCATTAGTGCTGGTATGATCGCACCCGCCATGTTCCTTTCGCTTTATTCTTTTAAACTACCCCGTCCTGCGAAGCAGTGTGGCTTTTCTAGACCGAAATTCATTTTAAGCGTCAATTCAAGCATTTTCCTATTATCCTTTTATTTATTTGCTTTCATAATTTTTTTTGTTATTGATTTGCCCCCTGTTTTTTTCCATCATCCCGCAACTCTACATTATCATGAAATCAATCCTTCACGCTTGCGCTGATACATTTGCGCCGACAAATTTGATCGACGATCCGGGCTTTGATCGAGCCGTACCGTTCCTGATTTGTCTCGCGCCTTCAGATCCTCCTTCACCCTTCGACAAGAAGCAAAATATTAAGCAATCGTTCCGACGGAGCTAAATTACTACAGGATAAAGAACGAATAGGAAATTTGGATTTCGAAACAAAAAAGAGAGGGGTGCAACACGAGGACTTCCCAAGGGGTCACCAATCCAAGTACTACTCTCGCCCAAACACGCTTAATTTCGAAGTTCTGATGGGATCCGGTGCATTAGTGCTGGTATGATCGCACCCGCCATATTCCTTTCGCTTTATTCTTTTAAACTACCCCATCCTGCGAAGCAGTGTGGTTTTTCTAGACCGAAATTCATTTTAAGCGTGAATTCAAGCATTTTCCTATTATCCTTTTATTTATTTGCTTTCATAATTTTTTTTGTTATTGATTTGCCCCCTGTTTTTTTCCATCATCCCGCAACTCTACATTATCATGAAATCAATCCTTCACGCTTGCACTGATACATTTGCGCCGACAAATTTGAGCGACGATCCGGGCTTTGATCGAGCCGTACCGTTCCTGATTTGTCTCGCGCCTTCAGATCCTCCTTCACGCTTCGACAAGAAGCAAAATATTAAGCAATCGTTCCGACGGAGCTAAATTACTACAGGATAAAGAACGAATAGAAAATTTGAATTTCGAAACAAAAAAGAGAGGGGTGCAACAAGAGGAATTCCCAGGGGGTCACCCATCCTAGCACTACTCTCGCCCAAGCATGCTTAACTTCGGAGTTCTGATGGGATCCGGTGCATTAGTGCTGGTATGATCGCACCCGCCATGTTCCTTTCGCTTTATTCTTTTAAACTACCCCGTCCTGCGAAGCAGTGTGGCTTTTCTAGACCGAAATTCATTTTAAGCGTCAATTCAAGCATTTTCCTATTATCCTTTTATTTATTTGCTTTCATAATTTTTTTTGTTATTGATTTGCCCCCTGTTTTTTTCCATCATCCCGCAACTCTACATTATCATGAAATCAATCCTTCACGCTTGCGCTGATACATTTGCGCCGACAAATTTGATCGACGATCCGGGCTTTGATCGAGCCGTACCGTTCCTGATTTGTCTCGCGCCTTCAGATCCTCCTTCACCCTTCGACAAGAAGCAAAATATTAAGCAATCGTTCCGACGGAGCTAAATTACTACAGGATAAAGAACGAATAGGAAATTTGGATTTCGAAACAAAAAAGAGAGGGGTGCAACACGAGGACTTCCCAAGGGGTCACCAATCCAAGTACTACTCTCGCCCAAACACGCTTAATTTCGAAGTTCTGATGGGATCTGGTGCATTAGTGCTGGTATGATCGCACCCGCCATATTTCTTTCACTTTATTCTTTTAAACTACCCCGTCCTGCGAAGCAGTGTGGCTTTTCTAGACCGAAATTCATTTTAAGCGTCAATTCAAGCATTTTCCTATTATCCTTTTATTTATTTGCTTTCATAATTTTTTTTGTTATTGATTTGCCCCCTGTTTTTTTCCATCATCCCGCAACTCTACATTATCATGAAATCAATCCTTCACGCTTGCGCTGATACATTTGCGCCGACAAATTTGATCGACGATCCGGGCTTTGATCGAGCCGTACCGTTCCTGATTTGTCTCGCGCCTTCAGATCCTCCTTCACCCTTCGACAAGAAGCAAAATATTAAGCAATCATTCCGACGGAGCTAAATTACTACAGGATAAAGAACGAATAGGAAATTTGGATTTCGAAACAAAAAAGAGAGGGGTGCAACACGAGGACTTCCCAAGGGGTCACCAATCCAAGTACTACTCTCACCCAAACACGCTTAATTTCGAAGTTCTGATGGGATCCGGTGCATTTGTGCTGGTATGATCGCACCCGCCATATTCCTTTCGCTTTATTCTTTTAAACTACCCCGTCCTGCGAAGCAGTGTGGCTTTTCTAGACCGAAATTCATTTTAAGCGTCAATTCAAGCATTTTCCTATTATCCTTTTATTTATTTGCTTTCATAATTTTTTTTGTTATTGATTTGCCCCCTGTTTTTTTCCATCATCCCGCAACTCTACATTATCAAGAAATCAATCCTTCACGCTTGCGCTGATACATTTGCGCCGACAAATTTGATCGACGATCCGGGCTTTGATCGAGCCGTACCGTTCCTGATTTGTCTCACGCCTTCAGATCCTCCTTCACCCTTCGACAAGAAGCAAAATATTAAGCAATCGTTCCGACGGAGCTAAATTACTACAGGATAAAGAACGAATAGGAAATTTGGATTTCGAAACAAAAAAGAGAGGGGTGCAACACGAGGACTTCCCAAGGGGTCACCAATCCAAGTACTACTCTCGCCCAAACACGCTTAATTTCGAAGTTCTGATGGGATCCGGTGCATTAGTGCTGGTATGATCGCACCCGCCATATTCCTTTCGCTTTATTCTTTTAAACTACCCCATCCTGCGAAGCAGTGTGGTTTTTCTAAACCGAAATTCATTTTAAGCGTGAATTCAAGCATTTTCCTATTATCCTTTTATTTATTTGCTTTCATAATTTTTTTTGTTATTGATTTGCCCCCTGTTTTTTTCCATCATCCCGCAACTCTACATTATCATGAAATCAATCCTTCACGCTTGCACTGATACATTTGCGCCGACAAATTTGAGCGACGATCCGGGCTTTGATCGAGCCGTACCGTTCCTGATTTGTCTCGCGCCTTCAGATCCTCCTTCACGCTTCGACAAGAAGCAAAATATTAAGCAATCGTTCCGACGGAGCTAAATTACTACAGGATAAAGAACGAATAGAAAATTTGAATTTCGAAACAAAAAAGAGAGGGGTGCAACAAGAGGAATTCCCAGGGGGTCACCCATCCTAGCACTACTCTCGCCCAAGCATGCTTAACTTCGGAGTTCTGATGGGATCCGGTGCATTAGTGCTGGTATGATCGCACCCGCCATGTTCCTTTCGCTTTATTCTTTTAAACTACCCCGTCCTGCGAAGCAGTGTGGCTTTTCTAGACCGAAATTCATTTTAAGCGTCAATTCAAGCATTTTCCTATTATCCTTTTATTTATTTGCTTTCATAATTTTTTTTGTTATTGATTTGCCCCCTGTTTTTTTCCATCATCCCGCAACTCTACATTATCATGAAATCAATCCTTCACGCTTGCGCTGATACATTTGCGCCGACAAATTTGATCGACGATCCGGGCTTTGATCGAGCCGTACCGTTCCTGATTTGTCTCGCACCTTCAGATCCTCCTTCACCCTTCGACAAGAAGCAAAATATTAAGCAATCGTTCCGACGGAGCTAAATTACTACAGGATAAAGAACGAATAGGAAATTTGGATTTCGAAACAAAAAAGAGAGGGGTGCAACACGAGGACTTCCCAAGGGGTCACCAATCCAAGTACTACTCTCGCCCAAACACGCTTAATTTCGAAGTTCTGATGGGATCTGGTGCATTAGTGCTGGTATGATCGCACCCGCCATATTCCTTTCGCTTTATTCTTTTAAACTACCCCGTCCTGCGAAACAGTGTGGCTTTTCTAGACCGAAATTCATTTTAAGCGTCAATTCAAGCATTTTCCTATTATCCTTTTATTTATTTGCTTTCATAATTTTTTTTGTTATTGATTTGCCCCCTGTTTTTTTCCATCATCCCGCAACTCTACATTATCATGAAATCAATCCTTCACGCTTGCACTGATACATTTGCGCCGACAAATTTGAGCGACGATCCGGGCTTTGATCGAGCCGTACCGTTCCTGATTTGTCTCGCGCCTTCAGATCCTCCTTCACGCTTCGACAAGAAGCAAAATATTAAGCAATCGTTCCGACGGAGCTAAATTACTACAGGATAAAGAACGAATAGAAAATTTGAATTTCGAAACAAAAAAGAGAGGGGTGCAACAAGAGGAATTCCCAGGGGGTCACCCATCCTAGCACTACTCTCGCCCAAGCATGCTTAACTTCGGAGTTCTGATGGGATCCGGTGCATTAGTGCTGGTATGATCGCACCCGCCATGTTCCTTTCGCTTTATTCTTTTAAACTACCCCGTCCTGCGAAGCAGTGTGGCTTTTCTAGACCGAAATTCATTTTAAGCGTCAATTCAAGCATTTTCCTATTATCCTTTTATTTATTTGCTTTCATAATTTTTTTTGTTATTGATTTGCCCCCTGTTTTTTTCCATCATCCCGCAACTCTACATTATCATGAAATCAATCCTTCACGCTTGCGCTGATACATTTGCGCCGACAAATTTGATCGACGATCCGGGCTTTGATCGAGCCGTACCGTTCCTGATTTGTCTCGCGCCTTCAGATCCTCCTTCACCCTTCGACAAGAAGCAAAATATTAAGCAATCGTTCCGACGGAGCTAAATTACTACAGGATAAAGAACGAATAGGAAATTTGGATTTCGAAACAAAAAAGAGAGGGGTGCAACACGAGGACTTCCCAGGGCGTCACCAATCCAAGTACTACTCTCGCCCAAACACGCTTAATTTCGAAGTTCTGATGGGATCCGGTGCATTAGTGCTGGTATGATCGCACCCGCCATATTCCTTTCGCTTTATTCTTTTAAACTACCCCGTCCTGCGAAGCAGTGTGGCTTTTCTAGACCGAAATTCATTTTAAGCGTCAATTCAAGCATTTTCCTATTATCCTTTTATTTATTTGCTTTCATAATTTTTTTTGTTATTGATTTGCCCCCTGTTTTTTTCCATCATCCCGCAACTCTAAATTATCATGAAATCAATCCTTCACGCTTGCGCTGATACATTTGCGCCGACAAATTTGATCGACGATCCGGGCTTTGATCGAGCCGTACCGTTCCTGATTTGTCTCGCGCCTTCAGATCCTCCTTCACCCTTCGACAAGAAGCAAAATATTAAGCAATCGTTCCGACGGAGCTAAATTACTACAGGATAAAGAACGAATAGAAAATTTGGATTTCGAAACAAAAAAGAAAGGGGTGCAACACGAGGACTTCCCAGGGGGTCACCAATCCAAGTACTACTCTCGCCCAAACACGCTTAATTTCGAAGTTCTGATGGGATCCGGTGCATTAGTGCTGGTATGATCGCACCCGCCATATTCCTTTCGCTTTATTCTTTTAAACTACCCCGTCCTGCGAAGCAGTGTGGCTTTTCTAGACCGAAATTCATTTTAAGCGTCAATTCAAGCATTTTCCTATTATCCTTTTATTTATTTGCTTTCATAATTTTTTTTGTTATTGATTTGACCCCTGTTTTTTTCCATCATCCCGCAACTCTACATTATCATGAAATCAATCCTTCACGCTTGCGCTGATACATTTGCGCCGACAAATTTGAGCGACGATCCGGGCTTTGATCGAGCCGTACCGTTCCTGATTTGTCTCGCGCCTTCAGATCCTCCTTCACGCTTCGACAAGAAGCAAAATATTAAGCAATCGTTCCGACGGAGCTAAATTACTACAGGATAAAGAACGAATAGAAAATTTGAATTTCGAAACAAAAAAGAGAGGGGTGCAACAAGAGGAATTCCCAGGGGGTCACCCATCCTAGCACTACTCTCGCCCAAGCATGCTTAACTTCGGAGTTCTGATGGGATCCGGTGCATTAGTGCTGTTATGATCGCACCCGCCATGTTCCTTTCGCTTTATTCTTTTAAACTACCCCGTCCTGCGAAGCAGTGTGGCTTTTCTAGACCGAAATTCATTTTAAGCGTCAATTCAAGCATTTTCCTATTATCCTTTTATTTATTTGCTTTCATATTTTTTTTTTGTTATTGATTTGCCCCCTGTTTTTTTCCATCATCCCGCAACTCTAAATTATCATGAAATCAATCCTTCACGCTTGCGCTGATACATTTGCGCCGATAAATTTGAGCGACGATCCGGGCTTTGATCGAGCCGTACCGTTCCTGATTTGTCTCGCGCCTTCAGATCCGCCTTCATGCTTCGAGAAGAAGCAAAATATAAAGCAATCGTTCCGAAGGACCAAAATTACTACAGGATAAAGAACGAATAGAAAATTTGAATTTCGAAACAAAAAAGAGAGGGGTGCAACAAGAGGACTTCCCAGGGGGTCACCCATCCTAGTACTACTCTCGCCCAAGCATGCTTAACTTCGGAGTTCTGATGGGATCCGGTGCATTAGTGCTGGTATGATCGCACCCGCCATGTTCCTTTCGCTTTATTCTTTTAAACTACCCCGTCCTGCGAAGCAGTGTGGCTTTTCTAGACCGAAATTCATTTTAAGCGTCAATTCAAGCATTTTCCTATTATCCTTTTATTTATTTGCTTTCATAATTTTTTTTGTTATTGATTTGCCCCCTGTTTTTTTCCATCATCCCGCAACTCTAAATTATCATGAAATCAATCCTTCACGCTTGCGCTGATACATTTGCGCCGACAAATTTGAGCGACGATCCGGGCTTTGATCGAGCCGTACCGTTCCTGATTTGTCTCGCTCCTTCAGATCCGCCTTCATGCTTCGAGAAGAAGCAAAATATAAAGCAATCGTTCCGAAGGACCTAAATTACTACAGGATAAAGAACGAATAGAAAATTTGAATTTCGAAACAAAAAAGAGAGGGGTGCAACAAGAGGAATTCCCAGGGGGTCACCCATCCTAGTACTACTCTCGCCCAAGCATGCTTAACTTCGGAGTTCTGATGGGATCCGGTGCATTAGTGCTGGTATGATCGCACCCGCCATGTTCCTTTCGCTTTATTCTTTTAAACTACCCCGTCCTGCGAAGCAGTGTGGCTTTTCTAGACCGAAATTCATTTTAAGCGTCAATTCAAGCATTTTCCTATTATCCTTTTATTTATTTGCTTTCATATTTTTTTTTTGTTATTGATTTGCCCCCTGTTTTTTTCCATCATCCCGCAACTCTAAATTATGATGAAATCAATCCTTCACGCTTGCGCTGATACATTTGCGCCGACAAATTTGAGCGACGATCCAGGCTTTGATCGAGCCGTACCGTTCCTGATTTGTCTCGCGCCTTCAGATCCTCCTTCACGCTTCGACAAGAAGCAAAATATTAAGCAATTGTTCCGACGGAGCTAAATTACTACTGGATAAAGAACGAAAAGGAAATTTGGATTTCGAAACAAAAAAGAGAGGGGTGCAACACGAGGACTTCCCAGGGGGTCACCAATCCAAGTACTACTCTCGCCCAAACACGCTTAATTTCGATGTTCTGATGGGATCCGGTGCATTAGTGCTGGTATGATCGCACCCGCCATATTCCTTTCGCTTTATTCTTTTAAACTACCCCGTCCTGCGAAGCAGTGTGGCTTTTATAGACCGAAATTCATTTTAAGCGTCAATTCAAGCATTTTCCTATTATCCTTTTATTTATTTGCTTTCATATTTTTTTTTTGTTATTGATTTGCCCCCTGTTTTTTTCCATCATCCCGCAACTCTAAATTATCATGAAATCAATCCTTCACGCTTGCGCTGATACATTTGCGCCGACAAATTTGAGCGACGATCCGGGCTTTGATCGAGCCGTACCGTTCCTGATTTGTCTCGCGCCTTCAGATCCTCCTTCACGCTTCGACAAGAAGCAAAATATTAAGCAATCGTTCCGACGGAGCTAAATTACTACAGGATAAAGGAAGAATAGGAAATTTGGATTTCGAAACAAAAAAGAGAGGGGTGCAACACGAGGACTTCCCAGGGGGTCACCAATCCAAGTACTACTCTCGCCCAAACACGCTTAATTTCGAAGTTCTGATGGGATCCGGTGCATTAGTGCTGGTATGATCGCACCCGCCATATTCCTTTCGCTTTATTCTTTTAAACTACCCCGTCCTGCGAAGCAGTGTGGCTTTTCTAGACCGAAATTCATTTTAAGCGTCAATTCAAGCATTTTCCTATTATCCTTTTATTTATTTGCTTTCATAATTTTTTTTTTATTGATTTGCCCCCTGTTTTTTTCCATCATCCCGCAACTCTACATTATCATGAAATCAATCCTTCACGCTTGCGCTGATACATTTGCGCCGACAAATTTGATCGACGATCCGGGCTTTGATCGAGCCGTACCGTTCCTGATTTGTCTCGCGCCTTCAGATCCTCCTTCACCCTTCGACAAGAAGCAAAATATTAAGCAATCGTTCCGACGGAGCTAAATTACTACAGGATAAAGAACGAATAGGAAATTTGGATTTCGAAACAAAAAAGAGAGGGGTGCAACACGAGGACTTCCCAGGGGGTCACCAATCCAAGTACTACTCTCGCCCAAACACGCTTAATTTCGAAGTTCTGATGGGATCCGGTGCATTAGTGCTGGTATGATCGCACCCGCCATATTCCTTTCGTTTTATTCTTTTAAACTACCCCGTCCTGCGAAGCAGTGTGGCTTTTCTAGACCGAAATTCATTTTAAGCGTCAATTCAAGCATTTTCCTATTATCCTTTTATTTATTTGCTTTCATAATTTTTTTTGTTATTGATTTGCCCCCTGTTTTTTTCCATCATCCCGCAACTCTACATTATCATGAAATCAATCCTTCACGCTTGCGCTGATACATTTGCGCCGACAAATTTGAGCGACGATCCGGGCTTTGATCGAGCCGTACCGTTCCTGATTTGTCTCGCGCCTTCAGATCCTCCTTCACGCTTCGACAAGAAGCAAAATATTAAGCAATCGTTCCGACGGAGCTAAATTACTACAGGATAAAGAACGAATAGAAAATTTGAATTTCGAAACAAAAAAGAGAGGGGTGCAACAAGAGGAATTCCCAGGGGGTCACCCATCCTAGCACTACTCTCGCCCAAGCAGGCTTAACTTCGGAGTTCTGATGGGATCCGGTGCATTAGTGCTGGTATGATCGCACCCGCCATGTTCCTTTCGCTTTATTCTTTTAAACTACCCCGTCCTGCGAAGCAGTGTGGCTTTTCTAGACCGAAATTCATTTTAAGCGTCAATTCAAGCATTTTCCTATTATCCTTTTATTTATTTGCTTTCATATTTTTTTTTTGTTATTGATTTGCCCCCTGTTTTTTTCCATCATCCCGCAACTCTAAATTATCATGAAATCAATCCTTCACGCTTGCGCTGATACATTTGCGCCGATAAATTTGAGCGACGATCCGGGCTTTGATCGAGCCGTACCGTTCCTGATTTGTCTCGCGCCTTCAGATCCGCCTTCATGCTTCGAGAAGAAGCAAAATATAAAGCAATCGTTCCGAAGGACCAAAATTACTACAGGATAAAGAACGAATAGAAAATTTGAATTTCGAAACAAAAAAGAGAGGGGTGCAACAAGAGGACTTCCCAGGGGGTCACCCATCCTAGTACTACTCTCGCCCAAGCATGCTTAACTTCGGAGTTTTGATGGGATCCGGTGCATTAGTGCTGGTATGATCGCACCCGCCATGTTCCTTTCGCTTTATTCTTTTAAACTACCCCGTCCTGCGAAGCAGTGTGGCTTTTCTAGACCGAAATTCATTTTAAGCGTCAATTCAAGCATTTTCCTATTATCCTTTTATTTATTTGCTTTCATAATTTTTTTTGTTATTGATTTGCCCCCTGTTTTTTTCCATCATCCCGCAACTCTAAATTATCATGAAATCAATCCTTCACGCTTGCGCTGATACATTTGCGCCGACAAATTTGAGCGACGATCCGGGCTTTGATCGAGCCGTACCGTTCCTGATTTGTCTCGCTCCTTCAGATCCGCCTTCATGCTTCGAGAAGAAGCAAAATATAAAGCAATCGTTCCGAAGGACCTAAATTACTACAGGATAAAGAACGAATAGAAAATTTGAATTTCGAAACAAAAAAGAGAGGGGTGCAACAAGAGGAATTCCCAGGGGGTCACCCATCCTAGTACTACTCTCGCCCAAGCATGCTTAACTTCGGAGTTCTGATGGGATCCGGTGCATTAGTGCTGGTATGATCGCACCCGCCATGTTCCTTTCGCTTTATTCTTTTAAACTACCCCGTCCTGCGAAGCAGTGTGGCTTTTCTAGACCGAAATTCATTTTAAGCGTCAATTCAAGCATTTTCCTATTATCCTTTTATTTATTTGCTTTCATATTTTTTTTTGTTATTGATTTGCCCCCTGTTTTTTTCCATCATCCCGCAACTCTAAATTATGATGAAATCAATCCTTCACGCTTGCGCTGATACATTTGCGCCGACAAATTTGAGCGACGATCCAGGCTTTGATCGAGCCGTACCGTTCCTGATTTGTCTCGCGCCTTCAGATCCTCCTTCACGCTTCGACAAGAAGCAAAATATTAAGCAATTGTTCCGACGGAGCTAAATTACTACTGGATAAAGAACGAAAAGGAAATTTGGATTTCGAAACAAAAAAGAGAGGGGTGCAACACGAGGACTTCCCAGGGGGTCACCAATCCAAGTACTACTCTCGCCCAAACACGCTTAATTTCGATGTTCTGATGGGATCCGGTGCATTAGTGCTGGTATGATCGCACCCGCCATATTCCTTTCGCTTTATTCTTTTAAACTACCCCGTCCTGCGAAGCAGTGTGGCTTTTATAGACCGAAATTCATTTTAAGCGTCAATTCAAGCATTTTCCTATTATCCTTTTATTTATTTGCTTTCATATTTTTTTTTTGTTATTGATTTGCCCCCTGTTTTTTTCCATCATCCCGCAACTCTAAATTATCATGAAATCAATCCTTCACGCTTGCGCTGATACATTTGCGCCGACAAATTTGAGCGACGATCCGGGCTTTGATCGAGCCGTACCGTTCCTGATTTGTCTCGCGCCTTCAGATCCTCCTTCACCCTTCGACAAGAAGCAAAATATTAAGCAATCGTTCCGACGGAGCTAAATTACTACAGGATAAAGAACGAATAGGAAATTTGGATTTCGAAACAAAAAAGAGAGGGGTGCAACACGAGGACTTCCCAGGGGGTCACCAATCCAAGTACTACTCTCGCCCAAACACGCTTAATTTCGAAGTTCTGATGGGATCCGGTGCATTAGTGCTGGTATGATCGCACCCGCCATATTCCTTTCGCTTTATTCTTTTAAACTACCCCGTCCTGCGAAGCAGTGTGGCTTTTCTAGACCGAAATTCATTTTAAGCGTCAATTCAAGCATTTTCCTATTATCCTTTTATTTATTTGCTTTCATAATTTTTTTTGTTATTGATTTGCCCCCTGTTTTTTTCCATCATCCCGCAACTCTACATTATCATGAAATCAATCCTTCACGCTTGCGCTGATACATTTGCGCCGACAAATTTGAGCGACGATCCGGGCTTTGATCGAGCCGTACCGTTCCTGATTTGTCTCGCGCCTTCAGATCCTCCTTCACGCTTCGACAAGAAGCAAAATATTAAGCAATCGTTCCGACGGAGCTAAATTACTACAGGATAAAGAACGAATAGAAAATTTGAATTTCGAAACAAAAAAGAGAGGGGTGCAACAAGAGGAATTCCCAGGGGGTCACCCATCCTAGCACTACTCTCGCCCAAGCAGGCTTAACTTCGGAGTTCTGATGGGATCCGGTGCATTAGTGCTGGTATGATCGCACCCGCCATGTTCCTTTCGCTTTATTCTTTTAAACTACCCCGTCCTGCGAAGCAGTGTGGCTTTTCTAGACCGAAATTCATTTTAAGCGTCAATTCAAGCATTTTCCTATTATCCTTTTATTTATTTGCTTTCATATTTTTTTTTTGTTATTGATTTGCCCCCTGTTTTTTTCCATCATCCCGCAACTCTAAATTATCATGAAATCAATCCTTCACGCTTGCGGTGATACATTTGCGCCGACAAATTTGAGCGACGATCCGGGCTTTGATCGAGCCGTACCGTTCCTGATTTGTCTCGCGCCTTCAGATCCTCCTTCACGCTTCGACAAGAAGCAAAATATTAAGCAATCGTTCCGACGGAGCTAAATTACTACAGGATAAAGAACGAATAGGAAATTTGGATTTCGAAACAAAAAAGAGAGGGGTGCAACACGAGGACTTCCCAGGGGGTCACCAATCCAAGTACTACTCTCGCCCAAACACGCTTAATTTCGAAGTTCTGATGGGATCCGGTGCATTAGTGCTGGTATGATCGCACCCGCCATATTCCTTTCGCTTTATTCTTTTAAACTACCCCGTCCTGCGAAGCAGTGTGGCTTTTCTAGACCGAAATTCATTTTAAGCGTCAATTCAAGCATTTTCCTATTATCCTTTTATTTATTTGCTTTCATAATTTTTTTTGTTATTGATATGCCCCCTGTTTTTTTCCATCATCCCGCAACTCTACATTATCATGAAATCAATCCTTCACGCTTGCGCTGATACATTTGCGCCGACAAATTTGAACGACGATCCGGGCTTTGATCGAGCCGTACCGTTCCTGATTTGTCTCGCGCCTTCAGATCCTCCTTCACCCTTCGAAAAGAAGCAAAATATTAAGCAATCGTTCCGACGGAGCTAAATTACTACAGGATAAAGAACGAATAGGAAATTTGGATTTCGAAACAAAAAAGAGAGGGGTGCAACACGAGGACTTCCCAGGGGGTCACCAATCCAAGTACTACTCTCGCCCAAACACGCTTAATTTCGAAGTTCTGATGGGATCCGGTGCATTAGTGCTGGTATGATCGCACCCGCCATATTCCTTTCGCTTTATTCTTTTAAACTACCCCGTCCTGCGAAGCAGTGTGGCTTTTCTAGACCAAAATTCATTTTAAGCGTCAATTCAAGCATTTTCCTATTATCCTTTTATTTATTTGCTTTCATAATTTTTTTTGTTATTGATTTGCCCCCTGTTTTTTTTCATCATCCCGCAACTCTACATTATCATGAAATCAATCCTTCACGCTTGCGCTGATACATTTGCGCCGACAAATTTGAGCGACGATCCGGGCTTTGATCGAGCCGTACCGTTCCTGATTTGTCTCGCGCCTTCAGATCCTCCTTCACGCTTCGACAAGAAGCAAAATATTAAGCAATCGTTCCGACGGAGCTAAATTACTACAGGATAAAGAACGAATAGAAAATTTGAATTTCGAAACAAAAAAGAGAGGGGTGCAACAAGAGGAATTCCCAGGGGGTCACCCATCCTAGCACTACTCTCGCCCAAGCATGCTTAACTTCGGAGTTCTGATGGGATCTGGTGCATTAGTGCTGGTATGATCGCACCCGCCATGTTCCTTTCGCTTTATTCTTTTAAACTACCCCGTCCTGCGAAGCAGTGTGGCTTTTCTAGACCGAAATTCATTTTAAGCGTCAATTCAAGCATTTTCCTGTTATCCTTTTATTTATTTGCTTTCATATTTTTTTTTTGTTATTGATTTGCCCCCTGTTTTTTTCCATCATCCCGCAACTCTAAATTATCATGAAATCAATCCTTCACGCTTGCGCTGATACATTTGCGCCGATAAATTTGAGCGACGATCCGGGCTTTGATCGAGCCGTACCGTTCCTGATTTGTCTCGCGCCTTCAGATCCGCCTTCATGCTTCGAGAAGAAGCAAAATATAAAGCAATCGTTCCGAAGGACCTAAATTACTACAGGATAAAGAACGAATAGGAAATTTGGATTTCGAAACAAAAAAGAGAGGGGTGCAACACGAGGACTTCCCAGGGGGTCACCAATCCAAGTACTACTCTCGCCCAAACACGCTTAATTTCGAAGTTCTGATGGGATCCGGTGCATTTGTGCTGGTATGATCGCACCCGCCATATTCCTTTCGCTTTATTCTTTTAAACTACCCCGTCCTGCGAAGCAGTGTGGCTTTTCTAGACCGAAATTCATTTTAAGCGTCAATTCAAGCATTTTCCTATTATCCTTTTATTTATTTGCTTTCATAATTTTTTTTGTTATTGATTTGCCCCCTGTTTTTTTCCATCATCCCGCAACTCTACATTATCATGAAATCAATCCTTCACGCTTGCGCTGATACATTTGCGCCGACAAATTTGATCGACGATCCGGGCTTTGATCGAGCCGTACCGTTCCTGATTTGTCTCGCGCCTTCAGATCCTCCTTCACCCTTCGACAAGAAGCAAAATATTAAGCAATCGTTCCGACGGAGCTAAATTACTACAGGATAAAGAACGAATAGGAAATTTGGATTTCGAAACAAAAAAGAGAGGGGTGCAACACGAGGACTTCCCAAGGGGTCACCAATCCAAGTACTACTCTCGCCCAAACACGCTTAATTTCGAAGTTCTGATAGGATCTGGTGCATTAGTGCTTGTATGATCGCACCCGCCATATTCCTTTCGCTTTATTCTTTTAAACTACCCCATTCTGCGAAGCAGTGTGGCTTTTCTAGACCGAAATTCATTTTAAGCGTCAATTCAAGCATTTTCCTATTATCCTTTTATTTATTTGCTTTCATAATTTTTTTTGTTATTGATTTGCCCCCTGTTTTTTTCCATCATCCCGCAACTCTACATTATCATGAAATCAATCCTTCACGCTTGCACTGATACATTTGCGCCGACAAATTTGAGCGACGATCCGGGCTTTGATCGAGCCGTACCGTTCCTGATTTGTCTCGCACCTTCAGATCCTCCTTCACGCTTCGACAAGAAGCAAAATATTAAGCAATCGTTCCGACGGAGCTAAATTACTACAGGATAAAGAACGAATAGAAAATTTGAATTTCGAAACAAAAAAGAGAGGGGTGCAACAAGAGGAATTCCCAGGGGGTCACCCATCCTAGCACTACTCTCGCCCAAGCATGCTTAACTTCGGAGTTCTGATGGGATCCGGTGCATTAGTGCTGGTATGATCGCACCCGCCATGTTCCTTTCGCTTTATTCTTTTAAACTACCCCGTCCTGCGAAGCAGTGTGGCTTTTCTAGACCGAAATTCATTTTAAGCGTCAATTCAAGCATTTTCCTATTATCCTTTTATTTATTTGCTTTCATAATTTTTTTTGTTATTGATTTGCCCCCTGTTTTTTTCCATCATCCCGCAACTCTAAATTATCATGAAATCAATCCTTCACGCTTGCGCTGATACATTTGCGCCGACAAATTTGAGCGACGATCCGGGCTTTGATCGAGCCGTACCGTTCCTGATTTGTCTCGCTCCTTCAGATCCGCCTTCATGCTTCGAGAAGAAGCAAAATATAAAGCAATCGTTCCGAAGGACCTAAATTACTACAGGATAAAGAACGAATAGAAAATTTGAATTTCGAAACAAAAAAGAGAGGGGTGCAACAAGAGGAATTCCCAGGGGGTCACCCATCCTAGTACTACTCTCGCCCAAGCATGCTTAACTTCGGAGTTCTGATGGGATCCGGTGCATTAGTGCTGGTATGATCGCACCCGCCATGTTCCTTTCGCTTTATTCTTTTAAACTACCCCGTCCTGCGAAGCAGTGTGGCTTTTCTAGACCGAAATTCATTTTAAGCGTCAATTCAAGCATTTTCCTATTATCCTTTTATTTATTTGCTTTCATATTTTTTTTTTGTTATTGATTTGCCCCCTGTTTTTTTCCATCATCCCGCAACTCTAAATTATGATGAAATCAATCCTTCACGCTTGCGCTGATACATTTGCGCCGACAAATTTGAGCGACGATCCAGGCTTTGATCGAGCCGTACCGTTCCTGATTTGTCTCGCGCCTTCAGATCCTCCTTCACGCTTCGACAAGAAGCAAAATATTAAGCAATTGTTCCGACGGAGCTAAATTACTACTGGATAAAGAACGAAAAGGAAATTTGGATTTCGAAACAAAAAAGAGAGGGGTGCAACACGAGGACTTCCCAGGGGGTCACCAATCCAAGTACTACTCTCGCCCAAACACGCTTAATTTCGATGTTCTGATGGGATCCGGTGCATTAGTGCTGGTATGATCGCACCCGCCATATTCCTTTCGCTTTATTCTTTTAAACTACCCCGTCCTGCGAAGCAGTGTGGCTTTTATAGACCGAAATTCATTTTAAGCGTCAATTCAAGCATTTTCCTATTATCCTTTTATTTATTTGCTTTCATATTTTTTTTTTGTTATTGATTTGCCCCCTGTTTTTTTCCATCATCCCGCAACTCTAAATTATCATGAAATCAATCCTTCACGCTTGCGCTGATACATTTGCGCCGACAAATTTGAGCGACGATCCGGGCTTTGATCGAGCCGTACCGTTCCTGATTTGTCTCGCGCCTTCAGATCCTCCTTCACGCTTCGACAAGAAGCAAAATATTAAGCAATCGTTCCGACGGAGCTAAATTACTACAGGATAAAGGAAGAATAGGAAATTTGGATTTCGAAACAAAAAAGAGAGGGGTGCAACACGAGGACTTCCCAGGGGGTCACCAATCCAAGTACTACTCTCGCCCAAACACGCTTAATTTCGAAGTTCTGATGGGATCCGGTGCATTAGTGCTGGTATGATCGCACCCGCCATATTCCTTTCGCTTTATTCTTTTAAACTACCCCGTCCTGCGAAGCAGTGTGGCTTTTCTAGACCGAAATTCATTTTAAGCGTCAATTCAAGCATTTTCCTATTATCCTTTTATTTATTTGCTTTCATAATTTTTTTTTTATTGATTTGCCCCCTGTTTTTTTCCATCATCCCGCAACTCTACATTATCATGAAATCAATCCTTCACGCTTGCGCTGATACATTTGCGCCGACAAATTTGATCGACGATCCGGGCTTTGATCGAGCCGTACCGTTCCTGATTTGTCTCGCGCCTTCAGATCCTCCTTCACCCTTCGACAAGAAGCAAAATATTAAGCAATTGTTCCGACGGAGCTAAATTACTACTGGATAAAGAACGAAAAGGAAATTTGGATTTCGAAACAAAAAAGAGAGGGGTGCAACACGAGGACTTCCCAGGGGGTCACCAATCCAAGTACTACTCTCGCCCAAACACGCTTAATTTCGATGTTCTGATGGGATCCGGTGCATTAGTGCTGGTATGATCGCACCCGCCATATTCCTTTCGCTTTATTCTTTTAAACTACCCCGTCCTGCGAAGCAGTGTGGCTTTTATAGACCGAAATTCATTTTAAGCGTCAATTCAAGCATTTTCCTATTATCCTTTTATTTATTTGCTTTCATATTTTTTTTTTGTTATTGATTTGCCCCCTGTTTTTTTCCATCATCCCGCAACTCTAAATTATCATGAAATCAATCCTTCACGCTTGCGCTGATACATTTGCGCCGACAAATTTGAGCGACGATCCGGGCTTTGATCGAGCCGTACCGTTCCTGATTTGTCTCGCGCCTTCAGATCCTCCTTCACGCTTCGACAAGAAGCAAAATATTAAGCAATCGTTCCGACGGAGCTAAATTACTACAGGATAAAGGAAGAATAGGAAATTTGGATTTCGAAACAAAAAAGAGAGGGGTGCAACACGAGGACTTCCCAGGGGGTCACCAATCCAAGTACTACTCTCGCCCAAACACGCTTAATTTCGAAGTTCTGATGGGATCCGGTGCATTAGTGCTGGTATGATCGCACCCGCCATATTCCTTTCGCTTTATTCTTTTAAACTACCCCGTCCTGCGAAGCAGTGTGGCTTTTCTAGACCGAAATTCATTTTAAGCGTCAATTCAAGCATTTTCCTATTATCCTTTTATTTATTTGCTTTCATAATTTTTTTTTTATTGATTTGCCCCCTGTTTTTTTCCATCATCCCGCAACTCTACATTATCATGAAATCAATCCTTCACGCTTGCGCTGATACATTTGCGCCGACAAATTTGATCGACGATCCGGGCTTTGATCGAGCCGTACCGTTCCTGATTTGTCTCGCGCCTTCAGATCCTCCTTCACCCTTCGACAAGAAGCAAAATATTAAGCAATCGTTCCGACGGAGCTAAATTACTACAGGATAAAGAACGAATAGGAAATTTGGATTTCGAAACAAAAAAGAGAGGGGTGCAACACGAGGACTTCCCAGGGGGTCACCAATCCAAGTACTACTCTCGCCCAAACACGCTTAATTTCGAAGTTCTGATGGGATCCGGTGCATTAGTGCTGGTATGATCGCACCCGCCATATTCCTTTCGCTTTATTCTTTTAAACTACCCCGTCCTGCGAAGCAGTGTGGCTTTTCTAGACCGAAATTCATTTTAAGCGTCAATTCAAGCATTTTCCTATTATCCTTTTATTTATTTGCTTTCATAATTTTTTTTGTTATTGATTTGCCCCCTGTTTTTTTCCATCATCCCGCAACTCTACATTATCATGAAATCAATCCTTCACGCTTGCGCTGATACATTTGCGCCGACAAATTTGAGCGACGATCCGGGCTTTGATCGAGCCGTACCGTTCCTGATTTGTCTCGCGCCTTCAGATCCTCCTTCACGCTTCGACAAGAAGCAAAATATTAAGCAATCGTTCCGACGGAGCTAAATTACTACAGGATAAAGAACGAATAGAAAATTTGAATTTCGAAACAAAAAAGAGAGGGGTGCAACAAGAGGAATTCCCAGGGGGTCACCCATCCTAGCACTACTCTCGCCCAAGCAGGCTTAACTTCGGAGTTCTGATGGGATCCGGTGCATTAGTGCTGGTATGATCGCACCCGCCATGTTCCTTTCGCTTTATTCTTTTAAACTACCCCGTCCTGCGAAGCAGTGTGGCTTTTCTAGACCGAAATTCATTTTAAGCGTCAATTCAAGCATTTTCCTATTATCCTTTTATTTATTTGCTTTCATATTTTTTTTTTGTTATTGATTTGCCCCCTGTTTTTTTCCATCATCCCGCAACTCTAAATTATCATGAAATCAATCCTTCACGCTTGCGGTGATACATTTGCGCCGACAAATTTGAGCGACGATCCGGGCTTTGATCGAGCCGTACCGTTCCTGATTTGTCTCGCGCCTTCAGATCCTCCTTCACGCTTCGACAAGAAGCAAAATATTAAGCAATCGTTCCGACGGAGCTAAATTACTACAGGATAAAGAACGAATAGGAAATTTGGATTTCGAAACAAAAAAGAGAGGGGTGCAACACGAGGACTTCCCAGGGGGTCACCAATCCAAGTACTACTCTCGCCCAAACACGCTTAATTTCGAAGTTCTGATGGGATCCGGTGCATTAGTGCTGGTATGATCGCACCCGCCATATTCCTTTCGCTTTATTCTTTTAAACTACCCCGTCCTGCGAAGCAGTGTGGCTTTTCTAGACCGAAATTCATTTTAAGCGTCAATTCAAGCATTTTCCTATTATCCTTTTATTTATTTGCTTTCATAATTTTTTTTGTTATTGATATGCCCCCTGTTTTTTTCCATCATCCCGCAACTCTACATTATCATGAAATCAATCCTTCACGCTTGCGCTGATACATTTGCGCCGACAAATTTGAACGACGATCCGGGCTTTGATCGAGCCGTACCGTTCCTGATTTGTCTCGCGCCTTCAGATCCTCCTTCACCCTTCGAAAAGAAGCAAAATATTAAGCAATCGTTCCGACGGAGCTAAATTACTACAGGATAAAGAACGAATAGGAAATTTGGATTTCGAAACAAAAAAGAGAGGGGTGCAACACGAGGACTTCCCAGGGGGTCACCAATCCAAGTACTACTCTCGCCCAAACACGCTTAATTTCGAAGTTCTGATGGGATCCGGTGCATTAGTGCTGGTATGATCGCACCCGCCATATTCCTTTCGCTTTATTCTTTTAAACTACCCCGTCCTGCGAAGCAGTGTGGCTTTTCTAGACCAAAATTCATTTTAAGCGTCAATTCAAGCATTTTCCTATTATCCTTTTATTTATTTGCTTTCATAATTTTTTTTGTTATTGATTTGCCCCCTGTTTTTTTTCATCATCCCGCAACTCTACATTATCATGAAATCAATCCTTCACGCTTGCGCTGATACATTTGCGCCGACAAATTTGAGCGACGATCCGGGCTTTGATCGAGCCGTACCGTTCCTGATTTGTCTCGCGCCTTCAAATCCTCCTTCACTCTTCGACAAGAAGCAAAATATTAAGCAATCGTTCCGACGGAGCTAAATTACTACAGGATAAAGAACGAATAGAAAATTTGAATTTCGAAACAAAAAAGAGAGGGGTGCAACAAGAGGAATTCCCAGGGGGTCACCCATCCTAGCACTACTCTCGCCCAAGCATGCTTAACTTCGGAGTTCTGATGGGATCTGGTGCATTAGTGCTGGTATGATCGCACCCGCCATGTTCCTTTCGCTTTATTCTTTTAAACTACCCCGTCCTGCGAAGCAGTGTGGCTTTTCTAGACCGAAATTCATTTTAAGCGTCAATTCAAGCATTTTCCTGTTATCCTTTTATTTATTTGCTTTCATATTTTTTTTTTGTTATTGATTTGCCCCCTGTTTTTTTCCATCATCCCGCAACTCTAAATTATCATGAAATCAATCCTTCACGCTTGCGCTGATACATTTGCGCCGATAAATTTGAGCGACGATCCGGGCTTTGATCGAGCCGTACCGTTCCTGATTTGTCTCGCGTCTTCAGATCCGCCTTCATGCTTCGAGAAGAAGCAAAATATAAAGCAATCGTTCCGAAGGACCTAAATTACTACAGGATAAAGAACGAATAGGAAATTTGGATTTCGAAACAAAAAAGAGAGGGGTGCAACACGAGGACTTCCCAGGGGGTCACCAATCCAAGTACTACTCTCGCCCAAACACGCTTAATTTCGAAGTTCTGATGGGATCCGGTGCATTAGTGCTGGTATGATCGCACCCGCCATATTCCTTTCGCTTTATTCTTTTAAACTACCCCGTCCTGCGAAGCAGTGTGGCTTTTCTAGACCGAAATTCATTTTAAGCGTCAATTCAAGCATTTTCCTATTATCCTTTTATTTATTTGCTTTCATAATTTTTTTTGTTATTGATTTGCCCCCTGTTTTTTTCCATCATCCCGCAACTCTACATTATCATGAAATCAATCCTTCACGCTTGCACTGATACATTTGCGCCGACAAATTTGAGCGACGATCCGGGCTTTGATCGAGCCGTACCGTTCCTGATTTGTCTCGCACCTTCAGATCCTCCTTCACGCTTCGACAAGAAGCAAAATATTAAGCAATCGTTCCGACGGAGCTAAATTACTACAGGATAAAGAACGAATAGAAAATTTGAATTTCGAAACAAAAAAGAGAGGGGTGCAACAAGAGGAATTCCCAGGGGGTCACCCATCCTAGCACTACTCTCGCCCAAGCATGCTTAACTTCGGAGTTCTGATGGGATCCGGTGCATTAGTGCTGGTATGATCGCACCCGCCATGTTCCTTTCGCTTTATTCTTTTAAACTACCCCGTCCTGCGAAGCAGTGTGGCTTTTCTAGACCGAAATTCATTTTAAGCGTCAATTCAAGCATTTTCCTATTATCCTTTTATTTATTTGCTTTCATAATTTTTTTTGTTATTGATTTGCCCCCTGTTTTTTTCCATCATCCCGCAACTCTACATTATCATGAAATCAATCCTTCACGCTTGCACTGATACATTTGCGCCGACAAATTTGAGCGACGATCCGGGCTTTGATCGAGCCGTACCGTTCCTGATTTGTCTCGCACCTTCAGATCCTCCTTCACGCTTCGACAAGAAGCAAAATATTAAGCAATCGTTCCGACGGAGCTAAATTACTACAGGATAAAGAACGAATAGAAAATTTGAATTTCGAAACAAAAAAGAGAGGGGTGCAACAAGAGGAATTCCCAGGGGGTCACCCATCCTAGCACTACTCTCGCCCAAGCATGCTTAACTTCGGAGTTCTGATGGGATCCGGTGCATTAGTGCTGGTATGATCGCACCCGCCATGTTCCTTTCGCTTTATTCTTTTAAACTACCCCGTCCTGCGAAGCAGTGTGGCTTTTCTAGACCGAAATTCATTTTAAGCGTCAATTCAAGCATTTTCCTATTATCCTTTTATTTATTTGCTTTCATAATTTTTTTTGTTATTGATTTGCCCCCTGTTTTTTTCCATCATCCCGCAACTCTACATTATCATGAAATCAATCCTTCACGCTTGCGCTGATACATTTGCGCCGACAAATTTGATCGACGATCCGGGCTTTGATCGAGCCGTACCGTTCCTGATTTGTCTCGCGCCTTCTGATCCTCCTTCACCCTTCGACAAGAAGCAAAATATTAAGCAATCGTTCCGACGGAGCTAAATTACTACAGGATAAAGAACGAATAGGAAATTTGGATTTCGAAACAAAAAAGAGAGGGGTGCAACACGAGGACTTCCCAGGGGGTCACCAATCCAAGTACTACTCTCGCCCAAACACGCTTAATTTCGAAGTTCTGATGGGATCCGGTGCATTAGTGCTGGTATGATCGCACCCGCCATATTCCTTTCGCTTTATTCTTTTAAACTACCCCGTCCTGCGAAGCAGTGTGGCTTTTCTAGACCGAAATTCATTTTAAGCGTCAATTCAAGCATTTTCCTATTATCCTTTTATTTATTTGCTTTCATAATTTTTTTTGTTATTGATTTGCCCCCTGTTTTTTTCCATCATCCCGCAACTCTACATTATCATGAAATCAATCCTTCACGCTTGCACTGATACATTTGCGCCGACAAATTTGAGCGACGATCCGGGCTTTGATCGAGCCGTACCGTTCCTGATTTGTCTCGCACCTTCAGATCCTCCTTCACGCTTCGACAAGAAGCAAAATATTAAGCAATCGTTCCGACGGAGCTAAATTACTACAGGATAAAGAACGAATAGAAAATTTGAATTTCGAAACAAAAAAGAGAGGGGTGCAACAAGAGGAATTCCCAGGGGGTCACCCATCCTAGCACTACTCTCGCCCAAGCATGCTTAACTTCGGAGTTCTGATGGGATCCGGTGCATTAGTGCTGGTATGATCGCACCCGCCATGTTCCTTTCGCTTTATTCTTTTAAACTACCCCGTCCTGCGAAGCAGTGTGGCTTTTCTAGACCGAAATTCATTTTAAGCGTCAATTCAAGCATTTTCCTATTATCCTTTTATTTATTTGCTTTCATAATTTTTTTTGTTATTGATTTGCCCCCTGTTTTTTTCCATCATCCCGCAACTCTACATTATCATGAAATCAATCCTTCACGCTTGCACTGATACATTTGCGCCGACAAATTTGAGCGACGATCCGGGCTTTGATCGAGCCGTACCGTTCCTGATTTGTCTCGCACCTTCAGATCCTCCTTCACGCTTCGACAAGAAGCAAAATATTAAGCAATCGTTCCGACGGAGCTAAATTACTACAGGATAAAGAACGAATAGAAAATTTGAATTTCGAAACAAAAAAGAGAGGGGTGCAACAAGAGGAATTCCCAGGGGGTCACCCATCCTAGCACTACTCTCGCCCAAGCATGCTTAACTTCGGAGTTCTGATGGGATCCGGTGCATTAGTGCTGGTATGATCGCACCCGCCATGTTCCTTTCGCTTTATTCTTTTAAACTACCCCGTCCTGCGAAGCAGTGTGGCTTTTCTAGACCGAAATTCATTTTAAGCGTCAATTCAAGCATTTTCCTATTATCCTTTTATTTATTTGCTTTCATAATTTTTTTTGTTATTGATTTGCCCCCTGTTTTTTTCCATCATCCCGCAACTCTACATTATCATGAAATCAATCCTTCACGCTTGCGCTGATACATTTGCGCCGACAAATTTGATCGACGATCCGGGCTTTGATCGAGCCGTACCGTTCCTGATTTGTCTCGCGCCTTCTGATCCTCCTTCACCCTTCGACAAGAAGCAAAATATTAAGCAATCGTTCCGACGGAGCTAAATTACTACAGGATAAAGAACGAATAGGAAATTTGGATTTCGAAACAAAAAAGAGAGGGGTGCAACACGAGGACTTCCCAAGGGGTCACCAATCCAAGTACTACTCTCGCCCAAACACGCTTAATTTCGAAGTTCTGATGGGATCTGGTGCATTAGTGCTGGTATGATCGCACCCGCCATATTCCTTTCACTTTATTCTTTTAAACTACCCCGTCCTGCGAAGCAGTGTGGCTTTTCTAGACCGAAATTCATTTTAAGCGTCAATTCAAGCATTTTCCTATTATCCTTTTATTTATTTGCTTTCATATTTTTTTTTTGTTATTGATTTGCCCCCTGTTTTTTTCCATCATCCCGCAACTCTAAATTATCATGAAATCAATCCTTCACGCTTGCGCTGATACATTTGCGCCGATAAATTTGAGCGACGATCCGGGCTTTGATCGAGCCGTACCGTTCCTGATTTGTCTCGCACCTTCAGATCCTCCTTCACGCTTCGACAAGAAGCAAAATATTAAGCAATCGTTCCGACGGAGCTAAATTACTACAGGATAAAGAACGAATAGAAAATTTGAATTTCGAAACAAAAAAGAGAGGGGTGCAACAAGAGGAATTCCCAGGGGGTCACCCATCCTAGCACTACTCTCGCCCAAGCATGCTTAACTTCGGAGTTCTGATGGGATCCGGTGCATTAGTGCTGGTATGATCGCACCCGCCATGTTCCTTTCGCTTTATTCTTTTAAACTACCCCGTCCTGCGAAGCAGTGTGGCTTTTCTAGACCGAAATTCATTTTAAGCGTCAATTCAAGCATTTTCCTATTATCCTTTTATTTATTTGCTTTCATAATTTTTTTTGTTATTGATTTGCCCCCTGTTTTTTTCCATCATCCCGCAACTCTACATTATCATGAAATCAATCCTTCACGCTTGCACTGATACATTTGCGCCGACAAATTTGAGCGACGATCCGGGCTTTGATCGAGCCGTACCGTTCCTGATTTGTCTCGCACCTTCAGATCCTCCTTCACGCTTCGACAAGAAGCAAAATATTAAGCAATCGTTCCGACGGAGCTAAATTACTACAGGATAAAGAACGAATAGAAAATTTGAATTTCGAAACAAAAAAGAGAGGGGTGCAACAAGAGGAATTCCCAGGGGGTCACCCATCCTAGCACTACTCTCGCCCAAGCATGCTTAACTTCGGAGTTCTGATGGGATCCGGTGCATTAGTGCTGGTATGATCGCACCCGCCATGTTCCTTTCGCTTTATTCTTTTAAACTACCCCGTCCTGCGAAGCAGTGTGGCTTTTCTAGACCGAAATTCATTTTAAGCGTCAATTCAAGCATTTTCCTATTATCCTTTTATTTATTTGCTTTCATAATTTTTTTTGTTATTGATTTGCCCCCTGTTTTTTTCCATCATCCCGCAACTCTACATTATCATGAAATCAATCCTTCACGCTTGCGCTGATACATTTGCGCCGACAAATTTGATCGACGATCCGGGCTTTGATCGAGCCGTACCGTTCCTGATTTGTCTCGCGCCTTCTGATCCTCCTTCACCCTTCGACAAGAAGCAAAATATTAAGCAATCGTTCCGACGGAGCTAAATTACTACAGGATAAAGAACGAATAGGAAATTTGGATTTCGAAACAAAAAAGAGAGGGGTGCAACACGAGGACTTCCCAAGGGGTCACCAATCCAAGTACTACTCTCGCCCAAACACGCTTAATTTCGAAGTTCTGATGGGATCTGGTGCATTAGTGCTGGTATGATCGCACCCGCCATATTCCTTTCACTTTATTCTTTTAAACTACCCCGTCCTGCGAAGCAGTGTGGCTTTTCTAGACCGAAATTCATTTTAAGCGTCAATTCAAGCATTTTCCTATTATCCTTTTATTTATTTGCTTTCATAATTTTTTTTGTTATTGATTTGCCCCCTGTTTTTTTCCATCATCCCGCAACTCTACATTATCATGAAATCAATCCTTCACGCTTGCGCTGATACATTTGCGCCGACAAATTTGATCGACGATCCGGGCTTTGATCGAGCCGTACCGTTCCTGATTTGTCTCGCGCCTTCAGATCCTCCTTCACCCTTCGACAAGAAGCAAAATATTAAGCAATCATTCCGACGGAGCTAAATTACTACAGGATAAAGAACGAATAGGAAATTTGGATTTCGAAACAAAAAAGAGAGGGGTGCAACACGAGGACTTCCCAAGGGGTCACCAATCCAAGTACTACTCTCACCCAAACACGCTTAATTTCGAAGTTCTGATGGGATCCGGTGCATTTGTGCTGGTATGATCGCACCCGCCATATTCCTTTCGCTTTATTCTTTTAAACTACCCCGTCCTGCGAAGCAGTGTGGCTTTTCTAGACCGAAATTCATTTTAAGCGTCAATTCAAGCATTTTCCTATTATCCTTTTATTTATTTGCTTTCATAATTTTTTTTGTTATTGATTTGCCCCCTGTTTTTTTCCATCATCCCGCAACTCTACATTATCATGAAATCAATCCTTCACGCTTGCGCTGATACATTTGCGCCGACAAATTTGATCGACGATCCGGGCTTTGATCGAGCCGTACCGTTCCTGATTTGTCTCGCGCCTTCAGATCCTCCTTCACCCTTCGACAAGAAGCAAAATATTAAGCAATCGTTCCGACGGAGCTAAATTACTACAGGATAAAGAACGAATAGGAAATTTGGATTTCGAAACAAAAAAGAGAGGGGTGCAACACGAGGACTTCCCAAGGGGTCACCAATCCAAGTACTACTCTCGCCCAAACACGCTTAATTTCGAAGTTCTGATGGGATCTGGTGCATTAGTGCTGGTATGATCGCACCCGCCATATTCCTTTCGCTTTATTCTTTTAAACTACCCCATCCTGCGAAGCAGTGTGGCTTTTCTAGACCGAAATTCATTTTAAGCGTGAATTCAAGCATTTTCCTATTATCCTTTTATTTATTTGCTTTCATAATTTTTTTTGTTATTGATTTGCCCCCTGTTTTTTTCCATCATCCCGCAACTCTACATTATCATGAAATCAATCCTTCACGCTTGCACTGATACATTTGCGCCGACAAATTTGAGCGACGATCCGGGCTTTGATCGAGCCGTACCGTTCCTGATTTGTCTCGCGCCTTCAGATCCTCCTTCACGCTTCGACAAGAAGCAAAATATTAAGCAATCGTTCCGACGGAGCTAAATTACTACAGGATAAAGAACGAATAGAAAATTTGAATTTCGAAACAAAAAAGAGAGGGGTGCAACAAGAGGAATTCCCAGGGGGTCACCCATCCTAGCACTACTCTCGCCCAAGCATGCTTAACTTCGGAGTTCTGATGGGATCCGGTGCATTAGTGCTGGTATGATCGCACCCGCCATGTTCCTTTCGCTTTATTCTTTTAAACTACCCCGTCCTGCGAAGCAGTGTGGCTTTTCTAGACCGAAATTCATTTTAAGCGTCAATTCAAGCATTTTCCTATTATCCTTTTATTTATTTGCTTTCATAATTTTTTTTGTTATTGATTTGCCCCCTGTTTTTTTCCATCATCCCGCAACTCTACATTATCATGAAATCAATCCTTCACGCTTGCGCTGATACATTTGCGCCGACAAATTTGATCGACGATCCGGGCTTTGATCGAGCCGTACCGTTCCTGATTTGTCTCGCGCCTTCAGATCCTCCTTCACGCTTCGACAAGAAGCAAAATATTAAGCAATCGTTCCGACGGAGCTAAATTACTACAGGATAAAGAACGAATAGAAAATTTGAATTTCGAAACAAAAAAGAGAGGGGTGCAACAAGAGGAATTCCCAGGGGGTCACCCATCCTAGCACTACTCTCGCCCAAGCATGCTTAACTTCGGAGTTCTGATGGGATCCGGTGCATTAGTGCTGGTATGATCGCACCCGCCATGTTCCTTTCGCTTTATTCTTTTAAACTACCCCGTCCTGCGAAGCAGTGTGGCTTTTCTAGACCGAAATTCATTTTAAGCGTGAATTCAAGCATTTTCCTATTATCCTTTTATTTATTTGCTTTCATAATTTTTTTTGTTATTGATTTGCCCCCTGTTTTTTTCCATCATCCCGCAACTCTACATTATCATGAAATCAATCCTTCACGCTTGCACTGATACATTAGCGCCGACAAATTTGAGCGACGATCCGGGCTTTGATCGAGCCGTACCGTTCCTGATTTGTCTCGCGCCTTCAGATCCTCCTTCACGCTTCGACAAGAAGCAAAATATTAAGCAATCGTTCCGACGGAGCTAAATTACTACAGGATAAAGAACGAATAGAAAATTTGAATTTCGAAACAAAAAAGAGAGGGGTGCAACAAGAGGAATTCCCAGGGGGTCACCCATCCTAGCACTACTCTCGCCCAAGCATGCTTAACTTCGGAGTTCTGATGGGATCCGGTGCATTAGTGCTGGTATGATCGCACCCGCCATGTTCCTTTCGCTTTATTCTTTTAAACTACCCCGTCCTGCGAAGCAGTGTGGCTTTTCTAGACCGAAATTCATTTTAAGCGTCAATTCAAGCATTTTCCTATTATCCTTTTATTTATTTGCTTTCATAATTTTTTTTGTTATTGATTTGCCCCCTGTTTTTTTCCATCATCCCGCAACTCTACATTATCATGAAATCAATCCTTCACGCTTGCGCTGATACATTTGCGCCGACAAATTTGATCGACGATCCGGGCTTTGATCGAGCCGTACCGTTCCTGATTTGTCTCGCGCCTTCAGATCCTCCTTCACCCTTCGACAAGAAGCAAAATATTAAGCAATCGTTCCGACGGAGCTAAATTACTACAGGATAAAGAACGAATAGGAAATTTGGATTTCGAAACAAAAAAGAGAGGGGTGCAACACGAGGACTTCCCAAGGGGTCACCAATCCAAGTACTACTCTCGCCCAAACACGCTTAATTTCGAAGTTCTGATGGGATCTGGTGCATTAGTGCTGGTATGATCGCACCCGCCATATTCCTTTCGCTTTATTCTTTTAAACTACCCCGTCCTGCGAAGCAGTGTGGCTTTTCTAGACCGAAATTCATTTTAAGCGTCAATTCAAGCATTTTCCTATTATCCTTTTATTTATTTGCTTTCATAATTTTTTTTGTTATTGATTTGCCCCCTGTTTTTTTCCATCATCCCGCAACTCTACATTATCATGAAATCAATCCTTCACGCTTGCACTGATACATTTGCGCCGACAAATTTGAGCGACGATCCGGGCTTTGATCGAGCCGTACCGTTCCTGATTTGACTCGCGCCTTCAGATCCTCCTTCACGCTTCGACAAGAAGCAAAATATTAAGCAATCGTTCCGACGGAGCTAAATTACTACAGGATAAAGAACGAATAGAAAATTTGAATTTCGAAACAAAAAAGAGAGGGGTGCAACAAGAGGAATTCCCAGGGGGTCACCCATCCTAGCACTACTCTCGCCCAAGCATGCTTAACTTCGGAGTTCTGATGGGATCCGGTGCATTAGTGCTGGTATGATCGCACCCGCCATGTTCCTTTCGCTTTATTCTTTTAAACTACCCCGTCCTGCGAAGCAGTGTGGCTTTTCTAGACCGAAATTCATTTTAAGCGTCAATTCAAGCATTTTCCTATTATCCTTTTATTTATTTGCTTTCATAATTTTTTTTGTTATTGATTTGCCCCCTGTTTTTTTCCATCATCCCGCAACTCTACATTATCATGAAATCAATCCTTCACGCTTGCGCTGATACATTTGCGCCGACAAATTTGATCGACGATCCGGGCTTTGATCGAGCCGTACCGTTCCTGATTTGTCTCGCGCCTTCAGATCCTCCTTCACCCTTCGACAAGAAGCAAAATATTAAGCAATCGTTCCGACGGAGCTAAATTACTACAGGATAAAGAACGAATAGGAAATTTGGATTTCGAAACAAAAAAGAGAGGGGTGCAACACGAGGACTTCCCAAGGGGTCACCAATCCAAGTACTACTCTCGCCCAAACACGCTTAATTTCGAAGTTCTGATGGGATCTGGTGCATTAGTGCTGGTATGATCGCACCCGCCATATTCCTTTCGCTTTATTCTTTTAAACTACCCCATCCTGCGAAGCAGTGTGGCTTTTCTAGACCGAAATTCATTTTAAGCGTGAATTCAAGCATTTTCCTATTATCCTTTTATTTATTTGCTTTCATAATTTTTTTTGTTATTGATTTGCCCCCTGTTTTTTTCCATCATCCCGCAACTCTACATTATCATGAAATCAATCCTTCACGCTTGCACTGATACATTAGCGCCGACAAATTTGAGCGACGATCCGGGCTTTGATCGAGCCGTACCGTTCCTGATTTGTCTCGCGCCTTCAGATCCTCCTTCACGCTTCGACAAGAAGCAAAATATTAAGCAATCGTTCCGACGGAGCTAAATTACTACAGGATAAAGAACGAATAGAAAATTTGAATTTCGAAACAAAAAAGAGATGGGTGCAACAAGAGGAATTCCCAGGGGGTCACCCATCCTAGCACTACTCTCGCCCAAGCATGCTTAACTTCGGAGTTCTGATGGGATCCGGTGCATTAGTGCTGGTATGATCGCACCCGCCATGTTCCTTTCGCTTTATTCTTTTAAACTACCCCGTCCTGCGAAGCAGTGTGGCTTTTCTAGACCGAAATTCATTTTAAGCGTCAATTCAAGCATTTTCCTATTATCCTTTTATTTATTTGCTTTCATAATTTTTTTTGTTATTGATTTGCCCCCTGTTTTTTTCCATCATCCCGCAACTCTACATTATCATGAAATCAATCCTTCACGCTTGCGCTGATACATTTGCGCCGACAAATTTGATCGACGATCCGGGCTTTGATCGAGCCGTACCGTTCCTGATTTGTCTCGCGCCTTCAGATCCTCCTTCACCCTTCGACAAGAAGCAAAATATTAAGCAATCGTTCCGACGGAGCTAAATTACTACAGGATAAAGAACGAATAGGAAATTTGGATTTCGAAACAAAAAAGAGAGGGGTGCAACACGAGGACTTCCCAAGGGGTCACCAATCCAAGTACTACTCTCGCCCAAACACGCTTAATTTCGAAGTTCTGATGGGATCTGGTGCATTAGTGCTGGTATGATCGCACCCGCCATATTCCTTTCGCTTTATTCTTTTAAACTACCCCGTCCTGCGAAGCAGTGTGGCTTTTCTAGACCGAAATTCATTTTAAGCGTCAATTCAAGCATTTTCCTATTATCCTTTTATTTATTTGCTTTCATAATTTTTTTTGTTATTGATTTGCCCCCTGTTTTTTTCCATCATCCCGCAACTCTACATTATCATGAAATCAATCCTTCACGCTTGCACTGATACATTTGCGCCGACAAATTTGAGCGACGATCCGGGCTTTGATCGAGCCGTACCGTTCCTGATTTGACTCGCGCCTTCAGATCCTCCTTCACGCTTCGACAAGAAGCAAAATATTAAGCAATCGTTCCGACGGAGCTAAATTACTACAGGATAAAGAACGAATAGAAAATTTGAATTTCGAAACAAAAAAGAGAGGGGTGCAACAAGAGGAATTCCCAGGGGGTCACCCATCCTAGCACTACTCTCGCCCAAGCATGCTTAACTTCGGAGTTCTGATGGGATCCGGTGCATTAGTGCTGGTATGATCGCTCCCGCCATGTTCCTTTCGCTTTATTCTTTTAAACTACCCCGTCCTGCGAAGCAGTGTGGCTTTTCTAGACCGAAATTCATTTTAAGCGTCAATTCAAGCATTTTCCTATTATCCTTTTATTTATTTGCTTTCATATTTTTTTTTTGTTATTGATTTGCCCCCTGTTTTTTTCCATCATCCCGCAACTCTAAATTCTCATGAAATCAATCCTTCACGCTTGCGCTGATACATTTGCGCCGACAAATTTGAGCGACGATCCGGGCTTTGATCGAGCCGTACCGTTCCTGATTTGTCTCGCGCCTTCAGATCCTCCTTCACGCTTCGACAAGAAGCAAAATATTAAGCAATCGTTCCGACAGAGCTAAATTACTACAGGATAAAGAACGAATAGGAAATTTGGATTTCGAAACAAAAAAGAGAGGGGTGCAACACGAGGACTTCCCAGGGGGTCACCAATCCAAGTACTACTCTCGCCCAAACTCGCTTAATTTCGAAGTTCTGATGGGATCCGGTGCATTAGTGCTGGTATGATCGCACCCGCCATATTCCTTTCGCTTTATTCTTTTAAACTACCCCGTCCTGCGAAGCAGTGTGGCTTTTCTAGACCGAAATTCATTTTAAGCGTCAATTCAAGCATTTTCCTATTATCCTTTTATTTATTTGCTTTCATAATTTTTTTTGTTATTGATTTGCCCCCTGTTTTTTTCCATCATCCCGCAACTCTACATTATCATGAAATCAATCCTTCACGCTTGCGCTGATACATTTGCGCCGACAAATTTGAGCGACGATCCGGGCTTTGATCGAGCCGTACCGTTCCTGATTTGTCTCGCGCCTTCAGATCCTCCTTCACGCTTCGACAAGAAGCAAAATATTAAGCAATCGTTCCGACGGAGCTAAATTACTACAGGATAAAGAACGAATAGAAAGTTTGAATTTCGAAACAAAAAAGAGAGGGGTGCAACAAGAGGAATTCCCAGGGGGTCACCCATCCTAGCACTACTCTCGCCCAAGCATGCTTAACTTCGGAGTTCTGATGGGATCCGGTGCATTAGTGCTGGTATGATCGCACCCGCCATGTTCCTTTCGCTTTATTCTTTTAAACTACCCCGTCCTGCGAAGCAGTGTGGCTTTTCTAGACCGAAATTCATTTTAAGCGTCAATTCAAGCATTTTCCTATTATCCTTTTATTTATTTGCTTTCATATTTTTTTTTTTTGTTATTGATTTGCCCCCTGTTTTTTTCCATCATCGCGCAACTCTAAATTATCATGAAATCAATCCTTCACGCTTGCGCTGATACATTTGCGCCGATAAATTTGAGCGACGATCCGGGCTTTGATCGAGCCGTACCGTTCCTGATTTGTCTCGCGCCTTCAGATCCGCCTTCATGCTTCGAGAAGAAGCAAAATATAAAGCAATTGTTCCGAAGGACCTAAATTACTACAGGATAAAGAACGAATAGGAAATTTGGATTTCGAAACAAAAAAGAGAGGGGTGCAACACGAGGACTTCCCAGGGGGTCACCAATCCAAGTACTACTCTCGCCCAAACACGCTTAATTTCGAAGTTCTGATGGGATCCGGTGCATTAGTGCTGGTATGATCGCACCCGCCATATTCCTTTCGCTTTATTCTTTTAAACTACCCCGTCCTGCGAAGCAGTGTGGCTTTTCTAGGCCGAAATTCATTTTAAGCGTCAATTCAAGCATTTTCCTATTATCCTTTTATTTATTTGCTTTCATAATTTTTTTTGTTATTGATTTGCCCCCTGTTTTTTTCCATCATCCCGCAACTCTACATTATCATGAAATCAATCCTTCACGCTTGCGCTGATACATTTGCGCCGACAAATTTGATCGACGATCCGGGCTTTGATCGAGCCGTACCGTTCCTGATTTGTCTCGCGCCTTCAGATCCTCCTTCACCCTTCGACAAGAAGCAAAATATTAAGCAATCGTTCCGACGGAGCTAAATTACTACAGGATAAAGAACGAATAGGAAATTTGGATTTCGAAACAAAAAAGAGAGGGGTGCAACACGAGGACTTCCCAAGGGGTCACCAATCCAAGTACTACTCTCGCCCAAACACGCTTAATTTCGAAGTTCTGATGGGATCTGGTGCATTAGTGCTGGTATGATCGCACCCGCCATATTCCTTTCGCTTTATTCTTTTAAACTACCCCGTCCTGCGAAGCAGTGTGGCTTTTCTAGACCGAAATTCATTTTAAGCGTCAATTCAAGCATTTTCCTATTATCCTTTTATTTATTTGCTTTCATAATTTTTTTTGTTATTGATTTGCCCCCTGTTTTTTTCCATCATCCCGCAACTCTACATTATCATGAAATCAATCCTTCACGCTTGCACTGATACATTTGCGCCGACAAATTTGAGCGACGATCCGGGCTTTGATCGAGCCGTACCGTTCCTGATTTGACTCGCGCCTTCAGATCCTCCTTCACGCTTCGACAAGAAGCAAAATATTAAGCAATCGTTCCGACGGAGCTAAATTACTACAGGATAAAGAACGAATAGAAAATTTGAATTTCGAAACAAAAAAGAGAGGGGTGCAACAAGAGGAATTCCCAGGGGGTCACCCATCCTAGCACTACTCTCGCCCAAGCATGCTTAACTTCGGAGTTCTGATGGGATCCGGTGCATTAGTGCTGGTATGATCGCACCCGCCATGTTCCTTTCGCTTTATTCTTTTAAACTACCCCGTCCTGCGAAGCAGTGTGGCTTTTCTAGACCGAAATTCATTTTAAGCGTCAATTCAAGCATTTTCCTATTATCCTTTTATTTATTTGCTTTCATAATTTTTTTTGTTATTGATTTGCCCCCTGTTTTTTTCCATCATCCCGCAACTCTACATTATCATGAAATCAATCCTTCACGCTTGCGCTGATACATTTGCGCCGACAAATTTGATCGACGATCCGGGCTTTGATCGAGCCGTACCGTTCCTGATTTGTCTCGCGCCTTCAGATCCTCCTTCACCCTTCGACAAGAAGCAAAATATTAAGCAATCGTTCCGACGGAGCTAAATTACTACAGGATAAAGAACGAATAGGAAATTTGGATTTCGAAACAAAAAAGAGAGGGGTGCAACACGAGGACTTCCCAAGGGGTCACCAATCCAAGTACTACTCTCGCCCAAACACGCTTAATTTCGAAGTTCTGATGGGATCTGGTGCATTAGTGCTGGTATGATCGCACCCGCCATATTCCTTTCGCTTTATTCTTTTAAACTACCCCATCCTGCGAAGCAGTGTGGCTTTTCTAGACCGAAATTCATTTTAAGCGTGAATTCAAGCATTTTCCTATTATCCTTTTATTTATTTGCTTTCATAATTTTTTTTGTTATTGATTTGCCCCCTGTTTTTTTCCATCATCCCGCAACTCTACATTATCATGAAATCAATCCTTCACGCTTGCACTGATACATTAGCGCCGACAAATTTGAGCGACGATCCGGGCTTTGATCGAGCCGTACCGTTCCTGATTTGTCTCGCGCCTTCAGATCCTCCTTCACGCTTCGACAAGAAGCAAAATATTAAGCAATCGTTCCGACGGAGCTAAATTACTACAGGATAAAGAACGAATAGAAAATTTGAATTTCGAAACAAAAAAGAGATGGGTGCAACAAGAGGAATTCCCAGGGGGTCACCCATCCTAGCACTACTCTCGCCCAAGCATGCTTAACTTCGGAGTTCTGATGGGATCCGGTGCATTAGTGCTGGTATGATCGCACCCGCCATGTTCCTTTCGCTTTATTCTTTTAAACTACCCCGTCCTGCGAAGCAGTGTGGCTTTTCTAGACCGAAATTCATTTTAAGCGTCAATTCAAGCATTTTCCTATTATCCTTTTATTTATTTGCTTTCATAATTTTTTTTGTTATTGATTTGCCCCCTGTTTTTTTCCATCATCCCGCAACTCTACATTATCATGAAATCAATCCTTCACGCTTGCGCTGATACATTTGCGCCGACAAATTTGATCGACGATCCGGGCTTTGATCGAGCCGTACCGTTCCTGATTTGTCTCGCGCCTTCAGATCCTCCTTCACCCTTCGACAAGAAGCAAAATATTAAGCAATCGTTCCGACGGAGCTAAATTACTACAGGATAAAGAACGAATAGGAAATTTGGATTTCGAAACAAAAAAGAGAGGGGTGCAACACGAGGACTTCCCAAGGGGTCACCAATCCAAGTACTACTCTCGCCCAAACACGCTTAATTTCGAAGTTCTGATGGGATCTGGTGCATTAGTGCTGGTATGATCGCACCCGCCATATTCCTTTCGCTTTATTCTTTTAAACTACCCCGTCCTGCGAAGCAGTGTGGCTTTTCTAGACCGAAATTCATTTTAAGCGTCAATTCAAGCATTTTCCTATTATCCTTTTATTTATTTGCTTTCATAATTTTTTTTGTTATTGATTTGCCCCCTGTTTTTTTCCATCATCCCGCAACTCTACATTATCATGAAATCAATCCTTCACGCTTGCACTGATACATTTGCGCCGACAAATTTGAGCGACGATCCGGGCTTTGATCGAGCCGTACCGTTCCTGATTTGACTCGCGCCTTCAGATCCTCCTTCACGCTTCGACAAGAAGCAAAATATTAAGCAATCGTTCCGACGGAGCTAAATTACTACAGGATAAAGAACGAATAGAAAATTTGAATTTCGAAACAAAAAAGAGAGGGGTGCAACAAGAGGAATTCCCAGGGGGTCACCCATCCTAGCACTACTCTCGCCCAAGCATGCTTAACTTCGGAGTTCTGATGGGATCCGGTGCATTAGTGCTGGTATGATCGCTCCCGCCATGTTCCTTTCGCTTTATTCTTTTAAACTACCCCGTCCTGCGAAGCAGTGTGGCTTTTCTAGACCGAAATTCATTTTAAGCGTCAATTCAAGCATTTTCCTATTATCCTTTTATTTATTTGCTTTCATATTTTTTTTTTGTTATTGATTTGCCCCCTGTTTTTTTCCATCATCCCGCAACTCTAAATTCTCATGAAATCAATCCTTCACGCTTGCGCTGATACATTTGCGCCGACAAATTTGAGCGACGATCCGGGCTTTGATCGAGCCGTACCGTTCCTGATTTGTCTCGCGCCTTCAGATCCTCCTTCACGCTTCGACAAGAAGCAAAATATTAAGCAATCGTTCCGACAGAGCTAAATTACTACAGGATAAAGAACGAATAGGAAATTTGGATTTCGAAACAAAAAAGAGAGGGGTGCAACACGAGGACTTCCCAGGGGGTCACCAATCCAAGTACTACTCTCGCCCAAACTCGCTTAATTTCGAAGTTCTGATGGGATCCGGTGCATTAGTGCTGGTATGATCGCACCCGCCATATTCCTTTCGCTTTATTCTTTTAAACTACCCCGTCCTGCGAAGCAGTGTGGCTTTTCTAGACCGAAATTCATTTTAAGCGTCAATTCAAGCATTTTCCTATTATCCTTTTATTTATTTGCTTTCATAATTTTTTTTGTTATTGATTTGCCCCCTGTTTTTTTCCATCATCCCGCAACTCTACATTATCATGAAATCAATCCTTCACGCTTGCGCTGATACATTTGCGCCGACAAATTTGAGCGACGATCCGGGCTTTGATCGAGCCGTACCGTTCCTGATTTGTCTCGCGCCTTCAGATCCTCCTTCACGCTTCGACAAGAAGCAAAATATTAAGCAATCGTTCCGACGGAGCTAAATTACTACAGGATAAAGAACGAATAGAAAGTTTGAATTTCGAAACAAAAAAGAGAGGGGTGCAACAAGAGGAATTCCCAGGGGGTCACCCATCCTAGCACTACTCTCGCCCAAGCATGCTTAACTTCGGAGTTCTGATGGGATCCGGTGCATTAGTGCTGGTATGATCGCACCCGCCATGTTCCTTTCGCTTTATTCTTTTAAACTACCCCGTCCTGCGAAGCAGTGTGGCTTTTCTAGACCGAAATTCATTTTAAGCGTCAATTCAAGCATTTTCCTATTATCCTTTTATTTATTTGCTTTCATATTTTTTTTTTTTGTTATTGATTTGCCCCCTGTTTTTTTCCATCATCGCGCAACTCTAAATTATCATGAAATCAATCCTTCACGCTTGCGCTGATACATTTGCGCCGATAAATTTGAGCGACGATCCGGGCTTTGATCGAGCCGTACCGTTCCTGATTTGTCTCGCGCCTTCAGATCCGCCTTCATGCTTCGAGAAGAAGCAAAATATAAAGCAATTGTTCCGAAGGACCTAAATTACTACAGGATAAAGAACGAATAGGAAATTTGGATTTCGAAACAAAAAAGAGAGGGGTGCAACACGAGGACTTCCCAGGGGGTCACCAATCCAAGTACTACTCTCGCCCAAACACGCTTAATTTCGAAGTTCTGATGGGATCCGGTGCATTAGTGCTGGTATGATCGCACCCGCCATATTCCTTTCGCTTTATTCTTTTAAACTACCCCGTCCTGCGAAGCAGTGTGGCTTTTCTAGGCCGAAATTCATTTTAAGCGTCAATTCAAGCATTTTCCTATTATCCTTTTATTTATTTGCTTTCATGTTTTTTTTTTGTTATTGATTTGCCCCCTGTTTTTTTCCATCATCCCGCAACTCTAAATTATCATGAAATCAATCCTTCACGCTTGCGCTGATACATTTGCGCCGATAAATTTGAGCGACGATCCGGGCTTTGATCGAGCCGTACCGTTCCTGATTTGTCTCGCGCCTTCAGATCCGCCTTCATGCTTCGAGAAGAAGCAAAATATAAAGCAATCGTTCCGAAGGACCTAAATTACTACAGGATAAAGAACGAATAGAAAATTTGAATTTCGAAACAAAAAAGAGAGGGGTGCAACAAGAGGAATTCCCAGGGGGTCACCCATCCTAATACTGCTCACGCCCAAGCACGCTTAACTTCGGAGTTCTGATGGGATACGGTGCATTAGTGCTGGTATGATCGCACCCACAACGTTCCTTTCGCTTTATTCTTTTAAACTACCTCGTCCAGCGAAGCAGTGTGGCTTTTCTAGACCGGAATTCATTTTAAGCGTCAATTGAAGCATTTTCCTCTTATCCATTTATTTATTTACTTTATATTTTTTTGTTATTGATTTGCACCCTGTTTTTTTTCATCATCCCGCAACTCTAAATTATCATGAAATCAATCCTTCACGCTTGCGGTGATACATTTGCGCCGACAAATTTGATCGACGATCCGGGCTTTGATCGAACCGTACCGTTCCTGATTTGTCTCGCGCCTTCAGATCCTCCTTCACGCTTCGACAAGAAGCAAAATATTAAGCAATCGTTCCGACGGAGCTAAATTACTACAGGATAAAGAACGAATAGGAAATTTGGATTTCGAAACAAAAAAGAGAGGGGTGCAACACGAGGACTTCCCAGGGGGTCACCAATCCAAGTACTACTCTCGCCCAAACACGCTTAATTTCGAAGTTCTGATGGGATCCGGTGCATTAGTGCTGGTATGATCGCACCCGCCATATTCCTTTCGCTTTATTCTTTTAAACTACCCCGTCCTGCGAAGCAGTGTGGCTTTTCTAGACCGAAATTCATTTTAAGCGTCAATTCAAGTATTTTCCTATTATCCTTTTATTTATTTGCTTTCATAATTTTTTTTATATTGATTTGCCCCCTGTTTTTTTCCATCATCCCGCAACTCTAAATTATCATGAAATCAATCATTCACGCTTGCGCTGATACATTTGCGCCGACAAATTTGAGCGACGATTCGGGCTTTGATCGAGCCGTACCGTTCCTGATTTGTCTCGCTTCAGATCCGCCTTCATGCTTCGAGAAGAAGCAAAATATAAAGCAATCGTTCCGAAGGACCTAAATTACTACAGGATAAAGAACGAATAGAAAATTTGGATTTCGAAACAAAAAAGAGAGGGGTGCAACACGAGGACTTCCCAAGGGGTCACCAATCCAAGTACTACTCTCGCCCAAACACGCTTAATTTCGAAGTTCTGATGGGATCTGGTGCATTAGTGCTGGTATGATCGCACCCGCCATATTCCTTTCGCTTTATTCTTTTAAACTACCCCGTCCTGCGAAACAGTGTGGCTTTTCTAGACCGAAATTCATTTTAAGCGTCAATTCAAGCATTTTCCTATTATCCTTTTATTTATTTGCTTTCATAATTTTTTTTGTTATTGATTTGCCCCCTGTTTTTTTCCATCATCCCGCAACTCTACATTATCATGAAATCAATCCTTCACGCTTGCACTGATACATTTGCGCCGACAAATTTGAGCGACGATCCGGGCTTTGATCGAGCCGTACCGTTCCTGATTTGTCTCGCGCCTTCAGATCCTCCTTCACGCTTCGAAAAGAAGCAAAATATTAAGCAATCGTTCCGACGGAGCTAAATTACTACAGGATAAAGAACGAATAGGAAATTTGGATTTCGAAACAAAATAGAGAGGGGTGCAACACGAGGACTTCCCAGGGGGTCACCAATCCAAGTACTACTCTCGCCCAAACACGCTTAATTTCGAAGTTCTGATGGGATCCGGTGCATTAGTGCTGGTATGATCGCACCCGCCATATTCCTTTCGCTTTATTCTTTTAAACTACCCCGTCCTGCGAAGCAGTGTGGCTTTTCTAGACCGAAATTCATTTTAAGCGTCAATTCAAGCATTTTCCTATTATCCTTTTATTTATTTGCTTTCATAATTTTTTTTATATTGATTTGCCCCCTGTTTTTTTCCATCATCCCGCAACTCTAAATTATCATGAAATTAATCCTTCACGCTTGCGCTGATACATTTGCGCCGACAAATTTGAGCGACGATTCGGGATTTGATCGAGCCGTACCGTTCCTGATTTGTCTCGCTTCAGATCCGCCTTCATGCTTCGAGAAGAAGCAAAATATAAAGCAATCGTTCCGAAGGACCAAAATTACTACAGGATAAAGAACGAATAGAAAATTTGAATTTCGAAACAAAAAAGAGAGGGGTGCAACAAGAGGACTTCCCAGGTGGTCACCCATCCTAGTACTACTCTCGCCCAAGCATGCTTAACTTCGGAGTTCTGATGGGATCCGGTGCATTAGTGCTGGTATGATCGCACCCGCCATGTTCCTTTCGCTTTATTCTTTTAAACTACCCCGTCCTGCGAAGCAGTGTGGCTTTTCTAGACCGAAATTCATTTTAAGCGTCAATTCAAGCATTTTCCTATTATCCTTTTATTTATTTGCTTTCATATTTTTTTTTGTTATTGATTTGCCCCCTGTTTTTTTCCATCATCCCGCAACTCTAAATTATCATGAAATCAATCCTTCACGCTTGCGCTGATACATTTGCGCCGACAAATTTGAGCGACGATCCGGGCTTTGATCGAGCCGTACCGTTCCTGATTTGTCTCGCGCCTTCAGATCCTCCTTCACGCTTCGACAAGAAGCAAAATATTAAGCAATCGTTCCGACGGAGCTAAATTACTACAGGATAAAGAACGAATAGGAAATTTGGATTTCGAAACAAAAAAGAGAGGGGTGTAACACGAGGACTTCCCAGGGGGTCACCAATCCAAGTACTACTCTCGCCCAAACACTCTTAATTTCGATGTTCTGATGGGATCCGGTGCATTAGTGCTGGTATGATCGCACCCGCCATATTCCTTTCGCTTTATTCTTTTAAACTACCCCGTCCTGCGAAGCAGTGTGGCTTTTCTAGACCGAAATTCATTTTAAGCGTCAATTCAAGCATTTTCCTATTATCCTTTTATTTATTTGCTTTCATATTTTTTTTTTGTTATTGATTTGCCCCCTGTTTTTTTCCATCATCCCGCAACTCTAAATTATCATGAAATCAATCCTTCACGCTTGCGCTGATACAGTTGCGCCGACAAATTTGAGCGACGATCCGGGCTTTGATCGAGCCGTACCGTTCCTGATTTGTCTCGCGCCTTCAGATCCGCCTTCATGCTTCGAGAAAAGCCAAAATATGAAGCAATCGTTCCGAAGGACCTAAATTACTACAGGATAAAGAACGAATAGAAAATTTGAATTTCGAAACAAAAAAGAGAGGGGTGCAACAAGAGGAATTCCCAGGGGGTCACCCTTCCTAGTACTACTCTCGCCCAAGCATGCTTAACTTCGGAGTTCTGATGGGATCCGGTGCATTAGTGCTGGTATGATCACACCCGCCATGTTCCTTTCGCTTTATTCTTTTAAACTACCCCGTCCTGCGAAGCAGTGTGGCTTTTCTAGACCGAAATTCATTTTAAGCGTCAATTCAAGCATTTTCCTATTATCCTTTTATTTATTTGCTTTCATATTTTTTTTTTGTTATTGATTTGCCCCCTGTTTTTTTCCATCATCCCGCAACTCTAAATTATCATGAAATCAATCCTTCACGCTTGCGCTGATACATTTGCGCCGACAAATTTGAGCGACGATCCGGGCTTTGATCGAGCCGTACCGTTCCTGATTTGTCTCGCGCCTTCAGATCCTCCTTCACGCTTCGACAAGAAGCAAAATATTAAGCAATCGTTCCGACGGAGCTAAATTACTACAGGATAAAGAACGAATAGGAAATTTGGATTTCGAAACAAAAAAGAGAGGGGTGCAACAAGAGGAATTCCCAGGGGGTCACCCATCCTAGCACTACTCTCGCCCAAGCATGCTTAACTTCGGAGTTCTGATGGGATCCGGTGCATTAGTGCTGGTATGATCGCACCCGCCATGTTCCTTTCGCTTTATTCTTTTAAACTACCCCGTCCTGCGAAGCAGTGTGGCTTTTCTAGACCGAAATTCATTTTAAGCGTCAATTCAAGCATTTTCCTATTATCCTTTTATTTATTTGCTTTCATATTTTTTTTTTGTTATTGATTTGCCCCCTGTTTTTTTCCATCATCCCGCAACTCTAAATTATCATGAAATCAATCCTTCACGCTTGCGCTGATACATTTGCGCCGATAAATTTGATCGACGATCCGGGCTTTGATCGAGCCGTACCGTTCCTGATTTGTCTCGCGCCTTCAGATCCGCCTTCATGCTTCGAGAAGAAGCAAAATATAAAGCAATTGTTCCGAAGGACCTAAATTACTACAGGATAAAGAACGAATAGGAAATTTGGATTTCGAAACAAAAAAGAGAGGGGTGCAACACGAGGACTTCCCAGGGGGTCACCAATCCAAGTACTACTCTCGCCCAAACACGCTTAATTTCGAAGTTCTGATGGGATCCGGTGCATTAGTGCTGGTATGATCGCACCCGCCATATTCCTTTCGCTTTATTCTTTTAAACTACCCCGTCCTGCGAAGCAGTGTGGCTTTTCTAGACCGAAATTCATTTTAAGCGTCAATTCAAGCATTTTCCTATTATCCTTTTATTTATTTGCTTTCATAATTTTTTTTTTGTTATTGATTTGCCCCCTGTTTTTTTCCATCATCGCGCAACTCTAAATTATCATGAAATCAATCCTTCACGCTTGCGCTGATACATTTGCGCCGATAAATTTGAGCGACGATCCGGGCTTTGATCGAGCCGTACCGTTCCTGATTTGTCTCGCGCCTTCAGATCCGCCTTCATGCTTCGAGAAGAAGCAAAATATAAAGCAATTGTTCCGAAGGACCTAAATTACTACAGGATAAAGAACGAATAGGAAATTTGGATTTCGAAACAAAAAAGAGAGGGGTGCAACACGAGGACTTCCCAGGGGGTCACCAATCCAAGTACTACTCTCGCCCAAACACGCTTAATTTCGAAGTTCTGATGGGATCCGGTGCATTAGTGCTGGTATGATCGCACCCGCCATATTCCTTTCGCTTTATTCTTTTAAACTACCCCGTCCTGCGAAGCAGTGTGGCTTTTCTAGACCGAAATTCATTTTAAGCGTCAATTCAAGCATTTTCCTATTATCCTTTTATTTATTTGCTTTCATAATTTTTTTTGTTATTGATTTGCCCCCTGTTTTTTTCCATCATCCCGCAACTCTACATTATCATGAAATCAATCCTTCACGCTTGCGCTGATACATTTGCGCCGACAAATTTGATCGACGATCCGGGCTTTGATCGAGCCGTACCGTTCTTGATTTGTCTCGCGCCTTCAGATCCTCCTTCACGCTTCGACAAGAAGCAAAATATTAAGCAATCGTTCCGACGGAGCTAAATTACTACAGGATAAAGAACGAATAGAAAATTTGAATTTCAAAACAAAAAAGAGAGGGGTGCAACAAGAGGAATTCCCAGGGGGTCACCCATCCTAGCACTACTCTCGCCCAAGCATGCTTAACTTCGGAGTTCTGATGGGATCCGGTGCATTAGTGCTGGTATGATCGCACCCGCCATGTTCCTTTCGCTTTATTCTTTTAAACTACCCCGTCCTGCGAAACAGTGTGGCTTTTCTAGACCGAAATTCATTTTAAGCGTCAATTCAAGCATTTTCCTATTATCCTTTTATTTATTTGCTTTCATATTTTTTTTTTTGTTATTGATTTGCCCCCTGTTTTTTCCCATCATCCCGCAACTCTAAATTATCATGAAATCAATCCTTCACGCTTGCACTGATATATTTGCGCCGACAAATTTGAGCGACGATCCGGGCTTTGATCGAGCCGTACCGTTCCTGATTTGTCTCGCGCCTTCAGATCCTCCTTCACGCTTCGACAAGAAGCAAAATATTAAGCAATCGTTCCGACGGAGCTAAATTACTACAGGATAAAGAACGAATAGAAAATTTGAATTTCGAAACAAAAAAGAGAGGGGTGCAACAAGAGGAATTCCCAGGGGGTCACCCATCCTAGCACTACTCTCGCCCAAGCATGCTTAACTTCGGAGTTCTGATGGGATCCGGTGCATTAGTGCTGGTATGATCGCACCCGCCATGTTCCTTTCGCTTTATTCTTTTAAACCATCCCGTCCTGCGAAGCAGTGTGGCTTTTCTAGACCGAAATTCATTTTAAGCGTCAATTCAAGCATTTTTCTCTTACCCTTTTGTTTATTTGCTTTAATATTTTTTTTTGTTATTGAATTGCCCCCTGTTTTTTTCCATCATCCCGCAACTCTAAATTATCATGAAATCAATCCTTCACGCTTGCGCTGATACATTTGCGCCGACAAATTTGAGCGACGATCCGGGCTTTGATCGAACCGTACCGTTCCTGATTTGTCTCGCGCCTTCAGATCCTCCTTCACACTTCGACAAGAAGCAAAATATTAAGCAATCGTTCCGACGGAGCTAAATTACTACTGGATAAAGCACGAATAGGAAATTTGGATTTCGAAACAAAAAAGAGAGGGGTGCAACACGAGGACTTCCCAGGGGGTCACCAATCCAAATACTACTCTCGCCCAAACACGCTTAATTTCGAAGTTCTGATGGGATCCGGTGCATTAGTGCTGGTATGATCGCACCCGCCATATTCCTTTCGCTTTATTCTTTTAAACTACCCCGTCCTGCGAAGCAGTGTGGCTTTTCTAGACCGAAATTCATTTTAAGCGTCAATTCAAGCATTTTCCTATTATCCTTTTATTTATTTGCTTTCATATTTTTTTTTTGTTATTGATTTGCCCCCTGTTTTTTTCCATCATCCCGCAACTCTAAATTATCATGAAATCAATCCTTCACGCTTGCGCTGATACATTTGCGCCGACAAATTTGAGCGACGATCCGGGCTTTGATCGAGCCGTACCGTTCCTGATTTGTCTCGCGCCTTCAGATCCTCCTTCACGCTTCGACAAGAAGCAAAATATTAAGCAATCGTTCCGACGGAGCTAAATTACTACAGGATAAAGAACGAATAGGAAATTTGGATTTCGAAACAAAAAAAAGAGGGGTGCAACAAGAGGAATTCCCAGGGGGTCACCCATCCTAGCACTACTCTCGCCCAAGCATGCTTAACTTCGGAGTTCTGATGGGATCCGGTGCATTAGTGCTGGTATGATCGCACCCGCCATGTTCCTTTCGCTTTATTCTTTTAAACTACCCCGTCCTGCGAAGCAGTGTGGCTTTTCTAGACCGAAATTCATTTTAAGCGTCAATTCAAGCATTTTCCTATTATCCTTTTATTTATTTGCTTTCATATTTTTTTTTTTGTTATTGATTTGCCCCCTGTTTTTTTCCATCATCGCGTAACTCTAAATTATCATGAAATCAATCCTTCACGCTTGCGCTGATACATTTGCGCCGATAAATTTGAGCGACGATCCGGGCTTTGATCGAGCCGTACCGTTCCTGATTTGTCTCGCGCCTTCAGATCCGCCTTCATGCTTCGAGAAGAAGCAAAATATAAAGCAATTGTTCCGAAGGACCTAAATTACTACAGGATAAAGAACGAATAGGAAATTTGGATTTCGAAACAAAAAAGAGAGGGGTGCAACACGAGGACTTCCCAGGGGGTCACCAATCCAAGTACTACTCTCGCCCAAACACGCTTAATTTCGAAGTTCTGATGGGATCCGGTGCATTAGTGCTGGTATGATCGCACCCGCCATATTCCTTTCGCTTTATTCTTTTAAACTACCCCGTCCTGCGAAGCAGTGTGGCTTTTCTAGACCGAAATTCATTTTAAGCGTCAATTCAAGCATTTTCCTATTATCCTTTTATTTATTTGCTTTCATAATTTTTTTTGTTATTGATTTGCCCCCTGTTTTTTTCCATCATCCCGCAACTCTACATTATCATGAAATCAATCCTTCACGCTTGCGCTGATACATTTGCGCCGACAAATTTGATCGACGATCCGGGCTTTGATCGAGCCGTACCGTTCCTGATTTGTCTCGCGCCTTCAGATCCTCCTTCACGCTTCGACAAGAAGCAAAATATTAAGCAATCGTTCCGACGGAGCTAAATTACTACAGGATAAAGAACGAATAGAAAATTTGAATTTCGAAACAAAAAAGAGAGGGGTGCAACAAGAGGAATTCCCAGGGGGTCACCCATCCTAGCACTACTCTCGCCCAAGCATGCTTAACTTCGGAGTTCTGATGGGATCCGGTGCATTAGTGCTGGTATGATCGCACCCGCCATGTTCCTTTCGCTTTATTCTTTTAAACTACCCCGTCCTGCGAAGCAGTGTGGCTTTTCTAGACCGAAATTCATTTTAAGCGTCAATTCAAGCATTTTCCTATTATCCTTTTATTTATTTGCTTTCATATTTTTTTTTTTGTTATTGATTTGCCCCCTGTTTTTTTCCATCATCGCGTAACTCTAAATTATCATGAAATCAATCCTTCACGCTTGCGCTGATACATTTGCGCCGATAAATTTGAGCGACGATCCGGGCTTTGATCGAGCCGTACCGTTCCTGATTTGTCTCGCGCCTTCAGATCCGCCTTCATGCTTCGAGAAGAAGCAAAATATAAAGCAATTGTTCCGAAGGACCTAAATTACTACAGGATAAAGAACGAATAGGAAATTTGGATTTCGAAACAAAAAAGAGAGGGGTGCAACACGAGGACTTCCCAGGGGGTCACCAATCCAAGTACTACTCTCGCCCAAACACGCTTAATTTCGAAGTTCTGATGGGATCCGGTGCATTAGTGCTGGTATGATCGCACCCGCCATGTTCCTTTCGCTTTATTCTTTTAAACCATCCCGTCCTGCGAAGCAGTGTGGCTTTTCTAGACCGAAATTCATTTTAAGCGTCAATTCAAGCATTTTTCTCTTACCCTTTTGTTTATTTGCTTTCATATTTTTTTTTTTGTTATTGATTTGCCCCCTGTTTTTTTCCATCATCCCGCAACTCTAAATTATCATGAAATCAATCCTTCACGCTTGCACTGATACATTTGCGCCGACAAATTTGAGCGACGATCCGGGCTTTGATCGAGCCGTACCGTTCCTGATTTGTCTCGCGCCTTCAGATCCTCCTTCACGCTTCGACAAGAAGCAAAATATTAAGCAATCGTTCCGACGGAGCTAAATTACTACAGGATAAAGAACGAATAGAAAATTTGAATTTCGAAACAAAAAAGAGAGGGGTGCAACAAGAGGAATTCCCAGGGGGTCACCCATCCTAGCACTACTCTCGCCCAAGCATGCTTAACTTCGGAGTTCTGATGGGATCCGGTGCATTAGTGCTGGTATGATCGCACCCGCCATGTTCCTTTCGCTTTATTCTTTTAAACTACCCCGTCCTGCGAAGCAGTGTGGCTTTTCTAGACCGAAATTCATTTTAAGCGTCAATTCAAGCATTTTCCTATTATCCTTTTATTTATTTGCTTTCATATTTTTTTTTTTGTTATTGATTTGCCCCCTGTTTTTTTCCATCATCGCGTAACTCTAAATTATCATGAAATCAATCCTTCACGCTTGCGCTGATACATTTGCGCCGATAAATTTGAGCGACGATCCGGGCTTTGATCGAGCCGTACCGTTCCTGATTTGTCTCGCGCCTTCAGATCCGCCTTCATGCTTCGAGAAGAAGCAAAATATAAAGCAATTGTTCCGAAGGACCTAAATTACTACAGGATAAAGAACGAATAGGAAATTTGGATTTCGAAACAAAAAAGAGAGGGGTGCAACACGAGGACTTCCCAGGGGGTCACCAATCCAAGTACTACTCTCGCCCAAACACGCTTAATTTCGAAGTTCTGATGGGATCCGGTGCATTAGTGCTGGTATGATCGCACCCGCCATATTCCTTTCGCTTTATTCTTTTAAACTACCCCGTCCTGCGAAGCAGTGTGGCTTTTCTAGACCGAAATTCATTTTAAGCGTCAATTCAAGCATTTTCCTATTATCCTTTTATTTATTTGCTTTCATAATTTTTTTTGTTATTGATTTGCCCCCTGTTTTTTTCCATCATCCCGCAACTCTACATTATCATGAAATCAATCCTTCACGCTTGCGCTGATACATTTGCGCCGACAAATTTGATCGACGATCCGGGCTTTGATCGAGCCGTACCGTTCTTGATTTGTCTCGCGCCTTCAGATCCTCCTTCACGCTTCGACAAGAAGCAAAATATTAAGCAATCGTTCCGACGGAGCTAAATTACTACAGGATAAAGAACGAATAGAAAATTTGAATTTCAAAACAAAAAAGAGAGGGGTGCAACAAGAGGAATTCCCAGGGGGTCACCCATCCTAGCACTACTCTCGCCCAAGCATGCTTAACTTCGGAGTTCTGATGGGATCCGGTGCATTAGTGCTGGTATGATCGCACCCGCCATGTTCCTTTCGCTTTATTCTTTTAAACTACCCCGTCCTGCGAAACAGTGTGGCTTTTCTAGACCGAAATTCATTTTAAGCGTCAATTCAAGCATTTTCCTATTATCCTTTTATTTATTTGCTTTCATATTTTTTTTTTTGTTATTGATTTGCCCCTGTTTTTTTCCATCATCCCGCAACTCTAAATTATCATGAAATCAATCCTTCACGCTTGCACTGATACATTTGCGCCGACAAATTTGAGCGACGATCCGGGCTTTGATCGAGCCGTACCGTTCCTGATTTGTCTCGCGCCTTCAGATCCTCCTTCACGCTTCGACAAGAAGCAAAATATTAAGCAATCGTTCCGACGGAGCTAAATTACTACAGGATAAAGAACGAATAGAAAATTTGAATTTCGAAACAAAAAAGAGAGGGGTGCAACAAGAGGAATTCCCAGGGGGTCACCCATCCTAGCACTACTCTCGCCCAAGCATGCTTAACTTCGGAGTTCTGATGGGATCCGGTGCATTAGTGCTGGTATGATCGCACCCGCCATGTTCCTTTCGCTTTATTCTTTTAAACCATCCCGTCCTGCGAAGCAGTGTGGCTTTTCTAGACCAAAATTCATTTTAAGCGTCAATTCAAGCATTTTTCTCTTACCCTTTTGTTTATTTGCTTTAATATTTTTTTTTGTTATTGATTTGCCCCCTGTTTTTTTCCATCATCCCGCAACTCTAAATTATCATGAAATCAATCCTTCACGCTTGCGCTGATACATTTGCGCCGACAAATTTGAGCGACGATCCGGGCTTTGATCGAACCGTACCGTTCCTGATTTGTCTCGCGCCTTCAGATCCTCCTTCACACTTCGACAAGAAGCAAAATATTAAGCAATCGTTCCGACGGAGCTAAATTACTACTGGATAAAGAACGAATAGGAAATTTGGATTTCGAAACAAAAAAGAGAGGGGTGCAACACGAGGACTTCCCAGGGGGTCACCAATCCAAATACTACTCTCGCCCAAACACGCTTAATTTCGAAGTTCTGATGGGATCCGGTGCATTAGTGCTGGTATGATCGCACCCGCCATATTCCTTTCGCTTTATTCTTTTAAACTACCCCGTCCTGCGAAGCAGTGTGGCTTTTCTAGACCGAAATTCATTTTAAGCGTCAATTCAAGCATTTTCCTATTATCCTTTTATTTATTTGCTTTCATATTTTTTTTTTGTTATTGATTTGCCCCCTGTTTTTTTCCATCATCCCGCAACTCTAAATTATCATGAAATCAATCCTTCACGCTTGCGCTGATACATTTGCGCCGACAAATTTGAGAGACGATCCGGGCTTTGATCGAGCCGTACCGTTCCTGATTTGTCTCGCGCCTTCAGATCCTCCTTCACGCTTCGACAAGAAGCAAAATATTAAGCAATCGTTCCGACGGAGCTAAATTACTACAGGATAAAGAACGAATAGGAAATTTGGATTTCGAAACAAAAAAAAGAGGGGTGCAACAAGAGGAATTCCCAGGGGGTCACCCATCCTAGTACTACTCTCGCCCAAGCATGCTTAACTTCGGAGTTCTGATGGGATCCGGTGCATTAGTGCTGGTATGATCGCACCCGCCATGTTCCTTTCGCTTTATTCTTTTAAACCATCCCGTCCTGCGAAGCAGTGTGGCTTTTCTAGACCGAAATTCATTTTAAGCGTCAATTCAAGCATTTTTCTCTTACCCTTTTGTTTATTTGCTTTAATATTTTTTTTTGTTATTGATTTGCCCCCTGTTTTTTTCCATCATCCCGCAACTCTAAATTATCATGAAATCAATCCTTCACGCTTGCGCTGATACATTTGCGCCGACAAATTTGAGCGACGATCCGGGCTTTGATCGAACCGTACCGTTCCTGATTTGTCTCGCGCCTTCAGATCCTCCTTCACACTTCGACAAGAAGCAAAATATTAAGCAATCGTTCCGACGGAGCTAAATTACTACTGGATAAAGAACGAATAGGAAATTTGGATTTCGAAACAAAAAAGAGAGGGGTGCAACACGAGGACTTCCCAGGGGGTCACCAATCCAAATACTACTCTCGCCCAAACACGCTTAATTTCGAAGTTCTGATGGGATCCGGTGCATTAGTGCTGGTATGATCGCACCCGCCATATTCCTTTCGCTTTATTCTTTTAAACTACCCCGTCCTGCGAAGCAGTGTGGCTTTTCTAGACCGAAATTCATTTTAAGCGTCAATTCAAGCATTTTCCTATTATCCTTTTATTTATTTGCTTTCATATTTTTTTTTTGTTATTGATTTGCCCCCTATTTTTTTCCATCATCCCGCAACTCTAAATTATCATGAAATCAATCCTTCACGCTTGCGCTGATACATTTGCGCCGACAAATTTGAGCGACGATCCGGGCTTTGATCGAGCTGTACCGTTCCTGATTTGTCTCGCGCCTTCAGATCCTCCTTCACGCTTCGACAAGAAGAAAAATATTAAGCAATCGTTCCGACGGAGCTAAATTACTACAGGATAAAGAACGAATAGAAAATTTGAATTTCGAAACAAAAAAGAGAGGGGTGCAACAAGAGGAATTCCCAGGGGGTCACCCATCCTAGCACTACTCTCGCCCAAGCATGCTTAACTTCGGAGTTCTGATGGGATCCGGTGCATTAGTGCTGGTATGATCGCACCCGCCATGTTCCTTTCGCTTTATTCTTTTAAACTACCCCGTCCTGCGAAGCAGTGTGGCTTTTCTAGACCGAAATTCATTTTAAGCGTCAATTCAAGCATTTTCCTATTATCCTTTTATTTATTTGCTTTCATATTTTTTTTTTGTTATTGATTTGCCCCCTGTTTTTTTCCATCATCCCGCAACTCTAAATTATCATGAAATCAATCCTTCACGCTTGCGCTGATACATTTGCGCCGATAAATTTGATCGACGATCCGGGCTTTGATCAAGCCGTACCGTTCCTGATTTGTCTCGCGCCTTCAGATCCGCCTTCATGCTTCGAGAAGAAGCAAAATATAAAGCAATTGTTCCGAAGGACCTAAATTACTACAGGATAAAGAACGAATAGGAAATTTGGATTTCGAAACAAAAAAGAGAGGGGTGCAACACGAGGACTTCCCAGGGGGTCACCAATCCAAGTACTACTCTCGCCCAAACACGCTTAATTTCGAAGTTCTGATGGGATCCGGTGCATTAGTGCTGGTATGATCGCACCCGCCATATTCCTTTCGCTTTATTCTTTTAAACTACCCCGTCCTGCGAAGCAGTGTGGCTTTTCTAGACCGAAATTCATTTTAAGCGTCAATTCAAGCATTTTCCTATTATCCTTTTATTTATTTGCTTTCATAATTTTTTTTGTTATTGATTTGCCCCCTGTTTTTTTCCATCATCCCGCAACTCTACATTATCATGAAATCAATCCTTCACGCTTGCGCTGATACATTTGCGCCGACAAATTTGATCGACGATCCGGGCTTTGATCGAGCCGTACCGTTCTTGATTTGTCTCGCGCCTTCAGATCCTCCTTCACGCTTCGACAAGAAGCAAAATATTAAGCAATCGTTCCGACGGAGCTAAATTACTACTGGATAAAGAACGAATAGGAAATTTGGATTTCGAAACAAAAAAGAGAGGGGTGCAACACGAGGACTTCCCAGGGGGTCACCAATCCAAGTACTACTCTCGCCCAAACACGCTTAATTTCGAAGTTCTGATGGGATCCGGTGCATTAGTGCTGGTATGATCGCACCCGCCATATTCCTTTCGCTTTATTCTTTTAAACTACCCCGTCCTGCGAAGCAGTGTGGCTTTTCTAGACCGAAATTCATTTTAAGCGTCAATTCAAGCATTTTCGTATTATCCTTTTATTTATTTGCTTTCATATTTTTTTTTTGTTATTGATTTGCCCCCTGTTTTTTTCCATCATCCCGCAACTCTAAATTATCATGAAATCAATCCTTCACGCTTGCGCTGATACATTTGCGCCGACAAATTTGAGAGACGATCCGGGCTTTGATCGAGCCGTACCGTTCCTGATTTGTCTCGCGCCTTCAGATCCTCCTTCACGCTTCGACAAGAAGCAAAATATTAAGCAATCGTTCCGACGGAGCTAAATTACTACAGGATAAATAACGAATAGGAAATTTGGATTTCGAAACAAAAAAAAGAGGGGTGCAACAAGAGGAATTCCCAGGGGGTCACCCATCCTAGTACTACTCTCGCCCAAGCATGCTTAACTTCGGAGTTCTGATGGGATCCGGTGCATTAGTACTGGTATGATCGCACCCGCCATGTTCCTTTCGCTTTATTCTTTTAAACCATCCCGTCCTGCGAAGCAGTGTGGCTTTTCTAGACCGAAATTCATTTTAAGCGTCAATTCAAGCATTTTTCTCTTACCCTTTTGTTTATTTGCTTTAATATTTTTTTTTGTTATTGATTTGCCCCCTGTTTTTTTCCATCATCCCGCAACTCTAAATTATCATGAAATCAATCCTTCACGCTTGCGCTGATACATTTGCGCCGACAAATTTGAGCGACGATCCGGGCTTTGATCGAACCGTACCGTTCCTGATTTGTCTCGCGCCTTCAGATCCTCCTTCACACTTCGACAAGAAGCAAAATATTAAGCAATCGTTCCGACGGAGCTAAATTACTACTGGATAAAGAACGAATAGGAAATTTGGATTTCGAAACAAAAAAGAGAGGGGTGCAACACGAGGACTTCCCAGGGGGTCACCAATCCAAATACTACTCTCGCCCAAACACGCTTAATTTCGAAGTTCTGATGGGATCCGGTGCATTAGTGCTGGTATGATCGCACCCGCCATATTCCTTTCGCTTTATTCTTTTAAACTACCCCGTCCTGCGAACCAGTGTGGCTTTTCTAGACCGAAATTCATTTTAAGCGTCAATTCAAGCATTTTCCTATTATCCTTTTATTTATTTGCTTTCATATTTTTTTTTTGTTATTGATTTGCCCCCTGTTTTTTTCCATCATCCCGCAACTCTAAATTATCATGAAATCAATCCTTCACGCTTGCGCTGATACATTTGCGCCGACAAATTTGAGAGACGATCCGGGCTTTGATCGAGCCGTACCGTTCCTGATTTGTCTCGCGCCTTCAGATCCTCCTTCACGCTTCGACAAGAAGCAAAATATTAAGCAATCGTTCCGACGGAGCTAAATTACTACAGGATAAAGAACGAATAGGAAATTTGGATTTCGAAACAAAAAAAAGAGGGGTGCAACAAGAGGAATTCCCAGGGGGTCACCCATCCTAGTACTACTCTCGCCCAAGCATGCTTAACTTCGGAGTTCTGATGGGATCCGGTGCATTAGTGCTGGTATGATCGCACCCGCCATGTTCCTTTCGCTTTATTCTTTTAAACCATCCCGTCCTGCGAAGCAGTGTGGCTTTTCTAGACCGAAATTCATTTTAAGCGTCAATTCAAGCATTTTTCTCTTACCCTTTTGTTTATTTGCTTTAATATTTTTTTTTGTTATTGATTTGCCCCCTGTTTTTTTCCATCATCCCGCAACTCTAAATTATCATGAAATCAATCCTTCACGCTTGCGCTGATACATTTGCGCCGACAAATTTGAGCGACGATCCGGGCTTTGATCGAACCGTACCGTTCCTGATTTGTCTCGCGCCTTCAGATCCTCCTTCACACTTCGACAAGAAGCAAAATATTAAGCAATCGTTCCGACGGAGCTAAATTACTACTGGATAAAGAACGAATAGGAAATTTGGATTTCGAAACAAAAAAGAGAGGGGTGCAACACGAGGACTTCCCAGGGGGTCACCAATCCAAATACTACTCTCGCCCAAACACGCTTAATTTCGAAGTTCTGATGGGATCCGGTGCATTAGTGCTGGTATGATCGCACCCGCCATATTCCTTTCGCTTTATTCTTTTAAACTACCCCGTCCTGCGAAGCAGTGTGGCTTTTCTAGACCGAAATTCATTTTAAGCGTCAATTCAAGCATTTTCCTATTATCCTTTTATTTATTTGCTTTCATATTTTTTTTTTGTTATTGATTTGCCCCCTGTTTTTTTCCATCATCCCGCAACTCTAAATTATCATGAAATCAATCCTTCACGCTTGCGCTGATACATTTGCGCCGACAAATTTGAGCGACGATCCGGGCTTTGATCGAGCCGTACCGTTCCTGATTTGTCTCGCGCCTTCAGATCCTCCTTCACGCTTCGACAAGAAGCAAAATATTAAGCAATCGTTCCGACGGAGCTAAATTACTACAGGATAAAGAACGAATAGAAAATTTGAATTTCGAAACAAAAAAGAGAGGGGTGCAACAAGAGGAATTCCCAGGGGGTCACCCATCCTAGCACTACTCTCGCCCAAGCATGCTTAACTTCGGAGTTCTGATGGGATCCGGTGCATTAGTGCTGGTATGATCGCACCCGCCATGTTCCTTTCGCTTTATTCTTTTAAACTACCCTGTCCTGCGAAGCAGTGTGGCTTTTCTAGACCGAAATTCATTTTAAGCGTCAATTCAAGCATTTTCCTATTATCCTTTTATTTATTTGCTTTCATATTTTTTTTTTGTTATTGATTTGCCCCCTGTTTTTTTCCATCATCCCGCAACTCTAAATTATCATGAAATCAATCCTTCACGCTTGCGCTGATACATTTGCGCCGATAAATTTGATCGACGATCCGGGCTTTGATCGAGCCGTACCGTTCCTGATTTGTCTCGCGCCTTCAGATCCGCCTTCATGCTTCGAGAAGAAGCAAAATATAAAGCAATTGTTCCGAAGGACCTAAATTACTACAGGATAAAGAACGAATAGGAAATTTGGATTTCGAAACAAAAAAGAGAGGGGTGCAACACGAGGACTTCCCAGGGGGTCACCAATCCAAGTACTACTCTCGCCCAAACACGCTTAATTTCGAAGTTCTGATGGGATCCGGTGCATTAGTGCTGGTATGATCGCACCCGCCATATTCCTTTCGCTTTATTCTTTTAAACTACCCCGTCCTGCGAAGCAGTGTGGCTTTTCTAGACCGAAATTCATTTTAAGCGTCAATTCAAGCATTTTCCTATTATCCTTTTATTTATTTGCTTTCATAATTTTTTTTGTTATTGATTTGCCCCCTGTTTTTTTCCATCATCCCGCAACTCTACATTATCATGAAATCAATCCTTCACGCTTGCGCTGATACATTTGCGCCGACAAATTTGATCGACGATCCGGGCTTTGATCGAGCCGTACCGTTCCTGATTTGTCTCGCGCCTTCAGATCCTCCTTCACCCTTCGACAAGAAGCAAAATATTAAGCAATCGTTCCGACGGAGCTAAATTACTACAGGATAAAGAACGAATAGGAAATTTGGATTTCGAAACAAAAAAGAGAGGGGTGCAACACGAGGACTTCCCAGGGGGTCACCAATCCAAGTACTACTCTCGCCCAAACACGCTTAATTTCGAAGTTCTGATGGGATCCGGTGCATTAGTGCTGGTATGATCGCACCCGCCATATTCCTTTCGCTTTATTCTTTTAAACTACCCCGTCCTGCGAAGCAGTGTGGCTTTTCTAGACCGAAATTCATTTTAAGCGTCAATTCAAGCATTTTCCTATTATCCTTTTATTTATTTGCTTTCATAATTTTTTTTGTTATTGATTTGCCCCCTGTTTTTTTCCATCATCCCGCAACTCTACATTATCATGAAATCAATCCTTCACGCTTGCGCTGATACATTTGCGCCGACAAATTTGATCGACGATCCGGGCTTTGATCGAGCCGTACCGTTCCTGATTTGTCTCGCGCCTTCAGATCCTCCTTCACCCTTCGACAAGAAGCAAAATATTAATCAATCGTTCCGACGGAGCTAAATTACTACAGGATAAAGAACGAATAGGAAATTTGGATTTCGAAACAAAAAAGAGAGGGGTGCAACACGAGGACTTCCCAGGGGGTCACCAATCCAAGTACTACTCTCGCCCAAACACGCTTAATTTCGAAGTTCTGATGGGATCTGGTGCATTAGTGCTGGTATGATCGCACCCGCCATATTCCTTTCGCTTTATTCTTTTAAACTACCCCGTCCTGCGAAGCAGTGTGGCTTTTCTAGACCGAAATTCATTTTAAGCGTCAATTCAAGCATTTTCCTATTATCCTTTTATTTATTTGCTTTCATAATTTTTTTTGTTATTGATTTGTCCCCTGTTTTTTTCCATCATCCCGCAACTCTACATTATCATGAAATCAATCCTTCACGCTTGCGCTGATACATTTGCGCCGACAAATTTGAGCGACGATCCGGGCTTTGATCGAGCCGTACCGTTCCTGATTTGTCTCGCGCCTTCAGATCCTCGTTCACGCTTCGACAAGAAGCAAAATATTAAGCAATCGTTCCGACGGAGCTAAATTACTACAGGATAAAGAACGAATAGAAAATTTGAATTTCAAAACAAAAAAGAGAGGGGTGCAACAAGAGGAATTCCCAGGGGGTCACCCATCCTAGCACTACTCTCGCCCAAGCATGCTTAACTTCGGAGTTCTGATGGGATCCGGTGCATTAGTGCTGGTATGATCGCACCCGCCATGTTCCTTTCGCTTTATTCTTTTAAACTACCCCGTCCTGCGAAACAGTGTGGCTTTTCTAGACCGAAATTCATTTTAAGCGTCAATTCAAGCATTTTCCTATTATCCTTTTATTTATTTGCTTTCATATTTTTTTTTTGTTATTGATTTGCCCCCTGTTTTTTTCCATCATCCCGCAACTCTAAATTATCATAAAATCAATCCTTCACGCTTGCGCTGATACATTTGCGCCGACAAATTTGAGCGACGATCCGGGCTTTGATCGAGCCGTACCGTTCCTGATTTGTCTCGCGCCTTCAGATCCTCCTTCACGCTTCGACAAGAAGCAAAATATTAAGCAATCGTTCCGACGGAGCTAAATTACTACAGGATAAAGAACGAATAGAAAATTTGAATTTCGAAACAAAAAAGAGAGGGGTGCAACAAGAGGAATTCCCAGGGGGTCACCCATCCTAGCACTACTCTCGCCCAAGCATGCTTAACTTCGGAGTTCTGATGGGATCCGGTGCATTAGTGCTGGTATGATCGCACCCGCCATGTTCCTTTCGCTTTATTCTTTTAAACTACCCCGTCCTGCGAAGCAGTGTGGCTTTTCTAGACCGAAATTCATTTTAAGCGTCAATTCAAGCATTTTCCTATTATCCTTTTATTTATTTGCTTTCATATTTTTTTTTTGTTATTGATTTGCCCCCTGTTTTTTTCCATCATCCCGCAACTCTACATTATCATGAAATCAATCCTTCACGCTTGCGCTGATACATTTGCGCCGACAAATTTGATCGACGATCCGGTCTTTGATCGAGCCGTACCGTTCCTGATTTGTCTCGCGCCTTCAGATCCTCCTTCACGCTTCGACAAGAAGCAAAATATTAAGCAATCGTTCCGACGGAGCTAAATTACTACTGGATAAAGAACGAATAGGAAATTTGGATTTCGAAACAAAAAAGAGAGGGCTGCAACACGAGGACTTCCCAGGGGGTCACCAATCCAAGTACTACTCTCGCCCAAACACGCTTAATTTCGAAGTTCTGATGGGATCCGGTGCATTAGTGCTGGTATGATCGCACCCGCCATATTCCTTTCGCTTTATTCTTTTAAACTACCCCGTCCTGCGAAGCAGTGTGGCTTTTCTAGACCGAAATTCATTTTAAGCGTCAATTCAAGCATTTTCCTATTATCCTTTTATTTATTTGCTTTCATATTTTTTTTTTGTTATTGATTTGCCCCCTGTTTTTTTCCATCATCCCGCAACTCTAAATTATCATGAAATCAATCCTTCACGCTTGCGCTGATACATTTGCGCCGACAAATTTGAGAGACGATCCGGGCTTTGATCGAGCCGTACCGTTCCTTATTTGTCTCGCGCCTTCAGATCCTCCTTCACGCTTCGACAAGAAGCAAAATATTAAGCAATCGTTCCGACGGAGCTAAATTACTACAGGATAAAGAACGAATAGGAAATTTGGATTTCGAAACAAAAAAAAGAGGGGTGCAACAAGAGGAATTCCCAGGGGGTCACCCATCCTAGTACTACTCTCGCCCAAGCATGCTTAACTTCGGAGTTCTGATGGGATCCGGTGCATTAGTGCTGGTATGATCGCACCCGCCATGTTCCTTTCGCTTTATTCTTTTAAACCATCCCGTCCTGCGAAGCAGTGTGGCTTTTCTAGACCGAAATTCATTTTAAGCGTCAATTCAAGCATTTTTCTCTTACCCTTTTGTTTATTTGCTTTAATATTTTTTTTTGTTATTGATTTGCCCCCTGTTTTTTTCCATCATCCCGCAACTCTAAATTATCATGAAATCAATCCTTCACGCTTGCGCTGATACATTTGCGCCGACAAATTTGAGCGACGATCCGGGCTTTGATCGAACCGTACCGTTCCTGATTTGTCTCGCGCCTTCAGATCCTCCTTCACACTTCGACAAGAAGCAAAATATTAAGCAATCGTTCCGACGGAGCTAAATTACTACTGGATAAAGAACGAATAGGAAATTTGGATTTCGAAACAAAAAAGAGAGGGGTGCAACACGAGGACTTCCCAGGGGGTCACCAATCCAAATACTACTCTCGCCCAAACACGCTTAATTTCGAAGTTCTGATGGGATCCGGTGCATTAGTGCTGGTATGATCGCACCCGCCATATTCCTTTCGCTTTATTCTTTTAAACTACCCCGTCCTGCGAAACAGTGTGGCTTTTCTAGACCGAAATTCATTTTAAGCGTCAATTCAAGCATTTTCCTATTATCCTTTTATTTATTTGCTTTCATATTTTTTTTTTGTTATTGATTTGCCCCCTGTTTTTTTCCATCATCCCGCAACTCTAAATTATCATGAAATCAATCCTTCACGCTTGCGCTGATACATTTGCGCCGACAAATTTGAGCGACGATCCGGGCTTTGATCGAGCCGTACCGTTCCTGATTTGTCTCGCGCCTTCAGATCCTCCTTCCCGCTTCGACAAGAAGCAAAATATTAAGCAATCGTTCCGACAGAGCTAAATTACTACAGGATAAAGAACGAATAGGAAATTTGGATTTCGAAACAAAAAAGAGAGGGGTGCAACACGAGGACTTCCCAGGGGGTCACCAATCCAAGTACTACTCTCGCCCAAACTCGCTTAATTTCGAAGTTCTGATGGGATCCGGTGCATTAGTGCTGGTATGATCGCACCCGCCATATTCCTTTCGCTTTATTCTTTTAAACTACCCCGTCCTGCGAAGCAGTGTGGCTTTTCTAGACCGAAATTCATTTTAAGCGTCAATTCAAGCATTTTCCTATTATCCTTTTATTTATTTGCTTTCATAATTTTTTTTGTTATTGATTTGCCCCCTGTTTTTTTCCATCATCCCGCAACTCTATATTATCATGAAATCAATCCTTCACGCTTGCACTGATACATTTGCGCCGACAAATTTGAGCGACGATCCGGGCTTTGATCGAGCCGTACCGTTCCTGATTTGTCTCGCGCCTTCAGATCCTCCTTCACGCTTCGACAAGAAGCAAAATATTAAGCAATCGTTCCGACGGAGCTAAATTACTACAGGATAAAGAACGAATAGAAAATTTGAATTTCGAAACAAAAAAGAGAGGGGTGCAACAAGAGGAATTCCCAGGGGGTCACCCATCCTAGCACTACTCTCGCCCAAGCATGCTTAACTTCGGAGTTCTGATGGGATCCGGTGCATTAGTGCTGGTATGATCGCACCCGCCATGTTCCTTTCGCTTTATTCTTTTAAACTACCCCGTCCTGCGAAACAGTGTGGCTTTTCTAGACCGAAATTCATTTTAAGCGTCAATTCAAGCATTTTCCTATTATCCTTTTATTTATTTGCTTTCATATTTTTTTTTTGTTATTGATTTGCCCCCTGTTTTTTTCCATCATCCCGCAACTCTAAATTATCATAAAATCAATCCTTCACGCTTGCGCTGATACATTTGCGCCGATAAATTTGAGCGACGATCCGGGCTTTGATCGAGCCGTACCGTTCCTGATTTGTCTCGCGCCTTCAGATCCTCCTTCACGCTTCGACAAGAAGCAAAATATTAAGCAATCGTTCCGACGGAGCTAAATTACTACAGGATAAAGAACGAATAGAAAATTTGAATTTCGAAACAAAAAAGAGAGGGGTGCAACAAGAGGAATTCCCAGGGGGTCACCCATCCTAGCACTACTCTCGCCCAAGCATGCTTAACTTCGGAGTTCTGATGGGATCCGGTGCATTAGTGCTGGTATGATCGCACCCGCCATGTTCCTTTCGCTTTATTTTTTTAAACTACCCCGTCCTGCGAAGCAGTGTGGCTTTTCTAGACCGAAATTCATTTTAAGCGTCAATTCAAGCATTTTCCTATTATCCTTTTATTTATTTGCTTTCATATTTTTTTTTGTTATTGATTTGCCCCCTGTTTTTTTCCATCATCCCGCAACTCTAAATTATCATGAAATCAATCCTTCACGCTTGCGCTGATACATTTGCGCCGACAAATTTGAGCGACGATCCGGGCTTTGATCGAACCGTACCGTTCCTGATTTGTCTCGCGCCTTCAGATCCTCCTTCACACTTCGACAAGAAGTAAAATATTAAGCAATCGTTCCGACGGAGCTAAATTACTACTGGATAAAGAACGAATAGGAAATTTGGATTTCGAAACAAAAGAGAGAGGGGTGCAACACGAGGACTTCCCAGGGGGTCAACAATCCAAATACTACTCTCGCCCAAACACGCTTAATTTCGAAGTTCTGATGGGATCCGGTGCATTAGTGCTGGTATGATCGCACCCGCCATATTCCTTTCGCTTTATTCTTTTAAACTACCCCGTCCTGCGAAGCAGTGTGGCTTTTCTAGACCGAAATTCATTTTAAGCGTCAATTCAAGCATTTTCCTATTATCCTTTTATTTATTTGCTTTCATATTTTTTTTTTGTTATTGATTTGCCCCCTGTTTTTTTCCATCATCCCGCAACTCTAAATTATCATGAAATCAATCCTTCACGCTTGCGCTGATACATTTGCGCCGACAAATTTGAGCGACGATCCGGGCTTTGATCGAGCCGTACCGTTCCTGATTTGTCTCGCGCCTTCAGATCCTCCTTCACGCTTCGACAAGAAGCAAAATATTAAGCAATCGTTCCGACAGAGCTAAATTACTACAGGATAAAGAACGAATAGGAAATTTGGATTTCGAAACAAAAAAGAGAGGGGTGCAACACGAGGACTTCCCAGGGGGTCACCAATCCAAGTACTACTCTCGCCCAAACTCGCTTAATTTCGAAGTTCTGATGGGATCCGGTGCATTAGTGCTGGTATGATCGCACCCGCCATATTCCTTTCGCTTTATTCTTTTAAACTACCCCGTCCTGCGAAGCAGTGTGGCTTTTCTAGACCGAAATTCATTTTAAGCGTCAATTCAAGCATTTTCCTATTATCCTTTTATTTATTTGCTTTCATAATTTTTTTTGTTATTGATTTGCCCCCTGTTTTTTTCCATCATCCCGCAACTCTACATTATCATGAAATCAATCCTTCACGCTTGCACTGATACATTTGCGCCGACAAATTTGAGCGACGATCCGGGCTTTGATCGAGCCGTACCGTTCCTGATTTGTCTCGCGCCTTCAGATCCTCCTTCTCGCTTCGACAAGAAGCAAAATATTAAGCAATCGTTCCGACGGAGCTAAATTACTACAGGATAAAGAACGAATAGAAAATTTGAATTTCGAAACAAAAAAGAGAGGGGTGCAACAAGAGGAATTCCCAGGGGGTCACCCATCCTAGCACTACTCTCGCCCAAGCATGCTTAACTTCGGAGTTCTGATGGGATCCGGTGCATTAGTGCTGGTATGATCGCACCCGCCATGTTCCTTTCGCGTTATTCTTTTAAACTACCCCGTCCTGCGAAGCTGTGTGGCTTTTCTAGACCGAAATTCATTTTAAGCGTCAATTCAAGCATTTTCCTATTATCCTTTTATTTATTTGCTTTCATATTTTTTTTTTGTTATTGATTTGCCCCCTGTTTTTTTCCATCATCCCGCAACTCTAAATTATCATGAAATCAATCCTTCACGCTTGCGCTGATACATTTGCGCCGACAAATTTGAGCGACGATCCGGGCTTTGATCGAGCCGTACCGTTCCTGATTTGTCTCGCGCCTTCAGATCCTCCTTCACGCTTCGACAAGAAGCAAAATATTAAGCAATCGTTCCGACAGAGCTAAATTACTACAGGATAAAGAACGAATAGGAAATTTGGATTTCGAAACAAAAAAGAGAGGGGTGCAACACGAGGACTTCCCAGGGGGTCACCAATCCAAGTACTACTCTCGCCCAAACTCGCTTAATTTCGAAGTTCTGATGGGATCCGGTGCATTAGTGCTGGTATGATCGCACCCGCCATATTCCTTTCGCTTTATTCTTTTAAACTACCCCGTCCTGCGAAGCAGTGTGGCTTTTCTAGACCGAAATTCATTTTAAGCGTCAATTCAAGCATTTTCCTATTATCCTTTTATTTATTTGCTTTCATAATTTTTTTTGTTATTGATTTGCCCCCTGTTTTTTTCCATCATCCCGCAACTCTACATTATCATGAAATCAATCCTTCACGCTTGCACTGATACATTTGCGCCGACAAATTTGAGCGACGATCCGGGCTTTGATCGAGCCGTACCGTTCCTGATTTGTCTCGCGCCTTCAGATCCTCCTTCACGCTTCGACAAGAAGCAAAATATTAAGCAATCGTTCCGACGGAGCTAAATTACTACTGGATAAAGAACGAATAGGAAATTTGGATTTCGAAACAAAAAAGAGAGGGGTGCAACACGAGGACTTCCCAGGGGGTCACCAATCCAAATACTACTCTCGCCCAAACACGCTTAATTTCGAAGTTCTGATGGGATCCGGTGCATTAGTGCTGGTATGATCGCACCCGCCATATTCCTTTCGCTTTATTCTTTTAAACTACCCCGTCCTGCGAAGCAGTGTGGCTTTTCTAGACCGAAATTCATTTTAAGCGTCAATTCAAGCATTTTCCTATTATCCTTTTATTTATTTGCTTTCATAATTTTTTTTGTTATTGATTTGCCCCCTGTTTTTTTCCATCATCCCGCAACTCTACATTATCATGAAATCAATCCTTCACGCTTGCACTGATACATTTGCGCCGACAAATTTGAGCGACGATCCGGGCTTTGATCGAGCCGTACCGTTCCTGATTTGTCTCGCGCCTTCAGATCCTCCTTCACGCTTCGACAAGAAGCAAAATATTAAGCAATCGTTCCGACGGAGCTAAATTACTACTGGATAAAGAACGAATAGGAAATTTGGATTTCGAAACAAAAAAGAGAGGGGTGCAACACGAGGACTTCCCAGGGGGTCACCAATCCAAATACTACTCTCGCCCAAACACGCTTAATTTCGAAGTTCTGATGGGATCCGGTGCATTAGTGCTGGTATGATCGCACCCGCCATATTCCTTTCGCTTTATTCTTTTAAACTACCCCGTCCTGCGAAGCAGTGTGGCTTTTCTAGACCGAAATTCATTTTAAGCGTCAATTCAAGCATTTTCCTATTATCCTTTTATTTATTTGCTTTCATATTTTTTTTTGTTATTGATTTGCCCCCTGTTTTTTTCCATCATCCCGCAACTCTAAATTATCATGAAATCAATCCTTCACGCTTGCGCTGATACATTTGCGCCGACAAATTTGAGCGACGATCCGGGCTTTGATCGAGCCGTACCGTTCCTGATTTGTCTCGCGCCTTCAGATCCTCCTTCACGCTTCGACAAGAAGCAAAATATTAAGCAATCGTTCCGACAGAGCTAAATTACTACAGGATAAAGAACGAATAGGAAATTCGGATTTCGAAACAAAAAAGAGAGGGGTGCAACACGAGGACTTCCCAGGGGGTCACCAATCCAAGTACTACTCTCGCCCAAACTCGCTTAATTTCGAAGTTCTGATGGGATCCGGTGCATTAGTGCTGGTATGATCGCACCCGCCATATTCCTTTCGCTTTATTCTTTTAAACTACCCCGTCCTGCGAAGCAGTGTGGCTTTTCTAGACCGAAATTCATTTTAAGCGTCAATTCAAGCATTTTCCTATTATCCTTTTATTTATTTGCTTTCATAATTTTTTTTGTTATTGATTTGCCCCCTGTTTTTTTCCATCATCCCGCAACTCTACATTATCATGAAATCAATCCTTCACGCTTGCACTGATACATTTGCGCCGACAAATTTGAGCGACGATCCGGGCTTTGATCGAGCCGTACCGTTCCTGATTTGTCTCGCGCCTTCAGATCCTCCTTCACGCTTCGACAAGAAGCAAAATATTAAGCAATCGTTCCGACGGAGCTAAATTACTACAGGATAAAGAACGAATAGAAAATTTGAATTTCGAAACAAAAAAGAGAGGGGTGCAACAAGAGGAATTCCCAGGGGGTCACCCATCCTAGCACTACTCTCGCCCAAGCATGCTTAACTTCGGAGTTCTGATGGGATCCGGTGCATTAGTGCTGGTATGATCGCACCCGCCATGTTCGTTTCGCGTTATTCTTTTAAACTACCCCGTCCTGCGAAGCTGTGTGGCTTTTCTAGACCGAAATTCATTTTAAGCGTCAATTCAAGCATTTTCCTATTATCCTTTTATTTATTTGCTTTCATATTTTTTTTTTGTTATTGATTTGCCCCCTGTTTTTTTCCATCATCCCGCAACTCTAAATTATCATGAAATCAATCCTTCACGCTTGCGCTGATACATTTGCGCCGATAAATTTGAGCGACGATCCGGGCTTTGATCGAGCCGTACCGTTCCTGATTTGTCTCGCGCCTTCAGATCCGCCTTCATGCTTCGAGAAGAAGCAAAATATAAAGCAATTGCTCCGAAGGACCTAAATTACTACAGGATAAAGAACGAATAGGAAATTTGGATTTCGAAACAAAAAAGAGAGGGGTGCAACACGAGGACTTCCCAGGGGGTCACCAATCCAAGTACTACTCTCGCCCAAACACGCTTAATTTCGAAGTTCTGATGGGATCCGGTGCATTAGTGCTGGTATGATCGCACCTGCCATATTCCTTTCGCTTTATTCTTTTAAACTACCCCGTCCTGCGAAGCAGTGTGGCTTTTCTAGACCGAAATTCATTTTAAGCGTCAATTCAAGCATTTTCCTATTATCCTTTTATTTATTTGCTTTCATATTTTTTTTTGTTATTGATTTGCCCCCTGTTTTTTTCCATCATCCCGCAACTCTAAATTATCATGAAATCAATCCTTCACGCTTGCGCTGATACATTTGCGCCGACAAATTTGAGCGACGATCCGGGCTTTGATCGAACCGTACCGTTCCTGATTTGTCTCGCGCCTTCAGATCCTCCTTCACGCTTCGACAAGAAGCAAAATATTAAGCAATCGTTCCGACGGAGCTAAATTACTACTGGATAAAGAACGAATAGGAAATTTGGATTTCGAAACAAAAAAGAGAGGGGTGCAACACGAGGACTTCCCAGGGGGTCACCAATCCAAATACTACTCTCGCCCAAACACGCTTAATTTCGAAGTTCTGATGGGATCCGGTGCATTAGTGCTGGTATGATCGCACCCGCCATATTCCTTTCGCTTTATTCTTTTAAACTACCCCGTCCTGCGAAGCAGTGTGGCTTTTCTAGACCGAAATTCATTTTAAGCGTCAATTCAAGCATTTTCCTATTATCCTTTTATTTATTTGCTTTCATATTTTTTTTTTGTTATTGATTTGCCCCCTGTTTTTTTCCATCATCCCGCAACTCTAAATTATCATGAAATCAATCCTTCACGCTTGCGCTGATACATTTGCGCCGACAAATTTGAGCGACGATCCGGGCTTTGATCGAGCCGTACCGTTCCTGATTTGTCTCGCGCCTTCAGATCCTCCTTCACGCTTCGACAAGAAGCAAAATATTAAGCAATCGTTCCGACAGAGCTAAATTACTACAGGATAAAGAACGAATAGGAAATTTGGATTTCGAAACAAAAAAGAGAGGGGTGCAACACGAGGACTTCCCAGGGGGTCACCAATCCAAGTACTACTCTCGCCCAAACTCGCTTAATTTCGAAGTTCTGATGGGATCCGGTGCATTAGTGCTGGTATGATCGCACCCGCCATATTCCTTTCGCTTTATTCTTTTAAACTACCCCGTCCTGCGAAGCAGTGTGGCTTTTCTAGACCGAAATTCATTTTAAGCGTCAATTCAAGCATTTTCCTATTATCCTTTTATTTATTTGCTTTCATAATTTTTTTTGTTATTGATTTGCCCCCTGTTTTTTTCCATCATCCCGCAACTCTACATTATCATGAAATCAATCCTTCACGCTTGCACTGATACATTTGCGCCGACAAATTTGAGCGACGATCCGGGCTTTGATCGAGCCGTACCGTTCCTGATTTGTCTCGCGCCTTCAGATCCTCCTTCACGCTTCGACAAGAAGCAAAATATTAAGCAATCGTTCCGACGGAGCTAAATTACTACTGGATAAAGAACGAATAGGAAATTTGGATTTCGAAACAAAAAAGAGAGGGGTGCAACACGAGGACTTCCCAGGGGGTCACCCATCCTAGCACTACTCTCGCCCAAGCATGCTTAACTTCGAAGTTCTGATGGGATCCGGTGCATTAGTGCTGGTATGATCGCACCCGCCATGTTCCTTTCGCTTTATTCTTTTAAACTACCCCGTCCTGCGAAGCAGTGTGGCTTTTCTAGACCGAAATTCATTTTAAGCGTCAATTCAAGCATTTTCCTATTATCCTTTTATTTATTTGCTTTCATATTTTTTTTTGTTATTGATTTGCCCCCTGTTTTTTTCCATCATCCCGCAACTCTAAATTATCATGAAATCAATCCTTCACGCTTGCGCTGATACATTTGCGCCGACAAATTTGAGCGACGATCCGGGCTTTGATCGAGCCGTACCGTTCCTGATTTGTCTCGCGCCTTCAGATCCTCCTTCACGCTTCGACAAGAAGCAAAATATTAAGCAATCGTTCCGACAGAGCTAAATTACTACAGGATAAAGAACGAATAGGAAATTCGGATTTCGAAACAAAAAAGAGAGGGGTGCAACACGAGGACTTCCCAGGGGGTCACCAATCCAAGTACTACTCTCGCCCAAACTCGCTTAATTTCGAAGTTCTGATGGGATCCGGTGCATTAGTGCTGGTATGATCGCACCCGCCATATTCCTTTCGCTTTATTCTTTTAAACTACCCCGTCCTGCGAAGCAGTGTGGCTTTTCTAGACCGAAATTCATTTTAAGCGTCAATTCAAGCATTTTCCTATTATCCTTTTATTTATTTGCTTTCATAATTTTTTTTGTTATTGATTTGCCCCCTGTTTTTTTCCATCATCCCGCAACTCTACATTATCATGAAATCAATCCTTCACGCTTGCACTGATACATTTGCGCCGACAAATTTGAGCGACGATCCGGGCTTTGATCGAGCCGTACCGTTCCTGATTTGTCTCGCGCCTTCAGATCCTCCTTCACGCTTCGACAAGAAGCAAAATATTAAGCAATCGTTCCGACGGAGCTAAATTACTACAGGATAAAGAACGAATAGAAAATTTGAATTTCGAAACAAAAAAGAGAGGGGTGCAACAAGAGGAATTCCCAGGGGGTCACCCATCCTAGCACTACTCTCGCCCAAGCATGCTTAACTTCGGAGTTCTGATGGGATCCGGTGCATTAGTGCTGGTATGATCGCACCCGCCATGTTCGTTTCGCGTTATTCTTTTAAACTACCCCGTCCTGCGAAGCTGTGTGGCTTTTCTAGACCGAAATTCATTTTAAGCGTCAATTCAAGCATTTTCCTATTATCCTTTTATTTATTTGCTTTCATATTTTTTTTTTGTTATTGATTTGCCCCCTGTTTTTTTCCATCATCCCGCAACTCTAAATTATCATGAAATCAATCCTTCACGCTTGCGCTGATACATTTGCGCCGATAAATTTGAGCGACGATCCGGGCTTTGATCGAGCCGTACCGTTCCTGATTTGTCTCGCGCCTTCAGATCCGCCTTCATGCTTCGAGAAGAAGCAAAATATAAAGCAATCGTTCCGACGGAGCTAAATTACTACAGGATAAAGAACGAATAGGAAATTTGGATTTCGAAACAAAAAAGAGAGGGGTGCAACACGAGGACTTCCCAGGGGGTCACCAATCCAAGTACTACTCTCGCCCAAACACGCTTAATTTCGAAGTTCTGATGGGATCCGGTGCATTAGTGCTGGTATGATCGCACCCGCCATATTCCTTTCGCTTTATTCTTTTAAACTACCCCGTCCTGCGAAGCAGTGTGGCTTTTCTAGACCGAAATTCATTTTAAGCGTCAATTCAAGCATTTTCCTATTATCCTTTTATTTATTTGCTTTCATATTTTTTTTTTGTTATTGATTTGCCCCCTGTTTTTTTCTATCATCCCGCAACTCTAAATTATCATGAAATCAATCCTTCACGCTTGCGCTGATACATTTGCGCCGACAAATTTGAGCGACGATCCGGGCTTTGATCGAGCCGTACCGTTCCTGATTTGTCTCGCGCCTTCAGATCCTCCTTCACGCTTCGACAAGAAGCAAAATATTAAGCAATCGTTCCGACAGAGCTAAATTACTACAGGATAAAGAACGAATAGGAAATTTGGATTTCGAAACAAAAAAGAGAGGGGTGCAACACGAGGACTTCCCAGGGGGTCACCAATCCAAGTACTACTCTCGCCCAAACTCGCTTAATTTCGAAGTTCTGATGGGATCCGGTGCATTAGTGCTGGTATGATCGCACCCGCCATACTCCTTTCGCTTTATTCTTTTAAACTACCCCGTCCTGCGAAGCAGTGTGGCTTTTCTAGACCGAAATTCATTTTAAGCGTCAATTCAAGCATTTTCCTATTATCCTTTTATTTATTTGCTTTCATAATTTTTTTTGTTATTGATTTGCCCCCTGTTTTTTTCCATCATCCCGCAACTCTACATTATCATGAAATCAATCCTTCACGCTTGCACTGATACATTTGCGCCGACAAATTTGAGCGACGATCCGGGCTTTGATCGAGCCGTACCGTTCCTGATTTGTCTCGCGCCTTCAGATCCTCCTTCACGCTTCGACAAGAAGCAAAATATTAAGCAATCGTTCCGACGGAGCTAAATTACTACAGGATAAAGAACGAATAGAAAATTTGAATTTCGAAACAAAAAAGAGAGGGGTGCAACAAGAGGAATTCCCAGGGGGTCACCCATCCTAGCACTACTCTCGCCCAAGCATGCTTAACTTCGGAGTTCTGATGGGATCCGGTGCATTAGTGCTGGTATGATCGCACCCGCCATGTTCCTTTCGCGTTATTCTTTTAAACTACCCCGTCCTGCGAAGCTGTGTGGCTTTTCTAGACCGAAATTCATTTTAAGCGTCAATTCAAGCATTTTCCTATTATCCTTTTATTTATTTGCTTTCATATTTTTTTTTTGTTATTGATTTGCCCCCTGTTTTTTTCCATCATCCCGCAACTCTAAATTATCATGAAATCAATCCTTCACGCTTGCGCTGATACATTTGCGCCGATAAATTTGAGCGACGATCCGGGCTTTGATCGAGCCGTACCGTTCCTGATTTGTCTCGCGCCTTCAGATCCGCCTTCATGCTTCGAGAAGAAGCAAAATATAAAGCAATTGCTCCGAAGGACCTAAATTACTACAGGATAAAGAACGAATAGGAAATTTGGATTTCGAAACAAAAAAGAGAGGGGTGCAACACGAGGACTTCCCAGGGGGTCACCAATCCAAGTACTACTCTCGCCCAAACACGCTTAATTTCGAAGTTCTGATGGGATCCGGTGCATTAGTGCTGGTATGATCGCACCTGCCATATTCCTTTCGCTTTATTCTTTTAAACTACCCCGTCCTGCGAAGCAGTGTGGCTTTTCTAGACCGAAATTCATTTTAAGCGTCAATTCAAGCATTTTCCTATTATCCTTTTATTTATTTGCTTTCATATTTTTTTTTGTTATTGATTTGCCCCCTGTTTTTTTCCATCATCCCGCAACTCTAAATTATCATGAAATCAATCCTTCACGCTTGCGCTGATACATTTGCGCCGACAAATTTGAGCGACGATCCGGGCTTTGATCGAACCGTACCGTTCCTGATTTGTCTCGCGCCTTCAGATCCTCCTTCACGCTTCGACAAGAAGCAAAATATTAAGCAATCGTTCCGACGGAGCTAAATTACTACTGGATAAAGAACGAATAGGAAATTTGGATTTCGAAACAAAAAAGAGAGGGGTGCAACACGAGGACTTCCCAGGGGGTCACCAATCCAAATACTACTCTCGCCCAAACACGCTTAATTTCGAAGTTCTGATGGGATCCGGTGCATTAGTGCTGGTATGATCGCACCCGCCATATTCCTTTCGCTTTATTCTTTTAAACTACCCCGTCCTGCGAAGCAGTGTGGCTTTTCTAGACCGAAATTCATTTTAAGCGTCAATTCAAGCATTTTCCTATTATCCTTTTATTTATTTGCTTTCATATTTTTTTTTTGTTATTGATTTGCCCCCTGTTTTTTTCCATCATCCCGCAACTCTAAATTATCATGAAATCAATCCTTCACGCTTGCGCTGATACATTTGCGCCGACAAATTTGAGCGACGATCCGGGCTTTGATCGAGCCGTACCGTTCCTGATTTGTCTCGCGCCTTCAGATCCTCCTTCACGCTTCGACAAGAAGCAAAATATTAAGCAATCGTTCCGACAGAGCTAAATTACTACAGGATAAAGAACGAATAGGAAATTTGGATTTCGAAACAAAAAAGAGAGGGGTGCAACACGAGGACTTCCCAGGGGGTCACCAATCCAAGTACTACTCTCGCCCAAACTCGCTTAATTTCGAAGTTCTGATGGGATCCGGTGCATTAGTGCTGGTATGATCGCACCCGCCATATTCCTTTCGCTTTATTCTTTTAAACTACCCCGTCCTGCGAAGCAGTGTGGCTTTTCTAGACCGAAATTCATTTTAAGCGTCAATTCAAGCATTTTCCTATTATCCTTTTATTTATTTGCTTTCATAATTTTTTTTGTTATTGATTTGCCCCCTGTTTTTTTCCATCATCCCGCAACTCTACATTATCATGAAATCAATCCTTCACGCTTGCACTGATACATTTGCGCCGACAAATTTGAGCGACGATCCGGGCTTTGATCGAGCCGTACCGTTCCTGATTTGTCTCGCGCCTTCAGATCCTCCTTCACGCTTCGACAAGAAGCAAAATATTAAGCAATCGTTCCGACGGAGCTAAATTACTACAGGATAAAGAACGAATAGAAAATTTGAATTTCGAAACAAAAAAGAGAGGGGTGCAACAAGAGGAATTCCCAGGGGGTCACCCATCCTAGCACTACTCTCGCCCAAGCATGCTTAACTTCGGAGTTCTGATGGGATCCGGTGCATTAGTGCTGGTATGATCGCACCCGCCATGTTCCTTTCGCGTTATTCTTTTAAACTACCCCGTCCTGCGAAGCTGTGTGGCTTTTCTAGACCGAAATTCATTTTAAGCGTCAATTCAAGCATTTTCCTATTATCCTTTTATTTATTTGCTTTCATATTTTTTTTTTGTTATTGATTTGCCCCCTGTTTTTTTCCATCATCCCGCAACTCTAAATTATCATGAAATCAATCCTTCACGCTTGCGCTGATACATTTGCGCCGATAAATTTGAGCGACGATCCGGGCTTTGATCGAGCCGTACCGTTCCTGATTTGTCTCGCGCCTTCAGATCCGCCTTCATGCTTCGAGAAGAAGCAAAATATAAAGCAATTGCTCCGAAGGACCTAAATTACTACAGGATAAAGAACGAATAGGAAATTTGGATTTCGAAACAAAAAAGAGAGGGGTGCAACACGAGGACTTCCCAGGGGGTCACCAATCCAAGTACTACTCTCGCCCAAACACGCTTAATTTCGAAGTTCTGATGGGATCCGGTGCATTAGTGCTGGTATGATCGCACCTGCCATATTCCTTTCGCTTTATTCTTTTAAACTACCCCGTCCTGCGAAGCAGTGTGGCTTTTCTAGACCGAAATTCATTTTAAGCGTCAATTCAAGCATTTTCCTATTATCCTTTTATTTATTTGCTTTCATATTTTTTTTTGTTATTGATTTGCCCCCTGTTTTTTTCCATCATCCCGCAACTCTAAATTATCATGAAATCAATCCTTCACGCTTGCGCTGATACATTTGCGCCGACAAATTTGAGCGACGATCCGGGCTTTGATCGAACCGTACCGTTCCTGATTTGTCTCGCGCCTTCAGATCCTCCTTCACGCTTCGACAAGAAGCAAAATATTAAGCAATCGTTCCGACGGAGCTAAATTACTACTGGATAAAGAACGAATAGGAAATTTGGATTTCGAAACAAAAAAGAGAGGGGTGCAACACGAGGACTTCCCAGGGGGTCACCAATCCAAATACTACACTCGCCCAAACACGCTTAATTTCGAAGTTCTGATGGGATCCGGTGCATTAGTGCTGGTATGATCGCACCCGCCATATTCCTTTCGCTTTATTCTTTTAAACTACCCCGTCCTGCGAAGCAGTGTGGCTTTTCTAGACCGAAATTCATTTTAAGCGTCAATTCAAGCATTTTCCTATTATCCTTTTATTTATTTGCTTTCATATTTTTTTTTTGTTATTGATTTGCCCCCTGTTTTTTTCCATCATCCCGCAACTCTAAATTATCATGAAATCAATCCTTCACGCTTGCGCTGATACATTTGCGCCGACAAATTTGAGCGACGATCCGGGCTTTGATCGAGCCGTACCGTTCCTGATTTGTCTCGCGCCTTCAGATCCTCCTTCACGCTTCGACAAGAAGCAAAATATTAAGCAATCGTTCCGACAGAGCTAAATTACTACAGGATAAAGAACGAATAGGAAATTTGGATTTCGAAACAAAAAAGAGAGGGGTGCAACACGAGGACTTCCCAGGGGGTCACCAATCCAAGTACTACTCTCGCCCAAACTCGCTTAATTTCGAAGTTCTGATGGGATCCGGTGCATTAGTGCTGGTATGATCGCACCCGCCATATTCCTTTCGCTTTATTCTTTTAAACTACCCCGTCCTGCGAAGCAGTGTGGCTTTTCTAGACCGAAATTCATTTTAAGCGTCAATTCAAGCATTTTCCTATTATCCTTTTATTTATTTGCTTTCATAATTTTTTTTGTTATTGATTTGCCCCCTGTTTTTTTCCATCATCCCGCAACTCTACATTATCATGAAATCAATCCTTCACGCTTGCACTGATACATTTGCGCCGACAAATTTGAGCGACGATCCGGGCTTTGATCGAGCCGTACCGTTCCTGATTTGTCTCGCGCCTTCAGATCCTCCTTCACGCTTCGACAAGAAGCAAAATATTAAGCAATCGTTCCGACGGAGCTAAATTACTACAGGATAAAGAACGAATAGAAAATTTGAATTTCGAAACAAAAAAGAGAGGGGTGCAACAAGAGGAATTCCCAGGGGGTCACCCATCCTAGCACTACTCTCGCCCAAGCATGCTTAACTTCGGAGTTCTGATGGGATCCGGTGCATTAGTGCTGGTATGATCGCACCCGCCATGTTCCTTTCGCGTTATTCTTTTAAACTACCCCGTCCTGCGAAGCTGTGTGGCTTTTCTAGACCGAAATTCATTTTAAGCGTCAATTCAAGCATTTTCCTATTATCCTTTTATTTATTTGCTTTCATATTTTTTTTTTGTTATTGATTTGCCCCCTGTTTTTTTCCATCATCCCGCAACTCTAAATTATCATGAAATCAATCCTTCACGCTTGCGCTGATACATTTGCGCCGATAAATTTGAGCGACGATCCGGGCTTTGATCGATCCGTACCGTTCCTGATTTGTCTCGCGCCTTCAGATCCGCCTTCATGCTTCGAGAAGAAGCAAAATATAAAGCAATCGTTCCGACGGAGCTAAATTACTACAGGATAAAGAACGAATAGGAAATTTGGATTTCGAAACAAAAAAGAGAGGGGTGCAACACGAGGACTTCCCAGGGGGTCACCAATCCAAGTACTACTCTCGCCCAAACACGCTTAATTTCGAAGTTCTGATGGGATCCGGTGCATTAGTGCTGGTATGATCGCACCCGCCATATTCCTTTCGCTTTATTCTTTTAAACTACCCCGTCCTGCGAAGCAGTGTGGCTTTTCTAGACCGAAATTCATTTTAAGCGTCAATTCAAGCATTTTCCTATTATCCTTTTATTTATTTGCTTTCATATTTTTTTTTTGTTATTGATTTGCCCCCTGTTTTTTTCCATCATCCCGCAACTCTAAATTATCATGAAATCAATCCTTCACGCTTGCGCTGATACATTTGCGCCGACAAATTTGAGCGACGATCCGGGCTTTGATCGAGCCGTACCGTTCCTGATTTGTCTCGCGCCTTCAGATCCTCCTTCACGCTTCGACAAGAAGCAAAATATTAAGCAATCGTTCCGACAGAGCTAAATTACTACAGGATAAAGAACGAATAGGAAATTTGGATTTCGAAACAAAAAAGAGAGGGGTGCAACACGAGGACTTCCCAGGGGGTCACCAATCCAAGTACTACTCTCGCCCAAACTCGCTTAATTTCGAAGTTCTGATGGGATCCGGTGCATTAGTGCTGGTATGATCGCACCCGCCATATTCCTTTCGCTTTATTCTTTTAAACTACCCCGTCCTGCGAAGCAGTGTGGCTTTTCTAGACCGAAATTCATTTTAAGCGTCAATTCAAGCATTTTCCTATTATCCTTTTATTTATTTGCTTTCATAATTTTTTTTGTTATTGATTTGCCCCCTGTTTTTTTCCATCATCCCGCAACTCTACATTATCATGAAATCAATCCTTCACGCTTGCACTGATACATTTGCGCCGACAAATTTGAGTGACGATCCGGGCTTTGATCGAGCCGTACCGTTCCTGATTTGTCTCGCGCCTTCAGATCCTCCTTCACGCTTCGACAAGAAGCAAAATATTAAGCAATCGTTCCGAGGGAGCTAAATTACTACAGGATAAAGAACGAATAGAAAATTTGAATTTCGAAACAAAAAAGAGAGGGGTGCAACAAGAGGAATTCCCAGGGGGTCACCCATCCTAGCACTACTCTCGCCCAAGCATGCTTAACTTCGGAGTTCTGATGGGATCCGGTGCATTAGTGCTGGTATGATCGCACCCGCCATGTTCCTTTCGCTTTATTCTTTTAAACTACCCCGTCCTGCGAAGTAGTGTGGCTTTTCTAGACCGAAATTCATTTTAAGCGTCAATTCAAGCATTTTCCTATTATCCTTTTATTTATTTGCTTTCATATTTTTTTTTGTTATTGATTTGCCCCCTGTTTTTTTCCATCATCCCGCAACTCTAAATTATCATGAAATCAATCCTTCACGCTTGCGCTGATACATTTGCGCCGACAAATTTGAGCGACGATCCGGGCTTTGATCGAACCGTACCGTTCCTGATTTGTCTCGCGCCTTCAGATCCTCCTTCACACTTCGACAAGAAGCAAAATATTAAGCAATCGTTCCGACGGAGCTAAATTACTACTGGATAAAGAACGAATAGGAAATTTGGATTTCGAAACAAAAGAGAGAGGGGTGCAACACGAGGACTTCCCAGGGGGTCAACAATCCAAATACTACTCTCGCCCAAACACGCTTAATTTCGAAGTTCTGATGGGATCCGGTGCATTAGTGCTGGTATGATCGCACCCGCCATATTCCTTTCGCTTTATTCTTTTAAACTACCCCGTCCTGCGAAGCAGTGTGGCTTTTCTAGACCGAAATTCATTTTAAGCGTCAATTCAAGCATTTTCCTATTATCCTTTTATTTATTTGCTTTCATATTTTTTTTTTGTTATTGATTTGCCCCCTGTTTTTTTCCATCATCCCGCAACTCTAAATTATCATGAAATCAATCCTTCACGCTTGCGCTGATACATTTGCGCCGACAAATTTGAGCGACGATCCGGGCTTTGATCGAGCCGTACCGTTCCTGATTTGTCTCGCGCCTTCAGATCCTCCTTCACGCTTCGACAAGAAGCAAAATATTAAGCAATCGTTCCGACAGAGCTAAATTACTACAGGGTAAAGAACGAATAGGAAATTTGGATTTCGAAACAAAAAAGAGAGGGGTGCAACACGAGGACTTCCCAGGGGGTCACCAATCCAAGTACTACTCTCGCCCAAACTCGCTTAATTTCGAAGTTCTGATGGGATCCGGTGCATTAGTGCTGGTATGATCGCACCCGCCATATTCCTTTCGCTTTATTCTTTTAAACTACCCCGTCCTGCGAAGCAGTGTGGCTTTTCTAGACCGAAATTCATTTTAAGCGTCAATTCAAGCATTTTCCTATTATCCTTTTATTTATTTGCTTTCATAATTTTTTTTGTTATTGATTTGCCCCCTGTTTTTTTCCATCATCCCGCAACTCTACATTATCATGAAATCAATCCTTCACGCTTGCACTGATACATTTGCGCCGACAAATTTGAGCGACGATCCGGGCTTTGATCGAGCCGTACCGTTCCTGATTTGTCTCGCGCCTTCAGATCCTCCTTCACGCTTCGACAAGAAGCAAAATATTAAGCAATCGTTCCGACGGAGCTAAATTACTACAGGATAAAGAACGAATAGAAAATTTGAATTTCGAAACAAAAAAGAGAGGGGTGCAACAAGAGGAATTCCCAGGGGGTCACCCATCCTAGCACTACTCTCGCCCAAGCATGCTTAACTTCGGAGTTCTGATGGGATCCGGTGCATTAGTGCTGGTATGATCGCACCCGCCATGTTCCTTTCGCTTTATTCTTTTAAACTACCCCGTCCTGCGAAGCAGTGTGGCTTTTCTAGACCGAAATTCATTTTAAGCGTCAATTCAAGCATTTTCCTATTATCCTTTTATTTATTTGCTTTCATATTTTTTTTTTGTTATTGATTTGCCCCCTGTTTTTTTCCATCATCCCGCAACTCTAAATTATCATGAAATCAATCCTTCACGCTTGCGCTGATACATTTGCGCCGATAAATTTGAGCGACGATCCGGGCTTTGATCGAGCCGTACCGTTCCTGATTTGTCTCGCGCCTTCAGATCCTCCTTCACGCTTCGACAAGAAGCAAAATATTAAGCAATCGTTCCGACGGAGCTAAATTACTACAGGATAAAGAACGAATAGAAAATTTGAATTTCGAAACAAAAAAGAGAGGGGTGCAACAAGAGGAATTCCCAGGGGGTCACCCATCCTAGCACTACTCTCGCCCAAGCATGCTTAACTTCGGAGTTCTGATGGGATCCGGTGCATTAGTGCTGGTATGATCGCACCCGCCATGTTCCTTTCGCTTTATTCTTTTAAACTACCCCGTCCTGCGAAGCAGTGTGGCTTTTCTAGACCGAAATTCATTTTAAGCGTCAATTCAAGCATTTTCCTATTATCCTTTTATTTATTTGCTTTCATATTTTTTTTTGTTATTGATTTGCCCCCTGTTTTTTTCCATCATCCCGCAACTCTAAATTATCATGAAATCAATCCTTCACGCTTGCGCTGATACATTTGCGCCGACAAATTTGAGCGACGATCCGGGCTTTGATCGAACCGTACCGTTCCTGATTTGTCTCGCGCCTTCAGATCCTCCTTCACACTTCGACAAGAAGCAAAATATTAAGCAATCGTTCCGACGGAGCTAAATTACTACTGGATAAAGAACGAATAGGAAATTTGGATTTCGAAACAAAAGAGAGAGGGGTGCAACACGAGGACTTCCCAGGGGGTCAACAATCCAAATACTACTCTCGCCCAAACACGCTTAATTTCGAAGTTTTGATGGGATCCGGTGCATTAGTGCTGGTATGATCGCACCCGCCATATTCCTTTCGCTTTATTCTTTTAAACTACCCCGTCCTGCGAAGCAGTGTGGCTTTTCTAGACCGAAATTCATTTTAAGCGTCAATTCAAGCATTTTCCTATTATCCTTTTATTTATTTGCTTTCATATTTTTTTTTTGTTATTGATTTGCCCCCTGTTTTTTTCCATCATCCCGCAACTCTAAATTATCATGAAATCAATCCTTCACGCTTGCGCTGATACATTTGCGCCGACAAATTTGAGCGACGATCCGGGCTTTGATCGAGCCGTACCGTTCCTGATTTGTCTCGCGCCTTCAGATCCTCCTTCACGCTTCGACAAGAAGCAAAATATTAAGCAATCGTTCCGACAGAGCTAAATTACTACAGGATAAAGAACGAATAGGAAATTTGGATTTCGAAACAAAAAAGAGAGGGGTGCAACACGAGGACTTCCCAGGGGGTCACCAATCCAAGTACTACTCTCGCCCAAACTCGCTTAATTTCGAAGTTCTGATGGGATCCGGTGCATTAGTGCTGGTATGATCGCACCCGCCATATTCCTTTCGCTTTATTCTTTTAAACTACCCCGTCCTGCGAAGCAGTGTGGCTTTTCTAGACCGAAATTCATTTTAAGCGTCAATTCAAGCATTTTCCTATTATCCTTTTATTTATTTGCTTTCATAATTTTTTTTGTTATTGATTTGCCCCCTGTTTTTTTCCATCATCCCGCAACTCTACATTATCATGAAATCAATCCTTCACGCTTGCACTGATACATTTGCGCCGACAAATTTGAGCGACGATCCGGGCTTTGATCGAGCCGTACCGTTCCTGATTTGTCTCGCGCCTTCAGATCCTCCTTCACGCTTCGACAAGAAGCAAAATATTAAGCAATCGTTCCGACGGAGCTAAATTACTACAGGATAAAGAACGAATAGAAAATTTGAATTTCGAAACAAAAAAGAGAGGGGTGCAACAAGAGGAATTCCCAGGGGGTCACCCATCCTAGCACTACTCTCGCCCAAGCATGCTTAACTTCGGAGTTCTGATGGGATCCGGTGCATTAGTGCTGGTATGATCGCACCCGCCATGTTCCTTTCGCGTTATTCTTTTAAACTACCCCGTCCTGCGAAGCAGTGTGGCTTTTCTAGACCGAAATTCATTTTAAGCGTCAATTCAAGCATTTTCCTATTATCCTTTTATTTATTTGCTTTCATATTTTTTTTTTGTTATTGATTTGCCCCCTTTTTTTTTCCATCATCCCGCAACTCTAAATTATCATGAAATCAATCCTTCACGCTTGCGCTGATACATTTGCGCCGATAAATTTGAGCGACGATCCGGGCTTTGATCGAGCCGTACCGTTCCTGATTTGTCTCGCGCCTTCAGATCCGCCTTCATGCTTCGAGAAGAAGCAAAATATAAAGCAATTGTTCCGAAGGACCTAAATTACTACAGGATAAAGAACGAATAGGAAATTTGGATTTCGAAACAAAAAAGAGAGGGGTGCAACACGAGGACTTCCCAGGGGGTCACCAATCCAAGTACTACTCTCGCCCAAACACGCTTAATTTCGAAGTTCTGATGGGATCCGGTGCATTAGTGCTGGTATGATCGCACCTGCCATATTCCTTTCGCTTTATTCTTTTAAACTACCCCGTCCTGCGAAGCAGTGTGGCTTTTCTAGACCGAAATTCATTTTAAGCGTCAATTCAAGCATTTTCCTATTATCCTTTTATTTATTTGCTTTCATAATTTTTTTTGTTATTGATTTGCCCCCTGTTTTTTTCCATCATCCCGCAACTCTACATTATCATGAAATCAATCCTTCACGCTTGCGCTGATACATTTGCGCCGACAAATTTGATCGACGATCCGGGCTTTGATCGAGCCGTACCGTTCCTGATTTGTCTCGCGCCTTCAGATCCTCCTTCACCCTTCGACAAGAAGCAAAATATTAAGCAATCGTTCCGACGGAGCTAAATTACTACAGGATAAAGAACGAATAGGAAATTTGGATTTCGAAACAAAAAAGAGAGGGGTGCAACACGAGGACTTCCCAGGGGGTCACCAATCCAAGTACTACTCTCGCCCAAACACGCTTAATTTCGAAGTTCTGATGGGATCTGGTGCATTAGTGCTGGTATGATCGCACCCGCCATATTCCTTTCGCTTTATTCTTTTAAACTACCCCGTCCTGCGAAGCAGTGTGGCTTTTCTAGACCGAAATTCATTTTAAGCGTCAATTCAAGCATTTTCCTATTATCCTTTTATTTATTTGCTTTCATAATTTTTTTTGTTATTGATTTGCCCCCTGTTTTTTTCCATCATCCCGCAACTCTAAATTATCATGAAATCAATCCTTCACGCTTGCGCTGATACATTTGCGCCGATAAATTTGAGCGACGATCCGGGCTTTGATCGAGCCGTACCGTTCCTGATTTGTCTCGCGCCTTCAGATCCTCCTTCACGCTTCGACAAGAAGCAAAATATTAAGCAATCGTTCCGACGGAGCTAAATTACTACAGGATAAAGAACGAATAGAAAATTTGAATTTCGAAACAAAAAAGAGAGGGGTGCAACAAGAGGAATTCCCAGGGGGTCACCCATCCTAGCACTACTCTCGCCCAAGCATGCTTAACTTCGGAGTTCTGATGGGATCCGGTGCATTAGTGCTGGTATGATCGCACCCGCCATGTTCCTTTCGCTTTATTCTTTTAAACTACCCCGTCCTGCGAAGCAGTGTGGCTTTTCTAGACCGAAATTCATTTTAAGCGTCAATTCAAGCATTTTCCTATTATCCTTTTATTTATTTGCTTTCATATTTTTTTTTGTTATTGATTTGCCCCCTGTTTTTTTCCATCATCCCGCAACTCTAAATTATCATGAAATCAATCCTTCACGCTTGCGCTGATACATTTGCGCCGACAAATTTGAGCGACGATCCGGGCTTTGATCGAACCGTACCGTTCCTGATTTGTCTCGCGCCTTCAGATCCTCCTTCACACTTCGACAAGAAGCAAAATATTAAGCAATCGTTCCGACGGAGCTAAATTACTACTGGATAAAGAACGAATAGGAAATTTGGATTTCGAAACAAAAGAGAGAGGGGTGCAACACGAGGACTTCCCAGGGGGTCAACAATCCAAATACTACTCTCGCCCAAACACGCTTAATTTCGAAGTTCTGATGGGATCCGGTGCATTAGTGCTGGTATGATCGCACCCGCCATATTCCTTTCGCTTTATTCTTTTAAACTACCCCGTCCTGCGAAGCAGTGTGGCTTTTCTAGACCGAAATTCATTTTAAGCGTCAATTCAAGCATTTTCCTATTATCCTTTTATTTATTTGCTTTCATATTTTTTTTTTGTTATTGATTTGCCCCCTGTTTTTTTCCATCATCCCGCAACTCTAAATTATCATGAAATCAATCCTTCACGCTTGCGCTGATACATTTGCGCCGACAAATTTGAGCGACGATCCGGGCTTTGATCGAGCCGTACCGTTCCTGATTTGTCTCGCGCCTTCAGATCCTCCTTCACGCTTCGACAAGAAGCAAAATATTAAACAATCGTTCCGACAGAGCTAAATTACTACAGGATAAAGAACAAATAGGAAATTTGGATTTCGAAACAAAAAAGAGAGGGGTGCAACACGAGGACTTCCCAGGGGGTCACCAATCCAAGTACTACTCTCGCCCAAACTCGCTTAATTTCGAAGTTCTGATGGGATCCGGTGCATTAGTGCTGGTATGATCGCACCCGCCATATTCCTTTCGCTTTATTCTTTTAAACTACCCCGTCCTGCGAAGCAGTGTGGCTTTTCTAGACCGAAATTCATTTTAAGCGTCAATTCAAGCATTTTCCTATTATCCTTTTATTTATTTGCTTTCATAATTTTTTTTGTTATTGATTTGCCCCCTGTTTTTTTCCATCATCCCGCAACTCTACATTATCATGAAATCAATCCTTCACGCTTGCACTGATACATTTGCGCCGACAAATTTGAGCGACGATCCGGGCTTTGATCGAGCCGTACCGTTCCTGATTTGTCTCGCGCCTTCAGATCCTCCTTCACGCTTCGACAAGAAGCAAAATATTAAGCAATCGTTCCGACGGAGCTAAATTACTACAGGATAAAGAACGAATAGAAAATTTGAATTTCGAAACAAAAAAGAGAGGGGTGTAACAAGAGGAATTCCCAGGGGGTCACCCATCCTAGCACTACTCTCGCCCAAGCATGCTTAACTTCGGAGTTCTGATGGGATCCGGTGCATTAGTGCTGGTATGATCGCACCCGCCATGTTCCTTTCGCTTTATTCTTTTAAACTACCCCGTCCTGCGAAGCAGTGTGGCTTTTCTAGACCGAAATTCATTTTAAGCGTCAATTCAAGCATTTTCCTATTATCCTTTTATTTATTTGCTTTCATATTTTTTTTTTGTTATTGATTTGCCCCCTGTTTTTTTCCATCGTCCCGCAACTCTAAATTATCATGAAATCAATCCTTCACGCTTGCGCTGATACATTTGCGCCGATAAATTTGAGCGACGATCCGGGCTTTGATCGAGCCGTACCGTTCCTGATTTGTCTCGCGCCTTCAGATCCGCCTTCATGCCTCGAGAAGAAGCAAAATATAAAGCAATTGTTCCGAAGGACCTAAATTACTACAGGATAAAGAACGAATAGGAAATTTGGATTTCGAAACAAAAAAGAGAGGGGTGCAACACGAGGACTTCCCAGGGGGTCACCAATCCAAGTACTACTCTCGCCCAAACACGCTTAATTTCGAAGTTCTGATGGGATCCGGTGCATTAGTGCTGGTATGATCGTACCCGCCATATTCCTTTCGCTTTATTCTTTTAAACTACCCCGTCCTGCGAAGCAGTGTGGCTTTTCTAGACCGAAATTCATTTTAAGCGTCAATTCAAGCATTTTCCTATTATCCTTTTATTTATTTGCTTTCATAATTTTTTTTGTTATTGATTTGCCCCCTGTTTTTTTCCATCATCCCGCAACTCTACATTATCATGAAATCAATCCTTCACGCTTGCGCTGATACATTTGCGCCGACAAATTTGATCGACGATCCGGGCTTTGATCGAGCCGTACCGTTCCTGATTTGTCTCGCGCCTTCAGATCCTCCTTCACCCTTCGACAAGAAGCAAAATATTAAGCAATCGTTCCGACGGAGCTAAATTACTACAGGATAAAGAACGAATAGGAAATTTGGATTTCGAAACAAAAAAGAGAGGGGTGCAACACGAGGACTTCCCAGGGGGTCACCAATCCAAGTACTACTCTCGCCCAAACACGCTTAATTTCGAAGTTCTGATGGGATCTGGTGCATTAGTGCTGGTATGATCGCACCCGCCATATTCCTTTCGCTTTATTCTTTTAAACTACCCCGTCCTGCGAAGCAGTGTGGCTTTTCTAGACCGAAATTCATTTTAAGCGTCAATTCAAGCATTTTCCTATTATCCTTTTATTTATTTGCTTTCATAATTTTTTTTGTTATTGATTTGCCCCCTGTTTTTTTCCATCATCCCGCAACTCTAAATTATCATGAAATCAATCCTTCACGCTTGCGCTGATACATTTGCGCCGATAAATTTGAGCGACGATCCGGGCTTTGATCGAGCCGTACCGTTCCTGATTTGTCTCGCGCCTTCAGATCCTCCTTCACGCTTCGACAAGAAGCAAAATATTAAGCAATCGTTCCGACGGAGCTAAATTACTACAGGATAAAGAACGAATAGAAAATTTGAATTTCGAAACAAAAAAGAGAGGGGTGCAACAAGAGGAATTCCCAGGGGGTCACCCATCCTAGCACTACTCTCGCCCAAGCATGCTTAACTTCGGAGTTCTGATGGGATCCGGTGCATTAGTGCTGGTATGATCGCACCCGCCATGTTCCTTTCGCTTTATTCTTTTAAACTACCCCGTCCTGCGAAGCAGTGTGGCTTTTCTAGACCGAAATTCATTTTAAGCGTCAATTCAAGCATTTTCCTATTATCCTTTTATTTATTTGCTTTCATATTTTTTTTTGTTATTGATTTGCCCCCTGTTTTTTTCCATCATCCCGCAACTCTAAATTATCATGAAATCAATCCTTCACGCTTGCGCTGATACATTTGCGCCGACAAATTTGAGCGACGATCCGGGCTTTGATCGAACCGTACCGTTCCTGATTTGTCTCGCGCCTTCAGATCCTCCTTCACACTTCGACAAGAAGCAAAATATTAAGCAATCGTTCCGACGGAGCTAAATTACTACTGGATAAAGAACGAATAGGAAATTTGGATTTCGAAACAAAAGAGAGAGGGGTGCAACACGAGGACTTCCCAGGGGGTCAACAATCCAAATACTACTCTCGCCCAAACACGCTTAATTTCGAAGTTCTGATGGGATCCGGTGCATTAGTGCTGGTATGATCGCACCCGCCATATTCCTTTCGCTTTATTCTTTTAAACTACCCCGTCCTGCGAAGCAGTGTGGCTTTTCTAGACCGAAATTCATTTTAAGCGTCAATTCAAGCATTTTCCTATTATCCTTTTATTTATTTGCTTTCATATTTTTTTTTGTTATTGATTTGCCCCCTGTTTTTTTCCATCATCCCGCAACTCTAAATTATCATGAAATCAATCCTTCACGCTTGCGCTGATACATTTGCGCCGACAAATTTGAGCGACGATCCGGGCTTTGATCGAGCCGTACCGTTCCTGATTTGTCTCGCGCCTTCAGATCCTCCTTCACGCTTCGACAAGAAGCAAAATATTAAGCAATCGTTCCGACAGAGCTAAATTACTACAGGATAAAGAACAAATAGGAAATTTGGATTTCGAAACAAAAAAGAGAGGGGTGCAACACGAGGACTTCCCAGGGGGTCACCAATCCAAGTACTACTCTCGCCCAAACTCGCTTAATTTCGAAGTTCTGATGGGATCCGGTGCATTAGTGCTGGTATGATCGCACCCGCCATATTCCTTTCGCTTTATTCTTTTAAACTACCCCGTCCTGCGAAGCAGTGTGGCTTTTCTAGACCGAAATTCATTTTAAGCGTCAATTCAAGCATTTTCCTATTATCCTTTTATTTATTTGCTTTCATAATTTTTTTTGTTATTGATTTGCCCCCTGTTTTTTTCCATCATCCCGCAACTCTACATTATCATGAAATCAATCCTTCACGCTTGCACTGATACATTTGCGCCGACAAATTTGAGCGACGATCCGGGCTTTGATCGAGCCGTACCGTTCCTGATTTGTCTCGCGCCTTCAGATCCTCCTTCACGCTTCGACAAGAAGCAAAATATTAAGCAATCGTTCCGACGGAGCTAAATTACTACAGGATAAAGAACGAATAGAAAATTTGAATTTCGAAACAAAAAAGAGAGGGGTGTAACAAGAGGAATTCCCAGGGGGTCACCCATCCTAGCACTACTCTCGCCCAAGCATGCTTAACTTCGGAGTTCTGATGGGATCCGGTGCATTAGTGCTGGTATGATCGCACCCGCCATGTTCCTTTCGCTTTATTCTTTTAAACTACCCCGTCCTGCGAAGCAGTGTGGCTTTTCTAGACCGAAATTCATTTTAAGCGTCAATTCAAGCATTTTCCTATTATCCTTTTATTTATTTGCTTTCATATTTTTTTTTTGTTATTGATTTGCCCCCTGTTTTTTTCCATCGTCCCGCAACTCTAAATTATCATGAAATCAATCCTTCACGCTTGCGCTGATACATTTGCGCCGATAAATTTGAGCGACGATCCGGGCTTTGATCGAGCCGTACCGTTCCTGATTTGTCTCGCGCCTTCAGATCCGCCTTCATGCCTCGAGAAGAAGCAAAATATAAAGCAATTGTTCCGAAGGACCTAAATTACTACAGGATAAAGAACGAATAGGAAATTTGGATTTCGAAACAAAAAAGAGAGGGGTGCAACACGAGGACTTCCCAGGGGGTCACCAATCCAAGTACTACTCTCGCCCAAACACGCTTAATTTCGAAGTTCTGATGGGATCCGGTGCATTAGTGCTGGTATGATCGTACCCGCCATATTCCTTTCGCTTTATTCTTTTAAACTACCCCGTCCTGCGAAGCAGTGTGGCTTTTCTAGACCGAAATTCATTTTAAGCGTCAATTCAAGCATTTTCCTATTATCCTTTTATTTATTTGCTTTCATAATTTTTTTTGTTATTGATTTGCCCCCTGTTTTTTTCCATCATCCCGCAACTCTACATTATCATGAAATCAATCCTTCACGCTTGCGCTGATACATTTGCGCCGACAAATTTGATCGACGATCCGGGCTTTGATCGAGCCGTACCGTTCCTGATTTGTCTCGCGCCTTCAGATCCTCCTTCACCCTTCGACAAGAAGCAAAATATTAAGCAATCGTTCCGACGGAGCTAAATTACTACAGGATAAAGAACGAATAGGAAATTTGGATTTCGAAACAAAAAAGAGAGGGGTGCAACACGAGGACTTCCCAGGGGGTCACCAATCCAAGTACTACTCTCGCCCAAACACGCTTAATTTCGAAGTTCTGATGGGATCTGGTGCATTAGTGCTGGTATGATCGCACCCGCCATATTCCTTTCGCTTTATTCTTTTAAACTACCCCGTCCTGCGAAGCAGTGTGGCTTTTCTAGACCGAAATTCATTTTAAGCGTCAATTCAAGCATTTTCCTATTATCCTTTTATTTATTTGCTTTCATAATTTTTTTTGTTATTGATTTGCCCCCTGTTTTTTTCCATCATCCCGCAACTCTAAATTATCATGAAATCAATCCTTCACGCTTGCGCTGATACATTTGCGCCGATAAATTTGAGCGACGATCCGGGCTTTGATCGAGCCGTACCGTTCCTGATTTGTCTCGCGCCTTCAGATCCTCCTTCACGCTTCGACAAGAAGCAAAATATTAAGCAATCGTTCCGACGGAGCTAAATTACTACAGGATAAAGAACGAATAGAAAATTTGAATTTCGAAACAAAAAAGAGAGGGGTGCAACAAGAGGAATTCCCAGGGGGTCACCCATCCTAGCACTACTCTCGCCCAAGCATGCTTAACTTCGGAGTTCTGATGGGATCCGGTGCATTAGTGCTGGTATGATCGCACCCGCCATGTTCCTTTCGCTTTATTCTTTTAAACTACCCCGTCCTGCGAAGCAGTGTGGCTTTTCTAGACCGAAATTCATTTTAAGCGTCAATTCAAGCATTTTCCTATTATCCTTTTATTTATTTGCTTTCATATTTTTTTTTGTTATTGATTTGCCCCCTGTTTTTTTCCATCATCCCGCAACTCTAAATTATCATGAAATCAATCCTTCACGCTTGCGCTGATACATTTGCGCCGACAAATTTGAGCGACGATCCGGGCTTTGATCGAACCGTACCGTTCCTGATTTGTCTCGCGCCTTCAGATCCTCCTTCACACTTCGACAAGAAGCAAAATATTAAGCAATCGTTCCGACGGAGCTAAATTACTACTGGATAAAGAACGAATAGGAAATTTGGATTTCGAAACAAAAGAGAGAGGGGTGCAACACGAGGACTTCCCAGGGGGTCAACAATCCAAATACTACTCTCGCCCAAACACGCTTAATTTCGAAGTTCTGATGGGATCCGGTGCATTAGTGCTGGTATGATCGCACCCGCCATATTCCTTTCGCTTTATTCTTTTAAACTACCCCGTCCTGCGAAGCAGTGTGGCTTTTCTAGACCGAAATTCATTTTAAGCGTCAATTCAAGCATTTTCCTATTATCCTTTTATTTATTTGCTTTCATATTTTTTTTTTGTTATTGATTTGCCCCCTGTTTTTTTCCATCATCCCGCAACTCTAAATTATCATGAAATCAATCCTTCACGCTTGCGCTGATACATTTGCGCCGACAAATTTGAGCGACGATCCGGGCTTTGATCGAGCCGTACCGTTCCTGATTTGTCTCGCGCCTTCAGATCCTCCTTCACGCTTCGACAAGAAGCAAAATATTAAGCAATCGTTCCGACAGAGCTAAATTACTACAGGATAAAGAACAAATAGGAAATTTGGATTTCGAAACAAAAAAGAGAGGGGTGCAACACGAGGACTTCCCAGGGGGTCACCAATCCAAGTACTACTCTCGCCCAAACTCGCTTAATTTCGAAGTTCTGATGGGATCCGGTGCATTAGTGCTGGTATGATCGCACCCGCCATATTCCTTTCGCTTTATTCTTTTAAACTACCCCGTCCTGCGAAGCAGTGTGGCTTTTCTAGACCGAAATTCATTTTAAGCGTCAATTCAAGCATTTTCCTATTATCCTTTTATTTATTTGCTTTCATAATTTTTTTTGTTATTGATTTGCCCCCTGTTTTTTTCCATCATCCCGCAACTCTACATTATCATGAAATCAATCCTTCACGCTTGCACTGATACATTTGCGCCGACAAATTTGAGCGACGATCCGGGCTTTGATCGAGCCGTACCGTTCCTGATTTGTCTCGCGCCTTCAGATCCTCCTTCACGCTTCGACAAGAAGCAAAATATTAAGCAATCGTTCCGACGGAGCTAAATTACTACAGGATAAAGAACGAATAGAAAATTTGAATTTCGAAACAAAAAAGAGAGGGGTGTAACAAGAGGAATTCCCAGGGGGTCACCCATCCTAGCACTACTCTCGCCCAAGCATGCTTAACTTCGGAGTTCTGATGGGATCCGGTGCATTAGTGCTGGTATGATCGCACCCGCCATGTTCCTTTCGCTTTATTCTTTTAAACTACCCCGTCCTGCGAAGCAGTGTGGCTTTTCTAGACCGAAATTCATTTTAAGCGTCAATTCAAGCATTTTCCTATTATCCTTTTATTTATTTGCTTTCATATTTTTTTTTTGTTATTGATTTGCCCCCTATTTTTTTCCATCGTCCCGCAACTCTAAATTATCATGAAATCAATCCTTCACGCTTGCGCTGATACATTTGCGCCGATAAATTTGAGCGACGATCCGGGCTTTGATCGAGCCGTACCGTTCCTGATTTGTCTCGCGCCTTCAGATCCGCCTTCATGCCTCGAGAAGAAGCAAAATATAAAGCAATTGTTCCGAAGGACCTAAATTACTACAGGATAAAGAACGAATAGGAAATTTGGATTTCGAAACAAAAAAGAGAGGGGTGCAACACGAGGACTTCCCAGGGGGTCACCAATCCAAGTACTACTCTCGCCCAAACACGCTTAATTTCGAAGTTCTGATGGGATCCGGTGCATTAGTGCTGGTATGATCGTACCCGCCATATTCCTTTCGCTTTATTCTTTTAAACTACCCCGTCCTGCGAAGCAGTGTGGCTTTTCTAGACCGAAATTCATTTTAAGCGTCAATTCAAGCATTTTCCTATTATCCTTTTATTTATTTGCTTTCATAATTTTTTTTGTTATTGATTTGCCCCCTGTTTTTTTCCATCATCCCGCAACTCTACATTATCATGAAATCAATCCTTCACGCTTGCGCTGATACATTTGCGCCGACAAATTTGATCGACGATCCGGGCTTTGATCGAGCCGTACCGTTCCTGATTTGTCTCGCGCCTTCAGATCCTCCTTCACCCTTCGACAAGAAGCAAAATATTAAGCAATCGTTCCGACGGAGCTAAATTACTACAGGATAAAGAACGAATAGGAAATTTGGATTTCGAAACAAAAAAGAGAGGGGTGCAACACGAGGACTTCCCAGGGGGTCACCAATCCAAGTACTACTCTCGCCCAAACACGCTTAATTTCGAAGTTCTGATGGGATCTGGTGCATTAGTGCTGGTATGATCGCACCCGCCATATTCCTTTCGCTTTATTCTTTTAAACTACCCCGTCCTGCGAAGCAGTGTGGCTTTTCTAGACCGAAATTCATTTTAAGCGTCAATTCAAGCATTTTCCTATTATCCTTTTATTTATTTGCTTTCATAATTTTTTTTGTTATTGATTTGTCCCCTGTTTTTTTCCATCATCCCGCAACTCTACATTATCATGAAATCAATCCTTCACGCTTGCGCTGATACATTTGCGCCGACAAATTTGAGCGACGATCCGGGCTTTGATCGAGCCGTACCGTTCCTGATTTGTCTCGCGCCTTCAGATCCTCCTTCACGCTTCGACAAGAAGCAAAATATTAAGCAATCGTTCCGACGGAGCTAAATTACTACAGGATAAAGAACGAATAGAAAATTTGAATTTCGAAACAAAAAAGAGAGGGGTGCAACAAGAGGAATTCCCAGGGGGTCACCCATCCTAGCACTACTCTCGCCCAAGCATGCTTAACTTCGGAGTTCTGATGGGATCCGGTGCATTAGTGCTGGTATGATCGCACCCGCCATGTTCCTTTCGCGTTATTCTTTTAAACTACCCCGTCCTGCGAAGCAGTGTGGCTTTTCTAGACCGAAATTCATTTTAAGCGTCAATTCAAGCATTTTCCTATTATCCTTTTATTTATTTGCTTTCATATTTTTTTTTTGTTATTGATTTGCCCCCTGTTTTTTTCCATCATCCCGCAACTCTAAATTATCATGAAATCAATCCTTCACGCTTGCGCTGATACATTTGCGCCGATAAATTTGAGCGACGATCCGGGCTTTGATCGAGCCGTACCGTTCCTGATTTGTCTCGCGCCTTCAGATCCGCCTTCATACTTCGAGAAGAAGCAAAATATAAAGCAATTGTTCCGAAGGACCTAAATTACTACAGGATAAAGAACGAATAGGAAATTTGGATTTCGAAACAAAAAAGAGAGGGGTGCAACACGAGGACTTCCCAGGGGGTCACCAATCCAAGTACTACTCTCGCCCAAACACGCTTAATTTCGAAGTTCTGATGGGATCCGGTGCATTAGTGCTGGTATGATCGCACCTGCCATATTCCTTTCGCTTTATTCTTTTAAACTACCCCGTCCTGCGAAGCAGTGTGGCTTTTCTAGACCGAAATTCATTTTAAGCGTCAATTCAAGCATTTTCCTATTATCCTTTTATTTATTTGCTTTCATAATTTTTTTTGTTATTGATTTGCCCCCTGTTTTTTTCGATCATCCCGCAACTCTACATTATCATGAAATCAATCCTTCACGCTTGCGCTGATACATTTGCGCCGACAAATTTGATCGACGATCCGGGCTTTGATCGAGCCGTACCGTTCCTGATTTGTCTCGCGCCTTCAGATCCTCCTTCACCCTTCGACAAGAAGCAAAATATTAAGCAATCGTTCCGACGGAGCTAAATTACTACAGGATAAAGAACGAATAGGAAATTTGGATTTCGAAACAAAAAAGAGAGGGGTGCAACACGAGGACTTCCCAGGGGGTCACCAATCCAAGTACTACTCTCGCCCAAACACGCTTAATTTCGAAGTTCTGATGGGATCTGGTGCATTAGTGCTGGTATGATCGCACCCGCCATATTCCTTTCGCTTTATTCTTTTAAACTACCCCGTCCTGCGAAGCAGTGTGGCTTTTCTAGACCGAAATTCATTTTAAGCGTCAATTCAAGCATTTTCCTATTATCCTTTTATTTATTTGCTTTCATAATTTTTTTTGTTATTGATTTGCCCCCTGTTTTTTTCCATCATCCCGCAACTCTACATTATCATGAAATCAATCCTTCACGCTTGCACTGATACATTTGCGCCGACAAATTTGAGCGACGATCCGGGCTTTGATCGAGCCGTACCGTTCCTGATTTGTCTCGCGCCTTCAGATCCTCCTTCACGCTTCGACAAGAAGCAAAATATTAAGCAATCGTTCCGACGGAGCTAAATTACTACAGGATAAAGAACGAATAGAAAATTTGAATTTCGAAACAAAAAAGAGAGGGGTGCAACAAGAGGAATTCCCAGGGGGTCACCCATCCTAGCACTACTCTCGCCCAAGCATGCTTAACTTCGGAGTTCTGATGGGATCCGGTGCATTAGTGCTGGTATGATCGCACCCGCCATGTTCCTTTCGCGTTATTCTTTTAAACTACCCCGTCCTGCGAAGCAGTGTGGCTTTTCTAGACCGAAATTCATTTTAAGCGTCAATTCAAGCATTTTCCTATTATCCTTTTATTTATTTGCTTTCATATTTTTTTTTTGTTATTGATTTGCCCCCTGTTTTTTTCCATCATCCCGCAACTCTAAATTATCATGAAATCAATCCTTCACGCTTGCGCTGATACATTTGCGCCGATAAATTTGAGCGACGATCCGGGCTTTGATCGAGCCGTACCGTTCCTGATTTGTCTCGCGCCTTCAGATCCGCCTTCATGCTTCGAGAAGAAGCAAAATATAAAGCAATTGTTCCGAAGGACCTAAATTACTACAGGATAAAGAACGAATAGGAAATTTGGATTTCGAAACAAAAAAGAGAGGGGTGCAACACGAGGACTTCCCAGGGGGTCACCAATCCAAGTACTACTCTCGCCCAAACACGCTTAATTTCGAAGTTCTGATGGGATCTGGTGCATTAGTGCTGGTATGATCGCACCCGCCATATTCCTTTCGCTTTATTCTTTTAAACTACCCCGTCCTGCGAAGCAGTGTGGCTTTTCTAGACCGAAATTCATTTTAAGCGTCAATTCAAGCATTTTCCTATTATCCTTTTATTTATTTGCTTTCATAATTTTTTTTGTTATTGATTTGCCCCCTGTTTTTTTCCATCATCCCGCAACTCTACATTATCATGAAATCAATCCTTCACGCTTGCACTGATACATTTGCGCCGACAAATTTGAGCGACGATCCGGGCTTTGATCGAGCCGTACCGTTCCTGATTTGTCTCGCGCCTTCAGATCCTCCTTCACGCTTCGACAAGAAGCAAAATATTAAGCAATCGTTCCGACGGAGCTAAATTACTACAGGATAAAGAACGAATAGAAAATTTGAATTTCGAAACAAAAAAGAGAGGGGTGCAACAAGAGGAATTCCCAGGGGGTCACCCATCCTAGCACTACTCTCGCCCAAGCATGCTTAACTTCGGAGTTCTGATGGGATCCGGTGCATTAGTGCTGGTATGATCGCACCCGCCATGTTCCTTTCGCTTTATTCTTTTAAACTACCCCGTCCTGCGAAGCAGTGTGGCTTTTCTAGACCGAAATTCATTTTAAGCGTCAATTCAAGCATTTTCCTATTATCCTTTTATTTATTTGCTTTCATATTTTTTTTTGTTATTGATTTGCCCCCTGTTTTTTTCCATCATCCCGCAACTCTAAATTATCATGAAATCAATCCTTCACGCTTGCGCTGATACATTTGCGCCGACAAATTTGAGCGACGATCCGGGCTTTGATCGAACCGTACCGTTCCTGATTTGTCTCGCGCCTTCAGATCCTCCTTCACACTTCGACAAGAAGCAAAATATTAAGCAATCGTTCCGACGGAGCTAAATTACTACTGGATAAAGAACGAATAGGAAATTTGGATTTCGAAACAAAAGAGAGAGGGGTGCAACACGAGGACTTCCCAGGGGGTCAACAATCCAAATACTACTCTCACCCAAACACGCTTAATTTCGAAGTTCTGATGGGATCCGGTGCATTAGTGCTGGTATGATCGCACCCGCCATATTCCTTTCGCTTTATTCTTTTAAACTACCCCGTCCTGCGAAGCAGTGTGGCTTTTCTAGACCGAAATTCATTTTAAGCGTCAATTCAAGCATTTTCCTATTATCCTTTTATTTATTTGCTTTCATATTTTTTTTTTGTTATTGATTTGCCCCCTGTTTTTTTCCATCATCCCGCAACTCTAAATTATCATGAAATCAATCCTTCACGCTTGCGCTGATACATTTGCGCCGACAAATTTGAGCGACGATCCGGGCTTTGATCGAGCCGTACCGTTCCTGATTTGTCTCGCGCCTTCAGATCCTCCTTCACGCTTCGACAAGAAGCAAAATATTAAGCAATCGTTCCGACAGAGCTAAATTACTACAGGATAAAGAACGAATAGGAAATTTGGATTTCGAAACAAAAAAGAGAGGGGTGCAACACGAGGACTTCCCAGGGGGTCACCAATCCAAGTACTACTCTCGCCCAAACTCGCTAAATTTCGAAGTTCTGATGGGATCCGGTGCATTAGTGCTGGTATGATCGCACCCGCCATATTCCTTTCGCTTTATTCTTTTAAACTACCCCGTCCTGCGAAGCAGTGTGGCTTTTCTAGACCGAAATTCATTTTAAGCGTCAATTCAAGCATTTTCCTATTATCCTTTTATTTATTTGCTTTCATAATTTTTTTTGTTATTGATTTGCCCCCTGTTTTTTTCCATCATCCCGCAACTCTACATTATCATGAAATCAATCCTTCACGCTTGCACTGATACATTTGCGCCGACAAATTTGAGCGACGATCCGGGCTTTGATCGAGCCGTACCGTTCCTGATTTGTCTCGCGCCTTCAGATCCTCCTTCACGCTTCGACAAGAAGCAAAATATTAAGCAATCGTTCCGACGGAGCTAAATTACTACAGGATAAAGAACGAATAGAAAATTTGAATTTCGAAACAAAAAAGAGAGGGGTGCAACAAGAGGAATTCCCAGGGGGTCACCCATCCTAGCACTACTCTCGCCCAAGCATGCTTAACTTCGGAGTTCTGATGGGATCCGGTGCATTAGTGCTGGTATGATCGCACCCGCCATGTTCCTTTCGCGTTATTCTTTTAAACTACCCCGTCCTGCGAAGCAGTGTGGCTTTTCTAGACCGAAATTCATTTTAAGCGTCAATTCAAGCATTTTCCTATTATCCTTTTATTTATTTGCTTTCATATTTTTTTTTTGTTATTGATTTGCCCCCTGTTTTTTTCCATCATCCCGCAACTCTAAATTATCATGAAATCAATCCTTCACGCTTGCGCTGATACATTTGCGCCGATAAATTTGAGCGACGATCCGGGCTTTGATCGAGCCGTACCGTTCCTGATTTGTCTCGCGCCTTCAGATCCGCCTTCATGCTTCGAGAAGAAGCAAAATATAAAGCAATTGTTCCGAAGGACCTAAATTACTACAGGATAAAGAACGAATAGGAAATTTGGATTTCGAAACAAAAAAGAGAGGGGTGCAACACGAGGACTTCCCAGGGGGTCACCAATCCAAGTACTACTCTCGCCCAAACACGCTTAATTTCGAAGTTCTGATGGGATCCGGTGCATTAGTGCTGGTATGATCGCACCCGCCATATTCCTTTCGCTTTATTCTTTTAAACTACCCCGTCCTGCGAAGCAGTGTGGCTTTTCTAGACCGAAATTCATTTTAAGCGTCAATTCAAGCATTTTCCTATTATCCTTTTATTTATTTGCTTTCATAATTTTTTTTGTTATTGATTTGCCCCCTGTTTTTTTCCATCATCCCGCAACTCTACATTATCATGAAATCAATCCTTCACGCTTGCGCTGATGCATTTGCGCCGACAAATTTGATCGACGATCCGGGCTTTGATCGAGCCGTACCGTTCCTGATTTGTCTCGCGCCTTCAGATCCTCCTTCACCCTTCGACAAGAAGCAAAATATTAAGCAATCGTTCCGACGGAGCTAAATTACTACAGGATAAAGAACGAATAGGAAATTTGGATTTCGAAACAAAAAAGAGAGGGGTGCAACACGAGGACTTCCCAGGGGGTCACCAATCCAAGTACTACTCTCGCCCAAACACGCTTAATTTCGAAGTTCTGATGGGATCTGGTGCATTAGTGCTGGTATGATCGCACCCGCCATATTCCTTTCGCTTTATTCTTTTAAACTACCCCGTCCTGCGAAGCAGTGTGGCTTTTCTAGACCGAAATTCATTTTAAGCGTCAATTCAAGCATTTTCCTATTATCCTTTTATTTATTTGCTTTCATAATTTTTTTTGTTATTGATTTGCCCCCTGTTTTTTTCCATCATCCCGCAACTCTACATTATCATGAAATCAATCCTTCACGCTTGCACTGATACATTTGCGCCGACAAATTTGAGCGACGATCCGGGCTTTGATCGAGCCGTACCGTTCCTGATTTGTCTCGCGCCTTCAGATCCTCCTTCACGCTTCGACAAGAAGCAAAATATTAAGCAATCGTTCCGACGGAGCTAAATTACTACAGGATAAAGAACGAATAGAAAATTTGAATTTCGAAACAAAAAAGAGAGGGGTGCAACAAGAGGAATTCCCAGGGGGTCACCCATCCTAGCACTACTCTCGCCCAAGCATGCTTAACTTCGGAGTTCTGATGGGATCCGGTGCATTAGTGCTGGTATGATCGCACCCGCCATGTTCCTTTCGCGTTATTCTTTTAAACTACCCCGTCCTGCGAAGCAGTGTGGCTTTTCTAGACCGAAATTCATTTTAAGCGTCAATTCAAGCATTTTCCTATTATCCTTTTATTTATTTGCTTTCATATTTTTTTTTGTTATTGATTTGCCCCCTGTTTTTTTCCATCATCCCGCAACTCTAAATTATCATGAAATCAATCCTTCACGCTTGCGCTGATACATTTGCGCCGACAAATTTGAGCGACGATCCGGGCTTTGATCGAACCGTACCGTTCCTGATTTGTCTCGCGCCTTCAGATCCTCCTTCACACTTCGACAAGAAGCAAAATATTAAGCAATCGTTCCGACGGAGCTAAATTACTACTGGATAAAGAACGAATAGGAAATTTGGATTTCGAAACAAAAGAGAGAGGGGTGCAACACGAGGACTTCCCAGGGGGTCAACAATCCAAATACTACTCTCGCCCAAACACGCTTAATTTCGAAGTTCTGATAGGATCCGGTGCATTAGTGCTGGTATGATCGCACCCGCCATATTCCTTTCGCTTTATTCTTTTAAACTACCCCGTCCTGCGAAGCAGTGTGGCTTTTCTAGACCGAAATTCATTTTAAGCGTCAATTCAAGCATTTTCCTATTATCCTTTTATTTATTTGCTTTCATATTTTTTTTTTGTTATTGATTTGCCCCCTGTTTTTTTCCATCATCCCGCAACTCTAAATTATCATGAAATCAATCCTTCACGCTTGCGCTGATACATTTGCGCCGACAAATTTGAGCGACGATCCGGGCTTTGATCGAGCCGTACCGTTCCTGATTTGTCTCGCGCCTTCAGATCCTCCTTCACGCTTCGACAAGAAGCAAAATATTAAGCAATCGTTCCGACAGAGCTAAATTACTACAGGATAAAGAACGAATAGGAAATTTGGATTTCGAAACAAAAAAGAGAGGGGTGCAACACGAGGACTTCCCAGGGGGTCACCAATCCAAGTACTACTCTCGCCCAAACTCGCTTAATTTCGAAGTTCTGATGGGATCCGGTGCATTAGTGCTGGTATGATCGCACCCGCCATATTCCTTTCGCTTTATTCTTTTAAACTACCCCGTCCTGCGAAGCAGTGTGGCTTTTCTAGACCGAAATTCATTTTAAGCGTCAATTCAAGCATTTTCCTATTATCCTTTTATTTATTTGCTTTCATAATTTTTTTTGTTATTGATTTGCCCCCTGTTTTTTTCCATCATCCCGCAACTCTACATTATCATGAAATCAATCCTTCACGCTTGCACTGATACATTTGCGCCGACAAATTTGAGCGACGATCCGGGCTTTGATCGAGCCGTACCGTTCCTGATTTGTCTCGCGCCTTCAGATCCTCCTTCACGCTTCGACAAGAAGCAAAATATTAAGCAATCGTTCCGACGGAGCTAAATTACTACAGGATAAAGAACGAATAGAAAATTTGAATTTCGAAACAAAAAAGAGAGGGGTGTAACAAGAGGAATTCCCAGGGGGTCACCCATCCTAGCACTACTCTCGCCCAAGCATGCTTAACTTCGGAGTTCTGATAGGATCCGGTGCATTAGTGCTGGTATGATCGCACCCGCCATGTTCCTTTCGCTTTATTCTTTTAAACTACCCCGTCCTGCGAAGCAGTGTGGCTTTTCTAGACCGAAATTCATTTTAAGCGTCAATTCAAGCATTTTCCTATTATCCTTTTATTTATTTGCTTTCATATTTTTTTTTTGTTATTGATTTGCCCCCTGTTTTTTTCCATCATCCCGCAACTCTAAATTATCATGAAATCAATCCTTCACGCTTGCGCTGATACATTTGCGCCGATAAATTTGAGCGACGATCCGGGCTTTGATCGAGCCGTACCGTTCCTGATTTGTCTCGCGCCTTCAGATCCGCCTTCATGCCTCGAGAAGAAGCAAAATATAAAGCAATTGTTCCGAAGGACCTAAATTACTACAGGATAAAGAACGAATAGGAAATTTGGATTTCGAAACAAAAAAGAGAGGGGTGCAACACGAGGACTTCCCAGGGGGTCAACAATCCAAGTACTACTCTCGCCCAAACACGCTTAATTTCGAAGTTCTGATGGGATCCGGTGCATTAGTGCTGGTATGATCGCACCCGCCATATTCCTTTCGCTTTATTCTTTTAAACTACCCCGTCCTGCGAAGCAGTGTGGCTTTTCTAGACCGAAATTCATTTTAAGCGTCAATTCAAGCATTTTCCTATTATCCTTTTATTTATTTGCTTTCATAATTTTTTTTGTTATTGATTTGCCCCCTGTTTTTTTCCATCATCCCGCAACTCTACATTATCATGAAATCAATCCTTCACGCTTGCGCTGATACATTTGCGCCGACAAATTTGAGCGACGATCCGGGCTTTGATCGAGCCGTACCGTTCCTGATTTGTCTCGCGCCTTCAGATCCTCCTTCACGCTTCGACAAGAAGCAAAATATTAAGCAATCGTTCCGACAGAGCTAAATTACTACAGGATAAAGAACGAATAGGAAATTTGGATTTCGAAACAAAAAAGAGAGGGGTGCAACACGAGGACTTCCCAGGGGGTCACCAATCCAAGTACTACTCTCGCCCAAACTCGCTTAATTTCGAAGTTCTGATGGGATCCGGTGCATTAGTGCTGGTATGATCGCACCCGCCATATTCCTTTCGCTTTATTCTTTTAAACTACCCCGTCCTGCGAAGCAGTGTGGCTTTTCTAGACCGAAATTCATTTTAAGCGTCAATTCAAGCATTTTCCTATTATCCTTTTATTTATTTGCTTTCATATTTTTTTTTTGTTATTGATTTGCCCCCTGTTTTTTTCCATCATCCCGCAACTCTAAATTATCATGAAATCAATCCTTCACGCTTGCGCTGATACATTTGCGCCGATAAATTTGAGCGACGATCCGGGCTTTGATCGAGCCGTACCGTTCCTGATTTGTCTCGCGCCTTCAGATCCGCCTTCATGCTTCGAGAAGAAGCAAAATATAAAGCAATTGTTCCGAAGGACCTAAATTACTACAGGATAAAGAACGAATAGGAAATTTGGATTTCGAAACAAAAAAGAGAGGGGTGCAACACGAGGACTTCCCAGGGGGTCACCAATCCAAGTACTACTCTCGCCCAAACACGCTTAATTTCGAAGTTCTGATGGGATCCGGTGCATTAGTGCTGGTATGATCGCACCTGCCATATTCCTTTCGCTTTATTCTTTTAAACTACCCCGTCCTGCGAAGCAGTGTGGCTTTTCTAGACCGAAATTCATTTTAAGCGTCAATTCAAGCATTTTCCTATTATCCTTTTATTTATTTGCTTTCATAATTTTTTTTGTTATTGATTTGCCCCCTGTTTTTTTCCATCATCCCGCAACTCTACATTATCATGAAATCAATCCTTCACGCTTGCGCTGATACATTTGCGCCGACAAATTTGATCGACGATCCGGGCTTTGATCGAGCCGTACCGTTCCTGATTTGTCTCGCGCCTTCAGATCCTCCTTCACCCTTCGACAAGAAGCAAAATATTAAGCAATCGTTCCGACGGAGCTAAATTACTACAGGATAAAGAACGAATAGGAAATTTGGATTTCGAAACAAAAAAGAGAGGGGTGCAACACGAGGACTTCCCAGGGGGTCACCAATCCAAGTACTACTCTCGCCCAAACACGCTTAATTTCGAAGTTCTGATGGGATCTGGTGCATTAGTGCTGGTATGATCGCACCCGCCATATTCCTTTCGCTTTATTCTTTTAAACTACCCCGTCCTGCGAAGCAGTGTGGCTTTTCTAGACCGAAATTCATTTTAAGCGTCAATTCAAGCATTTTCCTATTATCCTTTTATTTATTTGCTTTCATAATTTTTTTTGTTATTGATTTGCCCCCTGTTTTTTTCCATCATCCCGCAACTCTACATTATCATGAAATCAATCCTTCACGCTTGCACTGATACATTTGCGCCGACAAATTTGAGCGACGATCCGGGC